>NC_134045.1:23739221-24339221 GCF_965140245.1 Athene noctua
TCCCCTAAACTGCTAAAATTTTGATTTAAAACTGCAGTGTGGATGAACAAATGTGTGCCCAAATGCTTGCCTGTTGGTATAAACTGAATTTTCCATTAGTGACAACTCACATGATGTGTCAGGCTAATGGGGCAGATACAGAGTGCATCAAACTTGGTTTCTTGATTTTATACTTTGCTCACAGTAGCACTGCAATGAAGGAAATTTTCCTAGCTGTGTTTTACTTATCCCTTTTATCAGTACTTTTGGATTAGATACCTTCTTGTTTGTTGTGTAACCATCTGTAAGGTTAATTGTGGATGAAAAAGAATTGGGTCTCTTCCACAGCACCACGGTGTGTTTGCTGCCTTTGTTGGTTTTTCATATGCAGGTTTCCCTGTGTCCCAACCAGCTGCTCCCATGTTGTACTCACAGATGAAGGTCTCAGGCAGAGTCTCCTGGCTGGCTGTGTAGGATGATGAGGGAACCTGGGAGAAGCAGAGGAGCATTAGTTTAAAGAGCAGGTGTGTTGGACTCGGCCTAACTTTAAGAATATTCTTGGAAAGTCCTCACCAGCTCCAGGAAGCTTGTAAGAGGGTATTACCTTGGTGATGCTGGAAGTCAGGCATCTCCCACCAGTAGATTTCTCTGAGACTTAATATTTTGTTTCCTACGAGCTCTTTCCGAAGTGCTTTTCCTGTATATATTGTCCCTCATGTTTTTTTCCAGTTATGCTTTAAATATAATTGAGTGCTTGTTTACATCATCAGTTGAAGGATATGTGTGCCCTTAACCTGTAGTGCTTAGTGTGGCTAATTCCAAACCTGTTCAGTAATTCCCCTTCATTTGTAGTGACTTTATATTTCTGAAGAAAGATTGCTTACCATGAGGATGCTTGAAACACTCAACTGTGGAACATCACTGCACGGTCATCAGAAGAACAGTCCTTTCATTTCAACTGTAGTGTGACTGCTTCATGAGGAAGGGTTTTGGCTGTCGTAGAAATTATCCTAAGTAGTTTTTAATGATATTGTGTTAATGCAGTAGCTGTAACTGCTATAGGTGTACTGCTTCAGGTTATCGTTGAAATATGGATAGATGTTTCCTTAACATAAGGGAGGCCATACAATTTTCTGGGGGAAAGTCCTTTGTCTTAAGCAGTTTATACATCCAGCTGATGTTAAGAGGTCTCCTAATGTCTGTGTAGTGTCTTCTGTTTTCAGATGGAGATTCAGTGGTAAAAATGGCAGTACATCAGTATCAGGTTATGCAGTTAGAAGAACCAGTATGCAATAAAGAAAAAAAATCCCATTGCCTTTCATCGGTCCCATTTTCTTCTGTAGGCCATGTGGTTTATGTCTGTGGAGACAAATGTGAATCAGAGGTTGTCAGTGGGATGTCAATGAAAGTCTGTGCAAAACTCTTAGCTGACATTAATCAATGCTGCAAAAGGCAGAAAAATAGATGGTGACCCAGGTACCTGCACGAGCAAGTAGTGCAGCAAAACAGGAACCCATCTGGAGAGCTGCTGCATTGTGGCTAAGGACCCAGATGCTGCTGAGGACCCAGTCTCCACAGCACGGGACTTCATGTATCAGTTGCCATTTGGAAGCAGGAGTTCTCAGATAGCTCCTTAATCTCAGTTTGCATATCCAGATGTTTTCATGTGTCACTACACGGACAACTGTAATCAGTCAGCAAAGACTGTACATCTTCCTCCTATTAAGAAAGCATCATATTCATGAACATTGCAATATCTTCATTTAAAATTTTATTTTGATTGGAACAGTTGCATTCTTAAAAAATTATTAAAACACTTTTAAATGTCTCAGCAAGGATACCTCCCAGTCTAATTGTGAAGTGGGTCTGAGCTCCCAGGCCCGTTCCAGCTTGCAGTGCCATGCCATCCTTCCAGAAGGTGGAGGATCCTTGTATTCTGGAGCAAGGCTGTTTCTATTGTGACATTTTCAGCACAATAAAAACACTCATTCTTTCAAGTTAAATTGACAATTGTAGGAAAATGGCTAACAGAATTGCAGTCAGATCCTCAATTGCCTTTAAAAGAAAAAAAAATGGTATGACATTTGAGGATGACACTAACAGCATCACTAAAATAAATTACATGAACGTTATCTATTTTTCTGAGTGCCTTTTAGAGTCTTTAAAATGCTTTTTGGATTGTTGCTGCTGAGTAGTATTAACAAAGAACCAAACATCTATTTCTATGTAATTCATCTTTTGCAATATTTGATAGTCCTGAAGTAATGGAAGAGTCAGTTGTAACTGGAAATGGGAGAACTGAAGCACCAGAACAGATAGGATGCTATCAAATAGGAAAGTAAACAAGTTTCTGAAATCAGAAAATGTGAGTTTGCAGCTTTCCATACCTTATTTAAACAGGTGTGATAATGCTGTGTGGGGTTACAAGAGATTTAACCATAGCTGTTAAGCTGCAAAGAGCTTGTGTAAATAGATTTAATTTTCAAGCAAAATCAGACCTCACTCAAAATGCACACTTCCCTCTGGATTATTTCTCAAAAGGCAAATTTCTCAAGAAAGTTTGAGCCTTAACTTCTAGGTCTCCACTGCAGAAGCTTGTGGTTTACACTTGTACAAAGAGAGCCTGAATTTAAAGCTCAAATGTCAGAGCAGGTGGATTTCAGGGAATTTAAGGGTTTATTCTGAACTTTGTCTAACAATCCAGGGTACTCTGAAAAAAAAGAGAAAAAAATATGTTTTGACTTATGAAAAGGATTAAATGCTAGAGGTGACATAAACCGTGGATAATTGTTCTGAGGAAGAGTTTGATTCTCTAGATGTGCTGTTCTCAATCTGCAGTGGCAGAGAATTTAAAGAATTTCAGTGATCACCTTTGACTAAGAAGATACACAAGCCCTGGCCCTTGTTCGTTTGTCATACCATGCCACCACGGAGGTACTACTGGATCCACCATCCCTGGGATGGTGTGGGCCACGTTTGTGTCTGTCTGCATGTGCCTTTACGATCAGGAGCTCAAGAAAACCGAATCCGACGCTAAGGTCCTGTCTCAGTTTACTAATCCAAACAGCGATGGTCATTCTTGCCCCATTTTATGTATGATAGTATAATGCAACACTTTTCAGCTTTTGATGAGGTCTCAAAAGTCCCTGAATGAAGTCCCAGTGAAGGAACCAATTCCAGCTCCTACGATCAAGACACAATAGTCTCCAGAAAGAGCTTGTTTGTGGAGACCCTGAATTACAATGTGCAGCACAATCCTTCTGTGAGGAATGACAGGACCTTATTTGCAGCATCTGTTGAAATAATTGCACCTCTCAGTGATTCCTCTTTTCCTTGTTTTAAGTATATTCATTAGTTAAATGGCTCAGCTTATTTCAACGTGACCCTGAACTGAAATGAGCAGCACGTCATACTCATTATCCTCTGAGCATGTTGCTTTGAACTAGCACAATTAAAAGGCTTTCTGTCTGCTCTTCCTCTTTCTTCTTGCCTTTTGTATTTCTTCTCTTGTTCTTATTGTGGAGAAGTAAGTGGAGAACTGTAAATTGAAAGGCTGAATGTTACCTGTTGCATTGTAGGTGACAGGAAAGCACCAGCACATCAGGAGGCCAGAATTGCAGGGGTGTGGGCACACAAGGTGTCCAGAGGATCAGGGTTTTGGAAATAGGTGTGGGTTTCCGCCTGGACACAGAGGAATGGTACAGACTGGGACGAGTTAGGGAACACAGGATTGGGGAACTGAGATCCTGAATGGAGGTGTCAGGCTGGGAGGCAAGAAGGGATGGAGGGAGCATGGAGTGACGGTCCTTGTTGGAAGGAGTGGCATGGGGAGGGCCAGGACAGGAAGGGCTCCCAGCCCCGGGAGATGTGGACACTGGTGGCAGGACAGTGGGACCTGCAAATGGCACTTCTTTGGTGCAGCTTCTGTGTTTCTCCTCAAGCATCTCTGCTGAAACCACTCAGCGTGAAAAGGCAGATGAACAAAATTGAAATCATCTGCAAAGAAGCAGTAATTGGGGGGATATTTTAATGCAGTAGGTTTAATGGCTTCTCATTTCCTCCTAGGGAAATGTGTAACTAATTAAGTCTATGACATTCATTTAACTCAAACAATAAAAAGTGCTTCATGTCATCAGAGGTATTTACTAAACATACATTTTCCTGATAGGGGCAGGGGAGAGTTTGTAGATGAAACATGAAAATATCTGTTTATCACCTTTCTGAATTCCAGATAAAGCTGTTGTTGACACTGATGATGACTAATGGCATTGATTAGTATTAGTGTCTGCATAGCAGGACTTCTCCAAGACTAGGAAATAATACTTATTTTAAGGTGAGGACTCACATTTAAAACTAGTCAGAGGAACAGGTCTTTTACCTCTAATACCAGATGTTGGATAAGTGTGTGCTTCCTTGCTCTGTTGCTCACTTTGCCATGAGAAGAGACCTCAATGTACTGCAGGATGGAGTAGGAGGGTAACTGGGGTTGCCCTGTGCTGTGAGGCAAGTAATCTGTTACTTATTCCTCCAGTGACATTTTATGTGTGGGCTAAATACAAAATTACAGAAAAAAACAACCCTGTAGTATGAAGTCCTGGAAGTCTCAGAATAAACAGTCTCAACTGGTAATATGAAAATTACAGCAGAGTCTAGGATTAAGCAGGGATTGTTCCATTAAACACTCAGAACAAAAAGGTCCTCACAGCTTTGTACACCAGCCTCGGTTTTGGGCACCTCAGCCCTGCCTACACGCAGTAAGCACGGCTTTGAGGCGCCTCTGCAGCCGGAATAACTCACAGTATCATTTCTGTGCAGAAGAGCTGCTGACTCTCAGATCTTGTTTTGCTTTGAACAAGCAGATGCTTCTGTGCCACTTGTTGCCTTCCAGTACTGATAACGCCGGTATCTCACCCATGCAAGGAAACGGTTGTGACTTTGCAGACGGAGGCAGCTCTTTGCCACGGAGCCAGCACAAAGCTGGGCACTGCCCGGTGTCTGCCCTTAAGACAGTCCCTGCCTTTGTACAAAGCTGAGGAATTTGCTTGGTGTCTCCTCACATTGCAAGGCAAGTGTGCCAAGAATTTGACACCTACATTTCGCTGCTGGCCCACATCACATACCTCCTGGCAAATCTCATCATGTCTAGTCATGCAGAGTGGCAGGGGACCCCTGAGCATATGTTTTGCTTAGTCTGCCCATTTAGCTTCAGCGCTCAGCACTACTTGATTTATGTCCGGTTTCCCAGCAGAATCTGTTGTGTCTAATTGGAGATTGTTCCAAGTGTCACAACAGAGACCAAATCTGACAGTTCAGCTGAGCACTGAAGTAATGAGTTAAATAATGCACCTTGGAAAAGTTAATCCTTAAAAATCCGTTAGACATATCTTGTTTTCCAGGTCAAAGCAGAACTATATTTAACCTTTTGGAGGAATTCAAGAATTTGGGGGTGGGGGAAAAACAGAGCAGTTATTCTGTGGAGTGTACAGTCTCATCTCATGGTGCAAAACAGACTTGATCCTACTGTGGAAGATACAACAAAAATTGGATTTTGTTTCTCTTCTCCCAGATCTTGTCCCAGCAGATAACAGACACAGAAATAAAACAAACTACCATATTGAAGAGATATTAAATCCTCCTGCCAACAATTGGCTTCATTTTTCCAGTTATTGATTACTGTCAAGGTTCTGTCTGGGGGAAGATACAGAAACCTGCTTTAAGACAGCTCACAGAAACACCAAATCTTCACATTCTTGTTCTGAGCACATTTCTATTTTGCCACTTAAATTTTCCCACAAACGCTGTTACTTTATTCCCTAGATCAAGCGGCCCAGGTAGGTGCAAAGTTATACCCTATCTCCTCCAGGACAAGACGAGAGGCTGATGGAAACGTCCTGCTGGTCAGGCTGTATCACCTGAAGTTACGTTACTGGGAGCGTGTGTCTGTGACTCCTTTGTGTGAGACGCAATGCAGCATGTCACATGCCTACAGCAGAGACTCCAAACAGATCAGAAGCCACAAAGCTGGCTTTTTTCTTTATTATTCGATTTCAACAGCAACCTCAGAGAGCCACACAACTTGTCACCTAATTCTCTAAGCCCTTTGGATTGTCCTATGCCTTATATGCAGTACAGATGTTGTGAATACAAAAGACATCCCATCCTCTCCCAGCTGGAATCACTTCTGCCTAACTATATCTCCCAGGAGGCTAAAAGAACCCATTTTCTACAAGGAGATGAAAGAAGTTGGCAGCAAACTATTTGGGCCAACAGTTGTAGCAGTTTGGGGGGTTTGTCTGAAGCAGTCACAAGACAGCAACAAAATTCCTGAATTCCCCAGCCCTCACTACTAGCTAACAGGCAGAGACTCTCTACCAAATATAAGGAATCTTTCATAGATTGAAACCCCATTGTTTTCTTACATTTGTTCCATTTTTCTCCATCTCTTTCACACATGGAGACACATGCTAGCCCAGTGTACAACTCTTTCTTTGATCTGTGCACCAGAAAATCTGTATCAAGTCAGCTGCACATTTCTAAGGAGATTAAATTTGCCTTGTGGTTCATGTGAAGTCTGGCAGACCTCCTTTGCGTGTTTTGTGGTCCAAGATCCCAAACCAGCAAAATCCTACATCCCATCTGTAAATTTAAGTGTATGAGCCCTCCTTCTATGGAACTTGCTCATTTAAGTTTAAGCATATACATAAAGCCTTATGTAAACAAAATTATCTGCTTTTATACACTGACGAGTGACCTTCACTTGAAGATTATTGAAATGCTCTAGGCTTGTAATTTGGGGGGTTTTGGGGAGATTGCCTTAGAAAAGTTAAAGAAGTCTACAGTCTTCACATGAAGACGTGGAGGCCCTTTGGCGTTTAGTGTGTGATGGAGACACAAGGAGCTAAGGTAGGACATTAGTTCAAAAGGCACGGCAAGGACATAGCTAAGAGTTTTTGAGGAAGTTGTAAGAAACTGTGTGTGACAGAGTATGTCCTCTTTGGCTCCATGAGGTTACAAGTTCATTTTCTCTTTCCATAGCTCAGCTTAAGTTCAAAGGAAGATACATAGCAAAGAGAGGAGCCTGAGGTGCAGGAAAGTGAAAGGACTTGAGGGAGGATGTTACCAAGGGTTGAAGTGACATGGGACTTGTGGTTGCAAGCAAATCAGACTGCTTTTGCCAACAGTAATTGAAGAAGGTCCATTCTGGGGTTCTGATATCTACCCCCAGGTTCCAAGAAGCAGCTTTACCACAAAACCAGCTTTTGACCAGAGGTAAAGGCTCTGAACCAACTCTAGGTCTACTAGGCTCAGCTCCCTCCCATAATTAACAACAGAAATGAAGTGTTCTCATCCAGATCTGAGCTATTTGCCCACATGGCAAGGAAAAGAACTAGAGAGACCATGTAACATTACCATCCGGTGGTCAACATCGTAAGAATATGTTAGTCAACCAATTTTTCCAAACTTTTTCTTGATAGAAAAACAAAGCTGAAAGGCTGTCATGCCTGGTGAAATCGATGTCTTGGCACATTTTTATAAGAATGCCTTTTTGGCTTTGGGTTGCTATATTTAGCCAAGTGTATCCTGTGAGCTATATTTGATTGTCACTCACAGTGGAAAATAATCTTTTGAAGTCAGTAGCCAAACACAGAAAGGAACCACCCTCAAAAGTATTCTTCTGGACTGTGCACATCCTCTCTTATCAATGGAAATATTTCAATTTTGTTGCAAATCGTTTATCTGGTAAATGACAAACGTCAAGGTAAAATATGAAAGGGGTGGAGGCAAGAGGAAACTGCCTGGTTTTCCCCTCCTTTTGCACTGTAGCCTTTTTGAAAGCTGAAAGTTTTTCCAAAATGTGTTTCCTCTGAATAAACTGCATGTTTATTTCTGGTTTCTGATGAGAATCTAAGCAACTGATAGCTTTGATTTGCATATTTATTTGTGTTTTTTCAAGAAAAATAGAGAACAGTTGCTTGTGTGAATCTGAAATCTATTACAAGCATCCCAGTTCTTGACTAGGGGGTGTTCAGTGAAATATTTTATCTGAAAAATGAATTGCTCCTTTTAATCTTTTCAACCTGCCAGGTAAAAAAGGAGAAGAAAAAAAGTGAAATTAAATGAAAAGCAACAAACCACCCTTTGATTCAAATGGGGCGGAGGGAAATCTAAACTGGTGGGGGAAAAGTCCTGACTGATGTTATTTGTGGGATCCGCAACCTGGGAAAGCTGAGGGAGATAATCTCAAGGGAATATCTTTGATTTAGGTCCTAGGGCTGAGGGGATAAAGGGGTCCCTCTGCTAACATAAAGCTAGAAATGAGCAGGATTTTGTCATTTTGATGATATTGATAAAGCCATTTTTACTTCTTGTGCCTTGACTTTGATTGCTGGAGTAAGACAGCCCAGAGGACTATGCTAATGCAATGCCTTCAACATCGATCCAACCCTGATGCTTCAAAACCCAGGTCTAGCCTCCTCATCATCTCCTGTCTGCACTGCCATATTTATTCACTGCACAGAAGTAAATGACACTGTAGCTCTGAGGAATCAGGAGATTTGTGTTTGCTGCCATCGAGACTACATTTGGCATTTATTCTTTAACCCATAAAAGTCGCAACCTGTACTTCTAAAATACACTCACAGAAGCTGAACTGATTGAGCCATCGCTGCCGCACATAGCTAGAAAGGAAGAGGCAAGTTGCCATGTTTTTTCAATCCTCTCTCATAAATAGCCTTTGCTTTGATGTTTCAGATGGCCTTAACATCGATCAACAGTTACAACCCTCAATAGCTTATTCAGTAAACTGAAGTTTGTAAATAAAGTGGAGTTTTTAATCCACCGTAGCAAAAGGTCAGTTTGGAAGGAGGAGTGATTTACACACGGATCCTGTCTCTGCTCTCACAGAACTGGGAAGGCCCTCAGGCTGTAAAAGTCACAAACATTGTTTTGGACCAAATCAGAAAAAATTGAATTTCATTAGATTGTGACATACTGCTGTGATATCAAGGAAGCAATGGTGGGCAGGAATTTCTGGCAATTTGAGTTCTCTTTTTAGTAAAGCATCTTTTGTAAACCACTCCCACGGTGTTTATTCACAAACCTGTAAAAGTCTGGGAGCCCTCCTCATCCCCAAACATCTCTGCCGTTGCTCTCGATGACCTCCACGTGGGAGCTAGCTCGTGCACTGAAATGCCATTCTTCCTCAAAGATTCCCTGCCAGAGGTGAAGGTCACGGCAGGGGCCCCGCAGGGAGAGGTGCTCCCAGCAGCTGCATTTTCTTTCCCTGAGCCACAAGGTCTTTGCTGACAGTTTTCTAGCTTTTGTGAACTCTGGAATTCATCACTTTCAGCAAAAAAACAGCATCTGTGCAGGAAACGTCCTTGGTAACTCAGCATCGAAGGGCTGTGTACACATAATCCACGGATAGCTGCAGTAAGCAACCCAGAGCTTTCCTCCAGGTCTAGCACTGATGTTGGGAAAGGGAAATCTGTCATAAATTACAGTTGTGCTTTTAAAAGTTTGTAAGCAAAGGGACACGAATCTCCTTTGTTCTTCACAAGGGCCTGCTTGTGCAGATGGCTGCTGTGTGGGGAGGGCAGCCCTCGAGCAGTGGGGGATTGCCCGCATACAAGGTCTTCCTTGAGTGCCACAACTATGGGGCAAACAGGCGTCTCCCTAAGAATAAATATTGTGAGGAAAAGGGAAATGGCAAACTTCCTTAAACCAGATTGTTTAAGGAAGAAGTCTTGAGTTTGCAAGAAGCTGCTTTGTGAGGCTGAGCAGTGAGCCTGGTGTTTTGCTGGCAAATTCAGACAGGTTTGCATTGGTTTGTAAAGCAGCACGGGGCAGCTGTAGCACTGGGTTCCCCACGTGCCAGTGGTGTCTGCCAGTACATCTCACCTCATTACCAAAAGTTTTATGTCAGTTATATCTCCTCCAACTCTGAATGGCCATAACGTCCTCAAAGCTCATGCAACTGCTGATGGAATGGGTCCCCAGCACCACCCCGTTGTTTCTTTCTTCTTGTACGTCTGTCAGCAAGTGTCTCAGTGCTGGTTGTGAGGGGAGAGGAACACCACGGAGCTGTCAGAATCCCACAGACTCCTGCAAACATGATTTAGCCAGCTCTGAAATATGGGAACGGAAAGGACACATCCACACCACACTGCTGCATGGATGTTACAACACATCCCTGTAGCTCTCTTCACTGTCAAAGAGGAAAATGCTCTAGTGCTGGCTGCTAAGCCCTTTTAAAAAAAAAAAAAAAAAAAAAAAATCATTATTTTAATCAGTGGTTATTTCATTACTGTGGTAAAAGAGCTTGTGGTCATTTAAAGGACTATGATAGAGTCTGTAATATAATTAGATGATCCTGAAAAAGCAATACTGGAATTCAATCACTCTGAGCAATCCACATGCGCTTCCTGAAGGTAATCAATCCCTGTGTCAAAGGAAGCCTATTGTTCTCCATCCCCCAGGGTCTCCTCCTCCTACAATGTACAAAGGGCTTTTTTGTCAAGACCAACAAATCTACTTCCCCAGCTTAGCTAAAGATAAGACAATGTCTGGACTATCCAAACAATTTGTCTTTCTTTGGGCACTTAGCTTTTCTCTTTCTAGGTTTCACTGTTTCCCTGTTTTGGAGATTGCTGACGTACAACTGATAATAACTTCCCTGGGGTAGGGATCTGCTGATCTTTATACCAGCGTAAAACTGAAAATTGGTGAAAATAATTCTGTGTTTGGAACAGCATACTGAAGGGCAGTATTCTTCTCCCTGACTCCATGGCTCACAGAGAATTGGTAAAAAGTTATTAAAAATATAAGCCAGCTTCCAAGCTCTTCCTTTGGTGGCCCTAATTTAGAATCAGGCTTTTTATAGTCGCTTCCCACCTGCATACTGTGAGATTTGATTTGTAAATACTAGCCCAGGACTCGGCATTCATTCATTAGTTCTACCAAGAATGTTCTGGTTTGTAACCAGAAAATTGAATTATCTCCTCTACTTAATTTTAGTACTTTCCACCTTTTGGCTAGGAAATTGAATTATCCTGGTTGGTTTTCTTTTTCCACTATGTAATAATACACAACTCTTCTGTGTTAAAATATATATGATGTCCTTCCAGCAGGTAGAATTCCACCTAATCCATACCTGTCCAAGCTTCTTGAGGTTAATAGCAGTTACGCTAGGGAAACTGAAGCCAGAATTGGGTCAGTACCTATCTTCTGTGGAAGGCCTCCAGGGCTCAGACGACCTGGGCAAAGTAACATGACGTGTCTGACTCAGTGAAGCTCCCGTTAGCTAATGGTTCTCAATTGCAGTTGATACAGTTTTTCTAAAGGGAAAACTTTCCTTAAGAATCACATGTCCCCAGAGCAGTGAGAACCCCAGTAGGCACCCTCCATAAACATGCATTGCCGCAGCAGTCAAAAGAGATTAATGGCATTTCCCCAAGGCTTCCCAGTGGAATCAATGCTTGCTAATCTTTAGAAAATTACACTAACAAGCTCTAGGCATGAGCTGCAGGAGTTCGGCGCACCGGTCTCTGAAATCACGCACAGGCCATTAATGTATCAAGGCTTTAATGAACCAGAAAATCTCTACTAAGCAGAGGCCAGAAGGATGCTTTAAGGTTCCTACTTCTCCTAAACTGGCCTCAAGACAGACAGTCAACACTGAAATCAAAATGCTCCTTTTGGGACTGATCCAGTCTGGGGAACAGGTACTTAGGCTTTGAAGTCCATGCAAGTGATGATCAGCAGCTCTTTAAAAAACCTGAACTCAGAAATCCTCAAATGGCAAATTCAGGAAAGACTGCTGGTTGTTGTGATGTAGATGCTGCATGTGGTTTCAGGAAAAAACCTTTTTTCTCCTCTTTCAAACTACCAGGCAGAACTAGAAGGTGTAGATGGCCAAAATATGATTGCTAGAGAGATTGGCAACTTGAAAATGAGTGACATCTTGCTATAGCCTGCGTTAAAAAAAAAAAAAAACAACAAAAAACAACCAAACAAACTTTCTTTCTATCAGTCATAAAATCTACTTATTTCCTGAGCAGTGTTCGAATTTGCTTGATGCTTATGAGATATATTGCCTATTTTGTACTCTGTTTCCTATTGGGCAGTCTGCAAGGTTATCTGATCTCCAAAAGAAATAAGCATGTGTTTCCTTCATGGTCTATGTCTAATTCAAGGTAATTATACTCCTATTATACTCCTATACAACATATCCTAGAGAAAATAAGAACAAACAGTGTGTTTTTTTTCTCAAAAGATATTTTAACTTGCAATCCAAGAGCAATGTACACCGGATCATTCTTTAAAAGAAACAGCCTGCAAACTTTTGTCCCCTATCTGGGTAAGAATTTGGTGCACCAGCTCCATGTCATTGCCATGAAAGAAGTCCTGATGCCTTTACCGAATCAGCACCCAGGGGGCTCCTGCCTTTGAAATTCTCACAACTGGCGCATCCACATCCTTGTTCATCCTGATGCATCAGCAATTTGAGCAGCCCAGGGCTGGGAAGGTAGAATTAAGAAAGCTGTTTTTTCAAGGGAGAGGAGAAAGAGTGGGGAAAAAAAAAAAAAAAAAACAAACAAACAAAAAAAGAAACAAACAAACAAACAAACAAACAAACAAAAACAACCAGAAGGAAAAAACAGAATGTTGGGAAAAGGACAGAATGCTGGGGGCAAAGTCTTGGAGCTAATCACATCATCCTGTGGAGGCAGGCAAGGTATTTTCTCTCACTCCTCCGTATTTTGAAACACTTTGACTACAGTTCCCTGCATGTGTTGACACTGACAGAAGTTTTTGCAGAGCATCAATAGGCAGACTGCTATGCCTCCTCATCAAGAAGGCCATGTGAATCTGCATCTTTATGTATGGCCCTTATATTTGCAGTAATAAAAAAAAAATAACACAACATCTTTATGATTGTTCTTTGAGGTCAAGTATTTGACTTCAAATCCCTATGGGTCAGTTCCTCCAAAACAAAAGGCACTCGATATCAATACTGCCCTGAGGTGAAGTCTCAGTTCCATTTTTGTTCTCAGATGTGGGGCTTTTCTTCATTTCTATCAGTAGCAATTGTTTCCATTCTGCAAACCCTGTCACTTAAAAAGCTCAAACAAAGCAACTTTCCCATTCAGACAAAAACAACCAGACATGCATCTAAAGGGTTTCTGTTTTCCAGAGCTCCTTGACCCTGTGACCCCAATCCTCAGATTTTAGTAAGAAATCCTTTGTCATTTTTTTTCCATATTGCTGATGCTGACATGGGGAAATGGTAAGTATTAACTTAAATTTAGCTCCAAATTAAAAGTGTTGCAGAAACGGCATTTTTTAAATGCAGCCTTTGAACAACTGGAATGTTTCCTTGCATTAAATCCTCAATGAAAACTGCATCTGAAGCCAATATTTTCCCCCCTGCAAAGTGTGAAACCCACAGATTTCAGCACAGATGCTGCAGTCCCTGTGCTATGAGAATCAATAGCAATTTCACTTGAAAAGAGAACAGGATTTCACCCAAAAATACAATGGTCCCAGAGCAGTTTACCCCAGCTGAGGATCTGCTACTAAGTGGGAAATTTAAGGCAGGAGAGACATAACTTGAAACCTTGCCACTTGGAAAAATGAATTGGAAACAGTTTCAGGTTATTCTCTTCTTGTTGTCAGTTTCCTGACTTTACACTCCCCACATTCCTACTTTATAGGGTCAGGGTTTTTCTTTTCTCTGTTGTTTTCTGCAACATACAGCCAAAGAGAAGGGCAGTCAGTCATAAATGAGAATCAATTCCAAAATATTCTCCATGTACGAAGAGAGAGGCCAAGCACAGCTGGATCAATATAGAGTCCTCTGATGGTTTCTATAAACTAGAATTTCACTCATACTCCGCTGTAAATCCTTACTCCCAATCCTGGGTGGGATTGTATTACATTTCAGAGTGCCCTGACCCAGAGAAGCCCTCAGAGCCTGTAAACACAACCCCTGCTCATCCCTGCCTCTTGGAAACACTCATCTGCTGTCAACACCAGTCTGCTGTCAACCATCACGGCTCTTCCAGCCTTTCACTGTTCCCTTTCTACCAGTCCATGACCCCAGCAAGGGTCAAAACTTGCAGACTGGGGAACACAGGATAATTGCAATTTGGAGTGTTAATTGTGCTTTGGGGTGGGGACCACCATTGTGTTCCTTTTGTACAGTAGCTGGAACAACAAACTCTTGCTCTGCAATGAGACCTCCCTGGTGTTACACTCAGACTTGCAATGTCAGCAGATAAAACATCTTCACAGGGAAACGTTTTGGGGTCTACCTTGGCACTGCCATCCATTCATTCTCAAGGTCCAGTCTGACTGAAGCATAAAGGCCATCTGCTCTGATTTGAACTGTTCACATTAATGTTTTTCCTTGCCTCATTCCAGACGTAGTCGTAAAACCCTCTCTCAGTTTTCCTCCTTTCCTTAAATAGGAGTTTCATCCCCTCTGAGGAATAGCTGCAGATTCCAAGATTTGCCCTCGTCTCCCGACCTTCATCTCCCACTGCCTCCCGGCGTGGTGGGAGGGAGGCAGCGTGCACCATACAAGGACAAACAGCAGCAGCAATGGGGCTGATCCACCCCCACTTCATTCGATGGAAAAGCTCCAGCTGGCTCCAGTGGGAGCTGGACCAGTCCCATACTGGGAAGGGTAATGATCTAGCCATTTAGCCTGGCATTTGTTAGACCAGAGCAGCAGCAGAACTGCAGACATTACTCACGTCCCAAGATATGCAGGGCTAAGGCCAAGATTTCTTGTGGATCTGCAGTCTCAGTGGGGCTCCTCGGGGCCCTTTCCACGTCTCAGTGGTTTTGCCAGTAACCCCTCATCTTCTGGGCAGTGCAACCGGGCATCTGATCAGCGAGCCCCTCTTTTCTTGGTGGCCCCAAACCTCCGATCTGGAAGACGCTGCTTTACAAAGCCCTCGATCAAAAATATGCTGCTCATGTTTCAGAGAAACCAGAAATTATTCTCTACATCTGTTCTCCACTGAGTATGGAAATTTAAACCACTTTGAGCTCATATATAATGAGGAGAAGGTGAAACTGGCTGAAATGTCTCTAGATGAAACTGGTCGGCACACTCTCAGCCTTTCTATTTGAAATTCCCATTCCAGGCAAACAGAGTTGAAGTCCATAGGGGTTGGTTTTTTTTCCTGAACATTTGGAAACCAACGTAACATATTGGCATTTGGGTTTGTGATAAACCTGGCAAAAAGATTTTTGTTAAGACTGAGTACTACTACCTAAAGTATACATGTTTAGGTGGTCACTTTATAAGTAGTAATGATTTACAATAATTACTCCCCTTTGGGGAGGAAAAGCCATTCGTTTTTCCTGTGTTGAACATGTTTTTTCCATGTTTCCAGAAGCTGCTTTGTTAATGAATCCCTGCTCCAGTGGATGTATTGTGTCTAATGCATTTGCTTATGCATTCCTGAGACTTCACATTTGTCCCAGCAGCTGCTTGGAAATTGCTGACTGTGACTGTCACTAATGGGCTGATCTTGCAAATATTCACTTGAAGGAAGTTGCTTATATTCTCAATTATTATCTGTTCTAATCTCTTAGCAAACACTCGCAAAGCAACCAGGATGATACCGTGTTACATGTAATTATAAATCTAAGATGGTGTAGAGGAAGGAGAGTAGCACATTTTCTTCCTAAGAGAGAGAGGAAGACTGTAGCAGCTTGTCTGCTGTGCCAGGTCATGTGTGACCTGTGTGTAAGTTACAGAATTTCTGACCCAAATTCCAGTGTTTTCTCATGGATATAATGGTGCCTTCCAATAGGATAGACTGCAGAAGTGATTTATTAGTCTTCATTCTCCCTTGATTTGAGTAACTTCCTTCTCCTGATCCAAACAATGTTTAAATGTGTTTTGCTTGATAGTTCTTTGAGGATGAGGAACTGCTTTTTAGTAATTCACAATTATTGTATATAAGCTGATTATTGAGATGCTTAAATATGCCAGTTTAGGTTAATAACAGCAGTGTGAAAGACTGCCTATATGGGAATTCAAGACCACAGCTCCAAACAAGACCCCTCCTTAAGGCAGCTCAGCAACAAATCCTAAACTATTAGTTGGGAAGAACGTACTTCAGCCAAGTTTTACAGCTTGCTTTGTCAACACTGACACAGAGTTGACAATGGAGAATGAAAGCTCCTCTGCTCAAGCAATTGTTGGAAAGATGTTTGAAAGAGGTGGAGAAGTTTTTAGAAGCAGGACTATCCAGATCCTGCTGGTAATCATCCAGTAAATAGCTGTGCAGAGGATAGTAATTGTTGTTCGCTCTTTAGAGTCTTGCGTTCAAATTAAATGACACTTTGATTTCCAAAGGCTGCCTTGGACTTAGTGCTGGCAACAAGCTCCCAAAAGAAGGAGCTAGAGGAATGGGAACCTAGATGGAGCTAGATAGGTTTTCTACAAAGCTATTTTGGTATGATTTCTCCCCTTGAGACAAAGACAGGAGGCCTCACATCTGAGGGACATGCATCCAGAGATGAAGAGACACAGCTAACACTTTGCTATTGCATTTCAGTTAAGAGTCTGGAAATGCTCAGCTGTAAATGCCATAACTTTTCAATCACAGTCTGAAACAGCTGTTTAAATCTGCACAGAAAACTAAATCTGCCCTGCTGCAAGCAGAGAGTCCCGGGTTTCTTTGGCAGAAGCGTTGAGTTAATTGAGACAGGAAGTTTGTAATAACTGCAGTTTCTGCTGAAATAAAGCCCCAGATGAAAGGGGGTTTACAGCAGTTGTCTCCATTACCTTGTCATGAGAAGGATTTTCCCTCTACCTATGTATACATGCTCAGCAAAACATGAACTTGAGTCTTGCAGACCTCAGTGGCCCAAAACCCTCAAGCAGATGCATTGCTCCAACACTGACTTTTGACATCACAATGCCTTCTCCTCACAAGGACCCTTTCCATGCCTACAGCTGCTCCAAGGATCTGTGGGAGGTGTCCTTCAGCCATCAGCTGAGTTCGCCTTGCTGCTTTGCCTCTGAAGCACTTGATGGAACAAGAAATGCTTTGAATCCTCTACTCCAGCTACTGAGTCCCTACTTACTCCCAACACATGGACTTTAGTCTGCATTGTTCCTTTGACATAAAGTCTGAAGGGAAAAAAATGTACAGAAGAAGAGGCTTTCACTCTGAGTGGAAGAGATAAAGTTCAGAGGACCGAAATGTATGTAGACAATAAAGGAGCTGGTATTTAACCACACAAGAAGCTGTGATTAAATTAATCCACCATTCTCCTTTTTGCAGCTCTTTGGGGGAATTAGATCAAGAAAGTAACAAAGGAATGCCACAGTCTGCCAATAATGTAATTAAGGACTCAAGCCTCATCTGAGCTTTCTCTTGCCAAAGAGCTTGCTGGATGTAAGTTGGCAAAAAAATCAAAATTCAAGACTTTTAAGAGAAGTTGGAGAGATATTGTGAACAAGTATTTGAATATTCACTTCCTCCAGTTCTCTTAACACTCTCAGATGTAGAAAACATGCATGATGAAATAATGCAGCTACTTTGGGAAGACTAGGCAGAAAAAAAAAGTGATTTGTTAGGACTGGTTATACTCAAGAATAGGATAATGGCTTTGAAAGACAGGTAAACGTGGAAGGGGATCTGGAACTCATGCCAAAGCAACTGCAAATGTTTATCCCATACTATGAAGATGTGCTGAAAAAATGGTCCAAACAAACCAGATGTTCTAGTCTGACCCAGACACTTCTGGAGTGTCCGGATAGTAATTTGGAGGGTCTTGATTTTTCCCTCTCTTTTGCCTAGGATACGGCATTTTCCTTTGCTCCCCATTTTGAGGCACAACAGTGGGAACTTCGGCAAACAAGGAGGAAGCAGAGACCCTGGACTGTTTGATGCCTGAATGAAGAGTGGGGTTTGAGTGTCACTCTTCAAATGACTCCACGTGTAGACATGCCTCATAGCCTAATGCATGGGGCAGGCCCCTCACCTCAATGCCTAGGTCAGATCATTCCGTGTAGACTGGCAAAACATTTATTAGTCCAATGGCAAAATCAGCACAAAGTCTGGCAAAACCAGCGCAAATTCCACCAAAAACTAACTGGCCCATGGGACTTGTGTGTTCAGTGATCTCTACAATACTTTGAGAATGTTGTCCCGCTCCTACTAATTAGATACCTATTCACAGAGGACTTAGGTGGCCATGAGTCAGGCTGGACGAAAATATACAACTACTTGCTCTGTAGAAATGGTTTGCATTGGAACATGTCCAGAATTGCTGGGCACTGGAAATCTCAGATAAATGAACTCTGAAGAAGCAAAAAAGTTGCCAAGTAGGGCAAAACTTGAGTGTAAATCTGAACCCAAACTCTGGCAAGTCCTGTACCCACGCTGCAGGTACTAAGTAGCCTGTATTAGGAAGAGCTCTAATGTATCAAACGAGAGAGTTGATGATGTTTCTCTATTACTTTTTGAGCAGGCAGGCTAGGGGGGGCATGAACAAACAAGAAACATGCTGGGGATTAAAGTTTATATACAGGTAAACATACATGCTTATAAAGAAATATGTAAAATTTATCTTTATATAACATGTATACTTATATAATATTTAACTAGAACATTGAACCAAAACTGAAATAAACATTTTCCAGCACATAAAATTCACATGGTGAACGGCAAAAGCAGCTGTGTCATGCAGGGCTGGGAGTGTACTCTCATGAGAGTTAGAGATGTGACCAACTTCTGTAGCCACATTCAGCGCTAAATAATGACAGAACCCAGGTCTGTAACACAGTCTGGTTTTTAGCACTGCTTTTAATCTCTGCCTGGTGCTAACAGGGTGTTTAGAGAGTTTTTGCTTTGTGCTTAGCTAACAATGTCCAGATTGTTTTGCTGCAGAATTAGGGACATCCATTGCTGAGGTCACTGTGCAATATTCAAAACGTTGCCTTTGTAATAGAGATGTCACCATTTCTCATGCTGTTGTTCTCCCATAATGTAAACGTCCTCCTCTGTTCTCCTTTCCCTGCCTTGCCCAAATGGTTTACTGCAGCTGCACGAGAGCGGAGCGTGGAAGTGAACTGAACGTGGCAGCGAATGCAAAGCATCGATTGACTGCGGCTGAGGCACAGCGCGTCCAAAGTACCTTCATGTTTCCCTTTCATGTCAGGAATGGGAAACGTTGTAATAGGCAACATCTGTGGCAAAATGCAAGTTACTGTCATCCTAAAAATGAGTGGCTCACTGGAGGACAATAACTTTCCCATTAAAGAGGCTTTATTCAGATGGAATGTTTTGTGCTGAGATATAAGGTGGAAACTCTTCGTGTGTCTTTCCCAGCCTGATGAACGATTCATGAGGAATTCAGCTGGAATACTAAACCTTGCTGTTCAGGACCTCACACAGAGACACAAAGGGAGTAAAGCCCTTCTAATATACTTCCAGCACCTTCAAAAAATTAAACTCTGTCTGACTGCTAGAAATTCCCTTGCTCAGATGAGGAATGAAATTGGCCAAGATATAAGCTATGATATGCATCCTCTTAATTAGGGATACATACATCAAAACAGGACACTACCTGAGCTCTCTTGTGTTTTCCTGCCACACTGAAGCTTGTACAAGCTGTCTGTCTGCCCAGAGGACTTTTGGAGAGGGCTCAGCCCCAGATGTACAAGGGCACATGTGGATGTCAGCAAGCAGTTTTCAGAACTTTCTTGCAGGAAGTTTTTGCTTCGCAATGCCAGTTTTGCATCTCTCAATTTCTGGCTTTCAAGTGATATCTAATCATATTTAATGCCCAAGCCAAGAGAAGAATCAAAACAATGCCTCGGGAGAGTGCAATGATGGAAGCCAGAGACCAAGCTCCATCTGGGCACCAGGAGTCAGTGATGAATGAGATCCAGCCCACTTAGCAGAGCTGTTGGATAGGAGAGATTCTGCATGTCCCCTTCAGACCAGGTAGATGACGGAAACATATGTACTGACTTCCAGACACTCTGCTGAAGGACTTAAAAGGAAACATTCCCAGATAAGCCCAGTCTGCAACAGTTTAAAATACTGCTGTCTAACTTCAACCAGCTTTAGATAAGACTTTTATCAAGAGGTCAAAGGCAAGTGGTATTTTCTATAGCTTGTTTAACTCTGGTCCTTGGATAAGAGAAGACAAGAAAAACTATCTCATAGCAACAGATTCTTATAGCAATCTCCTTAAGAGCAATGGGATGATACAGCAAGGTGACTCTTGGGCTCCAAAATCCTTGGACCTCTTCTAAGAAATTCTGAAGCAACATTATTGACTGTAAGTCTTAATCACCAGCTATTCTAGAGAGCATTGACAGTTTTTTCAGAGCTCTTAAGACATTTGCCTTGTGGTTGAACCTGGGAAATCACTTAGTGTCCTTGCCAAAGTACTCATTGCCTCAGAGCAGCCACAGCAAAAAGTGGGGGAGTTCACTTGTAATAGTATGTGGGATGCGGAGGTTAAAGATTTCATAAAGGAAATCATATGCAAGCACAGTGCTGATATATATCTGGCCTTTCATCTGCCTTGTTCAGTGTTTGCAGGTGCCGCTGACAGGCACTTTATCTATTAAATTGCTATTTCTGGATGTAGGCAGGACACTTTGTTATGGGAAACCACCTGCCTCTGGGGCTGCAGGCAGGCAGATTTCAAACTCAGAGAGATGCTGCCCCAAAACCAAACTGCTTGGCCTTGGCCAAGTCTTTGGGGGTCAGTGCAGAGAATCAGCCGCCAAATGACCCCTGTTTCAATGTCATGTGTAAAACTGTGAATCTGTTAACGACACGTGCCTTTTAGATGGTTTTATTAATGTCCATGCTGATGTGACTGCACGGTCCCTGGCTATGACTTGTGCCTTGTCGTGGTCCAAGCAAGATATCATGTTCCTCCTGCTTCTTTAGAGCTCCCAGAGCACAGTTCTGCTTCTTTTAGGGTCAGGGGTCCCCGAGTGCAGCCTTGCTACCCGCAGGGAATTCAATCCGGCTGCTGTGTAGAGCATAGTAAAGGGCTACAGATTTCCTGTAAAATCCATGCAAATCCACAGACAAACTCCCCATGTCCTTCACTTTAGGGTGAAATCTGTCCTCCAGGGAGATTTCTCTGAGGTTTCCAGTTTGTGTGACTTGGCTTCTCTTGGCAGTCGCAGTGTGAGAGCTTCCTGGGGTGTCTCCCCCCATCCAAAACGTGCAGCAATCCCCACTGGCCAGAGAGGGAAAGGGTCGCCGCTCCCCCCCAGCCCCTCCGACCTCATCTCCTGCCTCCCTGCGGGGTCACTAACTGCTCACAGAGACCTCTTTGGAGACAAAAGACTTTGGGACAACAGTGCCCCAGAAGGAACTGGCACAAGGGACCGTGTGGGCATGAACCGCAGCCCTGGTGGTCCCACCCAGGGGAATTGTTTGGGGCTCGCAGTGATCTCCCTGGGGCACACGCCATCACAGCGAGGCACGGCTGCACGCTGCGCCCCAAAGGCAAACCTCACCCCAGACTACCTACCTTTCTACCTCGTAATTAATACGATGTTGTGATCATATATTTGAAGACTTCTTGCTAATTTTGTTAGTGGGATGCAGCACTCAGGAGAGTGCTTCTCTAATAACATTCATCTGCTTAATTTATATCTCATAGGCTATAAAGCTAGTTAAAGGTAGAGACACTTTATATTCTTCTTTATAAGCCTTTCCAAATGGTTAGGAGCCACTTAACATTGACCTCTGCCAGGCTTTGTGAGGGCTTGAGGCCAGATGCTTAAAGAGAATCACCTGTCCATGTTTTGAATTGCTTTTGATCTTTTATTTCATCCTCTAAATTCCCAGCAGAGTTCACTGGTAGCAAACATCTGGCACAGACACAATAGCCAGCTTTTCCTGCTCAGAGAAGGAATGAATCCATACTGAAAATACAGATTTGGTGTGTTCCTGTAGTGCTGGCTGTAAAATAACCCCCTGGGTGAGGGAGTGTATCATGTGCATTCAGTGTCACCCCTCAAGAGATGCAGCAGTTTCTTGTATTTATGGATTATCACGTTCACCCCTCTTGGGTGGGTGCATGTAAGGTGCCCACCTTTTCCTTTTCCTGCTAGTCCATGCAGGGAGCAATCCCAATCACTGGCTGGGCTCTTAGGCAAGAAAGAAAGGTAACAATTATAACATTGCTGCTTTAGGATATCTTACACAGAGCACAGGTCGGAGGGGTGACCGTACAGATAAAAGTGATGCCATCTGTCCTCACTGGGGAGCCAGGCACTTCCCATAGGTTTCCTGGAATTTCAAGCAGCAGGTTTAGCTGAGGGAAGCTGAATCAGGGCAATGACTTTTCTCTGCTCGTATTCACAACAAAATCACTCTGGATTTACTTGGTTTTGCTGATTTCCTGAAACTGAGTGGAAGTCTGGTAAGCCCTCAGGTAAGGCAGCCAGGAGTAGCAGGGAGGAGCATTAGCTTGGGTTTTTTATCACTGTGACCAGTGGAGTTGTTCTCCTGATGTATCTGAGCCATAAAAAGCCTCAGGAAGTGCTCCGTCACCCTTTGCTGATCCCATCACACACCTGCAGGTCTCCTCCAGGCCACATAAACCCCATTCCTGAGCAGTACGTCAGGCAGGACCCCCGGGCTGGCCACCAGCAGCTGGGCGTGCAGGAGATGGGGGCAGACAGAGCAGCTGTAACCTCGCCTTCCCACTGGATCAGGTAATATCAACAGTCTCTGAAAACCATTGCCCTTTGCTATTGGCAACAGAACCTGTACAGAGCTGGCGAGGAAACAGCAGGCCTGTGAACACCATGGATAAGGAAATGCAGCAAGCCCTGGCATGAAGGTGCTGTGATTGTATCAAGCTAAAATGAGTCACCTTATGCTGCTGGAGTTGTGTGCTCTGAGGAAACTCTCTCTTTGACATAATCTTCCTTAAAAGTCAGATCTTTCCTCTGGGAAAGAGGAAGTCTTGGCTTAGGCTGACCTACCTCACTTAGTTTTGGCTGAAGAAAGACATTTTTCCTTGACTGCACAAACACCCCATGACTTTCACTTAGAACCTCCCTGAGAACGTTTTTAAAAAACATTATTTAATTCATTCTAATAAGGCAGCACAAATCCTGGTTCCAAAAGTAATTTTATTCTCCCAGCCTGATAAAATGCCTTTCCTTTCGTTCAGATACATCTTCCTCACTGTAACAAATGATGCTGAAGGTTTCACAGGTCCTGGGATGATGCTCAAGTCTCGTCCATGTTCTCCCACTGTCATCTGACAGCAATTTATGTTACCGCAGAATTTGCCTTATTGAAACCATTTGTGGAATGGAAATTTGCACAGATTCATGCACAGAAGATGTCTCTCTGCTTAGTGATGATGTATGAAACGATCTCATTTAACATTCACTAAGGCAGCGGGAATTTTGTGTGAGGAACTGCACCACAAATCTTGAAGCAGAGAAGTCTTGACTTAGTGATGTTCTGTGTGTTCCCTGGACAAGCATATAGAAAAAAATAATTTTATTATGAATGACACAGTCGAGCATGTTGTAAACTTCCACTAGTAGAAAATTTGCTTACTGCTTCGTTCACACACATTTTGCACTGGGCCAGATGTGCTGGTTAGACCCATGGCTTTTCACTGTAATGCTTTCCCTGGGCTAATTTCTCAGCGTGGATACAGCTATATACGTTAATATAGTTGTTGCCTTTCTCCAGCTGTCAGTCTAACTGCCTGCCTGCTGAATGCCCAAGATTTCAGACATGCAGGAGCCAAATCTAGCCAAGACATTATAATAATATAAGGATGTCTTATACCAGCATCATTTATCCCACTTGGCATAGGATAGCCATACAGCAACTTTATATGGATGTATCAGCAGAGGGAGTTGCTCCATTTTGAGAAAGTATCTGGGGCCCAACTGTTGTGTGTAGATAAGATGTAGTTTAAGAGAAAATGGCAGTTAAATTTTCTCTCTTTCTTGTAATAACACTTTTAAAAACATCATACATCATCAAGTACCTAGCATTTAGAGTAACACAACTCAGAAATCTGCTTAGCAGTAAATTTTAAATTTCTAATTATTGCCAGTGGCTGTGTTTGCTAAAGGATTTTTGCCTGATTCCTATAATTACTTCACAAGCTACTAAGAAGGCTTTATACTAATAGTTAGAGCCATAAACCTGCCAAGAACTGCTTTGTTAAAAAAGAAATTCTTCAGAAAGTCAAAGCTGCTGCTTTTTTTTTTTTTTTTCCTCTCTATTTTCCCCTGAATGTGTCATTCAAAAGTCAACTTGATGAGACATGAACTGCTCTGTAGTGGGAGCAAGGAGCCTCCATAACTGAGTGGATTAAAGTCTCTCTTGGTTTAGGTGTGCACTGGGCTCCAAACGAGATGGCAATGTGGATACAAAATGAGCTAAAGCTGTCCTGCAGTTGTTCTGCGATAACACAGCCCTGACAGGGACTCCCAGGAAGAAGAATATCCAGAAAAAGGTAAGAAATACTTTCTTTCCAGTTTTGCCAGTTAAAGAAGTTTTTCTTAATGCTATAAAAAATGTAAAACCCCTTGCCTAGTTTCAGAGGTAGACTGGAGGATGAAGCATGTGAGGAATGGAAATTGGTGGCGTGAATTATTCCCGATTGAATGTGAGCATTGAGCATCAAAGCACAGAGCCCTGGCCTAGGCTGGCCTGTTACAACTCTAGCAGTTTGGTCATGCAGATGGAAAAAGGTCTAATTTCAGCAAATAACCCACGCAGTGCCTCAGTTTCCCCAGCTGATAGTAGAGATAATCCAGTCCAGGCATTACATGCAGTACTTTGAGAAGTTAAGGTGAAACGGTTGTGTGCAGGAGGCCTAAGTGTTATAACATCAGCGTTCACTTTTATGTGGACACCATGACCAGCTTTTGAAGTTTACTCCTGGAGGAGAATTCTCACTTCTTTGGTATACAATCCATGAACTGTAATGCGCAGACCCTAGTTTCTCCTGAGTAAATGTCAAAGCTGTATATCTGCCAAAAGAAAAGCCAGTAAATGGTGTCTGAAGTACCTATTAATCTTTAGAATTAGTTGCTTCAAGTCCAGATTGCAAGTATATGAAGCAAACAGCAAAAATTAAATTAAATTAGGGAGATTTATTGTGAAGAGTTGTTGTTTCACGCTGGTTTGGGTTTCAGCAAGAGCACAGACAAGCGAAATATCAGCACAAAGACATAAATTAAGTAGGAATAATCTAAGAAAAAATCTTATTTATTCTGTGCAACCAGCCATGTCATTTGTCACCTTACAACACAGGAGTAAGGACATTGGTGGGAGCTTCTGGTTTTGCCTGAAAGGTGTTTTATCAAGGTGCAGATATTATTATTGCAACAAACAGGGGAGATTTGTTTTTAGAAGAAATTGGAGGCATCCTCTTGTGTCAGACAAAGTTCTCTGAGCAATAAAAAATAAAGCCACTATTTGAAGTCTTATGTTAGTGATATATTCCTCTCTGGATGTACTGAAGATGTCTGAGTGTGCCTTTCACTATCTCCAGCACAAATGCTGATTTCAGATTACATTTGGATGAGATTTGGGTGCAGATGACTGTGACCTGTAGGTGCTGAGCTCTGCCTTCAGCTGAAGATAACACTGCAATCATTAGGGAGTCACTCTGTGTAGCTGAAAACCATCCTGTGGACATGAGTTGTCCACAGTCATCCTTATTATAACAAATGCAGAAGACAGCCTGAGGGAAATGACCTGTTTAAAGGAAAACTGGGATAAATACTGTTTTAAATGAGAGGCTACATCTCTGGGAGAGAGGAGAACTGGCAGGATGGTGCAAAGCAGGTGATGGGGACCTGGAGCCATTCTTTCTGCTGAGAGAGTCTTCTCAGCAGCCTGGTGGTGATGACACGAAAGGCTGTCCAGCCCAAATGCACACTCCTCGTCCCTGTCTGTGCCTGAACCAGCTGTGCCATGGGGTCCCCCCAAATCCTGTCAGGCCCCTTATGCCCCGCTCATGCCTTAGGGAGTGACTGTCATGTTACTGCAGGAGCAAGCTATGGATCAAGCAGTGATGAAGACTACACAGACCCAGAGCAATATACGGTCATTGCATCTCCACAGAGATCCCTTCCAAGACACTTGCCATCGGAGCTCCTTTGGGAGTCCACAGACTCCAGGCAGAGGCAAGGCAGCTTGCTCTGCCATCCCAGAGGGCCTCCTTCTGTTGCTGCAGCTGAGGGAGGTGAGCCTCCCCAGTTGAACTCTTCATTCTCTTTCCCCACCCGTCTTTCTGCACTTTCCTCCTGTAACAGTAGTCCCTGCTTGGCTTTTCTTACCAACCAAATTCTCTAGCATGAGCTGAACAGGTTTTGTTGCTAAGAAGCTTTCTATAACAGTAGAGATATGGACAGGACTGTCCTAAAGCACAGTTACTGCTAGAAACCCTGTAAACCCCTTATCTCTAAATAAATCGATTATTTTCCATTAAATACAGAGCTTTAAAAACCCACACCTCACTTGTTCTTCAGATTCCCATCGCCATATTCTGGCACGCTTGGAGATTAAATCCTTTGGCTACCACCTACATGCAGCTATTGACACTTGGGTATGGATCAAAGTGACTTGCCACAGCTTTCAGGTATAAGGAAGAATTGGAAGACTTTTTGTATTTGTCCAGGGTCTAACACTTACAGCAGATGTAAAATAAATTCAATGCACCCAGCAAGCCTCTACTCTGCTCTGCCTAGGCTATAGAGCCAGTGAAGGTAAACTGAAGGCAAGCAGGGCTTAGTGCTCATATCTTGACTAGCTTTGTGGTTCCACTTCTTCCTTCATTCCAGGTAGAGGCTGGACAAGCTGCTGGAGGAGAAATTCATGGAGGATTATAAAATCCTCCTCCACATTTGCCCCGAAACAGCTCCCACATTTGACTTGGGAAGCCCTGAATAACATTACTGAAGGCTGTGACAGTATATGCATGCATGCATATACATATATATGTGTATCTCTACTCGTGTATATGTAACAGTTGCCCTGTTCTCTTACTTTTTCTTTGGCACCTGCCTCTGCCTCTGTCCCAGGCAGGATGCTGGGATGCTTTCAGACTGACTTCATACGGTCATTCTTGTCCTTCAGGCACTTGGGTGCTTGAATGTCCATGTAGGTGTCTAATACCTCATGTCCAGTGTCTCCGTCTCTCCCATTGTGAGGCACAGCCTGACTCACATCCCCTTCCTTGCTTTCCATTTGGTCATGTCATTTCTTAAACCGCCTTCCTTCCCTATTCCCCACCCATGCATATGAATTTATTTCTCCCAATGGCCACATCTTCCCCTTCTTCAAAATCATTTGCAGAAAGCTAACGTCAACTTGGTTTAATTAAAGACCCTGCATGTTTATCATGTCTTTAAATAATTTTCTTCAAGCAGTCTTCATATGAGATTATCACTTTGTCAAAACACGATCCAAAACCACAGCTCAGGGCACAGAGGGAAGCACACAAAGGGAGAGCCGAGCAGCTTGGAAAGTTTGGGTGAGCTGTTCGCTAGAAGCTGCCGAGCCCACCCCTCCAAGACCTTTATTTCCCCCTGCGGCAGCTGTCATCTGATCCCACGCTTTGGCTTTGAATGGGGCTCTCTGAGGATGCCAGATGTTGGGAACAAAGGTCTAAAAATAATCTTTCCGAATAATCTTCCCATCTATCATTCAAGGAGAGCATGTGCTTTGTGTGAACATGTGAGCCGAGAACCTGATCTAACTTTGAGTAAAGAAGTTCAACAGCAGCTCCTGGCTTCTGCTTGTGGGCTCTTTTTTTTTTTTTTTTTTTTTTTCCCCTTCCCCTTTCCCTTCCCAGAAGCTGCGCAGCGAAAAGCGGCTCTCACCAGCAATCAGCCCTTGCTCTCCCTCCCTCCCCGTCTCCCTCCCTCCTTGCCAAGACTCTGAATCGTCTGGATCCTGAAAGCTGGGCTCCTTATTTGATCTCTCCTTGGGAAAATGGATTCCAGGGCACTGTCAGAGATGCATTTCTGTAAAAAGATCTTCACTGCAGCCTTGTGTGTCTTAGTTTTGCTGCCAGATTCGGCCAGTGCAAGGAATCTCTGGAAGCGTGCTCTACATCTGAAAATGACGGAGAAATATGATGTGAGTAAAGTGTAGTGGGGTGATTTTGGGGGAGCTGGGTGTGCTCATCATGAAAGGGGAGTTTTCTTGACGTGTGTGTATCATTTTAGAATAAGAAGTGTTTGAATATGCAGGCTGTCTCTTTACAAAAGGGTTGCATTAAGTTTCCCAGGCTGTACTAAACTTTTGCCACCTAGCTGCTGCAATGGGAAGCTGGTGAAGCACACTTGGGACAGTGAGAAGAGATTGGTATGGCAGCCGTCACTGCTTGTCCATGAAACTTCATAGGGCAGCAAGGAGAGTGTGAATGGGGAGAAGGGGAATGCAAAACCTACATGCCTGGGGATGGATTTAATGAAAATAAGATAATATGTGATTTATTGCTTAGGGCAGGGAGGAGGGTTCCCTGTGCAGTTCCTGCACTGCCTTTTGGGGTTACTTTGACTAAACGTCTCCAACTCCTAGGGATAACGTGTACTAGAGGGATGCTGGCATTGCCTAGGGTTTTGTAAATGACTGAAGCATGGAGACCTCCAGATCCGCGATGTCAGAGTAGCGGGCGTAAGGAACCGATCAGAGAAATCCATTGTCATGGCTGCGAGTTGCCTGGCACGTTCGCAGGGAGCAGAGCTCCCCTCTGCTGCCCACACCCTGGCAGCCACTCAGTGGCACCGTCTGTCCCTGCCCGCTTTCGGCAGACTTGCATGGGGTACGGAGGGCTGTTTCCACATCTGCGATGGTACTTAGAGCAGTAGAGCTGGAATTGAAACAGAAGCAGCAATAAGTTACTGTGAGTGAAGAAAACGATGGTGTTGGGTCTTGTTCTGGCGCATCTGGACCAAAAGACTGTTAGAAATGGAGGAAATTGGGGGGGAAAAAAAAAAAAAAAAAATTGATAGCTCCACTTTCAGGACCTGCTGCTTAGAAAGAACAAAAATTGAAGTTTTTACTTACTCCATTAAAGTCCCCTTAGAAGCCAGCACTGACCCAAGGCCAGAGTGATGTCTGGGGACAGCTACATTTGGTTTGTGTGATTGCCGACTCAGAATTGTGACACATGTCTTTTGCTTGTGTTGAATGAACTGAAATACAGTGCTCTTGTCTCCTTGTTTTTGCAGAAAACATTGAAAGGCACCCCAGTATTTTACAAGAAATTTTCTTCACTGTAGCCTCCCTTGGGACAGAGTATCATCTGGTCTGCACTTTAATTGCAAAATGGTGACATGAAGAGCTGTGTTTCCTGTAAAATTACTCACTGGAAAGTGTATTTATTAGTATGTTCTTCTGTCATATTTCAATGCAAAGCTCCAATTCAATAGGAGCTACGAAGTAAATGACCCAGAGAGATAGGACAGAAGTACAACAGGAATTTACATGTTGATCTTCAGATAATGTGCTCTGTGGAGGCACAGAGCCTGCTCCCCTGAGGATATATCCTCTTCTTTCAGTCTGCAGTTCTTCAAAGAACTGTTTTTTCTGGCAGCCATGAATCCAGGTGCTACTGATCTGGCAAGTTCAGCTAGAATTGCTCGTATTGACAGAAACATCTTATCTAGGGAAAACAGAAAATGTTTTTCTTTTTCCCTCTCCTCAAAGCCTTGTAAGGAGAAAGACATCTGCTCTCCATCCTCTTGTCCACCTAGAGTCTGTTTTGGCAGCCCCTCTTGTTTCTCAGAGAGATGCTTTCTTTTCTACCAAATGCTGTATGTTCCCTACAGTTCAAAAATCAGGCTGTGGGTGGAACAGCTGATTTGTGAGTCACTTGGATAGAGGGACAACAGATGGAGGTGCTTATGGTAACATGCAGCCGTACAGGAGATGGCCATAGACATCCCTGTGGGACCCCCAGGAGGACACGGGCAAGGTCTGTGGGGGAGGAGGCAGTGAGGGGTAGGGAGTTGACTGAGAGTTGTGTTGTCTGAGTCAAAAAAATCTGAGTCTAAAGCAGGAGGAATGCATCCACCAAACTGCTGGCCACAGAATGCCAAGCAGGTGTTACCATGAGGAGCTGGCTTGAGGTCTGGCCAGGAGGTTTTCACTGAGGTGTCTGAGGATGGGTGTTGGTTGGCAAGGAGGGATCAAGTGGGAATGGAGAAGGGAGAAAGAGGAGAGGGAGTGCAGTGAGAAGGAGAAACTGGCAGTCACAGTGGGATGGAAGAGCTGGGCTTCCAGCTTTTAGCAAATCCATGTATTTTGCAGCCAGAGGGACACTTGTCTAGTGATTTGCAGCTGGTGTTCTGCAGCCCCCGCACAGTCTGTGGAGTGTTCCCAAAGGACAGAGGGAGGGAGCTACCTGGCACTGGGCTTCAATTCATTATCAGGACACCCACGTATCTATTGGGAAAACTGGGGCAGTCCTGATTTTGTTGCAGTATCAACTGCATCGAGCATTTTAGAAAAAAAAAAATAAAATCCAGCCTTCTTTTAAAGACTTCCAGAAATGAAGAATTCCTCACAGCTGCTGTAATGTTCCTCAAACAATTTACCCTCCAGCTAGCTGTCATAAATCAACACTGAGATGCCCTCTTCATTTACCAGATTAGCACACCTCCCACGAGATTCTGTCCCCCTATCCCTCAGAGTAACGTATGAGCAGAGCAGCCCTCAGCCTCCCCTATGAAACCTGCACACGCACATTTAAGTCTCGCCCTGTATTCCCTGCTTTCCAGTCCTCTGATCGCTGTTGTGCATCTTCCTTGAGCCCACCCTAATTTTTCAACAATCTTCCGGCACTGCAGACACCAGAACCAAAACTACTAATCCAGGGACAGTAACAGGAGAATATTATTCCTACTGTTTTGGTTTTGTCCGTCAGATTAGTTAGCCCTCAGTCTGGTATTTGCAACTTTGGTCACCGATGCTCTGTGTTTTTACAGATCTTTGACAGAAATATTGGAGGGCTCTAAATCCTCCTGACTGGGTATTGTTTCAGAGAAAAGGTGGTTTATGGCCAGTCTTTGGAAATAACCTGCCAGGGGCAGAACTGGTGACTAGAGGCTGAGAACCATCCTCACGCATGATCTCAGGGCTGGGGGGGCATGCAGAATATGAATTAGCAGAGGATTGTGCTTTGTCACAGCCTGGGGTTCATTTTCAGGCACAAATCATAGAACAGATCTGGGATTTCTTGGAGGCAGACCGCATCCCACAGTTACTATTGAAAATATGGTTTGAGAGTGAGTGATTGCATTCTGTTTTTTCCTAATCACCTTTACTGATTTCCAGGGTTCCTCAACTGAACTCTGAACTTTTCCCACTACTTTGTTTCTGGATATCTCTAAGGCAGATATTGTCATTAAAATGATTTAATAAGTCTCCATGGGAAACAGCAGTTTCCCTTCTGCATTGAGAAATATTCTTAAAGGAGGGAATTTTGACTGTTGTCACAATCTGTAAAAATAATAAATCTGAGCTATGCTCAGACCCAAGCTGTGAATCCTGGGAGAGCTTTTAAAAAGCCCTTGTAACCCATACCTGCAGACATCCTTAGCCAAGCTGTTTCGGGAATGAGGGAACCCTGATTCCCACTGGGATAGTTGATGCATACATGTACCAGTGGCAATGGTTTCATTAGATCAAATGCACAAAAAAATACTTTTTTGAACATGAGGTTTTGAAAGAAAGGCAGTCAGAGCAATAGGTGAACAGAGAAAATGGGCAGGGAGGTCATGAGCTACAAAGTTATTTGGCTAAAAACATTATATTGTTCCCAAACGGAAATCTCATTCATTGAGCCAACTGTTCATTGCACTTTTGGCTTCTTGGTTTCTGAATCATCTGTGAAGCAACCACAGTAATTGTTTGGGGTTTGGGTTGGGTTGGGATTTTTTTTATGTATCCATTATTGGTAAGTATTATTCTGGTCACATTTCAGTCTGCAGCTGACATTTCAAATAACACAATAGTAAACTGTGACCTTCCAGGATGAATCCTCCTTCCAAAAGGAGACCTGTTAAATGTTTGGAACTGCATAGATTTACTGTTAAATGCTCTCTTGTGTCACAAAATTATACGTGGTCTAAGCACTTTCTCTAAAATCCAACAACAGCAAAAAAAGTTGAACTTGCAATATCTTCAATTCAAATGCACGTTATTTCTAAACTGGAGTGTTTTCAGCTTTTGAAGAATGGGATGGTGTGCTAACTTACACCTTGTTTTACACTTTAACACTGAAAACATCAAAATTAGGAATTTTTTTTTTTTTCAAACCTATTTTGTGGTTCAAACAGCCTATCAATTCATGGGAAAACAACCTCATGGAAGGGTTTTTGTGCAGTTTCTTGTTCGCTGAGTGTGAACAACTAAGGAAAAGCAGAAGAAAATTATTTATTGGTATTTGGAACAGGGCAGGCTGATAACGGGAATAGGGCAGGAGGCTGTTGTTTATGGATATATGAGGAATTCTCTGTCTCACACACACACGTTATTTAACCAGTTATAGATATAACCGAGGTATGGATTTTCCTTAACGTACACCTTGTAACAGGAATTAGAACTTTTAGTCATCCTGCCTTTTCTCTATACTGACACTCAGTCGTTGTGCAACCAGGCAGTGGAGAAAATCTGCTGCTCTCCATTTCCCCCTAGCTATGGCTTAAAGAAAGGAGGTCAGCTTTGGTGTGAAAACCACCACCTTGTCAATAGGATTCTATGCTATGTACAATATGGAAGTAAAATTTCTCACATCAGTCCCACAAACAATGTGCATCATTATTTCTTTGGGTGTCCCTTGGGCTTGTCTTCATTCTCTACATTACAAATTATCCCAAGGGAGTGAAGATATTGTTTTCATTGTTATGGATAATTTATTGCTGCTTGGTCACACATAGAAGCAGAGGCCATGTGGGCCAGTGGTCAGTCCCCAGGGCAATGGACCTCCTGGGGCCTCTCCTAGGACATTTTTTTTGAAAGTACATGTGGGGACATGCTGTTTCACAAAACACATGCTCCACAGAAGCCATCGGGAGGTTTCAACAATGAGGATGTAGCAGCATGAAGATATTAGGGGATATTAATCTCACCTCAAATTTCTCCATAGCCCGATGGTGAAATTTCCCGGAGACCCCCTTGGGAACAGTTGCACCATGTTGTTTCTTGGAATAACAACCCCAGTTGTTCGTCACTGATTTCATAACACAGGAGTGATTGGGCCAAGTATATATAGGACTCAAACTCAACAGCCTGCTAGCGAGTGCATGGCAGTGCTCACTTCATACCCCTGGCTAGATGCTGATCTCCTTTAAAACTGCAAATCCATCTTTTGATTTGATTAGAGCTTATGAATGTTTGTTAATAAATCGGAGAACTGTCTGCCCTTTCTGAGTATTTTTCTGCAGCTCTGGGGAGCTGAGCTCAAGCCCAGAGATGAATAGTTTAGCCATAGGTGAGAAAGGTGTGGGCTTGGGTGATTCACCTCTCTGTCGGAGGGAGTTGGCTTCTTGCTAAAATGCCACCAGCGTGAATAATATCTGAATGCTGCCTCTTATAAATGTTTCTGGTAAAATCCTGTGCCTGTTAATCCACTTTAAATCTCCCTTGTCCTTTCAGCATGCAACGAGCAGCTGGGCTCCTTTCTGCTGTAGTCAAACACAGACTCATTTTCTTTGGGATTGGACTAACAACACCCACACAGATCTCACCCAGGTCATCTCATGTTTTAGAAACGGTCTCTAATTAACAACCCAGCACCCCACAGTAGATAAGCTTGAAAGACTCCCCTATACATTCCAGTTCAGAAAAAGGTGATGAAGGTAGAAGGAGCCTATTGAGGAGACAGGTTCTACCTGGGACATTTGTTCCAGGTCCCATTTGGGGATGTAACCTCAAAAGAATACATTATCATCATTTCCACTGCTTTATTATCAAAGTGTTTGGGCGTGCTTATCATGAGGATGCCTGGAGTCTTTCTCTGTTTCCCAGAGAAGTGTAAAAGGCTTTGAAGGTTGTTTTTTTTCTTTATCTCCTCATTGTCATTACAATAACCTTAATTATAAAATGAGTTTCACATAGTAATCTGGTGGTTTGGTGTTTCCAAAGCAGTGTGCTAAGGTGATCGTATAGCTCTCTCTTCAGTGTGCTGAAGACAGGGCTGGGGGACCTGAACAGTTAATTCTCTCTAATAAATACTTGAAAACCCCTTTGAAAATCCCACTTCGGTTTCAAATGACGGGATGTTTGGTATTCACCTTGTGCCAAACCTTTGTTTCCTTTTTCTTTTCTTTGCAAGGATTATGAGTACCCTCTTCATTCTCACAGTTCCCACTACCAGAAGAATGACCGCTGCCCCCCCCCACCCCAGACTTTGCCCGAGCGAGCCTGCGAGGTGCCCAGCTGCCGCTCGGATTCAGAGTGTGAAAGGCACAAGCGCTGCTGCTACAACGGGTGCATCTACGCCTGCCTGGAGTCCGTACAGCCACCGCCAGGTAGAGTGAACCCAGCGATCAGACTGGTGGAGAGAAGCATGCAGAAATGATGGCAGTCATCCCCACGTGCAGTGGGTCTCGGGTGGGAGGCGTGGTTTGAGGATAAAGCTTTAGTTTCACACTTCTGATTTCTGGGGTGATTGCTGAATCAAAAAGTTATCTAAGGCCAGCTGGTGCTGCAAAATTTCCACCAGCACAAATAGTAGAAATCACTTGAGGCCACTTCTTTTCCTGGAACTATATATTCAGGAAAAGCAGTAATCCCAGTCTGAATTAGTGCTTGCAGAAGCGAGGCAGCCATCTCATCTGATCCGTGCCATGGGAATGGAGGATGACATTTGACTTTATGACACCAGGTCCTTGTGGTCCTGGATAACATCCATGGCTCTTTTGCCCCTGAGACAACAAGGGCATGAATATAAGTATATTGCTGAAAACTCAAATCCATCCTTCAGGATCCTGGCAGCCTCATCACTGGCTGTTAGAGGAAATCCGTGATTTTTTCCATAACTGTGTGCCCTATGGCTGCTCCACCTTGACTCTGTGGTTTCTTGTTTCTGTCTTTTACAGTTTTAGACTGGTTGGTTCAGCCCAAACCCCGCTGGCTGGGAGGAAATGGGTGGCTTTTAGATGGCCCAGAGGAAGTCTTACAAGGTACAGTATGTTTCGCTGTTTTCTCTGCGATATTGGTAATTATACAAAGGCACTAATTATACAAAGGCACTAAATAATACATTCATCATACAGAGGGCTTCCCAGGAGTGTTGGAATGCTGGTGTTTGCCTGGACTTTCTGTAGGAATAACGCTGTGTGGTGTTGGGGGTTAGTTTCTGGTGCAGTAAATCAGTTGCTTTTTATGGATATGGCTTATCCAGTAGAGCACTAGGAATACTCCAGGGAACTGGATTTGTATCCATTCTTGAAATAAGTAGAAATATATATATTTTTTTAGAAAAAGGATTTGTCATCATACACGTATTTTCTGCCATCTTCCTGATAGACTGTGGGCGGACTTGGATTAGGAGATCTTTTATTCCAGAGTGTCCTCCTCGCACAGATGCCTTGGGCTGGGGCTGTGGCTCTCGGGTCTGAAGGCTGCTTTGAACAAGAGCCCTGGCAAACTGCTGCAGAGCTCTGTCAAGCTGACATGGAGCTGGGAGTATCTAAACTTGGGTACTGCTAATGGATTGGGCTTCTCGGGTTAATTCCATAGGGAAAGATCTTTTAATTAATTTTTTCCAATACCTTAGATTGAAACAAGGAGGGAGTGGGCAGGTGGGAAGAGAAGTTTTCTTTTATGAGATATTCCCATATGTATGCATGCCTGAAGTTCTTAATTTCTTCATGGAAAGGCTATTCCAGCTCTTGATCAGCTTTAGTCAGACACAGGTAGTGCCAATAAATTACCCTCTTTGATTTTACACAGATGGTATCAGACTCGCCGAACCTTGACTCTCATCTATTATGGAAACTCCTAGTTCTTCAAGAGAAAATTCTGCCTCCAGCTCAGTGGAGTTGCACTGCTAAAAATAAGATAAAATAGATTCCTCCCCATCCATCCTTGTCATGGTTATGTTGTTTGTTCTTATCTTAACACCTTCATCTCCACTTGAGGGAGTAATTAGTGAAATAAGAACCATCAGTCATGGCATGAGAATTACAGCAGAGGTCCTTGAAATTAAAATCCTGGCAAATGTAAAGGGTGGAGTGTCCCTTCATAGTCTGTACATTTAAAGTACACCACCACTGCCTGTGAGTCCTGCTTTACTTTCTTATTCTGCTCTGCACTTGCTGGATATCCAGTTAAAGCCTTCGTTTGTAACAGCTTTACTCCCTAGTGAGTCACATCTGATGGTTTAAATTCATCAGTAAGTTAATGGGTGTGGAGCAAAGAACAAAGCAGCGAACTGCCAGGTTCCTGCTCATGTTTCCCCTGATTCCCCATCCAGCCCGAAACACTGGCCTGAACTGATACGGCTGCTTGGAGGGAATAGCTGCGTGGAGGGACCACCCTTCAGTGCGAGCGTGGTGGGCAGTGGTGGTGTGTCTTCACACCCTGCCCAGCGGGCTGTGGAAGGGTGTTGTTACACGTAATGAGGCTGACCTGCACTCCCTGTACTGAGCTAGACACATCAGGTTTTGTGTAAGGTGTAAACTGGATCGCCCGCTCTGCCCAGGCTCTTGGGAGGCGTTAGCTCCTTGGTACCCTCACGTGGGAAGCAGTCTGAGAGCCTGTTTGGGAGGAGATGCAGAGGAAAGTGGCTGTGTTGTCCTGTTTTGGTTACCTGTGGGTGTTAAAGTCATGGTTTATGACCTGCAGGCTTCTTTTGCAGCTGAAGCCTGCAGTACCACTGAGGATGGAGATGAGCCTCTGCACTGCCCCACAGGCTATGAATGCCATATCATCAACCCGGGTAACACAGCTGAAGGAATCCCTAACAGGGGCCAGTGCATCAAGCTCCGTGGAAATCCAGGTCAGTTGACTGGAAAACTCCCTTCCTTTCTCATTCTGTCATGCAAACACCAGTTAAGGGATGCGGCTCCCACTGGCTTTGAAAGAGGTCTGGTGGTACATCTGCTCTCATGGGCTTCCTGGGTTTCCTGGGCAGCCCAAGGCCCCAGGGCAGTGTGACAGCTGGGCTGGGAGTGAGACCCCACTCTGCACCAGCCTCTGGTCTCTAAAGCCCTTGATGCTGGCTGAGCAATGTGAAACACCAAAAGCAGGGGACACACTTCTGGTTTGCTGTGTATGCCAGCGTCCTCTGGGATTGTGTAAGCAGAGCAGGTAGTAAGCTGCATGTGCCATATTACACAGCACAAAATATAGAAATCTTATATATTACTACACAGTTTAAGAAAAATGAGTTTCAGATTCCAGTTTTGACTTCTGACTTTGCTTTCTGCATCCAAAACACTGTTCCCTTTATTCTGCTGACACATTTGCCCAATAAAGGAACTTATACAGACCAAGCTATTTTCCAGGAAAGCTCATAACATGTCTAGGTATGTGTAACTTCATTGAATGGTAAGATATCTATGTCTGCCCTGGGCTACAAATCATCTCAGAGTAGAGACATGAAACATAAGTTTTGCCATCTGATCACTGTAAAAGCCACGAGAAGCATCAAACCAGGTCTCTAAACTGCTTCCATAAAAGACTAAGATTTTTTTTCCAGACTTTTTGATCGTATTTTTTATTCTTCTATAACTTTTTCTTTAATGACAGCTGTGGTAGCTAATGTAATGTGTAGCTGTATGGCTCTTAGACACGAGGTATTTCTAAGAGCTTAAATAATGATATAAATGGTAAACAGAAGAACCTAGCTGGAACTTGAATTATGTAAAACACTAATAGATGGTCTGAAATTTTACCCAATTTTTCTTTCATTTGAGAAGGTCTGTGATTCCTTGATTCATAGGTACTGAAAAGAATGTAACATGCTAGTGGCCAGCAGCTAACCAATCTGAGGGAAAGCGAGCTATGTCCACATAGTTCAATAATCTAAACAGTTTTATAAAAGTTTTATAGCAGCCTACAGTACTTCAGCTACAGAGATCCTTTATTTTTCTGTTTGTGAGGTTGTTTATTTCCATGTCTAATTTCTCTGTGGTGTAGACAAAACACTGGAGTTTAACACAAAGAACAAAGGCTGACTGGATATGTTCTTATTAGGTACCTTCTTTTTCAGATGGACGCAACCTGAGGCATAAGTATTACAAGGAATATTTTGGTAAGACACTGGCATGAGGTGTTTGCTGTTATTAAGCTTTATAGTTGCATTGCTTACAGGGAATTTACTGCTTATGAAATGAAGGTTTGTACATAACAAAAAGAGATCCTTTAGCCCCAATTCTCCATGCCTGGGTCAAAAGATCTTGTTTTAAGATCTGCAGTGCCCTGACTGTGTCAAGAATCAAAATCTCCAGCTGTGACACAATATGCTAAATCGTGCAGCCTTCTGCCAGGGGTTCCCACCCAAGGGGTGAAAAACACCCAGTCCCCAAGGGGTGAGAAACACCCAATCCAATAACCTTTGGTTATTTTTAAGTATATTTTTGGAGCTTTGCTCATGGCTCAGGACTCCTTGCAGACGAACACAGAACTCTGCCAAAAGCAGGGTCTTTTGCCAAGAGCTTGTACTGTGGTATGTGATAAGAGATGACTGGAGTCCAGTGAATCAGTCCCATATTCTTATCTGCAACCACAAGAGGTGTCAGGTCCCTGCACAAAATGATGGATACGTGTCTCAAAGAAAGGAGGAGGATCTTCCAGAAGACCTCTTTTCTCATGGCTTCAAAGCTCCTGGTTTCTGCTAACTCTTGGATCTAGAGGGGGACAGATCAGATTGGAAGTGATACTCAGATATAGCTAAACATCTTTGATATGGTGAGATTTATGAACAGCCAAATTTGGCCAGTTCAGCTGGTAAAGCTGTGAAATTATTTCCTTTCCTCTGACCAGCGAGCTATCGCAGCTCTCCCAGAGAACTGCTAAATGATGAGACAAGTAAAGCTGTACTGCTTAGAGAATCTTGAGAAAATATTTGCCACACACTAACTTAAAATCTAACTTTGCTGATATTTGTTTTACAGGGAGCAATTCCAACAATGTGGTTGGCTATGTGAAAAACCAGCAGAAGCATTTAGGCTAATCAGAGGTGTGCCTGGGTAAGTGTCCTGTGAATAAAGGGGAAGCTGGGTGAAAATAGTTGGTGCTCAGCGTGAAAGTATTTAAAGAAATGGTTGAGGGTGAGATTACCTCTTATCAGAATGCCAGTATAAGGACAGCACCTTAAAACTATGGTGCTGGCTCCATGAAACACCTATGCCAACAAACAGATGGTGCTGGGGAAGTATCCAGAGGAGCTGTGGCACTGGAGATTGAGCTCTGCAAACTGTCCATGCAGAAGTTAATGCCTTTCCCAACTCTTTCTCTCCCCTTCCCACTTTTTATTCTAATTTCACAAGATGCATCTGATTTCTTTGAATAACCTTTGCCTTGTGGGTGTTTAGAGGACAGTGTGATTTTCAGGATGAAAATTAAATGCCTCAAAACATCATGTGCCTTAAGACTTTAAACTTTTTGTTTAGGGGCATCTTCTAATGGAGGTATAACTGCCCCTGCAAGACAAAGTAAAAAGCTCTTTATTCTGGACTGATTGCAATAAGGATCAGTCTTGCAAATACTTAGGTGCATGGGTGATTTTGTGGGATAATTTTATGTGTATGTGAATGGTTGCGCTGAACGGTGTGACGCACTCCTGTGAGTAAATGTACATGTATCTGGCCAGAGCAAAGCCTACTGGAAAAGCTCCAATCATTTTATCAGGCTTTGAATTAGCCAAGAATGAAAATATTTATCACACCGAAGGTTCTCTCCCAGGATGGTTTTCTCAACACTTTCAGCTTCACTTTAAAACTAATTTTAGCTTAACTGGCAGTTATGAAAACAAAGCAGTTCAGTGTGTCTTTTATGAACCTACGTCAGGCTGACTGTTAAGATTACACAGCTACTTAAGGACAAGTTCTGTGCAAACATCCCAGGAAGGATAAATATTTTAATTCTTCTTCTTTGTTTGATTTTCACCCAGCTGGACTACTCTGTTAAACAGCTGTCAAGGAATCCTTTACCCAACAGTCTTGTGTTTTGGAAGAACTCTGGTCCCAAATCTCCACGAGCACATCTCCGGCATTACCCTGATCCCTGCCCATCAGTGACAAACAGACTTCGCTGTTCATCGAACAGGATGAGTCTAGATTTTAACCCTATCAGGAGGGAGAGAAATGTGATCCCCTGAAAGAAACCACACCATTTCTGAGCTGCCCTTCTACCAATGAAATGCAAATACCTCCAAGCGGATCCCTGTAAGCCACAGTGCCATTATCAGGCTGCTGGAGCAGAGCCTGCCCTTTATGTGTGTGCTATGCGACCGGTTCAGATTTCATGATCATAACTCAGTATTATAAAATGAAGTGACGTCAGAATTGTGCCTAAATATCATATCTAAGTTGCATTAAAATAGGCAAGACTGTAAGACTAATGGGGCTCTCTGGATCAAATCCAGTGCCTGCTGATCTTGAACAGCTACTTTAAATAAGCCTTTTCATAAACTTAAAGTTCAAAGAAACCTGCAGGTTTCTTTTTTTCCTATTTATACCTAGGGTTCACCAGCTTTGACATTTAGCCTACAAGCCTAAACCTGAAATCTTAAGAATTTGAGGAACTCTGAACTAGGAGCAAAACAGGTTTTATAAATTTTTTTTTTTAAGTTACTTTCCTTTAGCTTCTCAGTCTGGTGAGCGGCAGATCAAGAGCTAATGATGGAATAGATTTCTTTCTACAGTATCTAAGCAGACACACAGATGTGCCAGTCTTTTAAAGTTGTTTTTAGCCAGCACAGTTAATACTCACAAAATGTACATCTGCGTTTTTGTACCTGCAAAACCTCAGCAAGAGAACTGAAGTCTGGATTATTTGTGGCAGATATGAGAAAAGCAAAAGCAGGATAAATTTGTGTGATTAAAAGGATTGTTTGGCAGATGGGCAGCTGCTCTTCAGAAGTCCTGTACCTTTATATGGACTTCCATAAACCCTTAAGGTGAAGTTGTTTGTATTTGGGCCTTACAGCTTTTTTTAGCTGTTTAGCATTATAAAATGGAAAACACATTTTGTATGAATTATTTCCTTTTCTGTGGCAGTCCTAAAGGGACTGTTGCATTTCATTTTGACAAATCTGCCAGAATTGCTAGGCAAAAGAAGCCACGTTTGCTCCCTTGTTTAGTACATGTCCCCATCTGCATGCATAAAATTAGCATTTTAATATGCAGAGTAGTAGTATTATATATAAATACTCAATTCACAAATACAAGTGCCTGCTTCCACCCTCAAACTATGGGATTTTTTTTCCACTCACCAACTGGTTTAAGCCAAAGTTAAGACGCCTATAAAACACTTGATACTTTACACATGACATTTGCAGCTGGAGAGATGAAAGATGCCAAAGTTCTCTTCTGTTTCCTATCATAAACAGGCACACTCCTTGATGCTTTACAGAGCAAGGGAACAGATAAAGGGTTCCACATTTTCCTAAATACCTTCATTTGTTGAACTCCATTCACTTCCTTGTGCCTTTGTTCCAAGTTCTAGGTATTAAATGCAACACCACGTTCGACTAGATCTATTTCTACAATTTCATCATATACAACTTCATACAATGATATCTTAACTCCTGCTGAGAGACAGGAGTCCATCCATATTTTATAGTTCCAATCTCAGTTTAGGGCAGAAACTTGCTGCTTTGCCACTGGCATTTCTTGACAGCTTAAAGCAACACAGCTCATAATGGAAGTCTTAAAGCAACCTTGCTCCTAGGTGCTGCTCTGTGAAATGGATTGATTTTTTTTCAGCATTACTTTTTGCAGAAAAATCAAATTCTGATTAAATGAGTAAAGCCCTTCAGTTGTTTCCGCTAAGCCCCAAAGAGTAAATGCCAAACTGTTCTATTTTAAAATTTAAAAAAAAATCAGCGCCTAAAAACCTGTGAGGATCTCATTGAAAACTTGTGTTGAGCACTAATAAATCTGCAAGATTAAAACTCAAGATCTCAACATAATCTTGCAAAGCATCCAAAAATATGCTTAATTTGAGTGGACACGTTTACTTCAGTAGCTTTTTGTGGCTACAAAAGCACATAACCTGACCACCTTGCTGGATAGGATGGTAAAGATATTTTCTACTTGCAAAAGTAATTTTTAAAAAAGAAAATTGACAAATTAAGAATTTGTTGATGGATTTCTGTTTACTGGGTGTTATCAAAGACATCACCCTTCCTCATGGTGCTAATAATGCTTAGGGTTTTTTTTAAAGTTAATTCTTTTCAAGTTATTAATTGTCAAACTCAGAACCAAAAGCCACAGACGAGACTTGTCTGTGTTTTCAACACTGACATCCATCACACGTCGAAATGAAAACACAGACCAAATGAGTTGTCCTCAGCTTGTCTTCTCTCCAAAGACAAATGGCTTAACAACAGTCTTGTGAAGCACAGTAGGAAATCACTAATGTAGGTTGTTTTTAATGTTTCCATGTACACTTTAAAGCATGTTTGGTGCTATAATAACTTTACGTGTATCACTGTGTGCTAGCAAAGCTCGTGGCCTTCCAGATCCTCCAGCGCTGCCGGTGCTGCCAGCGGAGCTGCTCTGCCTCGCAGCAGCTGAGGATCTGTGGCAACCCCAGGCAGACCCTTCCTGGTTTATGCCCCTGGTGCTTAGACATGTAAGGTTCTGTTACTTCGGTGCTCAATAAAAAGTGACCAGTATATTTTTCAACTCTGCCTAGTTTCAGTTGTGTGTTCTTGACATAACGCTTGGCTTCGAATTATGAAAAAAAAAGGACAAATCTTTTGAATGTTAGTTGTTGGGGGAGCTCTGAAAACATAGGCACAGGGAGACAAAAGTAATTTTGTCTACTGGCAGGGCGGTGACAGAGCCCTAAAACTCATCTACCACCAGTATTCCCTTTCAGAGGGCCACCTTTGCGGGTCAGATGCTCACTCAGTTCTTGGCGCCTTCATTTCTATTGGCCAAAGAGGAGCTGATGGACAGTACTGTAAAGAGGACAGTGATGGTGACCCGAGTAGGAGGTGACCCTTTGGTTTGAACAGGCATTTTCCCTCTTGATTCAGAGCTGTCGGATGGGTTTCTGCTGCCAGCTCAGGCAGTTTGCACAAGAGGCTGCTGAGACAGCTTTGCAGGAGGCCAAGGCTCACTTGAAGCGTGGAAAAGCAAACCAAGTCAGAGGCCAGCGCTGGGCTGGTGCCTGCTGCAGGATACTGGAGCTGAAAGAGGAGCTTGGAGCTGAGAGGTTGGGCTGCTGAGCACCATGTTTCCAGGAACAGGCAAGACTTCACCATCCCACCAGCTCCACCCACACTGGTCTTGCTCTACCTGCTTGTCAGGAGTGGGCAGTAGTCCTTCTGTATTGCTTCCTTTCTGCCCTGAACCATAACAGAGGTGTCACGGAGGGAGTAACTGCCTGTAATTTAGCCAAGGAGGGGATAGCAGTGAGTTTCATCGCTTTGCAAAAGTTTTCTGTGGGATTTGAGAAGATGCCAGCTAGATAGCTCTAGGTGTCAGGGCCGCTCTTTGGTCTGACACTGAAGTTGCCCTTGGGATCGCTTGGACTTCTCATGGCAATGGCCATATGGCCTGTTTGGATGGGGAGATTATGGGATGTGTGTACATAATTCGTGCCTCCTGCTGTGCAATGTGAGGTGGACTAAGTGCTGTGGCTTTCAAGAGAAGGATCTATTTGTTGAACACCACAAAATTATGTTTTGGGGTTTCAACCTGTTTCCATGTTAATGCAAGCAAATATAGTTTCTGTTGATGTAACTGGCTGACAATCTTTGTGGAAAAAACATTGTGTGACCTAAGACATCATCCGCAGATGACGCTGAAGTGCTACTGGTGCATCCATGAACCCAACAGCCGGAGCCAACAGGAGAACAAACATAATAGATCTTCAAGAAGTCAAGGGTCTGCATTAAAACCACAGTCAGCAATCTGCAGAAGTTGTAAATATGAGAATAATTTTTAAAAATTGCTGTAATTTTGACATGCCTAGTTCAGAGCTCCATTAAGCTTTATGGTGCAGAAGTGTTTTGGTTACCTTCGGGAAGCTTCTCCATAGTTTCGTGAGCAGTGAAGAAGCCTACGAGGTTGAGACAATGCATAGAAGAGTCTTTGGAGACTGACAATTTCTCTTTGCCCACTACATAGAAGGGATTTGTTCATACAAGCAGTTGTTTACTTCTCCCACCTCATGTTGTCTTTGCAGGCTAGATTTTTCTCTGGAGGTGGTGTCAGGTGAACAGGTGTTTGTCTATGACAAAAGGATTTACAGCATCATTTAGCATCCTTTAAAGACAGATAAAAAAGACACCTTTTGCTGGTGAGTCTACAGAGGTAAGTCCTATTTCTTCCCATAATCTTTCCCTTCTTGTTAACCTTCTGTGTAGACAAAGTAGCAAGAACCACGGGAGAAGCTGTGCAAAGCAAAAAAGACCTTTTGACAGTTTCCAAGATGGAGATGTGGATGGTGGAGCTTATTTCACCCAGCCTGAGCTGTCCCACGAGATGAGTCTCTCAATTTAAGCAGTGGAGACTGTGCAAGCAGAAACCAAGAGATTTAATTAAATTCCCCTTCCTTCCTGGGGACACACATAGGGACAGCCCTAAGGATTTTACCTGGCCTTTATCAGTAGCATTGACAAGATGGAAAGGATCCATGGCCCAAAACTTTGTTCTTTGCTCTTACAACCAGGAGCAGTGGATGTTTGGCCCAGGGGCCTGGGAAAAACCCGACCTGAAAGCAGAATATCTGGGGTTTGGGTAGCAGTAAGTAAATTCGACCCATGCACCAGATGTTTTTTCCCTCAAGGTGGCACAAGAGGAGCAAAAGTGTGACAAGCCCCGGTTACAGTGAGGGAAGCAAGTGAAGGAGCTGTGAGGTTTGAGCTGAAAGCAGCACCCTGTCGTCGCAGTGCCAACCTTTCCGACTGACATAGTCTCAGATTGCAGCTGCTTTGCTGTATGTGTCTTCATAACAGGTATTTTCTATTTTTTTAAAAAAAAGAAGATTTCCCAAATAGCCTGCTTAGAACTGGAGTCTGACCCTGAGCTTTGTTATCCAATCAGATAGGATATACTATAAAGGTACTGTAATAGGGCTGTGAGTTATGTTTTATAGCGTCAAAAATTATGTCTTATACCAGAATGAAGAGATACAACTTGTATTAGTGTTGTCTTCTTTACATGATAGTCTTTATTCAGTTTATTCCCTCCACTTTCTGAGCTATGAAATAGCAAAATACATGAATTTTCCATTAGATTTCCTAACAGGCAGAAATCCAAAGCAGCACCTGGGATGTGGTGTCGTGGCCCCTCTCCACATCACACAGGCTCTGCATTTGGTTCTCCTCTGGATTGTGTACACAGCACCAAGCTACATGTGTTTCCACAAGCAGCAGTTTTTTGCCAAGAGGAGGAAGTTAAATAAGGAAAGAGTCAGCGAGAGCCTGTTGCTCAATTAGCCGTATTGCCAGCGGCGCTTGGCTAACGAGAGCCACGCTGGGGACTGCACAGGCCACGCACACGTTGTGCCCAGCAGAGCCTGGCTTCACTGGTGGTGGGTGAGGTTTGAGGGATGAGAAAAGCAAGAACAAAATGAGAGAAATTTTTTTTTCCTACCTGCCTAGATAGAAGGAAGATGTTTTTCACTTTTCTATCAGAGACACGAGGACCATTCAGTATGATCCCAAGGCTGTGACTACTACGAACGCACTTGGATGAACAGAGGAATGTATTCCCAAAGCAGCACCTGCTTTGCCTTATCAGCACGTGGCAGAGCCAGCTGGCTGTGCTCCAGAGCCTTACAAAAGCCACCGAAGGAGGGGAACGGTTCGAAAGCGTATGTGAGCTCAGAGATGTTTTGCCACCTAATTCCCATACGTTTCGATAAGGTCTAAATCTCTTTATGCCTCTGGGAGCTTGGGCTGCCTTCGAGCCCTGGCTAAGCACCTTATCTAAACCCTGGGCAGGGCCTGGATGTGAGCTGCCTGAAAATCAGTGCCCAGCATTATCCCTGGATATTTTCCCATGGGAAGGAGGGGTGTTGCAGCGATGCAGGAACTTCCTTCATCTGCCTGACGCATCCAGTTCGGGTCATTAAGAACGTGTTTCTCAATCAGGAGCTGAGGGAGTTAGGAAGCCCCAGCTGCGTTTTACAAGAACCTGGCTATTTGCAGGGTGTTTCCCAACCGTTTACTTTTTTCCTCAGTCTGGAAAGAAGCCCTCCCTCCACAGCACTTCAGTGAGACACGGTGCGTTATCTGTAGCTGCTTGCTACAGGGTGCTGGTGGTGTCCCACAGGGCTCATCAGCTTTTGCTAGAGCTGGTGGGACCTGGCAGATGCAAATAGGCAACACTGAAACGCTCCATGGCAAAACACCAGTTTGATGGAAGTTGGCCAGGTTTTGGGTATTGTCACACAGGTGAGAGTCTGGGGTCTTGGCCCCATCATGGTCCTGGTGTCACCACCTCCACTTCTCCAGAGCTGTGAAGCTGGCACCTGGATGCCCTAGAAGAAAACTATTCTCCTGCAGAAAATTGCACATATGTTTTTTTCTGACTGAGAATGACATTTATTCCCTCAATGCAATTTTTACTGTCAAAGGAGGATCGTAATCTCACAGTTTACACCTGAGAGACAATTTAAGCCTAAGTGAATTCTGGAGTCATGATGCTTGGGGGAGGTTGTAGATGTCCTGGTACAAACTGGAGCATGATGCTCCCTGACAGGCGGCCATAAATCTTCAGAAAAGATGTAACTGCTTAACTTTAGCCATATGTTGAGATCCACCATGAAAGCACTCCCCTCTAGCGAATGAAAGACTGCATTGTTTCCATAAATGAGCGTCATAAATTCACACATCACGCATTTATGCCATCTCCCTGATGTAAATACTTATAAATACTGGCATTATGCTGACTGAAGCATTTCTCAAGGAGGATTTCCCCAGCCTGGAAGTTTACAAACAGGCTCAGCAGTGTGTGTAACCTGTCTTGCCTCTGCACGCAGCGGCCTTGGCAAAACAACCTCCCTATCTGCCTGCCCGAGATGTGGCACCCGCCGACGCTCCTCCCGCAACAATTTTTCAGAGGGCGGAGGAGAAGATAGAGCTGCCAGACCTCAACCTGCTCTTCGGGTGCCGGCCGTGCACGCACGTAGGGCCACCTCACTCCTCTCTCAGCCACGGTCTTAAACACTGGCAGGGTTTTAGGGGCGAAGCACCCTGCGTTGCTGCTGGAAGGGCGCGCAGCCTCCCTCCGGCACCTGCGGCCGAAGGCGTGACTTGGCGGCAGGTGAAGGCTGCCTCTCCCTGCCTGTAACCATAGCCCCGTGCTTGCTGGGGAATTCGAGCCAGTGCTGCCAGCAGCAGCGGGTGGCACCATCCCGGTGGCTCCCGGGGCGCTTCCCACCACTGCACAGTGAAGATGGTAGAAGGAGGTTTCGCCAAACTCTTCCAGAAAAAGTCGTTTTTCCGCTTCGTGCAGAAATATCAGCCCCTTGGAAGCGGCGAGCCGGAAGAGGAGGTGAGGATTGCCTGTGCCTCTTGCCTGGACCTGCTGAAATAGTTTGTGTAATTGGGGTTAATTTTGTCTACTTTGTCTGCTTTGTCCCACCGGTAACTTGATATTGCTGCCGCTGCGCTCTCCTCTCTCTGCTCTGAGCCGTTCCCTGTACAACAGGGGACGAGATTAATGATGTTTACCAGGCAGCGGGGTGAGATGGGGATACTTGTTTCTATGTGATACTCCCAGGACATATAGCTCAGGCCAAAGTCCTGGCCAGAAACATTCTTCTCTGCACTGAGGAGGTTCAAAACTAACGAAATGCGTAGGAGGGCGACTGCCGTGGGGGCCATGGGTGCTGTGTGAGGCTTTCGGGAGTGCTCATACAAAATGCAAACACTGTCTTGTCTCAGCAGAGGGTAAATGAAGAGCGAGGCTGACCCTGTCCCCAGGGGTAAGCCCTGCCACCGGTGCAGGTCACTGGTGGATGGGCTGTGACCCCTCGGGCTGTCCTCTGGGCTGTTCCTGCAGCCATGACTAGAGATTTAGCTCAGACCTACAAAGCCCGCTTCAAAATAATGCTTTCTTTTCTTGGAAAATCTTGGTGTATGAACACTGATTTCCCTTTCCCTGCTTTCACTGCCTTCCCTCAGTGCAGATGGACCAAAAAGTGGCCAGTGGTAGTTTAGGTGACACATTTGCTGTTATTGTTTTTTCCCCACAAAACCTTCAGGTCTGGGATTATCTTATTATCAAGTTTGCTCAGCACAGGGATTTCCATTGCTCAAACCCCATTTTTTTCTCCCACATGACAGATTGGTTGGGTGCCCTCCCACATAAACCCGATTTGTGTAATTCCTTCAGCATGTGGGGTTAGCCCTTAGTCCCATCCCAGCAAGCACCATCCACACACTTCAAGATCTTCATGTTCTTTTCTGTGACTGTCTGACTGAGGTCTTTTCTCAGATGTCATTTCAGCTAATCCTCTGCTCTCTTCTGAGTCTTGTCTTTCCAGTATGGGGGTTGGTCAGTGCTACAGGGAGAAGAAAATAAGATATTGAACTCTTACCCTATGCACCACACAGTGCGTTGTGCGATGCTGCTCTACACTACTTAAACACAGCTCAAAATACCAGAAAAGGAAGATCTTGAGGTTACAGAAAGTATCTGGAATCTCCCTTTGATTTTTTCTGATCGTACATAGGCAGGAGGCCACTGGCAAATGGTCTGGCTTGTTCCTTGGCAGTACCATTTCTGTTGTGCCAAAATAAATAATGATACATATTTACTTCCAAATATAAACCCTTGTTGAATTTTAACTCTAGTCCATGCAGAGGGTGATACATTTATAACAGGACAGGGAAATGGTGTTTTGGTGCAGGCCTAGGGATTAGGCAGCAATGTGAAAGGACAACAGGAACTTGACAATCAATAATGTATTCTCAGGTTATGATTTAGGCTGGTAAATGACTCACATTTCCTCTAAGGGGAAAGTATTTTGCTTCTTTACTTGAAAATAGTTGCAGAGCGCTTTCAGTCTTATAGATCTTATGTATTTTGGTCAAAGGGTTGTCCTGGGCCTTAAAGATGTGAGTCCAGGTGACCTGATGGGACTCAAACCAGGATAAATACACAAATTGTGGGTTGTGAAGAAAAAGCCCGAGCGCTGGTAACTGCGAGGTGGTGGTGATGGTGTTATCTGAAAAGGGCAGAACCGTTAACTTGCGCATCAAAGCACAAGCACAGCCTGTGTCTAGACTCTGCTGTATACCGTTTCAACTCTTTCTCTACAGTGGCCCATTCAGAATCACCGGGAATTTTTGTGGTGCCAGTTTGCAGTTTACGAGAACCGTGTGTTTCCTGCAGAAATCTGAAGAACAACCACAGAATTTTCTTCTGATCATCCAAGTGTGTGTTTATGTGTGCATGTGCACAAGCACACGTACCTCTGTGTGTATGTGTGTTGGCAAGTGAGAGAAAAATCTGTGCACTGCATGGGTTGTGTCACCTTTTCCCTTTGACCACGTCCCAGGGTCACGCCTGTAGCACCCACTGAACCCAATGGATACAGTCGGGGGCAGATTTCCCCAGGGGCTGCAGCCCTCTGCTCCCAGTATTTTTTAACCTGAAGAGGTGGGTGGGTTTTTTAACGCTGTCCAGGGCAACCTGTCCATCTCTGCTCTATGGGGTGACCTCCATTTCCACACATGGTGCCACTGGGAGAAGTTTGTCATGGTGATCTATTGCAAATCCACTGGGCACCTGCTGTGATTTAGGGTTTTTTTCTCTTGTTAGCTTTAGAAGGAGCTGGCTCCTACCTGAGGCACATCTGGGTAGTAGATTTTAGTTCATCAAGATCTTCTTCAGAGTTTCTTCAGGGCTACTAGGACTTTTCCTTTGCAATTGTTCCATTTCTCCTCACCAGAGCCCCTTTTGACCCTTTCCCCCATAACACCTGATCCATTCAAGATTCAGTAACCATGAGATGGAGTACAAGTGTTTCCCAGCCCTGTCCTACATTCAGGGCTAAATCATCATTCCAGTTTGGATTGAGGGTTTTTTTTTCATGTCAGGTTTCACACCAATGAACATTTATCTCCTGGAGAGTTTCACAGGCTCCATATCCTCCTAGATATACAGAACATCCTGATCAGAATAGTTTTATTATCACACAGGTAGCTATTTTTTCCATGTACCCTCAAAATAAAACCAAATGGTGCAGCTTTTCTTCTAGAGGAAAAAAGGGAGAGCATGGGATTGCCTCAGCACAGCAGTGACACAGACTTCACTTACACATGTGTTTTCAGTCCCTTAGAGATGTTGCACCGAATTTCTGGCATCTGAAAAACTTCCAGCAGACATGGAGTTAACTCTCACCCTCCAGCTCCCACAGGTTTTTGGACTGAGGGCTGCAGCACCTCCCTCCCAGGAGACCTTATATATGAAGTTGCCTTAAACTCTTGACTTTTGGGGTTTTTTTTGGCCTCTGTGGGTGTGATTTAGGTGAGAGAGGAGGCTCCTCCACTGGGATCTGTGGAGCTGCAGTGACTGGGTTTTCCTGCAGCAATAGCAATGTCATTTTGCAGCTCAAGGGGCTTTGCTTTAAATTAAAGAGAGCTGGAAGATTTATTTTTTTTAATTAAGAGGGAAAAAAAAAAAAAAAGACCAGGTTTGAGCAGGAGCAAGGGAGCAGTGGGGTGAGGGGAGTGGGATGTGCAGCTGGTGGCGATGAGCCCAGGGTTTGGGCACTGCCCACCCAGTCTGAGTCAGCCCTCCCATACACCTGAGGCAATTTAAAATCCAAGGAATAGTTTTAAAGCAGCTTTTCTGGAAAACCCTTGGCTCTTTTGAACAATCAAGGTGTCTATTTTGAGGTTTATATGTGGAAGAAGGGATGCCGGAGGCTTTATTTCACGTGGAAAGTCTGCAATTCTGCGCTAGCTGTGCAATGGTGGAGTGAGAAACTGTGTCTGAGAGGAGCTGAAACCCCTGTGGTGGGTGGGAATGGGCTGGGGGCTCGGATGTGGAAGCCCAGCGAGGTAGCCACTCACTTGCAGGGCTGGGGTTTGCTCGGGGTTGGTTCTGCATGCTGCCTGCACCCCTGAAACGCAGGTTCTCTGCCTGCCACGTGCACCAAAAAAACCCAAAGCAAAGGGTTTTTGAGGGAAGGGTTTGATTTATTTCCTTTTAGCAGGGTGAAGAACATATAAGAAGAGGGTTTCTGCTTAATGTTTGAAAGGGCTTCTTATTAGACTAAATAACTCAGCCCACTTTTGTCTGTACTACAGTACATTAGCTGGTCCAAAATAATCTAAAACAGAGGGGAAAAGAATATGCAAAACCTCAGTAAAGGCAGAGGTGGGGGGAAATCCCAAGAACTGATCTTTTGGGCTGTTTGCCAGAGTATACAGACAGGGCTGTGCACTCTGCAGAAAGCCCTATGCTTCCTTCCTTCCCGCGTGGGCTGCTCAGTGCAACAATTGATGGGTTGTTTCGGGGCGAGGGATGCAGAGGAGCGGTGCAGGTACCTGCAGCACCGGGCACGCTCCGAGGTGCGCTGGGGCAGGCTGCTGCACGGCTCCCCTCCACGACCAGCAGCTCGTTACAGCCTCCAATTATCTCCTAGTCTTGCAAAGCAATAGATAAACTAATAATTATTTCTTTTACTTCTTTCTGCCCTGCTCTGTGGAGTCGTGCACTCTTGTGCTTGAGTTATGCCTAAAGGATAAAGGTTAAAAATGGAAATGGATAACGTTGATAGCCAACATTTGGTTTACAATGTAAGCAGAAGAGTAATGTACAAAGAGAGGTTCATTTATGAAGGGATTTGCTCAGGATGCTGCCTGGTGCCCAACAGACATGGGGTGGGATGCATTTAGGGGCAAAAGGGCTCTGCACCGGCAGCATTTTGCAGAGGAGGAGGGAGATGGGGCTCCACTGACGTATTTCCAACTTGTGCATTGCTGGGGCTGCTCAGCTGGTAGGAAAAGCTGTGCCACATTTGTCTAGGGGAAATCACTTACAGGCGTAAGCTAATCAATGCAAATTAACTCATCCCAATAAAGCTGTTCATTTCACAACAGCCCCTGGTGGAAGAGGCATGGGGCTGCCAGTGTTTCTATTGATCCGCAGCCAGCGCTGGCTGTGCAGGGCTCCGACACATCCCCACGCCATGTGCTTTTGTCATTTATTTCCTCCACACCTTTATCACCAATATTTACCTTTGGAAGAGCTGGGCCATGGTTTCCCTGCTGGCACTGGGGGACTGTAGGTATGTTACCCTCGTGCCTGGGTCTTTTCTGGCCTTCCAGCTCCTTTAATTAACATTTAAACTCCTTTGAGTCAAGGCTGTACCTTGATACCTGCATGTGCCATTGGCAGCACAGAGGGGCCTGTAGAAACCACATTAACTAAATCAGCACAGTAACAAACATAAGGTATGTGTCTATATGTGACAGCTGTGTGTTTTCTTCCTAGCCAGTCCTTCCATCTCCTTAGATGCATGGGTGGCTTTCGGTCTTGCAGCATTTGGGTGTCAACAAAGTTTCAGGGAACTGATGAATTTGCACAAGCAGGAATAAATCATCAGCTTTAAACACGGAAGGACTTTTTTTGTCCCTTCTAGGGATGTCTGTTAAGGGAATGTTGAAATAAGGGTAATGTCCGGTGCTACGATGCCTCAAAATAATGGAGAAATACTGCGGCTTCTTTGGGCGGAATGTGGTCACCAGCATGAGGGAAACATGGAAGCAGGAAAATCCTTGGAAATCTTGGGCAAATTCCTGGGGTTTTAGAAAGACAGGTTGTTCCTGGGGCAAAATGGCTTCTAAATGAGTACTACACAGACCAAGGGATCACAGCAAACTCTCCTGTGATTCTGCCAGGAGCAAGTCAGTGCTGGTATCTTCTGTGTTAGTGGCTGTACTGTGGGTCAGTAAACAGAGATAAAAAGGGGGCTGCAACATATGGAAGTGGGAAAAAACCTTTTTAAGAAGCAGGGCTTAGAGATGTTCCTATCTCATCTGCTACGACCTCTCCAGAAGCCAATTCTGTGTACCAGCATGAGCTAACAGCCAAAGAGATTTTCTGCATTTATCTCAAGCTCTAGATTGCAAAACACTGGGTGTCCCTAGAAACCTGAATATTCATAGATGGGCCAATTCTCCAAATTCCTCTTCAGGAAGCCCTGAAGTCCTCCAAGCCCTTGCTCAGGTGCTGCTATGAGCTGGACCTGAACATTTCCCTCAGCAAACACTCCAGTGTGCTGGTAGCAGGGAGCTGGTGCCAAATTCCTCCTGCCCTGCCAAGCAAGAGCCTGCTGCGGGACTGAGCACCACGCTCTCTCTCGGGATCCCTCTCATAATGAGCATTTGGGCTTTATGAATGAAGGTAAATGGAAATGGATTTTCCTGTCCCTTGGGAAGGGTGAGATTTCTCCCTCTCCGTACTTAACCCTGCAATAGCAGTCACACCGCCACCGTCATGTGTCTGGCTGAGATGTCAGGGGATGCTGCTGCTCTGGGAAGAGCCTTTTGGAAAAGGAGACAAGGGATCGTGAAAGGGAATAGAGGTCAGGGTGCTGGGAGCTCAGTGCAACCCTCAGGCAGCCTGGATGGGGCTGGAAGGGTTTGTCCTGCTCAGAGGTGTTTGCAGAGCCAATGGTGAAGGAAAAGAGCTGTGGAGACGGAGAAACATTTACTTTCTCCTGCTGGCTCAGAGATTTTTCTCTCTCATGTTTGCTGTTCATTTATTATGTCTTTAACAAGGGAAAATAGGTTTTTTCCTTGCTCTGAGCATTGAGTGTGCAATGGGCTGTGAGACACTGGCATGGAAAAATAGTCACCTTGGGCAGGATACCTGCAAAGAGCAGAGCCTGGCATGCTTTTCTGGCCTCAGTGGGGGCATGGGTTTGTCTTCTTGGTAATCCAGCTCCTAATTCCACTTCAAGAATGTGCACCTGCCTTGGAGGCTGTAATAAGGATTAATTAGTGAATGGTATAAAGTGCTGTGATTTAGAAAGTGTTTTAGCTAACTGTGAAGTCACACAGCTGGCAAAGTGGGGGAAGGGAATGGGATTAAGATGCAAAGAGATGCTGAAATGATTTTATGAACTCTGGTCTCACCTAACAATTGCTTTATATCGTTTGCTCAGACCCATGAGGAGTGTGAGCTGAAAATAATTGAGCAGGAGAAGGAGGTGACAGTTCTGCCCCCGAAGGACGCATGTAAATGCCATAAAGAAGACTTGGCAAAAGCTTTAAATGTAAGGGTTTTTACAAGTCTTTGTGAACATAGCAGTGCAGTCTGTGTAATGTGACTGTGGGAAGAGACTGAGAAGCAAAACTGGTCTTTGGTTTCACATGCAAACTCCTGGAGTGCCCAATTCCTCTGCCTTTATGTGGGACAAATCCTCATGTTGGCTACGTTCAAGGCTCAGCGTTGGGCATTCGTGCTTCACTTTGTCCCAGGGTAGGACTTCACTGAATTGAGTGGCTCTGTGAGATGCAGGTGAAAGAGTCCAATTGTCCAGCCTGGAAAACGAAGCGCTCACAGAGCTCTGCCAGGGTTGGCACAGGGTGCACAGCTCAGCCACCCTAGTTATCAGCAACTCCTTGGAAAAGTGTTGTGTAAATGCAAGCAGCACTTTTTCCTGCTTTTTGTAGCACGCTTCATTTCAGAGGCAAAACTCATCACATTTATAATCCTAGATGACTTCCCGAAGGCTTGCTCGCAGCTTGAATTGTTAGATAAAAAATCACCTCGCCATCCCCACCCCAAGCAAAGAGCAAAGCTGTAGCCATCGCCTGGTTCGGCTCATGCTGGGACCCATTTGCCCACACGGAGCGGGGGGATCAGCCCTGGCAGGGATGTTTGTGGTGGCAGGATAGGCCCTCTGCCCCAGCCCCACTCCTTCCCCACAGCTGCAGAACAGAGTAGCCGGAGGGATGGAGGGACACTGGGGCTCAGGAAGGAAACTCCAGTTACTTGGTTTGCACTGGAGTTCACCCTTGGGAAGAGAAACAATCTCATTTTATAACTCATGCTTAATCCCACCTGTGAAAAACAGATGGAAATTTAGAAAGGCTAAGTCCCCACAGCCAGGGAAAGCTATAATGCTTAGCAATATTTTGATGTCTGACCTTACTGTTTTTTAAAATCTGGGCAAGATACGTTTTCTCCATTTGTTCTCTTTGAATTTTGTCAGGGTATTTTTATTTTTCCTTTAAATATACAGTGAAACCAGAAATCAATTATTTCCTTTACTACTTTAGATTTCTCACTTGTCATCTATTATATTCTCTCTCACATGTGGAAGTTTTTTTAAAAATAACTTGTGTTTACTTTATGGCTTTCTGTGATAGTTGGTGGTAAAGTTTTATAGTTTAACAAATATAAATACCTAAACAGAAAAACAGTGGATAGATTTATCTTTTTTGTGGGGGACTGAACCGTGAACATTTTGTCCAGTGTACTTACAGGTTTTTAACAGAAATTTGCCTTAAAAAGTTTTCTATAACTATTCTACAATATATAATGTTTGTTCGGTTGGTTGTTTTTTTAAAATTTCCCTCTAGGTTGACTTACAAACTGGACTCTCTGAGTTTTCTGTGCTACAGCGCAGATTAAAACATGGCTGGAATGAATTTTCAGTAGAGAATCCAGAACCGATATGGAAGAAATATCTAGACCAGGTAAGGATTTTCTGCAGATTCTCATTTCTTGGCAAAAACCCCTGGCTGGGTTGGTCTGAGCGTGTTTCTACACTGAAATATTCAGGGTTTCCACCTCCACAGATCCAGCCTTGGAACAGGCAGTGCCCCAGATACAGAAACTTTTTCCTCAGGAAAGCCATTGTGAGATTCAGATGGGGGGTCATTTAATATGAAAAAAAAAAATCTTAAATATTTTTATCTCCACCCAGCCCACAAATCAAAAGACATAGATCAGTGACCTGATTTCTGGAGCATGTTTATTCATAGAATCACAGAATGGTTTGGGTTGGAAGGGACTTTAAAGACCATCTAGTCCCAACCCCCTGCCCTGGGCAGGGACACCTTCCACTAGCCCAGGTTGCCCAAAGCCCCGTCCAACCTGGCCTGGAACACTGCCAGGGAGGGGGCAGCCACAGCTTCTCTGGGCAACCTCTGCCAGGGCCTCACCACCCTCACAGGGAAGAATTTCTTCCTTGTATCTCATCTGAATCTCCCCTCTTTTAGTTTAAAACCCCTACTCCTCATCCTATCCCTACACCCCTGATGACGAGTCCCCCCCCCCTTTCCTGCAGCCCCTTTCAGCCCTGCGAGGCCGCTCTAAGGTCTCCCCGGAGCCTTCTCTTCTCCAGCTGAACCCCCCAACTCTCTCAGCCTGTCCTCACAGGGGGGCTCCAGCCCCTGAGCATCTCCGTGGCCTCCTCTGGACCTGCTCGAGCAGGTCCGTGTCCTTCTGCTGTTGGTGCCCCAGAGCTGGACCCAGCACTGCAGGGGGGTCTCATGAGAGCAGAGCAGAGGGGGAGAATCCCCCCCTCGTCCTGCTGCCCACCCTGCTCTGGGTGCAGCCCAGCACACGGTTGGCTTTCTGGGCTGTGAGTGCCCATTGCTGGCTCACAGTCAGTTTTCCATTGACTAATACCCCCAGGTCCTTATCCTCAGAGCTTCTCTTGACCTACTCATTGCCCAGCCTGTATTTGTGCTTGGGATTGACACAACCCATGTGCAGGACCTTGCCCTTGACTCTATTGAACTTCATTCCCTTTAAGGCAAGTGATAAAATCATGAAAGTTTTGAGGAAAGCCAGTCGTAGCTGAAAGCCATTCTGATTTCAGTTACCCCAGTGAAGAAAAGCCCTAAACCTCCAGCAAAAGCAGAGGCAATTGTAGAGCTCAAGTGAGAGTTAATGTGTCTGTTGCCAGTAAGGGATACAGTCATTCATTCATGGTGCCATGTGCTGTGAAGAGCCACGATTTCAAACCAGATGCCCCAAAAAGTCAGGCAGAAGGTGGTATTTGCTATCTTGTTTTTCCCCACTGAGTTATCCCTGAGTTTTGCTTTTATTGACAGGTTCTCATCAGTATTTAATGCATCGTTCACTTCTCTTTTAGAACTCTTAAAAAAAACCCCACCCTCCTTATTTGGTTAAATTTTCAACCAGCAATTTAACTCATTTTCTTCTTGCTTAGCTGAATCATGAAGATTTTATTTGCTTTGAAAGATTTTTATGGATTATCCTTTTTTACCTATGTGATCAATATTCTTTAAGCACTTTCTAATCACTAAGTCTCTTCAAGGATTCTTTTATTCATCATAAAAAGTGAGATTGTGCTTTTTTTTCTGCTCGTTCTTAACAAGCTGTATCTACTATGGGGACACCAAACAAACTAGTGCATCTCTGAACCCTCCATAACCTGTCATTCTCTCTGGAAGAGCTGCTTGCAGTCCCACACCATTCATTCCTCTGCACTTGAGCACAGTCCTTCAGCGGACACTTGACATGGCTTCTTCCAGCTTTTGTAAAACATCCCCTTTGGCCCGGTCTTTCTACGGAGAAACAAAAGGGACTTTCACCTTTGGCTTCATCAGGAAATAAATTTAATCCTTGTCTTTCCTACCATGCATTGCCACACTCCTGTTATGCAAAACAGGCAGTCTTGTCTTTGCCTGACTTAATTCCCTTATACCAACCCCCACATTAGCTAAACAGAGCTGTAACTTTCTCAGGTAGGAGAAAAGTCCATAAAATCTGTGCTTAAAAGTGAAAAAAAAGTGAGGATCTGACTCCTGCAGCCCTGGGTACAGCACAGAGTTTAGCACATTAATTAAATTTAAAAAAAAAAAAAAAGAAAAAAGAGGATTTTCGGTTTCAAATTCTAAAAAGACAATAAAGTTTTTGTTTGTACCTATTTTGCCTCCCAGGAGCTTTTAGAGTCAGCGCTACACTGTATGCCTGCAAAGGCAAGCCCTGCCTGTGCCAGCAGGGGAAAAGAGAAGAACCTCATGTCTTTTGGCATGAGCCTTGTCCTGCTGGTCCCTGACACCGTCCATCTCCTGTATGGGGACAGGACCCAGCATCAGCCCGACCACAGGTGCTGCACCCTCCTTGTCCAGGCAGCGTGATGGTGCTATCATAAGCAAGCAGGGTCCCTGCAGCAAAACCATCATGTCTGATGAGATCTGAAGCCAGCTCAGCTTCAGCAACTCCATTTTATATTGCAATTTGCTTTTTTTATTTTTTTCAGTTTAAAAATCCCCTCATTCTCTTGTTGCTGGCTTCCGCTTTAGTAAGTGTCATCACAAAAGAATACGAGGACGCTGCGAGCATCGCCATGGTGAGTGGTACTTCTCCTGCAACCCAGCCCTTCATTCTCTGAGGCTGGTGTGCCCACTCCTCTAACGCCTCTTTCTTCACAGGCAGTGCTCATCGTGGTCACCGTGGCCTTCATCCAGGTATGTCACCCGGAGCTCGGCTCCGCGACTGGGGCTCTCGTGAGCGAGCCCTGTCGTGTAACTTGGTTTTCTTCTCCTTTCTCATTTAAAAGGAATATCGCTCAGAAAAATCTCTGGAAGAACTTAACAAGCTGGTGCCTCCTGAGTGCAACTGGTGAGGAATGCCTGCTTCAGTGGGTTTTAGCAGGATTTGGGTTATGAGGGCAGAACTGAGGGCTGAAAAAAATTACTTCTGGTTGTCATGCACGTAATGAGAACCTGCTGTCCAGAGGGGTGGCACCACGCGTGGGTGCAGCTGTAAGGCACACTGAAAGGGGTTGAAATAACTCTGAATTTTAAAGTAGGCACCCAGAGGAATTGAATAAATGCTGAGAGACAGAAGGGTCACAGAAATGTCCTGCTCTGCACCTTGCAGAAAGGTCCCTGCAGCCTCTTTTATGTTGCTGACTCCCTGTGCAGGGAAAACCTCGCTTGTGTATTTTTTTTTGGCTTTAGGGTAGTTTTGTCCCCGGGAAATTGGCACAAAATGGCTTATGAGCGGAGGTGTGTGCAGGCTAGGTATCCTCACCCACGCCTGCCCATTGCTGTCCGTACATGCTGGGCACGGGCACACCAGGCACTTTGGTGCAGATTGGTCACAGCATCGCCTGTGGAGCAGCTGTAGGGTGTATCAGATCCCACTTCCCTGACTGCTTTGAAGTTTAGTACCAGTGCTTTAGATTACAGGAAACACTTTTCCTATTTATGTCTTTGCAAATCAGCTTTGTCACGGCCAATGTAAATAAACTGTGAGGCTCAGAGAAACCTTGCACTGCTAAAGAAGTGTGGGGTTTTCTTCCGGTCCAAAGTTCACCCAGGTTTGGATCTTACAAATGCCGCTGTTCTTTATTTGTTTATGGTATGACACCATAAGCATCTAAGCACTCGAAAGGATGTATTTTTAATGCAATAGTGAAATGCCAGTGGTAATTCTAGCTTTAAAAAGCTTCTTTTTAGGTTAAAGAATCTGCATTTCATTATTTAAAGAGTGAGCCATGGGAAAGCACACCTTGTCACTCCCATCTGTGTAACTACTGTTTAAGTCACTTATTGATGAAATGTAAGTCTTCCATAACCTGCCCAACTGTTTATGAATTAAACCTGAGCCCAGACTAAACATAATCATTTCTCCTCATCGTTATGAAGATTTTATGTTCTTATTCACATTGGAAGCTCTTTTGGTCAGGGATCTTGCTTTCTTGCCAGTCACATTCCCAGGCCTGCAGGGGGAATAAAAACCTCACAGCCTGGTTTCCTTTCTTCTTTTTCCATTTGTCTCATGTAGCCTAAGGGAAGGAAAACTGCAGCATCTTCTAGCGCAAGAGCTTGTGCCTGGAGATATCATATATCTGTCTGTCGGTGACAGGGTTCCTGCAGACCTCAGGCTGATAGAGGTAAATACAGCTATAAATACGAGAGCCTGCTTGGAAATGTCTTGTCTCAGCAGTGCCAGAAATGTGTCTGTTTAATTAGGTTACAGATCTGCTGGTGGATGAATCCAGTTTTACTGGAGAGGCTGAGCCTTGCAACAAGACTGACAGTGTATTACTGGAAGCTGGAGACATAACCACGCTGAGCAATGTTGTTTTCATGGGGACCCTGGTGCGGTATGGAAAGGGAAAAGTGAGTCCTCTCATCTTTGGTCTTGACATTGGTTACAAAATCTCTAGATTCTTTTAATCTCTGTCTCTCTTTTTTTTCCTTTTTTTTTTTCAGGGTGTAGTTATTGGGACAGGTGAAAATTCACAGTTTGGAGAAGTGTTCAAAATGATGCAAGCTGAAGAGGTAAAGCAGTCGATGTCTGTGGAAATGATGGATGTCCTGGGTGAAAGTTTGTGAGCAGGAGTGGTTCCAAGAGCTAATGCACTGGGTTCATTTCTGTTTCTCCTACAAAATGCTTGTGTGACTGAGGGATGCCAAAGTGCTGTATCCAAAAAAGAAGGCTATAAGCAGGATTTAGGCTTCTAAATCCAGACTTGTGATATTTAGCTTGTATCTAACCTTATAGTCACCTAAACCTCATGGTTTCTTCTTTTTTTATTTCACACACACCTTCCACTAGGTCTATAAATTTTTTGCTTCCACACATGCCAAAATTTTGTGGGCCAGATATTTGAACTAACACAGATGAGTCTCTGTAAACTAGTTAACTCTTGATCCATTAACACAAGAGATCATGGGAGAGCAGAAGCAGCCACTATGGGAGGTGTTGTGATGCATCTGCAGAGCTAATGCAGGTCTGTGATGCTCTGCAGTGCTTAAAAGTGCTGCTGCAGAATAGGAGCTCAGGTCTGGTACCCTCCCTGGCCTGAAACTCAGACTTCCCAAACACTACCACCCTCCAGGGTCCATCCTACGTGTCAGCTCAGGGTTGCTCTGAGCTGGTTCAGTGAAGGAGAAGGGTCACAGAAAGGCTGTGACCCTGGTCTGGATTGGAGAGCACAGACCATGAGGATGGAGGTTCAGGCTTTTTATCCCTGTACTGGAGGCTTTGCATGCACATTATCCAGTCCTGGAGTCAATCACTAAGGTCCTTTCCAGATTTAGCCCTTAGCATGTCCCTAGTCTGTCCCTACCTTGTCTCCCCAGCTGTAAACAAATGTAATTCATCTCTTCTCCCACTATTTTGCCTGTCTTGAGTGCATTGAGGCAGAGACTCTCTCCCTGCAGGACGGCCTGTGCCCAGCAGACCCCGTTGGGGGTTTGGGGTGGGTAAGCACCAGGGTAGAGCAGGCAGCTGTAGGGACCACTGCAGGCTGTGTGAGTCAGTCATTCTGGGCTGACCATCGTCTCATCTCATACAACAAGCAAAGAAACCCAGCTATTCTCTAATGTTTCCAGACTCCCAAAACACCTCTCCAGAAAAGCATGGACAGACTGGGGAAGCAACTCACTCTTTTCTCCTTTGGCATAATTGGTGAGTTGGACGCAATGCCTATACTTGCATGGTCAGCTGTGAAAGCCCTCTGTGCTCCACGGCCACTTTTTCCAAAAGTACTTGTTGATGTGGGTTACCTGGGCTTTGGGGATTTAAGCAGAGACATCTCTGAATGAGAGACCTGGGGGCCTCATTGCATACTCAGTTCTCTAGCAACAGCTAAACAGGTTAGAGGTTTATTAATTTCTTGAAGGTTTTTAATCGGATGGTTTTCTCCCACCAGGTTTAATAATGCTCATTGGCTGGTTACAAGGGAAGCATCTCCTCAGCATGTTCACAATTGGAGTTAGGTGAGGACTGGAGAGCACCTTTCTCTTTGATTTCTAATGAAACCTGTCACAGGGAATTCCCTGTTCAAAACAACAGACATTTCACAAAAGAGAACTTAAGTAAGACCCTTCATAAATATCTATTGATCTTGTACTGGTGAAATTAATGTGAGCTTTACAACAGAGTTTAGGTAAAAAAAAAGAAGTTTGAGAGTTTATTTAATTTTTCAAATTGGTATTTTGAAAGCCTTCCCTGGAATTTCTACCTCATCCTGCTGTGAATGTCCTTTCCTATCTGTACTATGAATTTAGTGGGAGTGTAGCAACAGCAAATATTAATCTTTGTTGTTCTCACTGGATTTACGTCTAAAGATAGGAATGCAGAGTTTATGTGACATAAAAAGTATGCACAGCCTCTTAATCAAACATCATAAAGCATGTGTTTTCAGTAGTACCCATAAAACCTGTTGTTTGGTGTTGTCACGGCTCTAAAATCAATCCTTTTAAAAAAGAAAAACTTTTCTATGGACATAAGAATAAAACCACAGTTGAGGAGATAAAAGAGAAGTCAAAGTGGCTCAGTGCCCACCTTCCTGTCTCCTGGGGGCATGTGGTGGCAAAGAAAAGTGGTTAAGCCTGAGTTTTCGAGAACAGCCCATGGTTTCAACAGTTCTCCTTGATTACTTTTTGCACATACCTAGAAGTGTTCAGAGTCACACAGGGAATTACTAAGGGACAGATACAGACTGTGTCTGGATTTTTCTAGCACATCGTTTCAGGTTTTGCTGTTGCTCCGTGTATGTAGCATGGGGACATCTGGGGAGTTGATTCTGTCCCACCATAGCTTGTACCCACCCGTAAGAGAGGAGACGAGGGGCTGCGTGTGGCCAGGAGCCAGTAGCTAACATGTGAGTCGTGATGCCAAGGAATATTTCAACTTTCATCCTCAGAAAGTTAAATAAATGAAATTAAATCTAACCCCTAAATCCCTACTTAGCCAGAAATTAATGCTCTTTGACAATGTAAAGAAGAGAAGTAATAGTTCTGTCTAAATCATCCAGAGAAAGGTTGAAGGGTGGGATAAATATCCTGCTTTTGTATTTACAGTGTGCGAGGAGTCCCAGTGTTTAACACTGCACTCTCAGATTCAGATACACACATATAAGCAGGGAAACTCACCCCATGGAAACGTCCCTTTGACATGTTTTGGTCAGTACCTGTAGTCTGGCCCCTTTGTTGAAGCTGTTGTGTCTCTGCTGTCCCCAGCCTGGCGGTGGCTGCCATCCCAGAGGGCCTTCCCATCGTGGTCACCGTCACGCTGGTGCTGGGCGTTCTCCGGATGGCCAAGAAAAGGGTGATTGTGAAGAAGCTGCCCATAGTAGAAACCTTAGGTAAGGCTGAAAAGAGATCACACAGCTTGGTCACTGGCCAGGCTTCAAAATCTGAACCGAATAGCAATGGGCTGGCCAAGTAAGCCTTGGTCTGATTAGAAAAAAAAAAAAAAAAAAATTGAATATGCTTAGTGGGCCAGAGCAACCCACTCACACTTAAATACATTTTCTACCCTGTGTTTCTCACACTTTCCCCTTATTTTGGTGATAACAACACAGGCAGGTGCTAGGAATGGTGCACCCAAGCCATGGCATTGACCCACGGGGAGCAGAGCCCCTCTGCAGACATGCACGTCCTGCTGGAGTTGAAAAGCTTTGTTTCCCCTTCCTCCCCCCTCTGTGGAATCATCCTGCAGGTCCATCCTGTCCATTTCTTCAGTGGCTGGCTAAAAATCTTGGCAGCCCCTTAAGCAGAGCCTGGTGGCATAAATAAAACTGCTTACCCTTCTGCAGCCTGTGTGGCCATCTGCCTGATATCCAAAGAGTCATGGAAAACAGGGACAGAGTGGACCCTGAGAAGGCACCCAGCCCATCCTCACAACTGCAGGGCAGAATGATCTGTAATGAAATTATTCCTCCACCTCCCCTTACCTTCAAATTGGCCCTTATTCCCAGGTCACAGTATTCCAGGTTTTTCTGCTCTGACCTTGGTCAGTGTGGCAGTTATAAGAAGAGATATGTTGTATATTTAGTACCACTCATTAAAAAGTACACCAAATTCCAAGCCTGGCCCATGCAGTCGCAAAAATCTACTGCACAACCGGATCCTTCAGCCAAAATCTGTCTTCCCTGGAAATGGTGCTATTGTTTGAATTGCCCTTGTTTGTTCTGCAGTTAAGGAATCTTATCACCCTTATTTTATTGTATCTACCCTGATCCAGGACATCTGAAAGAGCTTTATCTCATGAAGAATGTCATTCTGGTAGGGCTGCACCCAAATAGGTGTAACTGCCAGATTCCTGGGTACACTGCAAGATAGTCTAAGCACAGCAAAAACTGTACTCTCCCACACATTAATTGTGCTGTGTCTGTTCACTTCTGAAAAAATAACCCTTCTTCTTTATCTGATTCTTTAATAGGAACTAAAAATGATATATTGGAGGTGATAGCTTTGGTCTGTGCTAATCCTTCAAAACTGCAATTATTTTAATTGCAGCCCAATCTGCTTTATTCTCTCCAGGCTCTTACCTGATGGTCATCATGCTCCTGAGGTCTGTGCCTAAGCAGTGTGGTCATCTCCAGAGCCAGGGAAGACAGTCAGACTTAGAAGGGAGCTGGAGCCTGATTCTTTTTTTTTGCATTAAAGTCATTTTTCCCCTTCTCGGGAGTGGAAACTAGCCTGAATGTGGTGACTCTGCTAATTCACTCCTTTGCTGAATTGTGGTGTAAATGGGCCCTGGAAGAAGTGTGCTTTACTGAAGCAGGATTGTCACAAAGCAGAGCACGAGTGGGGCAGCTTCTGCTCCTACCTGTAGATTTTCAAGTATTTTTGGGGAACAGTCTCTAACACATCTACCCTCACAGTCCCTTGGTGAGGCAGGGAAGGGCTGTTATTCCTGATTTAGATAAGCAAGGGTTAAATGGCCCATCTGAGGAAGCATGTGGCAGAGTGGGAATTTGATATGTCTCTTCAGAATAGAACAGCTGCTCTGCTGTGTGATATTGCAGCTCAGCAGCATTGATCGACTCCCTGGAGATCAGTGCCTTCTCTGCCCACCATATGATGCTCAAGACAACGTGGCCCTCTTCAGATGTCTCCTACCACATCTCATATCTAAGTTATGTGCACAATACACTGACGTGCACTCAGATCCTTTCCTTTCAACACCCTATTAGGAAACTTATCCATTTCTTGGTATTTTCTCCCTTTTCTCACTGGTGGAGTCTGAGTAACATTGGGAAAACACATTCTCCCTCTTCCAGAGCCCTGAATCTTGCTGTTCAGTTGCATTATTTGTTAGTTCTGATTAAAAACTTTTCTGCATCAGGTTGCTGCAATGTCATCTGCTCAGATAAGACAGGCACTCTGACAGCCAACGAGATGACGGTGACTCGGCTTGTGACTTCGGATGGGTTCCAGGCAGAGGTATGGCTGAGGTGTAATACAGACTTTCCTGTTCGAGTTCAGTGGGGCTGATTTGCTTTTAGTTCAATTAGGCCCAAATGAGGGATGTTGAATGAGTCCCAGAACAAGCAGTTTCTTGCACATTACCGGTTCCATTAAAGAGAAGGGACTTTTGCAATGCTGGCGACAGTCAGAGGTGGGGCTGAGTGTACAAAAGCTGCTCAGATACAATAAACAAAGATGTTCATTGACATAATCTGCAGTTCTCTGCAACTGTAAATATTGAAACCTGCCACTGGCCCCTGTGGGTCCATCTTCTGTAGAAAGATATATTATATGAGTGACTTGATCCTTCTGCTTTGTTCATTTACCTGTGTGCAAAGTGGGTGAAAAATGTAGGCATGCAAAATGTAAGGCAGTGGGGAGATAGGCTGGTCATCAGTAGGGCAGGGCTTGAACAAAACCAGTGAACCCACGGCTGCCAAAGGGCTGCAAGAGACTTCTGAAATCATGGCAAACAGGTTCTGTGTAAGACAAGCTGATTCTTTTTGTTCCTCTACAAGCTATTGTAATATTATACACTCACTACCTGCAGCCTTTCCTATAAGCATTGCTTTGAGCGGTAGAAAAGAATCCCAGCATGCCTTCAAAATCAAAAATTTACTCAACTGGACCCCAACATATAGAAATGTAGTATAGTCCTGCCTGGCACTGGGAAATTTGCTCTTTCTGTCTCCCCCTTCCTCAGGTCAGCGGGGTGGGCTACAATGGAGAAGGAAACGTTTATCTTCTGCCATCAAAGGAGATTCTTAAAGAATTTTCCAATGTCTCAGTTGGGAAACTAGTGGAGGTAAGTCTAAACTATGAACCAGCTTGACCTATTTACATTCAGTTTTCATTTGCACAGATTCACTTTGGGTAATAAGTGTGAAAAAAAGCCACTTTTATAACAAATGTGAAAAAAAGCCACTTTTGTAACTATTTTGAACTGTCTTGCTAGAGCATTCTCATGGAAAGGCTCTGAGTAATTGTGATCTAATACCTGAAGCTGATGGCTGAAAGGTAGTAAGCATGAGACTTGTAAGGAGAGACCAGAGTCATCAGCTTAAAGTGTCAATGACATTTTGGATAAAAATACCGTTCTGGCAGAGGAGAGACCAATTAATTTTACCACGTTCAGGTTTTTAATGGGAACAGATTTTAGACTTTATCGACATAGTCAATTTATAAATGTACTGTGATGGTCTCTGGGTTTTGTGCTAGCATTAAATAAAATCTTGCACATTCAACTGTAGGCTAAAGCAGAGTGTTTGGGTAGTGAAATGATCTGAGCTGGAATCTCAAATGGAGATTAGGTCTTATTTCATCCATACTGCACATTAGAAACAATAGTAGGAGAGACTAAGATTTCATTTTTGTGATTTACCAAGCTTGTTAGACATATGTTATGTTAATTTACCCAGAACACATTTTACAGGTGTATCCTATGGATTAAATGGGTTTAGAAAGCACAAGAACTGACCTCAAGAGATGCTGCTATGGGGAATAGCATATCTTTTGGGATGTGGCTGCTTTCATTCTCCAATCTTTCATTATTTCATTTAAAGAGATGAAAAAACTATTAATTTAGTTACGAAAAAAAAACCAACATGTAAATATATCTCTTTCTCTAGGCTGGCTGTGTAGTCAATAATGCCATTATCAGGAAAAATAGTGTAATGGGACAGCCCACAGAAGGAGCTCTCATTGCCCTTGCAATGAAGGTAAGATTGTTAAGATTTAAAATTTTCCAGAAATTTAAAAAAAAAAACCAACAAACAAAAAAACCCCACCAACAAACAAATAAAAAAAGAGCTGGAGTTGTTAGTTCTTACAGCAGTGATCAGACTTCTTTAAAGTCCCCAGACTGGTTTTAGTCTTTCCTTGTCTTTTCTCCCCAAGGTCATAGATGTACACCTCTCCCATATAAACCTCTTTGTCATGGACAAACACCTTCCCTGAGCTTCTGTGCTAACAGTAATAATTGTTTTGCTTGGTTAATCTCTGCAATTATGCTGCATAATGGATTTCTTTCAGGCTCAGACTGGAGCACCTTTTTTCTATTTTCTGCACATGCCAATTAAGAGTTCAGGAGTAAGACAGGAGAGTGAAAAATGAGCAAGAACAAGCTAGACTAGGAAGCATGGCAGAGGGTCATCCTCGATTTGGGTCATCTGCTAGCTTTTACTTTTTTCTAGCCACGATTATGTAAAACAATATTTTTTCATGAATATTGCATTCATGAAAAAAATATGCAGAGGGCTGTAAAACACCTCAAGGTATCGTCTAATCAGTGTTACACAGCCTGTGGTCCACAGGCCTCGGGTGGACTGTAAAGCACAGAACATGCCTGACGAAATGATGCACCTGCAAACATCTGTTCTTACCTCTTATGTTTAAAGCTTGTAACTCTAACAGTGAAACCACGGTTATTATTTTTTTAAACAATGACATTTTATTTCCCTAAATGCTAAATTAAAATCTTCCTTCTGCTCTGCCATTCAGTAGCCAAGGAAGAGCAGAATACGAGGGATGTTGTCTCATTTATTTATTTATTTATTTATTTATTAGTTTGATGGGAGCTGGGGAAGAAAGAGACTGGAAGCTATTTCTGATCACTACCACTTCACCTAGAGCACCCACACATGCTGCTAAAGCAGGTCTGCATTGATTTGCACTGTCGTGCTTCATAGCTGAATGGTCGTCTTGTGGTGAAGTGGTTTTTGAGTTTAATTCATCAGGAATTAATTTGAAACCACATCCATGATTGACCATTCAGTTATTTGCAGTTTTCCTTTTTTTCTTCCCAGTAGGGTGGCTGGGAAATAACCAAAGTGGGGGAGCCTGAGCTTGGGCTGGAAGAAATCTGCTCTGCCCATTGCTGTGCCGTAGGTTTAGGGAAAGGACTTGATCTTCCTTCGACCCAAAGCCCAACCAGGACAGCAGTGCAGCTCCCCAGCTCTTGCAAAAGTCAAGCTTCAAACTCCAGTGACATTTATACCATATCAGGCACCAAAAGGAGAAGATAGGTTTGAAATATGAGTTTACTCTCCCCATGCTTTCTCTTGAGCTCTGTGGTATATGACTGCCTGGAAGTACGTGATCAAGTCAGCGCTTGTAATATAGAAAATACATACAAGTTTTGGTGTTATTCAGCATTACGGTGTTCTTTTTGTTTTATCTTACTTTAGATGCAACTCGCTGACATAAAAGATATTTATGTAAGAAAGAAGGAAATTCCATTTAGCTCTGAGCAGAAGTGGATGGCTGTGAAATGCACGCTGAAAACTCAGGTAAAGCAAACAGTGGTGTTGGCCGGTGTCGTGTTTCTAATTGTGCACCTCAACAATGGGCATGAAATGGTATCTCTTTAGCAAATAATGTTTTCAGAAGTTAACTATATCAGGAGAAAACTGCAAACCTCAAAATTCCCAACTTGGGTGTAATTTTAGCTTGTAAAACTGTGTTTGAATGGCAGAAGATAATACTTTTTATACAGTGGTTTAAGCAGGAAAACAAAAGCTTTTCAGAGATAACTGACAGGGGGAGAAAGGTACAATGTTTGGAGGAAAATGTTGGCCATTTTTCCCTTATCAGGTTAAGGAGCTGATTTTGGCTGATACTGTGTACTCCCAATTTAAAAACTCACCAACCTTTTATGACCATTTTGTCTGTGGTGGCTGAACATGAAAACGGCTAGTGCAAAAATAGCACATCCTATAAATAATTCATGCACCTGCACGTTTTACAAAATAGGTAAAAGAGCAAACAAAAGATCTTTATTACCTAGGGTGTAAAGCCTTAATGTGTTATCAGTATTTTCAAAATGTGCTCTTCTTTTTGATAAAGTATATTATCTCCTTACTTTAAAGGACCAGGAAGATATTTACTTCATGAAAGGAGCATTTGAAGAAGTCATTCAATATTGCACTCTTTATAACAGTGGTGGCATCTCGTTACCACTTACACCCCAGCAGAAAGCCTTCTACCAGCAGGAAGAAAAACGAATGGGCTCCTCAGGTCTACGGGGTCAGTCATTGCTGTCTATGCTCCTTAAGCTTACAGGTTATCGTGCCCTAATACCTTCCTGCTCTGTTTTGGTTAGGATGGGCAGAAGCCCAGTCCCTAGCATCACTTGCATGACCTCTTCATAATGCCACAGTTTGCCAAGGGCCATGTCTTGGGTCTGCTGGCTGCTTGCTTTTCACTAATCTTTTTTCTGTTGTGTTTAAATTAATGAGATTTGAAGGAGCTGAAAATAAGCACTGGAAATGGTGAATGTTTTTCTTCCATGAAGCGTTGCGATTGCCTGGGATACGGTCTGAATGTTGCATTGGAAAGCTTTGCACTGAACCCGATCTAAGCACTGCTCTGCCAAGTTTTGCTCTTGGAGAAGCTGTTTCAAGAGCAACAAAAAGCAACTTTAAAAGAGGTTCAAAAGACAGATTTGGGAACCAAGATTTTTATTTGAAGTTTGGTTCAATTCTTTATTAGGACCAAATCTAATGATCTCCTTTTGATCCCGACTGCATGTCAGTGCACAGCCCACAGAAGTTTTTATACACGTGTCATTTCCTTCATCACTCGAAACATCCTTTCAGAAATGTCTTAGACTTTCACACAATAACAAAGACACCATCTCCTGTGCATGTTCTCAGGTGGTAAGTAGATGAGAACAAGTCTTGGCAGCTGGGTCTGGAAGATGGTGTAGTTAATGTACATATTCTCCAGCCCTGTGTCTTGCGGTTAGTAACTCATGTACAGAGCTTGCTTTACAATATCTGAATCATCTGCTGTTGTGAATGGCAAATTACTGCTCTGAAGAAGAGCGATTAGCTCAGGCAGCTGCTGCAAGTTTGTGATTCAATCATCAAAGCAACACTGACATGAACCCCTGGCAAAATATCTTTGAGTGAGTTAAGAACGATTGAATGATACGGTTAGGCACCAAGAACAGAAACAAAATATTCAGAGTCTTGGTGTTTACAAGATGGAGGTTTCACTGGTTTAACTGAATTTACATTTCACATTTTTAGATTTAAAAAAAAAAAAAAAAATGTTTCTGTTTTTACACAGGAGCGCTATTGTTTAACGTAGTATTTAGTTTAATAGTGTCTGGTCTAAAACTCTACTGTCCCAATTTAATCCATCTGCATTTAGGGGAGACTTGGTAGACAGCTTTAAATTAAAAAGAAATAAATCCCAACAGAAACATGTGAAACAGAAATGTTCTGGTTCAGATAAACGTGTTATTTGAGTGGACCAAATTTTATATAAGATGTGAATATAATGACTAAAAATCTGGTTTTAATTACTTTTTCTGGGGGAAAACTGGAATTTTAATATCTCGTCTAAATGTCCATTTTAATGTATGGAAACACATTATTATTAATTTTGTCTTGTCTTCTTTTTCCCCTGCCTTTGTTTCTAGTTCTTGCTTTGGCCTCAGGTCCAGAACTTGGCAAACTCACATTTTTAGGTCTGGTTGGAATAATTGATCCCCCGAGGGCTGGAGTGAGAGAAGCTGTTCAAGTCCTTTTTGAGTCTGGTGTATCAGTAAAGATGATAACTGGAGATGCCCTGGAAACTGCTGTGGCTATAGGTAGCAAAAACTTCTTTTCTGTGGGTCTATATTATGTCTGTCAGATCAGTCAAATGTTACATCACTTAACAATCAACTTTATAATTATTTTTGTGTGTGCAATAGAGGTTTTAAATGCCACTGAGTTCTTGCTTTTTCCATTTAAACAAATCATATTAAGTGCAGTAATAGAGTAGCTATGAACTATGGGCCAAATTCCAGGAACTTAATTCCACTCTTTTAACACCAGAAATGGCAAAATCTCAGCGTAAGACCCTTAAATGAGACAGATGGCATTGCTGGGATTATAGAATCCGCTAATGTTTGGAGTGTGAGTGTGCCTGCATTTCCCATTTTTGCATTTTGCTATTAGACTTACACAGAGCAAGCAGCAGAGAGGAGTGACAGATTCAGTATCAGCTCCAGTTCTGGGTATCCTATTGCTTCTGTGACTCCAGCTGAGTAGGGACAGGGTGAGCACCCAGCTCAGAGCCAGGGAGCTGTGTGCCCTGTTGGATGCCCTAGGTTCAGATATATTTCCCAGCAAATCCTTTAATGGCTGCCCCTGTTCTGTCAGTCAGGAAATAGTTGGCTTTTTCCAGAGCCGATGGGCAGATCTCATTTTGGACTTTTCTTTGCAGGACAGAATATTGGTCTCTGCAATGGGAAGCTGAAAGCCATGTCTGGGGAAGAGCTGGACCAATTGGCAGAGGCAGAGTTATCATCCACTGTCAAAAACGTAATGGTTTTGATTACAAAAACAAGGCCTATTTCCAGTAACATCCATCTAATTACAACATTCTATTTTTTTTTTGTTTGTTTTTCAGGTTTCCATTTTCTTCAGAACAAGTCCAAAGCATAAACTAAAAATCATAAAGGTACTAAGAGCCTCTCAAATCCATTTTATGCCTCACAAAAAACAAGATGTAAGGGGCGGGGGGGGCTCAGTTCTCTAGACCACCTGGTCTTCCAAGGCAGGATTAGCTCAAACTAAGGACCATAAAACCCCAGCTAGAGCACTGGCACTATTTACACTGAAGGTATTAGCATTTCTCTTACAGATCTGGCCTGGGCTATTTGAAAGACACTAGTGAGATATTAACAAGCGTAATATCAGAAGAGTAATTTCTGAGGACTTTACTCCCCTCTTCTAACTCCTGCTGGAGTTGTTAGATTCTCCATACTCCTGAAAATCCAGTCTCTTAATTCTTGGTCTGAGTTTTGTCCTCAATGGGCTGCTGAGTCTGCTTTAGACTCAAATCACATAGCACTTCTGCTCTTTCAACGTTACGTGCAAATCCTGTGATTGCCAGCAGGACTTACTTATCTTCTCCTGGCTTCAGAGCCTCTCATCTCTCCACTCTCCCAGGCTTTGCAGAGGGCTGGCGCCATCGTGTCAATGACAGGAGATGGTGTTAACGATGCCGTGGCCCTTAAATCTGCCGATATCGGGATTGCCATGGGACGAGCCGGTACAGACGTCAGCAAAGAGGCTGCCAACATGATTCTCGTGGACGATGACTTCTCAACAGTAATGTAGGTTTAGTGACTTTCTTACTATCAGACACTTTCTTACTTCAGACACTTTCTGGCTATCCGTTGCAACAAGCCTGTTGTGTGCCTTAGCCCTGGAAATGACGCAAGACGCAGGACACGTAAGTGAACGGGCAGTAAGTGCAGATACCTGGTGTGGGTCTGGCTCATTTTCAGCTGCATACATGGCAATGACTTTTTTGTTTCAAGTGGTGGTGACAAAGCTACCTTTCATCCAAAAGCCCTGGATTCTCATTGCTGTAGCTAACAAGGGATTTGAAAGCGCCTAGAAGTCTGGGTTAGATCATAACTTGTGCTCTCTGCCTCACCCAGGAAGCTCAGAGGAAAGACATTTGCAATGCTCTGTTGGTTCGTAACAACGGACAAAGGAGGCAGAATAGAGTGAGGATATAAATAGGTTACACACCTGCTTTATGAACCAAGACCTGGCCATTTGAACCAGGTTTCCAGATCTACTAGTTCTGATAAAGTAATTTTAACTGAGAAGCTGCACTGATGTCCTCCTCCTAAACGGGGATCTGAGTTTCAACTGAAGTAAGTGCGAGAGAAGACAACTTGTATTTTGAGTGTCAACAGGAAGCTCAATATAAACTAGTTATTTCATATACTTTTCTCTCCCTTCCAGGAATGCAATAGAAGAGGGAAAGGGAATATTTTACAACATAAAAAATTTTGTCCGGTTCCAGCTGAGCACGTAAGTTCCCGTTTTCTTTGACTGCAGCGAAAGCACCTTTTGGGAGAGGCCATGCAGAATAACGTTCTTCTGTGCTTTGCAGGAGCATTTCAGCTTTGAGCCTAATTACTCTGTCAACAGTGCTCAACCTACCAAATCCACTCAATGCTATGCAGATCTTATGGATCAACATCATCATGGATGGGCCACCAGCCCAGAGGTATGGAAGGGTCAAATGAGCAAAATAGTCTTGGTTTTAATGTCTGGATTTGGCTTAGAAACACAAGCTGTTATGATTTCTTATCAATGAGCCAATCATTTCGTGGTTAGATAAGACTTTTGTTCCCTCCTGGTCCCTCCAAAAGCATTTACTTCAGGTTGACTTGAGGTTTTAGGTTTCTGTTCTGTGGTGGAATCACTTAACAGCTATTCCACTTTTTGACTAGGAATGGTCTGTTATCCCGAGTGCATCACCTGATAGTAGCCCTGCAGGTCTGACGGGCAAGGGAATATTGGGTATGTATGAGGGTATATGCCCGAGAATCACATGACTTGGGAACCTCATCCAACTGCTAATTACAACTGCTGTTAATTAGAATTACTACTTTCACAATGTGGAAGAGGTGTTGGCCACAATCTCACAGCTATCTCTCCCTCTGGGATGGGATACCATGGTAGTCTAATATATAATTTTCACAGCTCGTTATACAAAAAAGCCCTTTGTCATAGGTGTCACAGACAAATGTGGGGCCTTATGTCACCCTGCCAGAATACTGATATCTCTCATGCTGTACTTCAAAGCATTTCATCCTCCAGATCCATCCTGTTTTATCAACACTGTTTTGGGACGATCTGCATTAGCTAAACATGTCCCTCTGCTTCTCTTTGAGGCAGCTTGGGAGTTGAACCTGTTGACAAGGATACTATCAAACAGCCACCCCGATGTATCACGGATACTATACTCAGCAAATCTTTGATCCTGAAAATCTTCATGTCAGCTATAATTATCATCAGTGGAACCCTCTTTGTCTTCTGGAAGGAGGTAAGGCAAATCTGCAATCGTATCTTGTTTTCATCAGGGTGGAGAACAAAGTGAAGGGCAATTTCTGAAGTACATGTGAAGGACTTTCTGAAATACATCCGGTGGGGAAGGATCAGTATGGGCAGAGGATTATGAAACCAGGGTCAGCTCCTAGCTCTGCTTCTGCCTTCCTGTGTTGCCTCAAATTTGGAGCTTCCTATGTAGAATGGGAAAACTATTACTTACTATAATATCAATGCTTTAAGGTACCTTTCACCTCTAGACTTCCATGTAAGTAGAAAATACCAAGTACATTAGTACTATGGATTGCTGTTAGCAAATAGTGACTGTTACTATAACAGTTTAAGTAATTTAATTTAGAATATTCTTTACTCAAATCCTACATCAGTTTAAGAATTTAAAACACCATTGATAAGATCATAGCTCAACAATTAGCAGAGAGAAATTAATGCTATCTGTAATGGCTAGAACTAGTTTTATTCCTTTATTTACTATCCTTTGAACTGACTGGGGTCGTTAAAGGAAATATTTAATTCATCTGTTCAACTGACATTTTTGTAAGGCTTAACTGACCCCTGAATTTTTACTTGCGCTTTCAGAATCCAAAAAGTGGCATAACTCCTCGAACCACAACAATGACATTTACCTGTTTTGTGTTTTTTGACCTCTTCAACGCCCTGACGTGCCGCTCTCAGGTGAGATTGCTCTGTCAGCCAAACACTAACATAAACATTCAAATACTAGGATTTTGCATAGGAAAGGTTTTCTAATGTCATTTAAAACAGAATTTTTATCATCGTTATAAATAAAGTTATCCAGCACAGTTCAACTGCAACTATGCTTTCAACTACGTAGCTCTGCCTAAGTTAGCATTCATGTAACTTCCAAAAGGAATTTACATGCAAAGAAACGGTGTGACATTCAAGTACCAACAGGAGATTGGGAAGTGTTACATTTCTCTCTTTTTTTTTTTTTTTTTTTTCCTTCTCTAGACAAAGCTGATATTTGAAATCGGCTTTTTTCGAAACCGCATGTTTCTGTATTCCGTGCTTGGGTCATTTTTGGGACAGCTGGCTGTTATATACGTCCCTCCGTTACAAAAGATTTTCCAGACAGAGAATTTAGGAGTGCTAGGTAAGTTGCAAAATAAATAATGTTGGTTTTTCATTAAAGCTACTTTAAAAAGCAGGTAAGATGATTGCCAAATTGTTACGTGATAGCTCCCAACAGATTGCTGGTAGAGGAAATCAATCAACAGCTCCTACACCTATACATACACATAGCTGTACACAAATAGTAGTAGCATTTAACGATGTTATCCCAGCCTAGGTTTGGAATTTTGATTTACTGTGCATTAATGCATGTAGATGGAGACATGCCAAAATTTTTCACGAGCTCTCTATGATACTTCTCTACATAAATCTATCTAGGATCATTATGCAGTCACTCCGTTTTGAACAAGCGGGGTGAACGTGTTCTAGCTGAAAGGCGACGCATATTTTACCATCTGAATCAGCCTAAACGCACGCTGCCACACGGCACGGTACTGCTGCTGCCTTAGGTATGTTTTTAGAAGCAGCGTTCAGTGATCCCAAACGATTAATGGAGAGATTTCTACCCATCAAATGGACTACACCAGCTGTGGGTGTTCCTTGTCTACCACGGTCAATTGTACAGCTAGCAAAAGCATGGCTAGGCTGTACAGCTACAGAGCTACGCCCGCACAAACACCTCCTGCAGGAAGGCCCAGGTAACTGGGGGTTCCTGCCCAGCACACAGCCCAGCTGGTCGCTGTGCTCATCTCCACTCTGCTTCCTCTCGGCAGACCTGCTCTTTCTCACCGGACTGGCTTCCTCAGTCTTCATTGTCTCCGAGTTCGCCAAACTCTGTGAAAAACGCTGCTGCCAACCGAAGCACACAAAGGCGTGTCCTCAGTGAGACAAACTTCCTCTAAAGATATACTTGGAACGGAGCTGTGATGCTGGATAATTCTAATGCACCGACACCACACATCCCTTCTGAAGACACTCGAGTGAATCTGTACCGACAGTCCTTCTCACACCAGTCTGTTCCCTCCACATGCTCCACCCAAGCTGTCTGAGCTGTCTACAGAAACCTCCGGAGCGGCTCCTGTTTTAAACCAAGATCAGGTATATTTTTATAACATTGATCCATATGTCAAGAATGCTGTGATAGTCCCAGAAAAAATAACAGAGTTTCACACCTGTACAGAAAAATCTATTGTGCATAAACTGAAATTTTATTTATTTAAATCAAAATGATTTTTATTAATAAAATCTGCATTTTAAAATGTTACTGGCAAGTGTCTGAATGAGAGTCTCGATTTGACCCATCATTTTATACTAAATTAGAAGAATTGGAAAAGACCTGTCTTCACTAGCCCTTCCTTTCCTATAGCCAATCTGTGTTTCTAGACTCCCAGATATGGAGCCATGATTCAGCAAGACTCAAGGAAACTGTGCGGAGATGTCAAACAAAGAGTAGAGAGCTAAAGTGCCAACCCCTGGCTGTCAGCTTTTGCTGGACACTGCACTGGTATTTTTGTACCTGTGTGACTAACAGGACCAAAGCAGAAGTGGTTCTATCTGGTGCACAGGAGCGGATGGATTTAATGGGGAAGGGAATCACTTTCACAGGTGCATGAGGACACAGATGACTCGTGTACACAGCAGGGATGTTCAGCTCTGCAGCTGGGATCAACAGCTGCATGAAAGTGATTGAGAGCTGGTTGGGTCATAGCTAAACCCACCGCTGACAAATGCTTTCTGGACAGTTTTAGATGCACAAACACAAAACACAGATTGCTTAATCCTTAGGTTCAGGAAAAAAGATAAATGTTGAGTCTCCTCCAGGGCAATCTTTTCTATTTAAAGAACAATTTTGAATCACCCCATCTGCTGGTTGGATCAGTAGTGTCCTAGGAAATAATGCTTCCCTGATACATTTGCTCTAAGTGCCATAGTGTCAGTTTTCTTCTTGCCCCAGCTTAACACCTTCAGTTCAAAGTGAAGATGAAGGCTCTCAGATACAGACTTGTCAAAAGCCACAACTTCAGAGGTCAAAATGCTATGCTGATCCTCACAAGCTGATGTTTAAACAGGATTACATTTTGGATTCACAGTCTAAGAAGAACCAGCTATACTGATACTTATTTTAAATTAAAAAAAAAAAAAACCCTGGCTACTGAAATATCTTCAGTGAAGAGTAGCTTTGTGTCATTCACCCTCCCCAGATACAGTCTGCAAAGGTGTCTGCTCACTATGTTTTTTAAAATCCTTGCAGTCCTCAGAGGAAAGTCTCTGCCTTGTAATAGAAGGAAAAGAAAGCCTAGTTGTCTATTTTATGTGTAACCACAGATATTGAACTATTTCTCATTCCTGTATGCCATCCACTTCAAGTATTTAGTATGCTTAGTCAGAGCACAAGTGAAGAATACCTCTAAGACTTACAGTGGGAGTTTGAGAACTTTTAAGACAAAAGCCAGCATCACCACACTTAGAGAGAGCATCATGTATAACACTTGCTGTCTACACAGCACTCCCTACTTTGTACCATCAAAATTCTTATTAAAATATACAGAGAAGAAAATTATACAAAAGTATCAGTGTAATTGTTTTAATGCTTACTTTTTTTTTTTTTCTATGTGTTACAAACTTGGGAGACTATCATCTGGTTTATTTAAGCAAACAGAAGATAAAAGGACATTAGTTCAGGCCTTTCACAGCATACTCCGTACTGGAACAGACAGTATATATGCCCAATCATTAGTGCAGGTAGCATACAAAATGCAGAGTTGAGTCCTAGGGTGTCTGGCTGGAGTGATTTCTTCATGCTCTCCTTTCAGGGCTAAATTCATATTGTTAAATAACATTTTAAAAAACGGGATCTACATTAAGGCACAAGTGCAGATTATTCAGAATATTCAAACCTGGCTCCCTAATGAAAAACACCAGGTAGAAAAAAACCCAGACCACATACAACAAGATGCTAAGAGAAAGAATTTGAAGGAAAGCCAGAGGATCAGGAATGGCAGTAGTTTTATAGACTGTTACCACACATTCTTTTCTCTAGGCTGCACGGAAGATGAACTCATGCTAGGACAAAAGGGATTTGCTACAGTCCTTTTCTTTAGGAGGAGGAAGACTGACAATCATACATACTAAAAACCAAACACAGTTTGCTGAGTTAGAAATGACAGTCCCTGGTAGAAATTAGAGTTATTTTTGACAAGTTAATTACATATAGAATTAGCAAGGTCAAACTAATAATTACTGATAGATGTGAACAGATTCAAGCAGAAAAAGCCCTGAGAATAAGAGACCTGACAAAACTGGTCTTGACTGGTGAACAACCAGCAAAACAGAGGAAAAACCCCAACCAACCCGTTACATTTCAACTGCAGGCATTTTTTTCCACACTACAGAAATGATTCATTATATGGAAATAAAGCATACAGCAGTCATCTTTAAACATGTTACAGACATAACCCTGATTTTTTATTTTCTTTTTACAAGGTATCTGCAGATACTATTCCCAATTAACTGTGGATGCTTCTTAATCCTTTTTAAAGCCTGATCTTTTACTCCAGTCTCAAGGGAGGCTACTGAAGAAGGCACCTTCCCCAGAGCATTTCTGCTGGAGGTATGGCCTATTCTTAGGATAAATATGGCTGAATGACTCCAACGGGTCTGTTCTACGAAGTTTAAAAAAGCAATAGGCAAATTTCTGCAGAAACATCGTAAATGAAATGCACTAAAGTGTAGTCAAGTATTACAAAACTGGATGCTATATATGTAGCATTCAGGACATCTTACAGCCCATATAGAGTCACTTGCTGAAAATCTGACTTGAAAAACCTGAAGTTTAATGCTTTAACTGGAGCAATACAAATTAACAGCATCCTTCATATGGAATCACTTGGATTATTCTATGTTTACCAATGGAAGACATCATTACAATTTGCAAGCTTCACTAATTTCACTCCATGCAAATAAATATGTTGAGGTATAAGAGCCTTAATCTGTGTCCTGAACAGTCTTTACATAAATACACATCAGTTCTCCAAGTCAGTAAGCCCTACTGTCAATAACTTCTTTTGGTTTTAATTCTGTATGCAGAGAGGATCTATCAGGAATGCTAGAAAATTCACATTCAGCTAGAACTTAGAGATGTCTAATGATTAAGTACCTGATTAATTTTTCTGTCCTTCCCAAACAAAACCTTTCAGGCAGGATATTGTATTGGACCTAAAGTACAAGGCTTAAGCTTCATCCAAGATAATTAGGTAAATGTAAGGAAAAAAAAAAAAAAAGGAGGAAAAAATATCCTGTCCGAGGAACATTAACACTCAGGAGAAAAAAAAAAAAAAAAAGTTTTTCATTTTACTGTGATTCTTTAAATATCATCATCATCATCTTCATCCTCTTCAATGGGTTCTCGTAGACCTGCGCTCTGACGAGTTTTTCCAGCCATTTCTAATAAGGCCTGAGCCTCAGGATCTACATCCAGGATACTCTTCTTCCCTTTTGCCTTCAAACCAAAATAGAATATAGTCAATTTAAAATGTCATTATGAAAGAATCAACACCAAGCTACAAGAAAGAGTCATACCCAAAAGTCCACAAGCAATCTGGTTTGCAAGCTTGACACAATGAAGCATATGTACTTTCCAAGTAAGGCATTTAAGATTCAATGGGATACATCAAATGATTTTTACTGCTGCAGTTACACAAAATAGTCATAAACTTTTCCTAAGATGACAGTGAACTGCTTCAAGTTGATTTAGGTTACAAGCAGCCGAAACATCCTGGTTAACCTGAGCTCAGTTTGAAGTGCAGATGTGAACTTTTTTTTTAAAAGAAGAGCTTCAAGTACAATTCAACATCTTTCGTAAACAATTTGTTCTGTTTCTATTTAGAGCTATGTGTCTAGCGCGCAGACAGGGCACATGAATTTAGTAAGAAAAGAAATAAAAATTTTTTAAAAAAATCACCAAGCTGTGCAGACCAGACAGTTTAATAAAAGAATAAATTACAGGGACAGAGGAGACTGGAAAGAGGCCTCCTACTCATTCCCAGAAATAAACCAAGTGCAGAAAAACTAGCATAAATCTGTTCACATAAATTTACTGTAAAACAATAGTAAGTTTAAAGTTACTGCTAAAGAAATCTTTTGGGTTTTCTTCCCGAACTATAGATTAGGCTCTACTTGTGAGCTTCCAGTGCTTTCTCTCTTTCACAAACAGTTTTACTGACCCCCCTTCAAGCAGGTTCCTCCTGGAGACTATTCCTCAATATCAGAAAGGCCTTTTGAAATTCAGAGTAAAGTACTGCTCTTCTGACGCTATCACCTCACAGTTCCTGATGTTTGTTCTTGTTGGCACCCTCAATAATGCCACTACATATGGCACCACAGGGCCAGGTAAAGTGGAGAGACAGTGTTTAATCAGAAAGCTGCAGCTGTACAAGATTTTGCACTTGCATCTCCCATTCCCATCAGGACACAATTTCACAGGTTCACCTACCGCTGCAGGGAGGTCTCCCACTGCCCAAACTTCCATGGCATCCAGTGCAAAATCCTCTTTTGCTGACAGCTGGGGACTGTTGTAGGTGGTACATCGAGGTTTTGCTTTGCTGTGTCCCTTCCCATAGTCACTGTCCAGCCAGAGGCCGAAGTATCCATGTTGTCCACCCATACCCTGTGAACCAAAGCACCACACTAAACACTTGCTGCGCATGTAAAGCAGACTGGGCAAGGTATGAAACCCAGAGTATAAATTGCAATTTGCAGTGTTTATGCCACGCTTCCACGGGTAGGTGAAAAAGGGTATTCTGAGTGAAACTGGGCTTCTGTACCAACATCCAGTATTCCTGAAAACAAACACAGATTTACCTGAGTGATACTGCACCCTCTACATTTACAGAATGCCAGTATCTGCGAGCACTTCAGCTGCATCTCGTGCCAGAAATTTAGCTCACTGGTTTTTGTTTACTGACGAACCGTTCCATTTTAAACAGGGTGGAAGCACTCGGGTCTGCTGCCTCTTTTCCGTTTAGAAAAGTATCTACACAAGCAAATAATATAATTTAATGATGTTTGCTTTCTTTTAAGCAAATTTACCCCAGACTGCTGCAATTCCCAAAGTTATGGGCACGTAATGCCCCGAAACTGTAAGGCACTTTTCAAAATAGGCAACGTGTTGTAGCTCTGTAGAAACTCTTCTACATCTGGAGAACTCATTCGTGGACTTGAGTAAAAGGAGCTTCTGCCACTGTGATTACACAAATGCACCAGCCAACGTGCAGTTCTTGTACTCTAATTCTGTTGGGCTTTCTCAGCCTTCCATAATTTAAAAAGCAGTTAGTGTGGCAGTGAGACCAGCCAGTGACACAGATCAGCTAGCTTCTGCTGCTTCAGTCATGTGGATACATGCAGTCAATTCTTCCAGACAACAGGGGGACTGCTAGAAGGGCCTGTGTGATAACCAAACTTGGCAAAAAGATTTCTCCCCAGAACCTCCATAAATCTAACCTAACCTACATAAAGCCCACCTACTTGGGTCGGCCACAAATAAATTCCATCATAGTTGATTCAGTACTTCAATATGCATATCAACTGTAAAGACAAGTATAGACTCTTATCAGCACTGTAAGCAGTTCTCCATCATTATCCATAGTTCACACTTTACACTGATGCTTTAGTGCAAAAAAAGAAAAAAAAAAAAAATCCTCCTACTAAAAGCGTGGCACAAATAGCACAGAGAAGAGATGAAAACTTCCTCAGAGAATAAGTGAAATACATCTGCTCACAGTAAAAGAAGTGAAAAACATGAAACACTTCCGAACACGAGCCACTAATCCCATTTCCAAATTTCATTTCTTAATACTTACAAGTCCATTTGGCATTGTTTGTTGGCCATGGTTCAAATACATGTAGTGGTCATTATACCCCGTGTATGTGTATACAGCAAGAGAGGGGAAAACAGAAAACAGAAAGCATCTGTTGTCACCTGTAAACAGAAAAGCATCTGAGGTCAGACAACTGGCCAAGCAGTAACTTGCCTACAAATAGGATAGGAAAAAAATATTGAAGAAGTGCAGCTAAATAAATCAAAACCAGCAGCTGCAATCTCAGAAAGCCAATACCTATCTCTCATCAAGATCTAGACCTACTGTTTATTCTCAGTTATTCTGTGCAGGGTCACAGAAATCAATGTGATTATACGGCTGTGACCAAGGGCAGAGTCAGAGGCATGACTAGTACATTACATTACTATGTAAGGGTACACCTATCACAGGCTTGCATTGTATCATCTAAAACTGGCCAGCCACTACACTGGTACAAACTGACATGGGTGCAGACAGCCTTAGTTCTGACTATGCTGATATACACATCAGTTTAGAATCGATGATTTAGAGTACAGTTTTCATTAAGCCCCGTTTGGTATTCAGAGGGACGTGTGGTGTGATTGTCTAGTATGCTACATGTGTTATTCTATGAGGGAAAAAATACAAGGAAAGTGTTGTGAAATCAATATAGCATAACATTACGTTAAATGACGTGGTAATCACATACTGATTAAATATAGGAACTGTGTTTTTAATGCAGCAAATGTGAGGATTCCCAGAAGGACGAATGATCCAGAGTCTTTTCAGAAAGACATTACAGAAGTTCTTTCCAAAGAGTTACAAAAAACCCCTCTCTTCTCCCCAGAGGTTTCAAGGGAACTAAAACTTCAGCTTGCCCAAAGGACTCTCTTGCTGCTGGATTTTAAAAGGAATACAAAGACAGCGTGCACAAACGGCAACAGGGGGCTCAACCCGGTGTTTCGCTCAGCTGTTCTGAGATGGAAGATTGCCATCTGCTGGACACCTTATTTAAACGCTAATCCATCCTGTATGCTCTATTCGTTTTCATTTCATTTTCAACCTATGCAGATCCAGGGGTTGATAGATTTCACTGAAAAGAAAACTTGTTCCCTGATCAGTAAGTCCTGCAATTGTAAGCCTTATCAAATAACAGACAAACTATAAACATTAATTAGTAATATGCCTGTCTGGGTACAAAGCAGGAATAATTTAGCATGTATTGTATATTTTTCAAAGATTATTGTTATTTTTGACACAGGAAAACACGCTTAGAAGTATAAGAAATACTGTGTGTCATGAAAGTAGAGTGACACTATCCATTAAGTGAACAGGATTCTTGTACCTGTACAGAATAGGCAACGTTTACCTGAGCCATGAGATACCAGAAACAGAAAAGTGATTTTTACCTTGAAACTGTGGCTTCACCTCCCAGGAGTGAGACGCAAACCCACCAAAGATATAACCATCTAAGTCCTGTAAGATCACTATGCAAGGACCCTTGTTCACTATATGCCCACACAACTGTGAAAAGCTTTCTCCGTGAAGCCTGGAAGAAAATAAAAGCTGCCACTTGTGCTGTAGTTCTGCAGGCAGATGGGAGTTGATGTATATGATGGATGGGATATCAAAGAGACTGACAAGTCCTCTTCTCTTGATGCCTTTGCAGCCTGGAACCAGGTTGAGTATGTCTTTGGTTTGGTCTGGGAGAGAATGCAGAACATGGAGGCCTTGCCTGATAACAACACTGAGGAAAATTGAGATCTGTGGAACTCGGTACACCCAATCCTCAATGACACTTTGATCAAAATTTGTCTCCATCATCTGAGGACCCACAGGTTTTGTCCCATCTAAATAATAAGAGACACAGGAACAGTAGTAAGACTCCCAGTCTGGAAAATAATCAGTTGATTTTTAAGTGTAAACACAGTATTCCACTATTTTAATGGGCATACAGTCATAAATACATGCACATACATCTCAATGCCTGCCACCTGCGAGTCAGGTATGTAAAACAGACACGTTCCATGACAAATAGTTTTGTACATCCACTTAAACTGGGACCTCAAATCAAAGCTCTCCTGAATTTAGGGGAGAAAGACAGTAAGGTAAAACAAAATTCCTAAGTCTCGGGTTGAAATACTGGTCTCATCATTTAAATTCAAAGATGTGACCTGAAGAGAAAACTTCTTGGGAGATCAGTGACTACAGGAACTCTTGCCATCCTGGGCTATACTACATCGGTGCTGCTCACCTGCAAGCTTCAATTCTGATAGCAGCTGAGAAGCCAGAGCCTTTACTCCACTTGCAGAATCCCTAGTGTTCTCCAAACTCCAACCTTTCAGTTCCTTCCTGTAGCTCAGCACATGGACTACAGACATGATCAGATCCTCTGTGAACTTAAAAGGTTAAAACATCACCATTTTGGCATTTCTTAAAAAAATTGCCAAGAGCATCAAAGGACTTTCTGAAAATAAAGTCAAGTAGTACTGATGCTGTAATCCCAATGGCAGAAACCTCTCTTCTTCTGATGAGTCAAGAAACAAAGGAAATGCTATTTCAGTGTCATAGGTCTTGAAAGACATTTTGTACGTGTTACTACACAAAGCATCTCCATAAAATATGCATTGAAAGAGGGAGAGGAGGTTCAAATTTTGCAGTGGTGGGAGCTGCTAGTGACTTGCTGTTTTGTGAGATCCCATTCTTCCACCTTTCAAGCTACGTATTCGATTCACACATCTATTCTGCAACTAAAGCTCCAGAAAGCATTTTGCTCAGTTCCCAGAAGCACCAGCCACACCACAACCCCTGCTGGCTCTTAAATACAGCCAGTCTCTGCACTCTGCAGCATGAGCCTGGGAACCATCAGACAAAACAACCACTGCAAAATCCAGATCCTGGCTCTCAAAGTACGCAAGTCAGTGTGGAAGGGCTGCACCTGAAGCAGTCACCCCACATAACCTGGTTTGCCTACACTGTTTGTCCCAAAGCAGCAAGTTAGAGGTAAAGAGATTTAAAAAAACTCCAAAAATCAGGAATCCCTGTTCTGAATCTTGTGCTCTAAAGACTACCTTCAATTACCTACCCCAACATACATTTAACTGCCTGTTTACCTCTTGGATTTGTTTGCCCTTCACAGGCCCTTCTGCCTTGGAGATCATTCTCATTATTATGGTAATCTTCTCATCTGCATTCCCTTTTAAAAGGTTTGACATAAAAATTACAAACTGCTCCTTAGCAATCTGTTCACTCAGCCCAGATGACTTCCCAGTCAGGTCAATACTTTTCATTCCCTTGTATAACCGAACAGTCATCTGCTCTGGTAACGGCTCCCGCATATACGCCTACAACGAGGAAAATAGCAAAGAACATATTTTACACATGAAGAATAACTGATATATTCCAGCTAATCTGTGCTGAGATATACCACTATGAATGAAGGATTTCAATACCAAGTATCTACTAGCAGCAACAAACTTTTATCAAAGATTTTTTCCAAGAGGAAAAAAATTTTTTTAAAAATCTCGGTTTTTATAGTATCTCCTTTCCAATATTATTTAGTGACTTAAGTTGATACTGGCTTTCTACAAATGTCATGGACTTTAAAAAACTAACACTATAGTGTTAACAGTATATTAGCAAAAGATTTCTATATAACTGTTGTAAAGATTTACAACTCTGCCAATCCAACATTCAAAATTGTGGTTTAACTCTGCTTTTGATAGTGACACTTAAAACCAGAAAGAAAGTAAAATTTTTTCCATATTTCAGTTTTGGTCTCAAGACAATGCAGACACTGTGTTTAACCCTACGTGCACAGGTAGAAACAATTCTGAGTTTTCCTCTGCGTAGCGACATCTAATTCAAGCATGGAACAAATTTGAGATCACCTGATTTTTAGAAGGTACCCCTGATGTTAAGACAGTCAAAAAATCAAAACTTATTCATCTAAATCACGTGAATTGCATTTGAATTGAAATCTAACTGCTACACATCATCTTACATCACAACATAGTGGGAAAGATGTGACTCGGGATTCAAGAAACTTTCACAGTGTTCAAGATAATTACAAGGTTTAAAAATAAATCATCAAAAATACAGCCATACACTAGGACATGATTACACAGTGTCTTCCCTGCGCAAAGCGCTGTGCCTAATGCGCTGAACCCCTGACTTGACTCATCTAGAGGGGTGTAGCCCAGTGGGCACTATGCTGCAATCACTGGAGCTCCACCTGCGTAAAAGCACTCCAGCTCTACTCAGTGGAGTTGCTATTACCAAGCTCTTGCTGGTTCAACACCACTCCTACCCAAGCCAGCAGGGCTGTTCCCATTTGCCGTTAATGGCTGTTGCTGTGTATACAGGGTGAGATCCAATATGCCAAGCTCTACCCTGCTTTTGCTGACGTCAGTGGTAAAACTCCCATTGATTTCAGCAGAAGCAGAACTCGCAGCCACAGCCGTGCACATTAGTGCTTCACATTGAGGGAGGGATGGTCACAGGGTTACAGCTCTCTTTAAGAGGCTTTCTAAAAGTATTACATAAGCCTGAAGTGAGACAAGCAGCAGGGAACATAATTAAAAACACTACACTCAACGGCTTTTTACTTCACACTGCAGCATTAACTACCTACTCCCTACCCTTTCCCACCTACCACTACCTTTGTTGCTCTGTTTTGTTACATTTATAGATTTTCCAATGAGTAGAACTGGGGTGCAAGAAAGAACTGTAAAAAGGAAATCTTTAATAAACATCTAGCAAACTCACACCTCTGACAGTTTAGAATCCTTGACTTAAATGGTTTCAAGAAAGTATCTAGAGATACCTGTTCTACCTGCTTTCCAAGCTATGCAGTGCAGCCAGCCTGCTCTGGTCCAGAAGGCACGTAGTTTCCTTCGAGTAAAGTACTGAGCTCAAGCAGAGTACATGAGGTTACGCGTGGGGCCTTGGCAATGTTACCAGACTGTTGCCAGATCAAATCTGCTGCGTATCAATCTAGTTCAGGCATGAGCAGACTCCTCCAAGGCAGGCCCGGCATTGCAATAGTCCCTGCACTAAGGAATCAGGCACCTACTGGCAGCCTTTCAAAAGATTTTAAGCTGGCAAACAGAAGGCGGGAAGGGAAAAGACAAACAGTCATCAAACATCACATTGATCCAGGGGCAAAGCTAGGAAGAGAACTTCCAGGTCCCAGTCATGTAACAAGACACCAAAGGACCAGGTTTGTGGATGTATTAGGGCTGGGGGGGGACTGATCCTGGCTGGACACCAGGTGCCCACCAAAGCCACTGAATCCCTCCCCTCCTCAGCTGCACAGGGGAGGGAAAATATAAAAAGGCTCGTGGGTCGAGATAAGGGCAGGGAGAGATCATTCACCAATTACTGTCACGAGCAAAACAGACTCAACTTGGGGAAAATTAATTTAATTTGTTACCAATCAAATCAGAGTAGGGTAATGAGAAATAAAAACGAAATCTTAAAATGCCGTCCCCTCACCCTTCCCTTCTTTCTGGGCTCAACTTCACTCCTGATTTTTCTCTCCCTCCTGCCCCCCAGCAGCACAGGGGGATGGGGGTTGTGGCCAGTTCATCCCCCATTGTCTCTGCTGCTCCTTCCTCCTCAGGGGGAGGACTCCTCACACTCCTCTCCTGCCCCAGCCTGGGGCCCCTCCCACAGCAGACAGTCCTCCACGAACTTCTCCAATGTGAACCCTTCCCACGGGCTGCAGCTCTTCCTGAACTGCCCCAGCGTGGGTCCCTCCCGTGGGCTGCAGCCCTTCAGGCACAGGCTGCTCCAGCGTGGGTCCCCCGCGGGGTCACAAGTCCTGCCAGGAGCCTGCTCCAGCGTGGGCTCCTCTCTCCACGGGGTCACAGCCTCCTTCGGTCGTCCCCGTGCTCTGGCGTGGGGTCCCCCACGGGCTGCAGGTGGGATCTGCTCCCCCGTGGGCCTCCATGGGTGCAGGGCACAGCTGCCTCCCCAGGGGCTGCACCACGGGCTGCAGGGGAATCTGTGCTTCAGCGCCTGGAGCACCTCCTGCCCCTCTTCTTCACCGGCCTTTGTGGCTGACGAGTTGTTTCTCTCACACGTTCTCACTCCTCTCTCCTGTCTGCAGTTGTGCAGGTTTTTTTCTCCTCCTTAAATACATTTTCCCAGAGGCACCACCAGCGTCGCTGATGGGCTCAGCTTGGCCAGCGGTGGGTCCATCCTGGAGCTGGCTGGCCTTGGCTCTGTTGGACATGGGGGAAGCTTCTAGCAGCTTCTCACAGAAGCCGCCACTGCAGCCCCCCACAACCAAAACCTGGCCACACAAACCCAGTACAGGCTGAAAAGCTGGGCAGCAGCAACGCTGTTTCCTAACAGGTGACAGCTCATAAACAGCCAGGCTGGAGGAAGGCTGAAGCTGGTCTGTATGAAGATGTGTTGCTAAATATGTTAAAATAATCTGCTCCTTTCATCGAGTTTTAATTTGATTCCATTAACTGTGTAACATATATAAAAATGAATTTTAATACTATATTCATTTGGCCACTTAGTTCCTGCCTAACTGAAGTTATCAAGTATGGCAACGAATCATTTTCCTCTTCTTTCTTGATTAGAAAATGAATGCAAAGTTAATCAGAAAGCATAATGTATGTTAATTAGCTAAAACAGGGAGCCACAGCTTAATGAAGCAAAATTGAATTGTCTCCTTTTAATGCAAGTGAAAAGATTACAGATGTGATGCAACTGAGGGAGAAATATATAACCAAATACAAACTGACTTTCTGACAGCTTCTCAAGAAATCTGTAAATAATCCCACACTATAGACTCCAGGGGGAAGAATATTCTTCCTATTTTTCAGGTTTTGGTAAAAATATTTACGTACGTCCCAACTTGCTTCAGAATCAGGAAAGCTGCAGATTGACCCAACAGTGCAATTTTAGAGATAAATACAAACCTGAAAGTCACTACTCATGTTAAACTGTAAGAAAAAGTTAAATACCCATCCTGCCCCAGAACACCAAGAATTAAATTGATACGAGCAATCCTTAAAAAGTAACTATTGCCACATCTTTAGTTTCTTTCTGGAATTAGGTTCAATGCACTACATCCCAGATATATCAGGAATAATAGATTGTCTTGCCTGTAGTGCTGCCAGAGTCACAGTTTTCTTTGTAGCTTTGCCATTTTTTGCTCCAGCTGAGCCACTCAGCCCTGACAAAGTATCAAATACTCCATCAATGTCAGACTGCTCCTCAGGGAGAAATCTGGAAAGGTGATTCCGATAGGCATTACTTTCTGCATTTCCCATCTTTTCAATCTGAAACAAAGCAATAAAAAAATGAAACAGTAAACACAGAAAGGTATCACAATGGCCATGAAAGACATATCCAACATACTAACATACCAGCGCAAGCTTTACAAGAGGAGCAAATTCTTAGCCTTCTAGGAAACTGTTATAGTCTCTGCAGTCACTGGGACTTAATGAACTTGAAGAACATCTGTGAAGAGTAACTGTGCTGTAAACAATGACAATCTGTCAGCTCTTTGCTAAGACCACCCTGTCTACCAATCCAAACCTCATCCAAGCCTTATCAAATGGAAAAACCAATACGACTTAATGATTAAATTAGCCTGTACAAAGTGACCATGAGTCTGTCAGCTGGAATACATCAATAACATGAAGGGAATAGCCTGATTACAGATTACTTATGACAGATTATGAATCTTTCTAATGCATTAATGGACTGAAGCTATGTCTGACAGTAATATGTAGCACTAAACCAGCATCACTGTAAATGTCATCTCTGAAGATTTTTTTTCTAAGAACACAATACAAAAATCATTCAAATAGCCAAGAAACACCATAACAAAAACATTTGGGAAGACAACTCTAGACCCCATGGCTTCATATGAAGTCAATAAATTGTTGAGAGCTGGTACCCATAGAATTAAGGTTGGCAGGGGCAGGGTTTGGTTTGGGGTATATTTGTTTGGTTGGTTTACACATTTAATGATACAACTATCATTTCTCTCACTGTCCCCAGGAATCACCTGCATTACAGAGACTAATTTTATTAGCGTTGTCTGGGCCACATGCTCCGGCTTTCTGCCTGGAGCAGCACGACACAGACCTAAACACAGACCTAACAGTGCCCCAGCAGGGCCTGAAATCCCAAATTCCACCATGACCGCAGTGATAGTCACCACTGCGAATGTCTGGTGTAGACACACTCCTGGGGCGACAACATAAAAAAGATGAGAAGCAAAACTGTGGTTTTCTTTCCGCAAATTCCGCATCTTTTCTGGCACCTCACTGTTGGGATTCCCAGCTCTGCTGACATCTCTCTTTGCAGATAAGCCTGTCAGACAGCCCTTCACTGGCAGATAAGCCTAATAGAGTCTTTCTGTCGTGAACTCATGCTGGCTTTGATAAAAAACTGTACATCAGAGGCAGGGCAGGGCTTCTGCACCTTCCCTGAACAGTACAGGCCCAAAAGCCTCGTTTGCCTGGGAGGAAAATATCGATCGTGGGGTAAACGCCAGGGTTAATGGAAACGACTGTGGCCTGGAAGACAAACCGTGAGGACGCTGCTGTAATTTAAGCGCAGGAGGAAGGGGACCCTCGACCCCTCTCCCTCAGGCCAGGGAAGCACAAGCCGGGGTGTGGGGGGGTTCCCGCCGTGACAGAGCCGGACAAGAGGCTTCGCTGTTTGCCCTTCGGCCGGTTTATTTCCCGGTAGGGTTAATCCACCCCTCCCCACCTGGCCAGCGACAGTCCTGGCGTGACCCCCGCCCCACCCCGGCGAGAGGCAGAGCCTGAGGCGAGAGCCTCCCCCCCCGCCCCGGTGCGGGGCGGCGCAGCGGGCCCACCTCTCTGCTTACCGGCAGGGCACCGGCAGGGCACCGGCAGGGCACCGGCAGGGCCCCTGGATCGGCCCCCGGACTTGGACAGAGGCCCCGGCAGCCGGGCCCGGCGCCACCCGGCGCCTCCAGGCCGCCCGGCTGGGGCGGAGCGCGGCGGGGGATGGCGCCGAGCGGGGCCGCCCCTGGGGCGGTGGCGGGGAGGGGCCGGGCCGGCCCCGCCACATGAAGGGGAGAAGCGGGAGGGGCCGCAGCCCGCTGCGGGAAGCGGTGAGGCGGCGGCCGGCGAGCTCCGGAGCTCAACGAGGCCTTGGCGGCCTTTTCTCCCTGAGGCGGGTCCCTTCCCTGAGGCCGCCATCTTCTCCGAGGTGACTCCCTCCCTCAGGCGGCCCTTTCTCCCTGAGGCCCCCCTCGCCCTAAAACGTGCTTCAAAAAAGTCGGTAAAATTTCAGAGTTGTAGCTGGGGCAGACTGACCACCGCCTGCGGCCCCAGTCAGAGAAAGCATGGGTGCTGAAGTGGTTTTTAAAAGTGCCGGTCAAGCCCCAGAAGGGTCTGTGGGGAAAGGTGGTGCCGGCTCTGAACTGTGCTGGAAACAGCTCTTGGCTTTTGGGCAGGAGAAGGGTGTGTGTGCCTGTGTGTAATAGATACCACACACAGATAGGTCATTTTCAAGGTACACAGGCTCAGGTGAATTTCCATGGCAATAGGGAGTGGAGAGAAAACACAAAAACTTCTCAATGAATAGGTTAAACTTTCACCTCGTAGCTGGCAAAATCATGCCAGTCTGCAGGGTAAGGAGAAAAAAAAGTCTGTACAGGGCTGAGGGACAAACGCAAGGTTACAGGGAGAGTGTTTGGGGATCAGCCACACCTTCAGAGTGTGAAGCCACACACTTCATTCACAGAGATGTGAATGCTGATGAGAAAAATTACAGCCTCAATGGTTGCAAGACTAGTCCCAGAACTCACTTTCTTCAGATCAGCAACTTTCCATCTCAGTTACGTTACTTCAGCAGCCCTCCCCTCGTACTTTCAGCCACAGGGTTTGGTTCCTGCAATAAATCGAGGCCTGTGCCTTCGTAGCAGTGATGCTTCGTTTGTCCACGGTTCATCTGACTCTTGGTTAGTTTGCTTGCAGCCAGAGCCCGGATTGAAGCCGTCTTCCAGTGAGGGGGAAGATGTGCAGATTCCCACAAAGCTGGTGGTGTTTGTGTTCCTGCAATCAGATACCATGGAACAGGTTAGCAGCTTTGGTATTTAACTTTCAATTATAGTCTGATCGGTGTGTTTTCAACAGAAAGCATCTATGTTCCTTTATACGTACAAAAGAAAGAAAATTTTCTGTACTAGCCATGGCAGAATTCTTATATTTTTTGTTCTTTTGAACCAAGTAAAAATCCTGATAAAGTTCCAAAAATACCTTTTTTTAAAAAAAATAATAAATCTCCATGGTATGCAAAACTTCATAAAAATTTTCTAATATTCTTTCTGTTGCTAACTCACAGTTAGAAACACATTGACCAGTACTGCAGGATGGTCACGTTTGAATAAATGGGTACTGGTTCAGGTTTGTTATGGGCATCACTAGAGCCACGAAAGTTAACCAGCTTGTATCAGCAGGATCAGGACATAGCAAGTAAAACCTGAGGAACTGAACGGGGAATTCATGTAATGTGAACACAAATTCAGCAAAGCTCATCTAGAAACTGCATGAGACGGACTTGTCCACGCGGTGGCATCGTATGTTTAGAAAGTTAGCTGTGCAGCCTACACCGAGTGCTTCAACACTGTTGACAGCGTGTTTAGGTTCCCACGTTTACAGACTGCGTGTGTGTAGAAGCAGAAGCTCCTATATGAAATTATTTTCATCTCTTTCACATTAACTCTGCAAACATAATATGGACCATAAGGACAAAACGCTGTTCTTGGTGAAGCTCCTTCCCTCTGCTACATAAGCAGGTCCTGGAAAAAGTCTTGATGGTTTGGTTTGTATCAGTACTGAGGAATTTCCAGTTGATGCTTAAGGAGAAAAATGAAACATACAGAATAAAAACCCAAAAGCTTTTGAATTTAAGTTAAGTTTTTCTTCTTTAATTTATCTTTAAAGGCTAACGCTTCTGTGTATGTACTGTTTCACATGCAATTGGATTGGTTTGGGGTTTTTTTAAGGATTGTGTTTACCCTGTAGCTCAGTCTCTAGGATATCTTTTCAATCTGAAAATACAGGACTAGAGATTTTAATCCAAGTGACCTTGCACTAAGACTGACTGGCAGACTGACTGACTGGTATCATTTTTACAAACATATGGTGACTTCATGACTAATGAGCTAACTAACTAACAAACTAATGAGCTCAGAACCAGTCAAAAGTTATTGAAGGGTACCTGGCCTTCCTTAGCTCCAAGCATCTGCTTTTGCAAGGAAGACATGTGCTGCTTTGCCCTCTTTCCTTCAAGTCTTGCCCATTTGTAAGGAGCTGTGGGTTTATTTGCCCTGCCTGTCAATCTAAACTGAGCTCCCTGCTGCTACTGGATGGCATTTTGACACCTGCCTGTCACACTTGGCTGTAATCTGCAGAGTAGACATACTCTTAAAGCCACAAAATAATAACACTAAATCGCATAGATTATGCTCCTACTGTGAGGGAATTTCCAGGTCACTGGCTAACACCCTTATTATACTTAGTGTCTATAAAGTTAAACTAGAACCCTGGTCCATAAGGGTAATAGTTTGCAACTCTTTAAATGACTAGTCACTTCCTCACGTGTATTTTCAGATGCTCTAGCTGAGGTAGTTAGGCATCTCAAATCACTTGTTTCTGCCAGTTAGAAAGAGAGAATATACTAATAAGCCTTTTAAGGACATTCAAGAATACACTCGTATTAAAAAAAAAAAAAAAGAGGAAGAAGACCCAAGAGGGTTCTGGAAACAATTGTGGCTAATTTTGTGAGCTAGTGATAGACATGTATTGGTTTGCAGAGTGCAAAAACAAACCCACAAAGCCCTCAACTATTTTACTTGAAACACTCTATATTTTTGACTTGCATAAAATGGAGAAGGTTTGGTTTTATTAGTTTACCAAGATTATAGAAAATCGAAATGGCTTTAGTTCCAGATAATTCTAATAATGCTCTTTTTCAGTTAAAGGAAATTATTGCAAGGTAACCACCTAGAATGTAAATGATGAGCTGAGCAGCTGTGTGTTTATATCAAGCACATCTGTTTTACCTAGATTGTCTTTTAAGTTCTTTAAAATTATTTTTTTTCCTATCTTGAGTTAGAACAGAGAGAAATTTTGCTGCTCAGCAGTCTTGTATACCTATGTTAAGGTTGTTACCCTCTGGCAGCAGTGATGCAGAGAATCATTCTGATTCGCCTTTGATATGATACACACCTTCCAGTATGTTCTTATTAAAGGCCAGCTGAGAACAGGACCCCACTGTGCCAAAGACTATGCAGACAGAGATACAGATGATTTCTGTTCCAAAGAGTTTATAATTAACTGCATTCACGCATGCAGTGAGCAGAAAACCAGCCCTCTCCAGCCACAGGCATCAGAGAATTTAGTGAAATCCAAAGAATGGTGTTATCACATCAGTGGTGCTTTTCAGCAGGGTATTTTGGGGGTATATGACCCTTTTGGGGTATATTTCCCTTTTGGGAAGGGGAGATTGGGGCTATATTTAAAAAAAAAAAAAAGCCGTTGGGCTTCAAAAATCTCTTCCTGCTTGTATAGATAAGGAGTATCTTAAGTCACATGGAGGAAACACATTTGATACTTAACTTCCTAGTTATTACTCAGCATTTTACTTACATTTTACTGCAGAACTCTGGCCCTTGCAAACGAGGTCAAACGTGACCTCTTGACAGTGGAGTTAAATTATAAAAGACCCTTTGTTGGTGTTTTAGCTTTTAGGGAACACAAAAGTCATTTTTAGTGCCATCAGTTCTGTATTTCCTGTTTTGGTGTAGACGTGAATGCTTACAAGGCATCTACAGTCACAGTAAGTGGAATCCTGCAAAAATATTGATATCTGATGGAACTAGTTGTTGGCTCTGCCTGCTGATCGTCCTGTAGTGTGACCTCAGCACAAAACTCCTTTGACTTTAAAAGGTGTAGTCCTTTTAACCTACACCCTGATGCCCTTTTATATATGTTTTATTCAACTCTGCATTTAATTGGCTGCTTTGACAGCTATAAACTTGCAGTTACTTACTTGATTTGTCTCCTGGCTTTTATGGGATTGCCATATATGGCTAAAAGAAAGAGTCTCACTGTGATCAGAACCACGTCCTTAGGTAGTCACAAAGGAAGTTCTGGGTTTTGCAAGTCTTTGCACTTCCCTTTACAGAAACCTCTGCCTGCTAGTAACCAACTCCCTTCTATAAAAGGAGAAAGAAAGGGTGAATCTGATTATGGGTAAAGATGGTGATATGTGATATCTTAAAAAATGTACTTACAGGTGGGATAAACGCCTCCTGTCACAGTCTCTTACCTGAGAGGAAACATGATGTTGCCAAGATGCAGCCTCTATGTCTACAGCAAAACTGCAATGCCTAACTTTACTGAATTAAATTGTAGTATGTCTTGCATGTATATAGATCATAAAGATTACTCTGGGCTGTGGGCTAGATCCTGGTGACTGGAAGAAATGCACAACCCATAATGAGGGGAGAATATGAGTATGAAGTTCTCCTAGGCTGCTCTAGCCTTGTCTTCCTTGAAATACCGTGGCATGTGTTTTGAGTGGGGGTTGAACCCAAGATCCTTTCCATCCTGTATTATTCTATGATTCAGAGCTATTTCATGGGAAGAGCCAGGTGGAATTATTACATAGCTAGATCAAATAGTCCAAAGGTGGGATAATTCATGTGCAGAAACATTTTAGGGCTTATGTGTGGAGCACTGCTGAAGATATGAGATGTTGACCATGCTAACTTCTGGACCCCACAGAAAACAAATTAAAAACAAGCTCTCTGGAGTGAGAAGAGATACTTTTGTTGTTTCCACTTTGGGAGAATTTGGAGGAAGACATTACTCTTCTGTTACTCAGATTTTTCTTCATAAAAAACACTGCAAATTATCAGTTAGCCTAAATACATATATAGTTTAACAATCAAAAATATCGAACTAGGACTTACTTTGTTGTTCTCAGAAGAAATTTACATAAAGAAAAAGCTTATTCCAATGTCTTTTACAAGTCAGCTTACTTTCAGTTTATTGAATGTAGGAAGTGCAGGGCAGCTGAAATACGAGAGAATCTAGTTTGGGTCAGATGTTCATAAGATACACGTGCAAGCAGTACAGCTTATATAGCTTCTCCTGCTGGGCATGCAACTTTGATTGTTCATGCAACTGAGAAATATGATCATGCATCAAGCTGGAAAAATATCCATCTACTTCAAACAGAAGGGGGATTCACCTGGCAGAGAGAATTTAGCCAGGACACACGTCTGAAGTCCTCTCCACTCCTGCAGGCTGTATCGTGGAAGCTGTAAGGCTCCTGACACGTGCCCCAGGTGTCAGGCTTGTGCTGCTCTGCAACTTATGTCACCGGGAGAGTTCCTGGTTCATCCAGTGGTGAGACTAGCTGACAAACTGTCCTGAACTCTGGCATTTCCCAGTTTGGGGACGCTTAGGAGATACTTTGGGATACTTATGTTGGCCATTTTAGCATGTTTTTAAAGTAGTTTTATATACAGCATTTATACCTTATTCCATAACAAGGTTTATGGCCCAGGTTGGAGTACAAGATCTTTTACTTTAAGAAACCATCTGCTACAATCTTCGTATAAACTAGAGTAAATTTAGCAAAGCAAATAATCCCTAACAAGGGAAACTTCTCCCTGAAATTTGCAATCATCTGTGATGCTTAGAAACTGTACACAACCACTTCTGTTTATTTTCTGCTTAGCCCAGGCCTAGTTTGAATTAAATATGCCAGATTACTCAGTGAATTATCTAACTCTTCTGTATTGTTTGTGAAGGTCTGTAATCTGTGTTTAGTAAAAAAACTGTAGAGGAGTAGAGCAAGTCTGTAACTGAGTAAGGGAGTCAAATGGGAGAATTCTGTCCCTGAATATCAACAGTCCTTGGTTTTGTTTCTTTTATGTTTACTTTTGTTTTGCTTTTTAAAAAGGCTGCTTCCCATGAAGGAATTTTAGAATTTGTTCTAATAAGGAAGTTTTCCATAGAGTCTGACAATTCTTAGCTGTTTCCATACATAGTACTTCAGGATGGAAAGCAGAGGATCGTTTTGCTCGGGACAGAAACAGAAGGAAGGTCTCATTTCCTCACAGCACAGCCTGTATTTCATCTATTTCAACTGTAACATGGCCAACACTATGCACAGTAGCACTGTGGCCCAGGTTTTTTAAACTGGATATGAACATAGTCTCACAGTGTGCTTGTGTTCTTGTGGTCAGACTATTTAGTCTACCAATCCGCAAAGACAGTAAGGTGGAAATACAGTGGAAAAAAAAAAATAAATAATGAATTTTAGAGCCTTGTATCTGGCAAACAAAAAAGTAGGAGATGGAAAATCTCAGTGACATTCCTGAACACGTTTTCACCCTTGTTCACCTCTTTAATGCATACAGACTCTCTCTCCAAACAGTGGTAGAAAACCCCTTACAAACATCTTAGATTTGTAGTTACTAGGAAAGGAAGTCTTTTTCAGCAGGACAGCTGTGTTTCTTGGCACTGCACAGTATTTACACCCACCATGTAACAAGAAACCAGCATTTTGTCATCTGCTGTATGGTGAACTCTTGGGTTTTGAAAAGAAGTGATGGAAACATGATCAGGTCTTATGTGATTTTAAGAGCCATTAAGTAAATTAATAAATTTCTTGCAGTTTTAAGGTATTTGTGCTACTAGCATTGCACTGCTTTAATTGTTATTTGCAGCTTCTTTTCCCATATCACTATCTTCCTCCCTACCACCTGGGCTGGGTTTTATCTATTCATTTTCTTTTTGTGCAGTGCAGTTTATTTTTCAGCGTAGCTCATCTTTTTGACTGCTTCCCATGCTTCTGTCCAGGTTAAGCAGAGTGTGTCTATCAGAGTCCAAAGTCCTTGGCTTACTTTTCGCTGAGTAAACAAGTGCCCATGATGGGATGGTTATTGCCCAAAGCAATACCTGCCAAACCAGTGCAGAGTATGGGAGCACCCCGTTGTTTGCGACTGCTCAGTGCTAGGATCTCTGCTCCAAGAGTATCTGGTAAAAGGTGAGGCACCAGATGAAAGTGTGGGAGGTGAAGCTGTTCCTGCCTCATGCCTTTCCCACAGGTTGCTGCCTCCATGGCTGTAACAGTAGTATGCATCCATGTCCCTGTGCATTTCAGCGTTGACTGATTACTCTAGTCAGTTACAGGGTATTTTTCAGAACTTTGGGCTATAAAAGCCTGGTTCTGGAGCAGCTTCCTATGTGGGCCAGCTGTCCTGGCTACCAGAGCCATCGGCTCTGGGGGGAAGGTGGAGCAGTAAACTGCTTCCATCTCTGTGTTTATGCCATGTGTGGGCAGTCCAGTACCTTCACAAAACAAGTGTGGCAGATCTGTGTCTCATGGATGCTTTCCAGAGCAGAACATACCAGCTTTCTCTTTATTTTCTGTTTTTTAGTTGTACTTTATTATATTAGAGTGAAACCATCATTAACAACAAATGGTTTTAAACTGTAAATCCAACTGTTGTCCAGAGTATATTGAGCTGTCTTGAAGGTCAGACTGGCTTTTTACAGCTTGAGCCCTATTGTGCATTGCACAAGCAAGAGCATAATGTGCTTTTATACTGAGTAAGGTACCAGTCAGATCAAAATCATAACAGAGAGCTGTGAGAGCTTTGAAGGGCTGCTAGAGGTGACTCAGAGCATGTGTGTCCCCAGAGATGGCTCAAGTTGCAGTTTAAAGTGGTGATTACCAACAATTAAACAGGAGGTATGTCACAGAGCAGAGTCCAAACCAACAAACTCTGCCAGGCCTTTAGGCTGGGCTCGCTGCTGACAGGAAGAGGAGATTCAAGGTGTGGGGGGAAAGATGGTGAAGCAGTGAAATGCTCCGTGTGAATGGTTGGGAGCCACTGGAGAGGAAAAATAAGCTCCTGAACTAAGAAGTGGGAAAACTCTGAGTGAAAAATGAAAAAAAGCTTTTCTTCGAGGTCTGTCCTTGTCTTGCTCAATGGCCTCGGGCAGGTTAGTTGTTGTCTTGTACATCCCTAGCTTGTTGTAGTCATGCTGCAAGCATGCTGTGGCAGAGCTTGTCCGTACAAGTATTGAAAGAGGGCAGGGTATAATGGCCCTGATTTTACTCAAGTGCTGTACCAATACGCTTTCTAACAACACAGGGAAAAAATAGCATTGTTGTCACAAGTACCCTTGGAGCCACCTTTTATTCTCATCCTGCAGACGGAGCCCCCCCTCCCTTAGGTCCCTCCTTTCAGAGCCAGAGCACCTGCCAAGCAGTGAAGTTGTGTAGAATAAAACATGCTGGTTCCAGTGCCTTGAGGTCCACCAAAACTCCCCTCGCACTCAAAAGCAACCGCTCAGCTGGCAGGAGCGTGAGGCCACCACCAAAACTGTGTGTTACACGATACACTGTGCCACTCGGGAAGAGCAGGCTGTTTCTATGGCTACTACTGCCTTTCTCTCAAACACATGTACCACTGGTTCTGATGAGATCATATTGTATTGTAGAAAATAATTACTCGTGTACTGCTTTACACTGCAGCATTTGTTGAGCTAGTAAATATCAGACTTCCTATAATACAGACATTTTCCACTTAATATATTGTAATAAATGGGTAGGATTTTCCTCATCTCTGATTTATAAATGCATCCAGTTTGGCCTCAAAAATCCTTGTTCTGGTTTCCATGACAACAGGCCTGATTTTTAAGGCTATTTCTTCCCCTTACTTCATCTTGGGTGGGAAAGAGTTGCTGTCCCCTTCCAGTAACACTGCGATGAGCAAGCAAAATGACTGCCTGAAGGAAAATCTACAGACCTGAAACCAGAAACTTCAGCCGGTTTTTTGAAACACAAGTGAGAAATGCATGAGAATGGCACCACAAACCTAGTACAGGCTTGAGTCAGATTTTTAGTACTCGGACAGACAAGTCCATATGTAACCCCAGGAAATTTAGTCATATACCACACTGTTATGGACTACAACTGATCGGGTAGCCCTGAATAACACTGTTGGCATGTAGGACAATAACCAAAGAGGATCTAGCCAGCCTGTTCAAATTGTAACTTTATGGATAAATTAGTACTGAATGCACTTTATTGTTTGAAACAGACTCTTGGCTATCTATATTTTTTCCCTCAGTAGATCCCATTTGCAGTAATGGACTGCTAGGACTGTCTCCTTCATAGATCATTCACGGGTCAACCATATATCCCTTCAAAGTGGGGCAGTGTATTTGAGACTGTGGGTAGTAAAGGCATCATAAATAATCCACAGCTGCTTTGCAAGGATCTTTCTAGTGGGTTTTTGCACTTTTAACATTTCCAGGAAATTGAAGATAGGCAGCTGCTAGTACTCCATGGTCGAAGTGATTAGTAACTGCTTTTCTAAATGATGAAGAGGTGGGTTTTGCAGACTTCTCAGAAAATCCCTGGAGAGGGTCTTGGTTCCCTTTTCCTACAGAGAAGAATCACAATGTACCTACATCTTTGTGGGTAATAAGTACCTTCAAATGTGCAGTCCCCTAAGGTTGCACATGGAGTGCTTGTCTTTTACTTACCATAGAATTCTTAATTTATGAGAGTAAAAGACATGGAACTCTTGTATTATGGCACTATAATCTCGTTTGCATTTTTGCTGGGAGCAGCATGATGAATCATCTGTGCTCCTCAAACTAGTACAGGGTGGCTCCAAGTGTTTAGTCTGAATGCTGGAGATTCCAGCCCATCTTTTGGAGCAGAAGATCCAAGTGTAGGTGAGGTATTCTCCATTAAGAAAGAATGCATGAATATCTCAGTTAGGCATGTTTTATCCATACTATTGTAACCTGTGCAGAGAAAGGCTATATCAGAAATCTACCTTAGAGGCTAATCTTTGAATCCGAAACAAAGAACTTGTAGTCCCTAACTATGGGAGCTAATGCACCTCATGGGAGGATGAGATTGCCAACCGTACATAAGTATCCCTGAAAGCCAAGCACAGTTAAGAGTGAATCAATATCAGACACAACACAAAAGTGATTTAGTGATTGTCTTAAATAACCATGCACAGGTTTTCCCTTTTGTCATGACTAAAACATGATGATCAGCCTGCCATAACAGCAAGTCCCTCGGTGGGAATGAAGTCATAGAAGTACAATTTCTAGATGCACAGCCAACTAGAAACAATATAAACGGGCTCATTTTCTGTGCCCTACTGTTACGTGTAAGGGATTAAAAAAGTGAGTCACTTGCTGGAAAACGTACTGATCCTGTGGCAGTAGGATGGCTCTTAAGAAAGCTCTTGCATTCTGTGAAGGCTAATTATAACAGTGGTGAGTGATAAATCTTTGCTTTGACTAAAGCAAGGACATAGAAAGTAGACGCAATTGAAAACAGTGAAACCTACGCAACTGAATATTGCACTTTCAACTTTCCAGATACCAACTTTTCCTTCTCTAAATTGCTGTCACACTTAAAACACTTTCATAGTTTTATAACCTAGGGCATTTGAAAATACAAGATTTTTTACATGTTTGGGTTTTTCTTCATTTCTTGTGGTACAACTTCATGTGACATTGCACCTCACTTAAGTCTTACGTTGAATTTCTAAACTTTTGTGTGTGGCACTGTCTGAAAGTTCCTCCCAAATAGTTCACTGATTCCTGCTTTTCATGTAGCCCAGGGCAAGTTTAGAGGAAATAAATGTAACAGGAGTTAGTCAGCCTTAAATAATCTTAAAGCAGGGAGCCCTACATTAGCAGCAGGCTGATAATAAACTCTGCAGTGCTATCTCCAGTAAGGCTTTTCTCATGACTTGGAATAAATTTAGGAGCTGTCATTTATTTGTTTGTATGCTTTTTCTCAGCAGGAGAATTTACTGTCTGGTTGCTGAAGTATCAATTATTCTTGTAAAATTGAATACTGTCTTAGGATCACACACATAGAAGCTAACATAATTTGAGACCTGATAAAAATTAATAAGATACCAACTCTGTTAAGACATCTGTGATAAGTACCTCTTTTTGTGCTAAAGGATAACTGATGTTAGAAGAAGAGCAAAGAATGGGGTTAAAAAGAGCCAGCAGACTTGATCTAACCCTGTAATTTTTTATTTTTGCAGGCTTCTGCTGACAGACCATCTGCAGCTGTTGTCGGTCAACAATTGATCTGACCTCTGAGAGGTAAAAACCCATTCTGTTCCCTAGCTGGTCGTTCACGTCTTTTTATTCCCGCATTTAAATTGGATTTTATTCAATTTTATTTAAATCCATTATATCAACACTTAATCAACAGAAGTCCTCCCACTCTGCTCTGTGGCATCCCATTGTATACCAGCATTTTTTTCTTTTTTGTGTCCTATACATATTCATTTCCCTTAATCTTTCATGATAATGTATGTTTCCCTTTCCCATTCTTTTTCTCTTTTTTATTGTTATTAAATGCCTGGATGATATTTAAATGTCAGAAAAGCCCTGAGAAATATCACATACTGGAGTAGAACACAATAGTTCATGTTTAAAAAGCCCTGAGCATGGCCATATCTGCTTTTCAGGCTGTGGGACTGTTCTGGCCACCTCTCAGAAAAAATAGATCTCTTGAGAGAAATAGATTTATGTTGCTGATGGTGTTTTGATTTTGAACTTTGATACTGAAATTGGAGGTTCGGAAATTAATCCTGTCTTCTCTCTGGTTTTTCTCTGCCCTGACATGATAATGGGTCACTTGAAACAATCAGCTGATTTCATTAATTATTAATGCTAACACATGGCAGAAGCAATTTGGAGATTCACTGAATGTGTGTGGGTCTGTTGATGGAAATGTAAAGGGGACAATTATCAATTTGAAAATAAAGGAGAGTGGTAAGTGCCAAAGAGGACATGGAATCAGCAGAAGGCTTAGGTATAACTGGAAGAATAAAAAAAAAAAAAATTATTTTACAGTCAGATGCATGCCTTAAGTTACATTAAAGTGAAAATTCCTGAAGCAGAGCATGTAGTTCACATGAGTATTAGATTACCTGGCTGAACTGTGGTCTATGCAAATATGCGTTTATAAACCTTTACAAGAATTTTGATACTTGCTGAGTGTATAGAAAAAGCAGTAAGCTATTCACTGTTAGGGAACTGTATATCTAGACAAACAAGAATATAACTCTCCTCCATGCATTTTAGTAGCCTTCTTGTATATTTATGCTGAGAGGAGAAAACAGAAATCTTGAGACCATGGAATAAGAGCTGCTCTATGACTTGAGTGCTGTTTGAAGGTGACCTTTTATCTACACCAGCCTAGGCTGTCTGATGAATGACAATACTTACTGCTACTGCAGAAAAGGAACTGTCTGAATTTGCCCCAAAGGGTGATACAATGGGAGGGGTTATTCCTGTGCTTTCCCCCTCTGCTGCATATACACTGTGCATCAGAAAGATTCAAAATGGCTGAAAAAAATCAAGATCAGAAGCAGCTCTCCATACATTTTCTTTCTATCTCCCTGAAAAAAAAAAAAAAAAAAAAAAAGGCTACACTGACAAGCTTTCTGCACAACGATAACGTCTTATTTGAATGTCTCAAAGAACAGTCCCTGAGAGAGCGATGTGTGCAGGGCTGTGATGTATTGCCAAGGTCTGCTGGCCTCCTCTGGATTCAGCTTCCAGGAGAGCTTTCCCTCCCGACGGCCACAGGCCCGGTGACAGCAGAGCCACCTGTGACAGAGCTCCAGATCCGTCAGCCCAGTTTTCTTCTGCGTTACCAAACCACAGTGGCACTGGAGGGCAAGGCTAGAAAGGTTAACAGCTCCCCCCCTGCCCCCAAATTGCTAAGGAGGGTGAATAAAACACGAAGGGGCGAGTAAAACACAAAGCAACTTCCTTTTGCTTAGACTGCTGCAGCTCATCCAATGCCACAGACTAATGAAACTCCAGACTGTCTGATGGAGTTTTTCCCACAGAGCAAAATATTAACTAAGTCAATTGATTGCGTTTTCGTTTCTTGGGGGAGTGTTCAGCCCACACATCTATTGTGTGTCTGATCACAAAGACATGTCTGCTGTAGCAATATTGTGTTATCTCACAGATGCTTTGTGCTACATCTTGAGCTGTTGCCTCTGATGTAAAAGGAAATGGAAGTTCTCACTCAGAAGCCCTACCCGACAAAGAAATAAATTCTTGTAAATTTAGTGTCCCAAGTTTAGGAAATTACAGTAGCTGCTGCTGAAAAATATTGTGGTAAATCCCCATCCATCTGGAATGTTTCCATAATCCACTACAGATTGGCAATTAATTGCATACTTTGTTCTATGTAATAAGGGCTGATAATAGGCTGTATTAGTGTAAGTCCCCCAGAGGCAGTGGAAATACATCACAATATTCTTAAAAGGCATATTTTTATTAAAGCAATGCCTGCAAGCTTCTGTCTGGTACTAGAAACCTATTGTGCTAGGAACCGTACATGTAATGAAAGGCCCGATTTACAGCACATAGTCCTATTAAGTGAAGCACTTAATTGCTTACTTCAAGTACCAGTTTAAATAAACTGATCTCATCTATTTTCTAATTAAATGTGGGAAATTATAGTGTGGCTGGTTGGGACACAAGGTTTTTTAATCCTCTTCTAGAGCAGGAGGAACTGTAAATAGTCTGACTTACACTGTTAAGGTTAAAATGAGACTTGTATCACAGAAAGATATCTTTGAACAATGGTGTGTAAAATATTTAGGATTTGGCACATATAAATAAATCACAGATTTTTTGCTAATTTATGGAGAACCTTTTGTGGCCAGTTTGGATTTAGACTAAAATTCCTATTCGCTGAACCAGTTACATAATGGGAAGATGTAATTTTAAAAAAACACATCTATTTCAATTATCAAGTTTTTCTGTGCTCTACTGAGCATAATGTAATTGATGACCTTTTCCTGCTTACAGTAGTTTCAATATTATACTGCAGTGTATCTGGGAAGCAACTCAATAAACAGTAATTGTTGTCCAGAGGATAAAAAAGGGAAAAATCTGTATGTTTTGAAATCTAATCAGATTGTCACAGGATTGTTAGGGTCTAAGGAAATTATGCATCTTCATATTTTATTTCATTTACTGATACAGTTAGTTGTTCCTGCATACTTGTGACAAACATAAGAGAGTCATGTAATTTTTCAGCTTAAATATTTTCTGAACCTTTTGTGTTTGTCTTGTATAACTGGCCACATTTAGTGCATGAAATCGTAATATTAGGTATAACTCTGCACATCCATGTGAAAATCAGTAGTGTAGTACCAGAGTTGGCTGCACGGGTGCAGAGAGTCCATTTTAACTTGAGTTGCTCTTACAAAAGCTTTGGATTAATCTAGAATGCCTTGGAGGGCTCCCACTGAAATGCCTCCACCTGTAACTATAACCTGTCCCAAAAACTATCTGTTTTTTTACTTTCTGAGCATGTTACTCCTGTGTGTGAGTTTCTCAGAACGGAGAAAGCTGACCACTTAGAACAGTTTCCTGCTATCACAAAGAAGCAATTTTCTTTGTTGTTTTCTTCCTTCTCTTGAGGTTGCCATGTAACTGATGAGGCAAAAATTCTGACATGAACCACTGTGTGTAAGAAAAGACAGATTGAGCCTGGACTTCCCTGCCTCCTCATGTATTATACATCTGAAACTCATGATAATTTCATAGGATTTCACTCTCTAAAAATAGCGTCTCCATGACCTAGGGCCTCTGGGTCTTCCTAGTAGCAGGCACCACATAAATTAAGCATTCAGCTCCACCTTCACTTTTGTGCTATAGACTCAGTTTAGCTTAATTCCCAGGAGTGCCAAGCGTGCATTTGCCAGTTACAACAAGGAATACTTTATTTATTACCCCTGAAAGCATGAAACACTTGTGTCCATTGGGAGAGTCATCTCGCATTTAGCCTCCCACATGTGCAAGAGACGTTATTAGTTCCAAATTATTTTAGAACAGTTTAGCTTTCCTGTGTTTACAGGGAGAAGTCACTTCAATAGATTATGACTAGATGCAAGGGGTGGGTTTTTGCTCTTCTCAAATGTTTTTTATATTATCAAATTAGAGAATCTGATCCCTGTAATCTGATCAAAGATGGTAGTAACGAGAGAAGTGGTTACTAACCAAATAGAAAATGCCACTTTTCAGTCCTGATGAGACTCTTTCCTTTTAGCTGTCTCTGAAATCCACAGGTCTGGAAAGCATCTGCATCACTTGTAGTAGGCACATGTCTGCCTTGATAGTAGGTTGTGGAAATGCTGATTAGAGCCATTTGATCTGGGCTGGTATTAAAATGCCTAGAGCAACTCACTCCCACAGTGCAACATAAAACTATTAGTTCTTCACATGTGACAGATTTCAGGAGGTTTCTTACACCTTCAAATATAAGAGGAAGGTTTCGTGAATCTGAAGTCTTCTGAATTTTACAACAGAATTCCGTCAAAGTTTCTCCGTGATAACTTGCTCCTAGCTTTTTTTTTTTCTTTTTAATTAACCACCAAAAAAAAGCCACTTCTGAATATGACTGGATTTTCCTCTGATTTAAGACATCTCACTAAATGTGGCAAATTACCAGCATCTTTCTCATCTCCAGCTGCAAAGTATTTTAACATCTGATCATCATGTTATAAAAACACCTAATAAATAACAAATGAATGCCTACTGCCAGAAAATAACCCCATGCTATCCAGTTAGCACACATATGTGAATGTATCTGTAAAATAAATATACTTGTTATAAGCATATATATACACACTCGAGCATGCCCTTATGGCTGTGTATATTTATACACTTGATAGATGGAGTCTTCTTTTTTTCCTGTGTTGATGGATTAATTTCAGAACAGATATGCAAAGTCCTCAGCCATATGAAGGATTTGAGTTGTATCAAAGTCCTGGTCATTTATACCAGTCATGTATTTATGGGCCTATGTTCTCCCAACTATGTAACCTGCTGTTTGGTTTTCTCATGTACATTTGCTGAAATGTATTGTTCTGAAGTAACTTTTCTGTTTTGTTGTCACAACTGAGTGATAACAAGAACTGACAAATCTTTGTGTGTGTAGATCTACTATATATTTAACAAACAGCATTCTTTACCCCCCCCCACCTTCACAAACATTCTTGTAAATCTAAATCAAAGCCTATCCAGGACATTTCATTTCAAGTGGTTTCATCTTACTGTAATTACTAACTCATGTGAGGAGTAGCTAAACAATTGTCTGTATAACAATGGAGATGAAATAAAGATAGCCTCTAATTAATTCCATCTAGGTTATAATTAATATTGACTGAGTTGCTCAGGACAATATCCTTAAGTCTCACAGGCTTCTATAAAGGACTGATCGCCAGCTGCTGCTCTTTGATTTTTAAAGCAGATGGGGCTATTTCCAGCTAATGCTTAAAAGGAAATGATGAGGATGACGGTAGAAAGTGATTGATTGGCTTTGAATAGGCCCTCGGGTAACGCTGCAAGAAGAAATACTCTTGTACAAACTTGTCTGTGACAACGTCTTTTACAGATTTTAGAGGTATTTTGTTGTAATTCGTCTTTATATCCGTGAGAATCCCTTTTTGCTCTATCAGGAAAAAAAGTAAAAACTTGTGAGGTAATGCTATGTCAGTTAATACTCCATCATATGCTCTATGTTAAATACTTTGGGTCATAGTAGTGCTAAAAGCAGTGATGAAGGATACTATGTGATTGTTTCTAGCCTTGGTCACTTTGTAGAAACAAAAGATAAAAAATATCTGATAGATTGTTATCCTAGTTCTGTCCATCAGTGCAGAATCACTCTATACTTTGTTATACAGGAAGCTTTGGTGAATAATTCATTAAAACTAATTTATCTGAGAAATTCTGCCGCTTCCTTTGTTTGCTGACAAATCGCAAAATTCTCTGATGGATTTGTTGTTAGAAATTATTCATGCATTTTGGGAATAAATAAATCCCAGGTTGCTAGTAGGCTGCCCTCACTGGGAGTAAGGCATGTATAAACTGATGGTGTGGCAGTTTCTCAAATACCACAGTATTTAGATTTCTTGATTAGATAGTTTCTAGAACTAGCTAATACCTGGCATGTTCTTAGTTATATGTTTAAATGCAAAAGCTGAAAATCAGGGTTAGAAACTTGTTTTTTCTGACTATTTCTAGTAAAATATGTGTAAAAAGAAAACAGATATGTGATAACTTTGCAGATAAAACTTTCAAAGCTGAGAACCATCACCTGCAATTGTTAGTGGGGAGGGAGAAGTAGAAATGTTTTCTGTATTATGATGTGCATTAGAAATAAACAGAAAGGCTGATGATTTAAATGTTAAATGATGGTGTATCCAATACTTTTTCTAGGAACTTACTGTTCAGGCAGCATTTTCCTGTGCTAAACTTTCTGCTTCCTATCATTTTGTTTGGCTGCCTTTTTATTGCCGTAGCGCACACGCACACTATTCTACTAATTCTTAAAGACCTGGTGCCATGTGCTTTTGAAGGTGAAAATCCCTGAAAGCAATGCTTAAAAGCTTATATGAAAGATCTGTTAATATGTGAGAACAGAAATTGCTAAAGAAATTAGATGAGCAATCTATGTCTTATACTGGGGGTTTGAAATTGGTACAAAACACGTTCACCAGTATGATCTTTCCATTGTACATGTTACGCAGCTCAAGTCCAAACCAGATCTTGTGTCCTGTTTAGTCTGGGTGAGAGAACTTAATTGTTCTGTTTTCAGGAAAGCATCAGTGTAGTGTGTGGAAACACTGCCTGCATCATTTGTTTGCATTACCTTGAACGTGATAGCTGTTCAATCTATTTAGAGCTTTTTTTTGTGTTTTTTCAGCAGTCTATTTCCTCATTTACCTTGCAGTATGTTCATTTTTTTAGGCCAATGAGTTCATTATAATGCTTTAACCTGCGTCTTACATAATGGAGGCCACAAAGTTTCACCAAATAATTCTTGCATTAAGCCCAAGAATAATGCCCTGTCTGTAAATTCTCTCTTTCCCCTTGACACAGGTGTTTTTAAACTCCGGTTTTCCCAAGTAGGTGGTGTATTTTAGTAACTGTAGGCATGTCTGTGTTGTACAGAGCTGGGACCCTACTCCATCAGTTCTAGGCAGGCTGGCATCCCCACAGCAACATGCTGAGAAGCCATTGTCTAAGGAAAGGTACAGCTTGTCACTGGCTATGTGATGATGTGCTGAATACTTTCACAGTCTTCAGCTGGCTTCACTTGCTCAGTATCATTGCTGATTTTTGTAGGGAAGAGACATGTCCCATCTATTTTATAAAGCTGTTGTAATCCTACTGAATGTGCATCTATGTTTTGAAATAAATGCAGACTGGAAGTGTGATTTTTTTTTTTCTTTTTTTTTTTTTTTTTAATTTTTTTTTTAGTATTTTTTTTCTCCCTCTTCAGTAATCTCATGCTTCCCTTCTTTCCAGTTTTAGGTCATGTAAAGCACTGCATGGGCAGCTTCCCTGCTCTCTAGACATTTCCAGTGTGCCTGGACACCAGGAATAAATTACCTTCCAAGACACTATAACATACTGAAGCAGTTGAGTTATGGTTTTCAGCCTAATACCTGTACCCACTAGAATGGGTAATTCAGTCCTTCGTTTTAAAGGAGAGATTTTTAAGTGACTTGTGTGTGTTTTTCCTTTTCTTCAAAGGATTCTTCCATGCCGGCAAATTCTCCCATGAAAGTTCTCAAGAAAATTCAAAGCATATCTACAGTTTTGCATTGCTTACTTCTGGCTTATTCAGGTATGTTGTTAAATTAGCCACAATTCCTTATTACCTACTCTTGGACTGCATGACAGGAGCAGAAATCCCTCTCCATGTACTAACAAACCAGCAAACTTGGCCCATGATATTACTGAATAGGCACAGGAGGCCTATCCCTTTCCAGGATTTCTGAGCTATTTCCTCATTAAACTCTTTAGGAGAAAGAGGAGGAATTAAAAACCATGGTACTCTGAAATCCCCACCTGAGAGTTTTTCAGAGCTAACGTGCATCTTGTACATCAGGCTGGGATGTAAAAAAATCTTAGTTAAGGGGCTTTGTGTATGTTAAGGTGTTTTAAACACTGTCATGTTGAGAAAGAATGAACGCATGTGCTTGTTCTGGTTCAAAGCATGCAGTAGCTCTCAAGTGGGGGTTTCTAAAGCTGAAGTCTTCTGAGGCTGAGGGTACAAGCACTTTTCCACAACTACCTATTATTAGTATATATTATTACCTAATTCTACCTAAGGCACAGTAATATGATTTCTGTAATGATTTTATGATTTGAATGAATTTATTCAGTGGTAATGATTTACTGTATTCCTGCCCTTCCAGTTTCTTCTTTCCATTTTCACTTGTTCCTGCCTTTGTCCTACCCTCAGTTTTGTCAGAGGAATTTATTATACAGCAAAGTGGATCAGGGAACTGATCCATCTTAATCATCTGATTTTAAAAGCCGGATCAGTCTCCTAACAGGTTCATATTGTGGCCTCTTGGGCACCTATGAGGAAGAAAAAGGTCATTTTACCATGAGCTGGTGACATGATGTGAAGTCTTTAGCCACACAAATCCAGTCTGAGGGACATGTTTGCGATGTTGACTGGGCTCTTCATGCTGAACAGGTTAAAAATACTGCAGCTCCTCTGAAAGCTGTGTTAAAGTCTGACCAAGAGGACAGTCACTCACAAAAAGGAAGCCACATCCCTGAGATCAATCGGAGAAGGGTTGTTTAGGAAGGTACGGCTCTATCTAGAGAAGCATTTTCTGTTTTGTGAAGAGAGTATATGTAAACTCTGTCCACCCACCTTATTTTCATGTAGCTTCCTGCTCTTTTGGGCTGTGACTCTATTTGTAACAATGCCAAGTGCATGTGATGCTGGGAGAGGGGGTCTTGGAGCATCTCTTCTCAGAAATAGATTGTGTGAATTTATTGTGCACCGACTTTTGCTTTAAGTTTGGTAATGGACTGTCAGTTTGGACTGTTACACTGGAATACTCAGTCCAGGACTCAATGACTGGATTATGGATCTGATTTGGGATTTCTTTGGTACTGCTAACACAGACTTGCTCCCTCAAACAAAGCTGTATCTTGAAAGTTCATAAAACCAAATTCCCCTCTGCAGTCCTTTGAGACCAGCTTCTGCACTAAGTTCTTTCTTTGTCCACTAAGAACTCCTTTGTCTCATTCTCATGTCTCTATACAACATCTGCTCTTTGTTTCCTACACATCTATATTTTAAAGATCTTACCTGCTGATGTGAAATACTTTTGCTTGTTCCATACACTAAAAACTGGAGAAATGTAGAAGTAATTCTGCTACTATTTCCAACTTTTCTCCTTTCTAGCCTTTGATCTATTCATGTCTATCAGTGGAGCATGGCCCCTGCAATCTGTAGTACCTCGAATTAAGTGGATGTGGTGAGGGATCCAACAGAGTTCTCCACATTTAAGCTGGATGCTGTCCCAAAAGGCCCTGATTCTGATGTGGGAAAGGCCTACTCTAGGATGGTTTGAGTCCCCTCCATCAGCTAGCTACCCATCCTGCTTCTACCTTGGTTTTGGTCAAAAGGGTTCTTAGGGGAGTAGTAACAATAAGAAATAATGAGAATCCTTTAGTTCCTAGTCCTGCAAAGAACAGTTTTCAGGACTTGGGGCATAATCCTCCAAAGTGATCTTAGTGTGAATAACTGCAAGAGATGATTTGCCTTCTGACTTTCTTTTGGTGGGTCAGTTGGGGGCAGGTGGTGGTGTTTGAGGGGAAACTGAGACATACTGAAGCAAACAAGCTTGTCTGAAATGTTGTAGCCAGCTAGGAGCCTAATAGAACTGAGCAAAAGAATTAGTCTCTGAAGATCTTGCTTAGCTTTTTTTTTTCTCTCACCCTTTTTTGTTCATGGACACTTGATTAATAAATTTAGCAAGACAGTAAGTTTGCTGTTCTTCGTTCCATTCTCAGTCCCTTCAGCTTAATCTACAGTTCTCTAGTGCTTCATGCATTACTGTTTAAAAATGTACCAAGCAATCTCATATCCTGTTCTCTGACTTTCATCAACTTTCCTTTGAACTATAATGCTGAAATAATTACAGCAGAAATAAGCAAAGTGTGTGTGTCTAGAAATACTTCAGTATTTGTAAGAGTTTCAAAATTAAGCTATGGAAATGGCCTGATTGCAGATGGTTCTTCTGTAGCCAAGATCTTGACCAACTTGTAAGTTTACTGTCTTTTCCAGATGTATTGCTGAGATATGCAGAATAGATTTTTGTCTTTTCCCTGTGAGTAACTTTTCACACAGCTTCCAGTTAGTCTTGAAAGGGAACTTAGTCTGATCTTGAGAGAGAAATGTAGGAAGGAGAACTAGACAGCCACACCCTGTTTCCACACATCTCTGAATTCATGCTTACTCTGCTATTTGCAGTCAGTGTCTCAGTGTTAGTTTGTTCCCTCTTGGACATATAAAATTATACCAGAATGGCATTTCAAGTTACAGACACTGAAACCAGAGGTCTCTTTATGGTATCTCAGTTGTACTTCCTTTGTCCACCTGAAACAGGTTTTTTCGAATATAAGAAGCTTGCCTAACCCTGGGTTTAAAGCTATTTTTATCTAGCATGAGATGTATGTGGAGAGAAGGCATTCAGAAATAGACAACAACACTGTTTGGTTTTCCTCAAGGTCTCCTTTTTGCTTGGGACAGTTGAAATTATTTACCAGAAACTCTAGATAACATTCAGATATCCTTCACACTGACACTGCAGCAACTCTTTGAGGGACAAAGAAGCAGACTGAGTTGCAAAAGCCTGCTGATGTAGTCAATTCAACTGTAATTCCACTGCTTTGGGTGGCACTAATTTCTATAGAGATTCTGGATCCTTACCTCTGAGATCTTACTGAGTCCTATGGAATACATGTGGAAATTTCTCCTTCCCAGACCACTGCTCCTACACTGTAATAATAAATAATAGCCCTCATGTGTTTACAATTGTGCCAGTTTTGGTCCCTAATGAGCAAGGTAATAATGTATCAGTGCAGGATATTTTTAAAACGCAAATCCATAGTACAGCTTGGAGGTTAGCAGACCCCTTTGTGCTTCGGTTCCCCAGTATTTATTGAAAGTGTTTATGTAGATGTCAACTTGTGGGGGTCAGCTTTGCAGAATTAAAAATACTGGTGCAAAGATGACTGATACAATTTTGCAGACTTTACAAGAGCAGCCATGTCACTTAGAAGACAGTTTCACTCCACCTTAAATGGAGAAGCATGTCTGTGGCCGTTGTGAGCTTTAATCACTCCAATTACAGTCTTTTCCCATCTTGACAGCTGGCACTCACAGGAGTCCCTTGTTAAGGCTTGCATGAGAGGTGGATTTTTTTTTTTTCCTAGTCAAGTAAATGACCACAGCACCAAGCACAGGCCCAACAACACCCAGCAATTTGCTCAGCTGGGGAGTCTGCTGATTTCACACAGCAGATGTTTAATGCAGTACCCATATAATGTGCACAATAACTGCCCTTTCAGAGTATGCAGTCACACGAAGCATACTGAATCCAGGGGGTTATTAAAAAGCCACTATACCAGAGTTAACATTAAACAAGAGCTTGGTTAAAAAAGCTGTTCTTGTTGTAGCTGGAGGTTTAGCAACACAGGTGATTTGGCTTTTGAGTCAAAAGTGGGTGAACTCTATGGCAACAGAATAAAACCACATTTAAGTCTGTAGAGGAAAACACATTCTGTGATCCACATAAAGGATCCACATTGTCACAAGTGTTAGAAGTTCTAGTACTCAGCCTCACTCTTCCAGCTTCTCCTAAATGGCCACACTATGCTGATTTCTCATTCAAGAATCAAGATTACTGTAGAGTTTTTGGCTAATAGAGGTGAACTCTTTCCCCTTCCTAGCATCATGAAAAGTTCTGACATTGTCACTGAGAATGTTACTTCCCAAGTACTTGATGAACAAAGACAAAAGCCAGTCCTGGGTGCACTGTAAGTTTTCACAGCAATCATAATTTGCCTCTTTAACATTCATATCCCAGAAGTAGGTTCTGTTGCTCTTATAGAAATTAAGTAGCAAAGCTTAAAGAAGGGCTGTGGATTTCACCCTCCATGAAGCCTGTCATGACTTGTGATGGGGAAAAGATTTAGTAACTAGGCAAAGGCCAGAGAGGAAGTTTGACAAGTTTTTGTCTTGGCGGCCATGCCAACTTATGCAATGCTGTGACCATTCAGTGTCCTGAACTGTGACACTAATTAGGCTGAAAATTTACTACTTAAAAAATTTTGGTTTGTGCCCCCCTCCAATATAGCCTGCTCTCTTCCTTCACTTAGCTTATCCAGACAACCAGACAGATGCTTCTTCTGGCACAAGGAAGAGGTAGTTCTAGATCACACTTAGCTTGTTCTTGCTGTATTACCCAACATGTTACTATTACTGCACTGTCACTAAACTCCCAGGAGTTCCTCAGAATGTCTTCAGAAATGTTCTCTGGAAAACCTTTCTAAATAGCACTGAGTTGAGAACCGCCACGTAAACCAGACAAATTCAGGTTCAGGAACCCTGAGAAGAAACAAGTCCATGAGTTTCCTACCCTGGCCCATTAACACAAGCTAACTTCTGCACCAAAAGCAGCTGCATTGCAAAGTTCTCCAGAGATGCCGGGGTAACCTGGCTACTTCCTGCACCTTATCTCAGTGCCCAGCTTTTCTTAGAGAGGGGTAACCCCTGGGATGTACAAGGCTGTGTTAACAAATGCCAGGTCTCAGACTATTAAAGAAGACTCCTGAGAAGAACAGGTCTATACCAGCTCCCTTACAAGTCTTTCCTTGTAATGCCAGTGGGCCTCACAGCTCTGTGGAGCTGGCAGATTTGACCTTTTCTATTTTTGGTTTAACATAGAGCTTCTCTTTGGTTCTGAGCTGAAACTGTAGCTGCTAGTGCCTTCTCTAGTGATCAGAAAGACTTGCAGAAGTGTTGGCTTTAGCTCCCCTACAAATAACAGTGAAACCAGGAGCCAAGAAATGTGAGCAAAACACAAATACCCTGGAGAGAGATGTGTCATGGCTGTGGTTTTACACCCGCCTCCCATGCCCTCCTTCTCCCTGCTCTAAGAGTTTGTTTGAAAGTTGCAGAATAAAAGTTGCTATGGGATCTTTATCTCCTTTATAACAGCGCAGGGCTACAGGCTGTCTTTTGTATATGGCCCCAGAGAAACTGCATGAAGGATTATGTGCTCACCTTCCATCTATCCTGGGAGCTAAAGGTCCCCTTTGGGATTCCAAGTGTGCTCTACCAAGCAAGTGGGTGCTGGTTCTTCTGTACTGCAGAAAAACCTTGGTGTATTGTGGGGCAGGAGGGGCAGTTTAGTGGGTTTTTTTCCCCACCCTCATCCAGGATTCAGCCCTGCTCTCTGAAGGTAGCTTCAAACTTTCATTGATTTCACTGTGTGAGTGTCTTGATCCCAGGTTTGCTGGGCCCTGAATCTCCCCAGCCAGACCACTCCATGAGACCCTGAAAACCTGCTCTAAAGGCCCAGCTTTGCCTGTGCCCAGCAACCTCTATTCCCTGTCCCCTTCCAAAGTAAGAAGGTGACTTAGCATGCCTTGGGAACAGGCTTTGAAATAAGAATTGGTGTTTAAAAGGCACTTTTTAGTTGTGCTAATCTTTACCCAAAGCCTGTGATTCTGGCATCTGCTTGGTGATATTTCAGCAGTCGCAGGTGCCTGGACAGCTCTAGGAGGGCTGCTCTGAATGTGTGCAAACACCAGAGAGGGCACAAACACTGCCCACTTGTATGTTGCTTCAGATCTACCTTTATTCAGAAAGGCTCAGGATTGCTATGGCAACTCCAGTCACAAACTGTAAAGGATTCATGCTAAACCCCAAAAAGGCTCACACTTTAAGGGCTTTTCTCTCTTCCTCTCCCTCTTTCTTATTTTCTCCATCACAGAAATCACTTCTGAGCAGATGGGCCTATAGCAGCTTTAGCATAGACCTTTTGTGTACTTGGAGCCCTTTGTTCCCCAGCTTGCTGAGGCTGAGCAAATGCAGCTGCTCTTGAAGTCAGTGGGAATATCAGGTGTTTGTTTTCCAGTTGCTCAGATCAGGAGAATCCTTGCAATGAAATCACCCAGCCCAGTGGCTCTTTTCAGTTCCAGAACATCTTGGGGGGGGGGGTGGCGGGGGTGTCTATTCCTGCTGGTCTTGCACTGCTCTGTTTGGAAAGACTCTCCCTTACTACAGCCATAAAAGCTTTGGTGCGTTTTCTGTGTGCCAAAATTTTAGGGCCCTGGGAGATGAGCTCTATTAAATCTTGTCGGAGTGGTGTAAGAGATTATTGCCTCATCTATTGCTTACACCCTGCTCCAAAAAGTTACTATACTGCAGAAACAACTTCTCATTACGTGTACACCTTTAGCCTCATCTTAGAGTACTGTGAGCTTCTGTGGGTGGGAATTTATTTGGCTACTTCTTGGACTGTGATGGTTTTGTGTCTCTAGCTGCTTGCTTGCTCCCACCTTTGGATATCTCTTTACAGTGGCATAACCTTTATTTTTTCTATCATTATCGTACTTAGGCAAATACCATATTCACACAAAGCTCCGTCTGTTGGATGAGCTTTGTGATGAACAGGTTTGAGAAATTCCTTTGCTTGGCTATACTGTAGCAGAATAGCTGGAGGGGGGCAGAAAATCTCTCTACATGATTTTATTCTCTATATGCTAAATAAACTTCAGAACTATCTTCTCCCAAACTGAAATGTGAAAAGCAATTCTGTGCAACCAGCTGACCTTCATGTCCTTGCCCCTGGAAGACAGAAGGAATTCCTACACAGCTAATATTTTCTCTGCTTCTGAGAAACTTTTTTATTTGCTCTGAGTCACGCTGGATGTTATCAGTCACTCCATGATTACACAATTCGCCCTTCTGCCACTTGCCTAGAATCTACGAGATTATCAATTGACAGAAACTGGAGGACCTTTATAGGTATGAACCTGAATTTCCCTGATTTATCTCAGCTGATTCTGACCATTTGCTTGGAACAACACCCTCCAAGTCCATCCAAGATTTTACACAAATGGATGTAGTGTGGACAACTTAGAGAAAAACACATTTGCACTTGCATCCTTTGGCTGAAAGGGGAACCAGCTGTATGGGCGGGGGGATTTCCTGGATCATAACAGTTAAAACGGGAAATAGGGAAAATTCAGCCAAAAAGACTTTTTCAATTCTCTAAAGAACGTGCTTCAGTGAGCTTCCATACAAATCTGGCTTTGATTGTCCCTTTCTTTCTTAACATAAGGAAGAGAGACCTCTGTTTGGTTTATTATTATTTTTAAACAGACGTAGCAGATCAGCATGGCCAAAAGTGAACAGGAACAATCTGAGGAATTGCTAAATACTAAAAGAAAGTGAAGGTGATGTGAGGAGTCATGTTGTTATTGTCTGCTTGAGCTTTAAAGAAGAGTGTACAGTGTTTAATCATACAATCTTATATGATTGTGTTTTATGAATGTATTTGTTAAATAGAGAGCTTGGTTCAGTAATGCCCTTCGTGCCTACTGTGGGAAGATCTCCTCCTTGTTTTGATCTTGGGTCTGAGCAGCTGTACTCTCTCAAGTGATATTTCTAACAATTAGTAAACTGCAGTGCACATGAAATGACTGGTGCAGCGAGAAGACTCTCCAACACAAATAGTTCACAAGTGATTGCCCCCTTTCTGTCTCAGACATACGACACAGCAAATGCTTGCAGGTCATAGCAACCTAGCAATTACTTCTGAATGAAATGCACAAGAGAACTATATGTACAAACCCCCAAAATATTTCCTTGGTATGAAGCCAAGGCAGAATAATTTAACCACATCAAAGTATTTCATGTTTGGGGGACTTTTTTACATGCTAACTTGTGAAAATCAACATGTTCTCCAAGGAAGAGGTTTTGCAGAAACAATTCTTTGTAGCAGGAGAATATTTTGTCATTGAATTTTGACCCATTTTCCCAAGGGGATCTATAGAGGTGTAATGTTCAAAACTCAGGTGCATGTGCAAATTAAGGGCAAAAGTCTAATTTGCACATGTGTTTGCCATGACTGTAAGAACAGAATTAAACTGAATTGGTGTTAGGGGATTAATAATACTCCATGTCTGAACAGAAGAGAAGTGTGAGGGGGTGGGATGTGGTTCTAATTTCATAATTTCTGCCAGTGTCAACCCTGGCATAGCTATATAATTAGCCTACTTGATTAGCATCATAGAATAAAAATATGAATGGGGGAGCTATTCTACTCTGCCAGCCTCTAGGCTGAGGAGCTGGAAGGAGTGGAGAAAGGCTGAAGGGTGGCAGCGAAGCCTTGCAGATATAACAGTTGGTAATGAACTTTTGCTAGCTAAAGGCTTAGTATGTTCCTCCTCCCCTGTTCATGGCAAAGCTCCAATAAAAGCCTCCTTCCTGAACTGAAGTCGTGGTCTGTCTCCAGGACACAAGGCAGCATGTAAGTCCTGTTCTCACTGCTCATGTTAAAAGTCATGGAGAAATGACTGCTCTGCTTCCTGACAAGCTCTGGAGTCACAGATACGTGTTCCCTGGGCTCTTGTGTTAAGTACAACAACCCTCCAGAATAAATAACTGCAACAGTTCTTGCTGAATAACACAATTCACACAGACAAAGGAGGGAGCATTAGCTGCTTTTGTTTTGTTTTTTTTTTTTTGTCTGCCAGCAAAATAACGAAGGCAACCTACCCCTTCCCCAGAATATGGAAGTAGGAATAAGTAGCTGTGGAATCCTACAGGGCAGATGTCTGATAACAAATCCATTCAGTTTGGGTCTCCCTCATGGAAAATAAAGGAATATAAGAACTCATTATTACCAGTGCCCCAAGCAGGAGCTTAGCAGCTAGCAGTAGTGAGAGCTCAGATTATTAGCGTATTTATAATAAAGTCTTTTCAGTCTGCCACATGGAAGGATTTGTGAGAAGGCAAATAGGTCTGCAAGGGACAGGCCAGCACAGAAAGCAAAATTGTCAGGAATTATTCAACCCTGAACATGCCCAAGTCTGCCTCTGTTTCCTTTAGCAATAACTATTGTTCTGGGAATTAGAGGCTTGTTATTTTTAATTTCTTTGAAAGCTAAGTGCACAGAAGGCCAAGAGAAGTGTTGGTTTGTGACAGATTACAATAAAGCAGGTCAGCCTGCCTGAGTTGGCATGAGCACAGAAATGAACTGTGCACAAGGATGTTCTACCAAATCACCTGTTGTGCAAAGTCTGCTACCCAGTTTACCCTCTTAACCTACATTTGGAAATATATTGTGCTTTACAGATGTATATTGCAGTAGGTTTGGGGGAACTGATTGACTTTCTAATAGGTTTAGAGCTGGAGATAGCAATTTAGGGCTCATAGGAAGCACAGCCCTTAATCCTGTTCAATCTGAAGGTTCCTTGCAGGACTGAGACCATATAGAACCTAAAACAAAACGCAGAAAGAGATGTCTAGCTGTCAGTTGTTTAGCATTTAGTACTTTTGTTCTTATTTATATAATGTGGAAGACCTCAGTGATGTGTAATTTTTTGCATTTAATCTTTAGGAAAAAATAAATTACATTTATTTACTGCTGTGACTAGTCAGAAAGCAGCAGATGAATGCCACAGCATAAAGGGGAGATTTAAGCGAAATGGATGCACAACTCCTACCAAAAATTAGTTGGAATGGGATGCTTAATTCACATTGGCATCTTTAAAAGCTCTTGCTAAATGCAGATCCTAATCACTTGTGCTCACTGATGGTCCTATTCTGCTTTTTTTAGCAGTTGTAATCCAGGTAACCTGGACAAACTCCAACTTGGGTAATTATGTTCTCCTGACCTAAATTCTTCTTGGTGTCTCAAATAGATGCTATTCTTGGTCTGATATCCTAAACGAGCAGTTGATGTTATGTGCACTCTTAAAGGCTTTTCTGTGCTTCATCCGGGTTAGCTTTGTATCACTGGATACACGGGGTGTCTTGGGTACGTTACAGTATGTCTATAAACTTAAAAATCCCTTTGTAGGGATAAAGTAGGAGAGGAACTGGTAAATTTCGTTTCATAAAATTACATTTTATAGCATTGCTTTAAAAATGTTTTTATTGATATATATCAGATATGTATTAGATGAAATCAGATATTTTAGCATGCATACACGCTCTGTCATGTGGTCATTGTAGGCACTTTAATAGGCAGTCCTAGAACTTCAGAATTTCTTGGCGTTTATCACCGACTTCAGAGAATGAATGCTCATAATTCTGCCAAACACTTGGTAATGAAAATTTGAACTGAACGTTTCCAGCTTGTTTTCCTGGTTTGAGCTGGTCAGCCAGTACCTGAAACACACCAGTGGTTCCTGGAACTGCATGTCCTCCAGGAAGGCTCAGCACAGACCAGTACACAGAGCACAGACTGAGACATTCATGAGTATAAGTCCTGGTTGGGTTTGGGGGGTTTTTTGGTGCTGGGGGGGGGGGGGCGGAAAGGAGGGTTGTGTGTGTTTGGTTTGTTTTGGGTTTTTTTATGAAGACTCCAAGATGAGTCTTGAGTGAGTGTGAGGAGTCTTGAGTGGCTTGAGGAGACAGCAGAGGATAAGGCAGATCTAGCGATCACCCTGGGGACATCAGCTGAATCAACATTAGCTAAATTTACTAGACTTTCTTCCACATCTTATTTTCAGTCTGCTCTGAGTGTGAAATATGCACTTACTTTCACTGTTGTGCTGTCTATTTTGTGTTTTTATTGAAACATTTTACTAAACCTCATCCTTTGTCAGTACTTGGCCCCTACCTGCCCTTTTTCACACGCTGTGATTTGTTAGATCTTTCACGTGACCTGAGCTCCTGGCACATACCTGGACAGGCTCCCTTCACCACTCAGGCAAGTACAGGAAAACAGCAAGGTGGGACCAACATTTCAGGGATAAGTACAGGAAACAAGAAAGGTGTATAAGAAGGGATCGGAAGGGAATTCGGTGTTAAAACCCCAAATTTGAAGAAGGATGGGACAGGAGTTAGGAGGGTGGCTGGAGAGGAAGAGAAAAGCTGCTGCTCCTAAAGGACGTGGCAGTAAAGTGTGATAAAGCTCTGCAGCGGAAAGTGGCAAGGTGGAGGTGGAGTGTCAGTGAATGAAAGAAAAGAGTGTAGGGGATGGAGCCATGAGCAGAAAGGAGAAGGCCTGGGGCTGGAAACAGGAAATAGCACAAAGCCACTGCCAAGAGGAAGTCGGCAAAAATCCGGTCTCATCAGCGCCCCAGCCATGCTGACATTCCTGCTCTCCCTCCTTTCCATGTAATGCTTAGTGAGCTGCAGCCATTCACAGTAAAAACACATTGTTTGATGTCGGGTCACGGCCATGAAGCCATTGCATTTTCATTAGTGCAGTAAAATAAATGAATTATACATGTTTGACTATATAAGTCTTGTTCTTTGCTCAGATACAGGCACAGCTGCTGTTTTAAACAGTCAAACAAATTGAGATGCACAAAATGGGCCAGATCATTCCCTGATGCATTAAACATGGATGAACTTGACCCAAAATCTTTTAAAATCACATTTACTTCTCTCTGTCACTAGCAAAAGTTTGAGTTATGAGTGCTGGAGCCAGCTGAGGCCACTGATTCCTTGAAATAAGGACATTATATTCTCAAAACTACTTGCAATAAGCACAAGAATGATTGCAGTCCATAGCTTAATATCTTGAATAAAGCACTCCTGGGATTTTGGAGAGGACTTGGTAGTTACTGTGCTGTGTTCCTGCAGCCACTCTGAGTGTCTGAACCCAGAGCAGAGCCCGCTGTGATGTTTGCCAGAGAAGTTACAAGAATTAAGAAGAGATTATAAACTCACTTTCAATTGGCTTCCAAAATGATTTTGTTACTGATTTCAGGATGTGAGTAAATTAAGCAGGTTAATTGTTTTTTAATTTCCTTGTACTTCAACTGAAAGAAAAGTAGGAAATCCCCTCGCAAATTAATCTGCCTTGAACTCAGTCTGTTTCTCATCATTATCATTTTTTTGTTCCTTTTCACTTTTGTCTCTGGACTACTTTCACACTTCAGTCTTGAGAAGCTTTAGCAATAGAGACCTTTGGTCTCCCAGGATACATGTTGCATAAAGCCCCTTTCTGTGTAAGCACAAACTTGAAATGACACAGGCAGCCTGAGGTAGGCAACAGTTTCTGAGAGGAACTGGGAAAGAAGAGAGACTTTCTTTAATGGGAAGTGCACACTGAAACAGATAACAAAAACACGGTCAAAAGCCCCTGGTGTTACTGCCACTATTGAGTGTGGTATAGAAGAAAACTTTCACAGTACCATTTTCAGAATTACATCATCATTAAATGGTTGATGATTATAACCACTACCACAATGAGACTGTCTTTCTCTGGCCTTTTATCTTTGAGCTGAAAGCATGTCACACACATGTTCACTATTAAACTTCATAGCGTTACCCTGGAGTAGGTAACTATATAGTGAAAGGGCTCAAACCAATGACTTTCTAACAGTTATTAAGACTAAAACTGTGGTGTGATATATGAAATCTTTGCTTGTGCTTTGCTTTCTTTGTTGCTCAGGGACTCCTGACTTCTCAACTGTTTCCTTAGGTCTCTGTTTAGGTGAGATTGAAAAACTCGTTAGGCTCCCTATGTAAATCAGTGATAGCAGACTCAAGACCTTCAGTGGACACTTGGGCAACTCCTAGAATGAGATAAGGAGGGCTCTCACAAAGAGACACAAAGACACTTATAGAGAAACTGATTTTGCTGACTTTGGAGGGGGACACCTGGACTTTTACTTCACAGCTCATGCTCCAGAAGGAGGGTCAACTAGTGAATGCTGTGAAGAAGACTACTTTCTTCTTTCCCCAACCATGGAAGACCCTCACCCTATTTTCATTATGTATGTTTGGATTATGCAAATGAATTTTGGGAACTAATTATCATAAGACACCCCTTTCTCTATGAAATCTAATGAATATGTATGATCTCTGTGTATATAAACTGATGTCCCTTGCTAATTCTTAGGAGCCCTTACAGTGGAGAATCCCCAGGGTGACCCCAGGGCTGCCAATAAAAGAATACCTGCTTAACAGTTATATTGGATTCTGACTGTTGAGTTAATTTCTTTGTTTCAGTAGGGAGAGTAGTTAATGAGATTGGAGTCACTTGCTGCTTACCTCAATTTGCCTCACAGTAAAAACAATATTCTTATATGGTGAGGCTTTGTTTATGCTGGAATGTGCTTTAGCCACAACAAATTGTCTGACATTTAAAGAAATGTCAAGATTTTAGATTGAAGAGTCCTTCCTGGTCATTCTGGAGATACCCCAGGTCATATACTTTGTCATCAAAAGTCAGACACAGCCGAAGAGGTTCTCATCATCCTGAGCTGCTTTCTCCCTTTCATCCTTACAGGTGTGTCTACCTGTATCACTGCTTTTATCTTTGATTTTGTTCTCACCCTCTCCTTCCAACTCTGTCACTCTGAAATGATGTAAATACCACACTTAGGTAAAAAGCTGAAGTACTGAGGAGCTGATATATCTGCAGATAAAGAGTTTTCCCTTAGGGCCAGATCTAGAGACTATGGAAGTCCAGACAAATCCCATGAGTTTCAGAAAGATCCAGTGAAAACTCAGCTGTGAATGCTTGCTTGATGTTTTTTGTCTCCAGAGAAGGAGATGGCTTTAAAGGAAGGCTGTCCCATCCACTCCCTCAAAGCTTGTCATGTGGTCCTATCACACCATGCACTCAACCCCAAGCTGAGGACAGGTTTAGCAAAAGGCACTCTGCCTTTGTGTGTTACCAGGAAGAAATCACTGTTCAGAGGAACAAAATCTACACCTCCTCCTTACATCCATGCTTGAGACACAATGGGTATAGTAAAGAGAAAGCAGGCACAACTCTGGCACAGACAAAAAAAAAATTTCTTCTCCTGCCCACAAAGGTCAAGACTTTTTCACTGGAGGGAATATTTCCCTCTTATTCATTGCTTTGCCACTGATAAAAAAAATGGTTAGTTAAAATAGGGGGTTTGGGGCTGTCTAGCTCCAAAATGGAGATAATTCCATTTTTTGCAGATTTTCTGGTCTTTTCTGTGATTAGTTAATAAAATCAACATATGTTGGAGTTCATATAGAAGATATGTGTTTCCTGTGCAACACAAAAAGTAGTGAGCAAACACGTGTAGTCAGTGCCCTGTTACAGAGTTACCATAGAGACAGCACATTAACATCCACTTTTCCTTATTCCTCATCACTGATGTAGAATTAAAACTGACACCTTTTATATTCTTGTTGAATTCTGTTTGCTTCTGTTGCACATAGACAAGGTGCCGAATTATTTGCCGTATCCTTGTGTGTAAGATCAGTGGAACAGCCTTTTCTTGCATACTCCGAGCTGCTGAAAATCAAGAACGCAGACTCAGTCCCACCATCTCTGGGGTTGAGCAGAGTTCAGATCTCAGGGCTCTCCACTTTGTTCCTTAAACCGTGCTCACACAATTTCCTGTTTATAGACACAGAAAAGGAGCTGAAGAGATCTTGATGCTTCCTGTTCTAGGCTCAGTACAGTAGTTTCTTCCACAGCAGCAGCTGACTCTCAGGGTATTTCTCTGAAAAGCACTTGAGTTAATTTTTCACAGTCTCATCAGTTCAGATGGCTCATTTGTAAGAGCAGTGTGAAAACCAAATTTAAAGTAGCCAAAAAATAATCAGATAAAATAAATTCTTTGGATTGTAAAGCATTAGCTGAGCAGACTTGGTTTTGTGTTAGAGAATCACAAAGTGCTCTGGAGACAGTTACTACCCTAGAAAAGCTCTGTAAGCTCTGTAAAGAAGGTACTAAATACCTGAATCAAAGTTCTGTGGACATTGGCTGTTCCTTTGCTATATTCTCTGCACTTCTCTAAGGTTTAGAAAAGGGTCCTGATACTTGTTAGCTCCTACCACTTAAACAGATGTTGTTTTCCTGAGTTCAGAGGTGAAGTGATGCGTTCTGGATGCCGCTGCAATGTGGATTGGGGGATGAACCTTGTACTCCAATAGCTCACAGAGTGCAGTCTACCTGCAACCTCATTGCCCAGTGCTGGAAAGCTTTGCAGCTCAGGCCATTTGGCTGTTAATTTCTCCTTGTTATTTGGGGAAATTAGTGTCACGGTGACCAGGGTTAATAGATTCACTGAAAGGTAGGCAAGACATGTCACATGTGAACAATGAAAACCAATTCTAATTGAGGCTTCTTGCTTTTTCTGGTTGGTTTGGCTGAAATCTTTCCAAGATGACAAGACTGAGGAGAAGCTCAGGAAAAGCCAACAGGGAGACCTCTAAGAAGAAAATAAGTTTTTAAAATGTACAGGGAGGTCAGTACAGTTTAGGTGACCGAGGATTCATATTACAGGAGCCCTCAAAGGCCTGGCTGCAAAAAGTGCTGATTGAAGGCAAGGTCCCAGAGTATATTCCTTCCCCTGGAATTAATTATGTCCAGGAGATAAAGGGACATAAACCTAGTGACATCATGGTCCACCTTTTTTCACCTTCAGTATCCCCTCCTCAATTTTAACATCTACCCTGAATCTATTTTCTGCTCTATATTATTTTGTCACTAATTGCCCAATAATTCTTCAATGACTGTAGGCTGGAGAAAGGAAATCCATCTGTCAGATGCTCTGTGTCTGATGACTCTTATGACTCTTTCCGACCTAAATTTGGAAAGGCTCCACCTTGCACCTCCTTTCCATTCCCTCAGGGTGTTGACTTCCAGGCACTAACAGATTAAACTGAAGTTTCAAGTGCCAGCAGTCTGCCCTGTCTAGCTCCCAGCAACTAATAATCTCGCAGAAGGGACAGTTGAATCAATCGCATGTGAAGCAGTTTCCTGAATCGTGCTGTAATTCCTAGGCCATAATATTCAAGTCATGAAACTAGAGCTGTTTACTTACATATGCAAGGCCAGAAACTGTTGATGTAAAATTCCTTTTCTGCTTCAGGGCAAAGAAAGCTTAAAATCCCAGAGAATGTCTTTAGGAATTAATTTAGATCCCAAATTCGATGCTGGCTCTTTTTGTCCTCATCTGGACAGCCGATGCTATTTGTGCACTGTGAGATAAACAGCAGCACATAATTCAGGGTCAGAAGGACCCAGCATCCGGCAGCATCGGTGTGGCAGGAGGTGGTGTCTGGTTTGGTTTTTTTTTTAAGTATTTGTACACTTTAACTTCATGATTCTGTTGACTTTCCAAATACAGCAATAAGCACTATTTACACCTTCAAACTGCTTAGAGATACTATCTCACTTCATCTCTTAGGGAAGGAAAATAAGAAAAAGCTCAGTAACAGACAAGTAAGTGATTTAATTTTGTAAAATAACTCAGAGCTTAAAGGGGATTAAAGACCTAATGTGAAGCTAAATCAAAGCTGTGGAAACTAGCTGGAACTTGGATCTATCTAAGGTTTCTAGTAGGTAAAAGTGAGTTTTTCCACTCTGAGACTATGGTCCTGGTGTGGATGCCCTTGTCTGTGGAAAGGGTGGACGAGAGAAAGGACAGAGCTATATGAAGGGCTGAGCCGAGATCCCTGGTGAACAGGGCTCGTGCTTTCATTGCCAGCAGGAGGGTGGGACTGGCAATAGGTGGGGTAAGAGAAAACTGCTCTCCCTGCAGCAGCCATTTGAGTCCTTCCACCAGGGCAGTGAGCTCATGGCTCTCCTTGGTAACTGCCTACCTCATGCCAGCCGGAGCCAGGCCTGCTGCAGCCCTTCTGTGACTTGCCAATGTCACTGTTCTGGGAATAAATGTCACATGAAGGAATAAATTAGAGCTAGGAGGACCTGAAGCCCAGAGAAGTGCCCAGTTTACAAATTAACACAGTACCTCTCACAAAGATCCTGGCTTATTTTGTTACAAGGGAGGCCAGTTGGATGAAAATATTTCTTTTTGGATGGTAGTTATAGAAGAATAGGAGGACTGGAGTCATAGAAAGCTAAAATCTTTGCAAGAGCCAACTGCTGGTTTGAATGCACTCCTTTCTTTCAAGATCTCCAGCTATTCCCTGCCTGCTTAGAAACACTTTCTGAAGAACCATTTTTGAAGTGGTACAGCACAAGAAAAGCATTCCTCCTTCACAGAGCACTGAATACTAATTTACTGTTGGCGGGTTGTGGAAAAAAAGACTCATCATGGTCCCCTTTCACGAGGATGTTTTTCTCCTGTCCTTTTTGAATTTAATAATGTGTCAAATTAGGGTTAAAGTGCTCTGTTTCTTCAGCTCTGCTCTGACTTTGATGCTATACATGACCTATCCAACACTGCTTTTCTATGGCACTGCTCAGATATAAGAATGTCCCCAAGGCATTCTGTAAAGCTGCTAATTAGGCAGTGTTAAACAGTGACAAGTGAAGGGAGTATGTAAACATGGCAGGCATTGTATCCACCCCAATATCCTCCATACTGATGGGAACGCTGGCACCACTTAAGGCACGGCTGGTTTTATGCTAGCCAGCACATCCCAGCTAGACACCAGACTGGCTTTGAAAGCCCTATTCTGTCACCAGCTCTTGGGTAAATTTTTAGTAGGTCAACATCAGATGTTAAACACCTGAGCACTGTTTGGGTGAGGAACCTCACTGCTTTAGGTTAGAGTCTATATATGCTGGGTATTTTGCTCTTGTTCAAAATTCCTTTAGAATAAGTTGGATTTTAGGGGAAAAAAAAAAAAAAATTCCCCCACAGCTCCTCAAGCCTTACACAACGAAAGACTCCCTTTATCCTTGTGGGACATGTCAGGGTGCTTTTAGAAAAAGCCTCATGTCCCGCCATACCACTGCGACTGAGGCAAATAAAAGCCCCTTTGGACAGGCGTTAGTGCAGAGCACAGGCCTGCCCTTCACTCGGGCAATCTCTCCACATTGCCTCAGACCTGGACCTACATACTGCCTTGCCAATATACACCCAAGGAAAGTCTAGACTCAGGTGCAAATTGGCAATTATTTCTGAGCCAAGCTAGGGTGTATGTTGTGATGCTGGTTCATTAGACAAAATTATGTCTTTAATGACATCTTTGAATTCTTTTACTGTTTTCAGAGAATTAATTGTGAGGATATTCCTGATCTGTGAAGTTTAAATAGGCAAATGCATCTACAGATGTTGTCTATCACTTGGATTATAGGATTATATATTAATCTTTTACAGCCATGAAATCACATGGAAATTAGCATTCAGTTGTTCTCTTTGAGCCTGTCATTACAAAACACAGGACAATCCAAATGTGTAAAATGCATGCACCTTGGAAAGGCTTTAAAAGTGTTCTGTTTGTGTGGTGGTTAGACCATGAACTATGTACTGATTCACTGTTAAAAAAAAAAAAAAAAGCCCACTGCACTCCTGGACCTCTGGAAATCTCCAGATATTTACAGGAACAGTTTCCTTTTTTACTTGCGATCAAATAGTGGTTTAGAGCAGGGCTGGGCTGAGAGACAGAGAATTCAGGCATGTCTAGACCTGCCATACAGACAATAAAAGTGATGTACTGTGAGAAACAGTGAATCCCTTTTTATGTGAGATGCGGAAATGACTCTAAAAAGCTGTCATTACCACAGGTTGTCTGACCCAGAGCTGAAGGTATATTCAGAAATGAATCAAACTATACTGAGCTTTGGAGGAATATCAAATGTGAAGTGGCATTTGGTTCTTATGTTATTCATTTTTCCAGATACTGGATAAATGAAAAGTTGAATGAGGAAAGAGCAATAAGAGAGCAGGGTGCAGGTATCCAGCTAGCTTTTGATAACATAATTGTAACTGTAATGTTATCATTTTCTATCCTGTACGAGCAGTGTCAGGAAACACAGATGACAGCCTGATATTCATTATATTGATCTGAATTCATGCATAAATTTTTTTCAGATCCTGTAGCTTTTTTGAGGTGGATTGTACACTGAAATTGGTGACAAGGACCCTAAAAATTATTGGACTCTTTGTAAGCACGCACTGCACACATGGCTATGGAAAAGTTATCTTGCAATTTTTATCTTCTCTGGGTGAATTCCTTTATTGATTTAGTGAATTCCTTTATTAATTTTATTGGTTTTCACACCTGAGAGGTCAAGCTTTGGAATCCTTTTCAGTTCTCAGTGGTCCCATACTAGAACAAGCAGCTCTAACATGCAGAAAGGCTTCTCCAGAGATCTTATCAAAGAGGCTGTTGTCATACTAAAGTGGGACCAGAAGGTCTTGTTCTGAATTTCAGTGGGGCCTCTCCCAGGCCTTTTGACATGGGACATGTGTTTATATTCAGGACCATGTGTAATTCATGTAATTAATTGCATCCATATATATAATCTGGAAGGAATCAAGACAGAGCAGAATTATATCAGCCTAGTTTTTAAAGCTAGTTTTTGAAATTACATGTTCTGCATGAAGATTTTCCGAGTTGAAAGCAAGGCTCAGCCTAGTCTGCTCAGGCTGTGGCCTTGGTTTTGCCTTGATCCCAAGCACAATTACAAGGGAGCCTGTGGTAGCTGCGTAGAAATTGTTTTGGTTAAAAATTTCCTTTTCTTGATATAAATCAGAGCCCAGCTCTGATTTAGTTGCTGCAACTGTATCAGAAATTCCCTTAGACCAGCAGAGTATAGAGCACAATTCAGTTCTGTCCTCTTGCTTCTTACATTTCTCGGTGTTACCATAGTCCTGCTTGGACCCTGTTGAAGAATACAGCAAAAAATATTGTTATTCTCTCCTTCAGCCTTTTAATTTTGTTTAGTATATTTTTATTTTTTCTTCTCCCAGCATCTTCTTAGTCTTGGTTTCTCTTTTCCTGCCTCATTTCAACTATGCTCTGTTTCATGTTGAATAAAGTACCATCCCCTGTAACAGGCAATTTAATTTAAAAAGAGATAATGCCTATCTTTTTTTTTTTTCTTTTTGTAGCAGTCTCCTTCAAGTAGGCAAAGGTTTTCTGCATTGTATTCTGTAATTAACTTGTCTTTGAGTCAACCAGTACACTCTACTAATGCAAATCATTTTCTAGCTAAGATCATTTATTGGTTGAAAGAAAACTCATGTTTTGATCAAAGTATCATTAAAAAGTAACCCAGCTGGTTTAGTGGTGCTGAAAATTTGGCAATGGGAAATTTTCTAAGGATGTCAATATTCATGAAAGTTTTGGTTGGATCTGAATGGGGGTGCTTTCTGCATCCTGCAGTTATATATAAGCCACATTATATTTCTTCTTCCAAAATATTTCCGTTCTGCAGTGGACTGGATCTTGGGCCTTTCAAAATGTCTAGGAGAAGAATCTGAGGGAGAGATGGGAAAAATGGCTTTTATCTACCTCAGACTACTTAGTCACTGGTTGGAAGGACACCTGTGAGAGAGAGAGAGGAGGCTTAAACACCTTCTCCAAAACAAAGATCATTTTAGTGTTTCCTAGCTAATGCTTGAACCAGGATAAATGTGGGAGCCATAAATTGCAGTAGTGGGGCAGAAATACTGCAGAGTGGCTTTGTCAGTGAAAGAAAGTGGGTGGGATGGGCTCTCCATTGTTCTGAGGGAATGGATATTCCTCTCGGAGACTCAGGCCAGAAACTCAAGCTGCACTGAACCTGGCTATATATTCCTACAGAAAGTTCATGTTTCAGCAATCAAGTGTTTTTGTCCCAGAAAAGAATACAGAGGTTTGCTGTTGACTTCAGTATGGCCCAGATTCCACTTGTAAATTGCCTTAAAATCTTTGGCACTTGGCTGCGGCTCATTTCTCTTACAAATCCCTGAGGTCATGATTCAACAATACAATAAATCCAGCTTAAGGGCTCCTTGTGTCGGATCAGAAGAGTCATGACACAGAATCACATCACACAGAGCACTGATCCAAAGTAAGCAAACTTGCCTCTTCAAATCTATTAAAAAATAATGACAAGTTTATGTTGGACCAGGAGTTTTTCTCCTAGGTGAGGCATCTTCCCCAGCTACTGCTGCAACATTTTTACTCTATCAGAAATGGTCTGTCCCCTTCTAGGTAGGGGAAAATTAGCATAAACCCTGTGTTCTGCACTCCCGCTACTTCACCAGAAATATGATCGTGTGCCAATGTCTGATCCACATCAAATGTGTATTTCTGGCAGATCAGCAGTGCAGAGGTCTGGTATTAATGATCACAGAACCAGGGCCTCAGTCCAAAAGCGTGGGAAGATGCTTGAAAAAAGAAACAGTGCTTTTTTCAGAGGCACTCAGAGAAGATCAGGGTAGCCATTTCTCCTGGTCCTTTCATCAGGGAAGCGAGCAAAGCTGTACAGGCAAATCACTGTAAAGAATTCTTCCTTAAGCATTGGAAAGAATTAAGAGTCCAATGAGATATCACCAAATGGGAAAGCAGCTGTGAAACTTTCCAGCTGTGGCTGGAATGGAGAGCTGTTCCTCCCCAGTCCATCACGTGAAGATTTCTTAGGCTGGCCCCTGCTGAACATTCACTGGTGGTAAATGACTGAAGCGGTCAGGCCTGTCATAGTTTGAATATTTTGTCACAGCAAGGAAAAGCCTAGTCAAGGTGATTAGTTTAATAAATTCCTTTGGCTAATTGCATTTGATTTTAAGGAAATAAATTATACTTTCATGTAAGGCAAGTAGCAGTTCCAAACCAAGTTCCTATTGAGAAAAATATTTGATCCCTGATTGCAAATTTGGTTGAGTTTTTCTGGATTTTTTTGTGGCCCAAAGCCATCCGTGCATTTGCTTTCAATATTTCAACAAAAACACCTTTTCTCTGTGAGATATGTTATTGTGTAATGAGGTCTTTTTACCCAATTCCATTTGGGTACTTTGACTCAAGGAGTAACTTCATTGTGCGACACAGGTGCCAGGTGAATGTTTCTCACACTAACTGGGGACATTTCTTTGTGGTCCCTTGACCATACTCCTAAATCCTCCCAGTGATAGAAATAACTTAAGACATCTGAGGTCACATCCACAATAGCCAGAACAATCCTGCAGTCTCTTCCAGAAAACAAGGAATTGCAGTAAACAAGGGAGAGGCTTCCCAGAAAGAGTCCTTTCACACTGAGCTCAGTCCATCATGAGCCATAGAGAATGGAAGCAGCTTATTGTAGCACTCCTGCAGGTCCCCCCCGATGGAGAGTGAACATGGATGTTTACAGTGTTTACAAATCTGAAAGCTTTGACTGATCTATTTAGGGACAGAGTCCATTCTGAACTATGGTGTTATTTGTCCTTCAGTACAGCTCTTTTGTCTTTATAGCTGTGAAAGATAATCTCTGCTGAAAGGGAAAAATGAGAGTTAATTCATTAGTGATAATGCCCATTGTTTTCTTGCACAATTTGTGTACAGAGCACACAACATAAGGCAGCCCCAAGGCCTCACCCACTGCAGCAACCCATGGAGGAGGGCTCCAGAGACAGGACTTTCCCATGTCACAACACTGATGTTCTGAACTACTCAGAGTATTTTGCTCTGCTGCGAGGCAAAGTCTCCAGTCAGATAGTTATTATTGTTGACTCTTGTTTTAATAATAAAAAAACCTCTTCGAAAGCAAACATAACGAAGGCGTGCAAGGAAAGATACTAGTTCAATTTCTTGGAGTCCATAAAAGTTGAAGAACTCCTGGAATGGATGGATCCCTGGCACTAAAGCAAAATCAGAGAAGCAGAAAAATAGAGAGAATGATACCTGGACACGTAAAATAATCACAATCAAGGTTTGTTTGTTTCTTAAGCAAGACAGATAGGATTATGATGATAGGAAAGATCACAGAAACATTCAGGTGATTAAGATTCTAGTCAGGAGTGAGGCTTTGTTGCGCTCAGTCTTATACATAATAAGATACAGCCCCTAGACTGGAGGAATTATATTCTGAAAGGCAGGACTCAGAGAGGCTGGGGAGGGACAGAAGCTCAGAGAAAGGAAGCAACAGGCCCAAATCAAACAATAGCTTAGTGGCAGCACCAAAAATAGAACTGGAGCTGGCTTCTTCCCACACTGATGTGACGGGATCTCACTCCTTTCTTGACTGATTGTTGTGAAATAAATCATTGTTCGCAGAAATGAGACACATACTACTCACATACTTAGCCGCAAATCTATTCCATGCAGAGGTTTTCAGCTATTTGTTGAGCTGTAGGTTTTCCGTTAGACGTGTGGTCCCTGAATAGTGAATTTAAGCCTACTAACAAGAGGATTGCTTTTCTTAGTAGTGTTTCATGGATCCCTTGGAAGTAGTCCTTGGAATCCCAGGTGACTGCAAATTACAATTTGAAAGCCTGTGTTTTAGAAGATTCTTTATACATTCTTGATCTTCAGTATTTTTTAGATATTTACACTAAATACTAACAGCTGCAGAAATTCTGAGCCACCTCATTTCTTGTCATCATCTTTTGACTAAAGTAAATGGAATAATTGAAATTTTCATGCGGAATGAAAACTGTGAAAGTGAATCAAAACGAACTTTGAACATTTCCTAAACCAACCCAGGAATGCAGAATCAAAGTTGCATCCAAGGTAATGCTAATTCCTTTGAAATCAGGGCCCCTAAGATGCAGATATTACCAACAAATTTGGGGGTCTCTAGATGAGTCACTGATCAATAGTGGAAACGTTTACCATTGTACACAGGAATCAGTATTTTAGAAATCTCCATGGAGATAATTGTCATGGCAATTCAGCAATGCCTAGTATGTGAAACACATTCATATTAATACCTCTAATTTGTCTAAAACGCCCTTTTTCCATTCTTGCAATGTGCTAGAAGAAGAAAAAGATACTGCATGTTGCATTAGATTTCCAATTGCTAGCAGAATACTCGGTTGTTGACAGATACGTCTTCCTGTTGGAAATAAATGTAAACCAGAATAGAAAAGCTGAACTGATCAAACTGAGGTCTTTTCAAAGTGAAAAATAGAACAATTACCGGATGCAAGTAGATAAAAAATTTTCCTATGGGACAAAAATTGCTTGGAACATGCTGTTTTTGCAAAATTAAATCCTTCCACGGGAATGCATCAATTCAATTTAGTATTGAAAAAAAAAAAAAGATAAGTTGAATTGTTTACATTTTTTATTTGTCATTTATTACTTTTTGAAGAAATAACAATAAAAGAAATGTCACTCTTAAGGCATTATTATTATATGTCACTATTAAGAGCCAATTTCTGTGGCTTGCTTGATATATACATATGTATTGAAATCAACAAAAAACAGTTTGGTTTTGTCAAAAAAAAAATATATATTGCTTTGCTAGAAGCATCAGAACTTTTTGGTCTTCAGTTTGGAACAAAGCAAATTGGGAATTAAGGCCTTATAGAAAAACTGAAGTTGGAAGGGACCTCTGGAGGTCCAAAGCAGAGCTAATTTCTGAGTTAGATCAGGTTGCAGAGTACCTCATCCTCACAAATTTTGAAATTTTGCAAGAACTGTGCTTCCACAGCTTCTCTGGATCCCTGTTCCAGTCCTTCACTACTCTCTTTGTGGAGATTTTTCTCCCCTTAGATTTGATCAGAATTTCCTTTTTTTGTAACTTGTGACCATCTCTTCTCAAACCACAGCACAGCATCATGCCAGGAAGTTGAGCTGGAAAAGGATAAGCATGGAGGATTCTCCTGCCCAGGCATCCTGGAATTCAAATTGATGTTTATGCCCATGAAGTCAGTCAGCCATAACAGCAGGGCTGGGGAATGCAGGATGTTGTGGTGATGAGGAAGCTAATGGTGTTGATTTGCTTTTTGACTGTTTCTGTGAAGTATCATTTGAAAAAGAACCTGAAAAAGAAAAGAAAAAAAATACTTATTACACCAAAAAGTCAAAAAGGCAGGGTGAAACACAGCCCAACGTTGGAAGTGTCTCACTTGCCAAGTCCATGTTTTTCAGCTGCACTCTCTTATTCTCCCTGCCCAGTGTTCCTTCACCATCTTCACCTCCCTGATCATCGACACCTTTCAGAGTTAATCTTTATCTCAGCAGCTGTTCATCAGCGCAGATCACTTTAGAGACAGATTGTAATGTGCAGAAAACTGTAATCCAAAATGGCTTTTACCCTTCTGCCAAGGATCTGGATCAATTTTAAGTGGACAATATGAAATGTTAGGGGTTTTTATTTCCTGCAGACTTGTAGCATTCTTTCCTCCGATTTTTTTTAGCTCCGGGTGGATCTGGAAAACTCTTAACAGCCAGGGAAGTGCCTAGTGTCTGAAGATAAAGACAGAACTAAGATGGTTTCCTGAGCGCATGAGGAAAGGTGACTGTCTAACACAAGAAAAGCTGGGGAAGGACTGAGCTCTCAGATTAGTTTAGAACTGGTTGAAATGGGAGACCAGAGCACATCATAAAACGCAGACAACAGCTTGCAGGTTTCCTTGGGGGGGGTTGATGCAAAATGCAGTTGCTGCAGTTGCGCGTGCAGCCAGTGACATAACACAGCTTTCATTAAACTTGGCAAACGTATCAGCTGCAGGGTTGGGGAATGCAGCAGTCAGAAGTGGCTCGCTTTACACTGTGCAAATGTAAGGCCATACATCTGAGGAAGTCCCTTGTAAACATTGGTGAGTGTACACTAAGCACCCTGCTTCATCAAAGGTTTCACCTTGCTACACGCTTTGAGACAGCAGTGATAATTTCATTAAACAGTGAGTATTTTCTGAAACTGTGGCTGTGTTTAAAAACTTTCATCATTTCAAATGCAGTCAAATTGAAACAGAATATATGGCTTTAAACTGCAACAGGGGAGGTTTAGACTGGACATTAGGAAAAAATTTTTCACGGAAAGAGTGGTCAGACTGTGGAGTCCCCATCCCTGGGTGTGTTTAAGGGTCGTTTAGGTGAGATGTTGGGGGATGTGGGGTAGGGGAGAACTTTGTAGAGTTGGGCTGATGGTTAGACTCAATGATCCCAAAGGTCTTTTCCAGCCTGAATGATTCTGTGATATGTCCTATTACCCTGTTACCTTGGGGGTGTATGAGGGAGAAAGAGGGGGACTAAATGAATAATCTTTAAAGACGTTCAGTTCCTGTTTTCTGGCAATTTGGGCTGTCAGACAGTACATGAAACCTTGCACATTTTTCACTGTCAACTTTCCTGCTTGTGAACTGACATTGAAGTCTGAAGATTTCCTGTCTGAAACACAGATTGCTCATCTGATGGGGGAGTGATGTTTCTCCTTGATGTAGGTCACAGCTGAAGAAAGGATGGCAGAACCAAGTCTCAGGAGAGCCCAGCGTGCTGGGCTTTCCACAGGTACATATGAACACAAGTGGGATGTTAATATCACTCAAGGGCCAGAAATACCTGCCCAGACACACCTGCTGAGGGAAGGTGTCAAAATGTTTCTTCTTCATGTTTAAAAAAGAAATTCTGAAGGCTGGAGAGAACCTGCTCAGCAATTATAAGACTAAGATAGCAAATAAACAACGCAAATACCTAAGTGCCTTACATGAACAAGGACAATTCTCCATAGTACAGATTAAATGCAAGCCTGTACCATTACAGACACTGCAAACTGTTTGGCACATGCACAGTTCCATTACTAGTTCAGTTCAAAGCAAGATACTAAGACAGAAAATGCTAACTCGATCGGTTGGAGAAGTCAAGCACCACTACCATTGCCTGTGGCTGAGCAAAATTAAACCATCTGATTCTGCCAAAGCAAGACACAGATCGGAAAATTATATTATATTATATTTATATTATATTAATATTATATTATAGTCAGGCCCACTCAAGTGATAAGGATATTTGGACACATGAGGATATACCAGCAGGGAGGATTTTCTGTTAAACTGGAGCAAAGTAGGTTCCTTTGTTACTTACCCTTGGTATTACCATCAAGAGGTGCAGGAAGGCAAACATAATAGCTGTAGCACAGACCCCAGCACTTATCGTGGCCCTTTAGCAACCAAAATAAGTTGAAGCCAGCCTCAGACAGATCTGAGGAGGTGCAAGGAAATTACAGAGTCAGTGGCAATGATGTGGAACAGAATAATGGAATTTGAGGGTCTGCAGATGAGTCTCAGTGCTTGCCATGGTCATATATCACACACCACAGCTGCACCTCTGTCACTTGTGTTTTGGGCAGATAGTCTGGAGTCCTGTATCCCACAGTAATGAGAAAGGGACTAGGATGATCAAAAAGGGTTTTTCCACATCTAACTTGTCTGATGCTGTTCCTTTTGAAAAGGACTGTAGGGTATTGCATTATTTCCACCTTTGGAGAAAAATTTTATCTTAAAAAGATTCTTATTAAATAGTCTCCTGCTGGGATTGAGTTGCAGAGTTGGGTTATCTGAGCACTCCAGAGCGCTCTGAAAATAGAAGAGGGAAAATGCTTCAGTGAGGGAGAAAATGCGTGTCTGTTCATAAATGTTAATGTGAAATTTCCCAGAGTGTTGGACATGTAGAGAATTGTGGCTACTGAATTAATTTTCTTACTAAAAATATTCTAGTGAACTCCAAATAGTCTCCTCTACTCATCTGTGTTTCCAAAGGCCTTCTGAAGAATTTCTCTCTGAAAGCAACCTTCCTTTCATCTTTTGCTTTATCATCTTTGGTGATGCTTTTGGGGTCAGTTATTTTTTCTGAACACATTTCATTCCTTTGTCAGGCTGGCTCCCATGTAACCATTGTTGTGTCTTCCATTGAAAACATAAAATCACAGAATGGTTTGGGTTGGAAGGGACCTTAAAGACCATCTAGTTCCAACCCCCTGCCACAGGCAGGGACACCTTCCACTAGCCCAGGTTGCCCAAAGCCCCGTCCAACCTGGCCTTGAACACTGCCAGGGAGGAGGCAGCCACAGCTGCTCTGGGAAACCTCTGCCAGGGCCTCACCCCCCTCACAGGGAAGAATTTCTTCCTTGTATCTAATCTAAATCTACTCTCTTTCAGTTTAAAACCGTTACCCCTTGTCCTATTGCAACAGGCCCTGCTAAAAAGTTTGTCCCCACCTTTCCTGTAGCCCCTTTAAGTACTGGGAGGCCACTCTTAGGTCTCCCCGGAGCCTTCTCTTCTCCAGCTGAACCCCCCAACTCTCTCAGCCTGTCCTCACAGGGGGGCTCCAGCCCCTGAGCATCTCCGTGGCCTCCTCTGGACCCACTCGAGCAGGTCTGTGTCCTTCTGCTGTTGGTGCCCCAGAGCTGGACCCAGCCCTGCAGGGGGGGCCTCATGAGAGCAGAGTAGAGGGGCAGAATCCCCCCCTCACCCTGCTGCCCACCCTGCTCTGGGTGCAGCCCAGCACACGGTTGGAACATTGCTGGGTCAGAGTCAGTTTTCATGCATCAGTTGTGGAAGCATCCTGAAGTCTGCTCATGAGCAAGGCCTATGTGGTTTAAAGCATTGTACAGCCATAGAAAAGCAGTCCCTCTGCCAAGGAATTTGTGATCTAACCCCCAATCAGCAGTTCAATCCTCAACCTGCTCCACCCAGCCTAACCCTAACAACTTAATTTACAATATATGATGTCAGATACAAACACCTAGTGACCAGTTTCTGATTATGTAGTCACAGTCTTCCTTCGATCCAGCATGGAAGTTTCCCTTTTAAATCCAGGCTGCTGTAGATTCATGTCATACTAATGACTGAATCCTTGCCTTGGCACCTCAAAGGTATTCAAGGTGAGCTGGTAGAAGTGTCTGCATATACTGGGCAGCTGGAGTCCAAGGGCAGCTCTTGTCTACTGTGGTGATGTTGGAGAGGGTGTGCTTCTAGGAGTTTGATTTGCTTTTGTGATGATGTGCAGATGATTCTGCTATCACTGTTCTGCACCGTTTTCTTACTGGTTTGGTGTTATGAAGGGAGAGAACAACTGAGGAGACCACTAAGGACATCCCTGCTAATTGCTCAAAGTTAATCTGGAATTTAGGACAGGAGATAATGTAAGATTCTGATAAAACAGCGTATTGCTTATTGTTCCTGAAGGGAATCATTGTTTAATTTTTATGAACTGTGCTGGGAACTTTGTTTTTTTCATGTGTCTTCAACAGTTTGGGGAAATTAACTGATCCCTAGCCATATCAATGTCCAAACATATTATCCCCAACCACTGAAGTTAGAGAAAAGTTAAATGCTAATTTAGAGGTTCTAATTGTGTCCTCTGAATTCAGCTACCTCTCTCCATTGATCCATGGGTGAGCTAAAGGAAGTAAGAAGTAGAGAGGAAGGTGATCCAGTCTGCGCCATCATCTGTCCTTTGATGCACTGGGATGGATGCCCAGGTAGGATGGAAGTGTAGGAATTCTCTATGTTCCCTCCTTTATCACTGGGTAGCAAACAAATATGGAAAATATCACTCTGCCTTAGAGCCTTCATCATAGGCTTTGCAAAGATCAATGACTGAAGAAAACAATAAAAATCTTATCACTTCTACATTTGTAAGTTATCCTGAAAAACCACTTCATTGTGTAAGATACTATTCAAGGAACTACATCAAAGAGGAGATTACAGCTACCAGAGAAATCAGAGCAATGGAGATGACCCATTGTCAATATGAAACTTCTTAAGTCAATATGAAGCTGTCACACTGAATGGAAGGCGTAAAAATGCAACCATGCTGCAGTGATGAAGCTGTCAGTGTCACAGCACTATAATACATTCCTTTTAGAGATCGTTTCTTCCTGAGCTCATCAAGCAGAACATCTTGGCTCAGTGATCTTGCTGAGAAACACCATTTAAATTTAATAGATACCCAGCATGATTCCCAACCTCCAGTCATCTTTTCTGTAGCATTCACTGCTTGAAAACTAGTTCAGGACACCTGGCCCTGTGCTCTAGATTAATCTGATCTTGTTTTTAACCAGCATAGTGGGGAAGCTCTGCAGCATCGCAGATGTGTGCTTGATGCTCTGTGCGACTGATTTATGGTGAAACCAAATGTACCTTCTGGTGTGAGTGGAGGTAGAGGAAAGATAATGTTACTTCTGAATCAAATTATCCTTCTTTTTTGTACTTAATTAAGGCTGAAAAGCTTTGGCTTCGGTTTACACGGACACATTGTATCTGTCTGCCTGTCCAGATTTTTTGCCTTTACACATTACAGCAGTATCTCTGTATCTGGTCCTATAAAAATTGATGGCAAAAAGCCTATTGATTTCAGCTGAGCAGGAGCCAGTAGATGCTGATTTCACCTGGACAGTGTTCTTTAACTGATGTAGCTCAGGAATAAGTTATGTAGTTAAATCCAACATAAAACTATGAATGCACAGTAAAAAAAAAACAAAAACAAAAACAAAAAAAAAAAAAAAAAAAACAAACAAAAAAAAACCACAGTCTGTTTTTTTCCTTTCCACTTAACAGGAACAGAGAGAAGGACCAGATGACCTGTAACAAAAGGTCTTTATCATTTTTTCTGTACTTCATTGCTGAAATGAACATCACCTTTCTCTCTGAAAGAGTGAGACGGTAACACAGTACTCAATTACTATTTATAAGACATTTTCTTTGGTGATGCTTTTACCACACCACATTTGTAACTGTTGAAACATAATCTGGATCGGAAAGCCTGGTAAAGTGGAAAAGGTTGTTGTTCTGTAGAAGAGGATGCTGAGGTACAGTTTCAATTATGGGGTAACAAACAGAGCTTGTATCAGATGACACAAGGATAGGAGACATCGCTGTGACTTACTTGTGCAAAGCAATTGTGGAAGTACATTAGTTAATCACTGCAGCAACCTACAGGGTGTCCAGCCACAGGGGAGCTGTAAGTGTGTGAGCAGACAGAGAAGAGTTCATCAGTTCTGTCCTGGAAAATACTGGAGGTCTCTGGGAGAGTCTGAGTACTCTCTGGTATTTTCAGGGCTCCGTGGAGGTTTATCCTGAATCGATCTCATGCACCAGTGGATCTCGTACACTGGGCTGCTGAAGCAGGAGCTCCCTGATCCCTTCTTAATGCTCAGTCATATCTGAACATAAACTGAGGATGTATCTTTCTCCCTTCCCTTGAAATGGAGTGGAAGGTCAAATCTGGCTGTGGATTCAAATGCTGTTTCAGACCTATTTGTGATTTGTATCGGTCCATCATGCTTGTAACATGTTTAATAAGAAAGTGGACTCTGTCCCCATTCCAGCTCCCATATCCCCGATTCAATCTAAACCACATTTCCCTCACAAAGAACCTTTCAAAAGCAAAGAATTTCAAACATCACTGCTATGAGTGGTCCAAGAATCTAAATTGTAAAGAAGTCTCCAAATGATCTATCGCCATTGCAGATTTGTTTGGTAGCTTGTGTTTCTTGGTCCAGCAATGGGTCAATTTTCACACACACACAAAAAGATCTTTTGTTTTCCCAAGTATGTGTGAATCTTCTGGAATCCTTTTAGAAGAAAGCATATCTTGAGTTTCAAAGTGTAACGTACCAGAACCAGTCGCTTTGAAAACATCCTTGTCACTAACGTGTTTTTCATTAGGAAAATGTATTCCCAAACTGAAATTAGTACCAGTTTTCAGAAAAGACTCAAGTGTGTTCTTGCCTTGACATCTGTCGATATAAATAATGTAGTAAAATGTGAATTCAGAAGAATTATTTATATGTTTGAGAAGGTAACTTGTAACTGGGTAGTAATTCTGACAGCCTGCTTTTAAAGGCAGAGCTGTACTCAATTCAAATACTAAACCCTGCATAAAGAAATAATATAATTATTGCTGGATCACACTTGCAGATGGGTTTTACAAGTTGCAACCAAATAAAAGAGAGAAATTGCAGACTGGCACAGAAGTGTCACCAGGGAGCAACCTTGGGAACAGTTAAGCTTGGAAAGGAAGTTTACAGTGAAAGCTGTTTTGTTGTTGTGATTTACATTTCCAATAAAGCTAAACCGCAGGAGAATTTTGGCCTGTGTGGGGTGTTTGCAAGCTGGTGAACGCAGAATGTGGACTTTCTCCACTAACCAGATTTTAAAACTCGCCAGAATAATATCCTTGCAGAATGAAAAGCTATAGCTGTGCATTAATATTAGGGATAGTTGTATTAATAGGGCAATAATTAATTGGAAGCTGCCCTAACACCACTCTTCTGACCTCAGTTTAAGATTCAATCATTATCATTTTGCACAGGGTTTGCTATGCAAAATAACTAGTGAGCAACCTCCTCCCCTTTCCACGTTTGCTGCGTAAGGGTTTGGTAAGCAACGTTCTTTCTGCAAACAGTGAGACTGACTTGCTGGGAGCAGTTTAAATGCTTGAATGGAAAAAACCAGAAACTTGAGTATACATTTCACTGCTTTTACTTCATTTTTTTGAAGGGTCCTACTTTATGGTGCCCATAGCAAGAGTACAACCAGAACCTCTCCACCCAGCTCCACTGGCACCATTTGGGTTGCTGCTCGGTTTTGTGCCTCTGGATTAAGTGAAGTCTCTGTGTGTTCTGGCTGTTTTACCCTGTTCAGAGACTTTCAGTTTCTCTTAGTTTGCTGAGAGAGAAAAACTCAGTGATCTGCAAGCAGAGTCAGAGACGGTTGTGTGGGATGGCAGCACTTGCCAGGAGGGCAGAGCAGGCGGCGGGGGGCCAGTGACCAGTTTCATGCCTTGTTTTAATCTGCCTTTACATTTCTATTGGAGCTCTTTCCCAGCACATCACGCAGACTCTTTTCTAAATTTCAGTCCAACATGCACTAAACCCAAACTTTCTTGGTTTCTTGCCTGATTTACATTTAAGAGGATGAGCCTTGTGCTGGTTTAATTTAATTCCACATAAATTCTTAAGTTCTTTTCCTACTGGAAGGCTTCAGCTTTTTTGGCTGTGCTGAAAGTAGCATTTGGCATAAGTCATAAACCCTACTTCAGACAACTTAATCTATTCAAAATGGTGCTGAAAGCAAAAAAAGAGCACTGTTGAAAACAAAGGCTTGTGTATCCCTATCTAAGGCTGAGAACTTTTCTGCTGTGAGAGACAAGTTTTGTCTTTGGATCCAGCTGTAACACTTTAAGACATTACTATTTCAGCTGTTTGCTCTGTCCGTCTGCTCAGTCTAGAGTAGAACGGGCTCATTTATGCCTTGTGACTGCAAATGCATCTAAGCTGAGGGAAGATAACACTTTGAATTAGTTCTTATATTATTGTACCTGAGGCAGTGAAGATGCTTGGAGATCAGAAGAGAAATGAGATCAAATCTAATCATCCATGCACGGCAGACAATTGTATTTCCCCCATTTGTTGAGCCCAATAATTGGTATTTTGTTCAAGCATCTATTCCAGAAAGAGAGTGTTCTTACTTTGTGTAGTAGAAGAAATGGTGAATCAGTTAAATTCCCTTGACTGTTTCTTCCAGAGGTTAATCACCTTCTCTTACAAAAATGCATGTCTAGTTAGTTGTTTCAATTTGTCTGATTCTTGTTCTGTCATGCTGTGCTCAGCTAAAAGATATCAGTTCAGCCCCCAGCAAACATCATCATCTTCTCTCTTCATCGCCCAGCACCAGGTATTCTTGGAATATGCCATCCCATTCACTGCAATTAAATCACCAGCTCGGGCAAAAATGTGCTCAATTTATGACTGACTCCTCCGTGCACTCATGTAATAATCCTCAGATAAACTGATCAGGAGATTGTACTGCTTAAAGACAGTGTTTATCTTTCCAAGCACTTAAGGCATTAAGTATCAGTATGAAAGGAAAATGAAACGTTGGCAGAGAGTTTTCAGAAACAAACATGAACTGGAATATTAAGAGGCTTGGTTCAAGGAGGGCCATCTAGCAGATTTATGGTTTCATCTGACAGGTTCTAGCTTTTAAACAAGGAAGATGAAGGTAATAAATTTTGTAGTGTCTCTGATTTACAGCTCTGATGTAAGATATACTGCTCTGTACAGATCATGATTAAGATTCTCTATCAGATCACCCTGTATTTGCATCCATATTAACCCAGTGACAGTGTGATTCTGGAAGCTTAAAAATTCTGCAGAAAGTTTGCCTAAGTGTGTTAGAAGGAAAGATGTAGCTGGATGCAAGATGCTTCCTGGAAAACAGCTTAAAAAAGAAAGGAAGTGCTTATTTCTGACTTTTAAAGTTTTTTGTGATTCTGCCTGAAACGTTTTTTTTTGTTAACCCTGTAATTCTACCTGAACTGAAGGTGTTTGAGGGGAAAAAAATGTCAAAACATTTTCAAACAGAATACAGTATCTGGTGACAGCCAACACAAGGGTATTGAAAACAGCTGCTTGTCTAGGTAGTACTGTGAATACTGATACATTGATACGGATACTGAAACCCTTCCTCTGCAAAATAGACAAGAGTCACTTTTCATCTGCAACAGAGTAGAGTGCTTCTCTCTATTCTTACTAGTTATTTTCAAATGCTTTTAATAGCCTACAGATATCAGAATATAACTTTATAACAGGAATAAAAATTTATGATAAAGAGTTGTGATTCTTTTTCTGAAAAAAAAGCTAGTAATTTTTGTGTAAACCCTTAGGGGGTTTTCAGGATTTCTACTCTCAAGAATTGTGACAGCTTTTATTTTTATTTTGGTTTGGAACTCAGCAAAATTGAAACATTGAAATCTTAAGTGAAAGACACTTTTTGTGCTGTTTGGTATAACACACCCTTCGTTCTTATATTCTGCGTGAAAGGGAGCTGAAAATTCAGACTTTGTTACAGCACACTTAAAGTTTAATTTGGGCCCTATATTCTGTAGTGTACATTTCCTATAAATTTCCTCACATGAAACTTCTCCTTGTGTGTAGTAACCTAGAAATCAGTGTGAGAAGGCAGCATTCACACCTCTGCATAGGGATGATCTCATCACAGTTTCTTTGCTCTTAGAGTCTCGGACTCCACTGAGGACACCCCTGAGACCTGTTTGATTTCTGATTTTGGCAAAACGCTTCCTCCCGTGAAAACCAACGTCAGAGGGGACAAGATTCAACTCTTATTATTTTTAAATCATGTCACTAATATACTTATTGGAGTCTTGCCCTGGGTGTAATAAAGCCTAGTTTAAATTGCTGAAGGGTTCAGCTGCTGCCTGGAACAGCTGCATTGCTGTAATTTGCCAATAGGATGTATTACATCCTGATTACAGTTTCTGTTGAGTGATAGGCCAAAATTACAAGGCAGAAATGTGGCTAATCATGATAAAGGAGATAAGTCTATTCATCTACTGCCTGCATTTAATATTTACAGAACAGATGCTGTTTGTTCCCTTTCAGCTGCATTTACATGGAAATGTGCCTTCATTCTGAAGATGTCTTAAGGTTAATGAAAAACATTATTGGACATTTTGATGAGGGAGGGAGGGAGGGAGAAAGCTGAAATATCTTGGAAAGTTTCTCGTTGTTTCCCATCCCTGATAAACTTACACAAATCAATCAGTCGTAGTAAGATGAGCAAAGTGAGCTACTCCAGTCCAGAAACAGACGTCTGTGAAAGCTGAAGAGACCATGTTTTTAGCAGATGGATTGCCAGCATAGGTGTAAATCACACTAGGAAAGACTGTACCGCTCCAGGGGTGAAGGCCTGAGTGGGCTATGAATGGTCTTTTATTGCACTTATTCCCAGTGAGTAATAGGCAGTTCATCATGCTGCAATTAAACCATCTCTGTCGGTGTTTTGCCTCATGGGCTGTAAAGCCGAGCCTTAGATGAGGACTGCATTAACACATTGCTCCCGCTGTACACCAGAGAGGTCCCGAAAGTGTGAGATTTGGGGGCAGAGGAGGCCTCGCTTCATAGCTCAGTAAGAGATATATTCCACTTCCACAAGCCCGTGGTTCCAGTCTGGGGACATCTGTGAGAGATCCCCCAGTTCCCCGCTTTCAGCCCCCACCCAGGCACCACGGTGACTGTAAGAGGTGCAGCGCCAGGAGTAAGCGGAAACGCGTCCGCCAAGGACGAGGCAAGAAAATGAGCTGCTGTCGTCACGCCTGGAGCAGAGCTTATAGCTCATGTAGTGACGGCGATTAAACAATGTCCCTTTTTGTGCTGCATCGTGGAGCACTGAACTGAGCCAGACTCATGCTGTAACGCACTAAATATCTTGCATCTCCTCCTCACCCCTCTCTGCAGCTCCTCCAGCGCCGTGTTGTTAAATAACTGCAAGAATTCAAACTGGAGAGATTAGGTCACCCCAGGCGGTCCGTGCAGCAGGGTCTATTTAACACCAGCCAGTAATCTGGCATTATGCACAATTTGGGAGAGCAGTCTATAAAACCGTGGGGCGGTTTCCATGGGCCAGTCCATGCAGCCAGGGTTGCCTGGTTCAGTTATTTTCTATTCTGCAAAGGCCCACTTACTCCTCAGAGTGAGAATTTGCTGTTCATGTGTTGCAGCCTGCTATGACTCAGAGCAGCCTTGCTGTCCTCCCATGCTCAAACCACAACTTCGCCCCTGGGTACTGAGCCTTTTTCTCCCTGATGGCTACCATGGCCTCCTAAACACTTCTTGGGGGGTCATGCATTCACCCCATGTCTTACCACCATTTTATGCACTGCATAACACCCCCCCCCCCCCCGATCTGGGCTTGCTAAAATGAAGTCATCTGCTGTGTCTGACTCTCTGTATTAATCAAGAAGATTTTGGAGGATAATTCGCTCAGCTTTGCTGCTCCCTCCCTGCTAAAAGGGATGCTGCCTCGTATCTGCTGCGCTTGTAATGTGGAGGAATAGAAAATCCTTTGGCGATGCCAAATATAAAGCAGCCGTTGAACCGTTTCAATCTGTTCCTTGCCAGACACAGCCCCCAGCGTGCTGTCGCCGCTGCTCATGCTCTCCCTCGCTTTGTCAGAGGCAGAGCAGAGTCTCCCTGGCCCCGAGCCCCGACATACGGCGAAGCCCCCGCTGAGCTGTGGAGCGAGGGACACTGCAGGCTCCAGTGAGGCAGCCCACAAGCCTTTGTGCAGCAGCAGGTCTTTAAAACCTGATGAAAGGGCTGATAAGGCAAAACCAGGCTTTGAATACTAACTGGTCACAAAACAGGGCACCTAACTGTATAAAAAACACATTAAAAATGAAAAAGAAACCCTGTGTTTTATATGGTCATTAGCATAAATCCCAGGATGGAGCGTTCTCAGCATTGCCCTGATAAGGTGAGGAATGCATATATTAGGAGGCCAACTCCCCAGGCTGGGCTGTGGGGCCCTGTAACACATGGGCTGCTATTTCTGCTTCAATTCCATGGTAAAAGGCCCTTTTTTACACAAGGGTATTGTGCTCCAGGAAAGACAGTACAGTCTGGTTTATACTAATCTTTCTCAAACACTCTGAGACCTCCTGATGAGAAGTATTACAGGAAAAAAAAAAAAAAAAAAAGCGCTATTCTTAATTCCTTCTTTGTCTCCACCACTCCGGCTGCACAATACAGTCCATAAGAGACTCCCTAATATATCTGATCAGAGCATTAGCCACTTACAGATATTCAGCTACACTAATGTGCTGCGAAGGATAATACCAAGGAGGCCTGGAGTCTTAAAATAGAGACAGTTTCCAATTTATGTTGTGTTATTGTGATATGTCAAGCGTGAGCTCCCAAATGCATCATGAATAATTGGTTTTACCCTTTTACTCTTCATGTCCCAGTCTTTCTTCTACTCAGTTTTTGTCAATTGTTTCTTGCGTTCTTAATTATTAGCAAGGAAGGATAATGCATGCAAACACTGTGGGGTAAATATTTTCCAGCCAAGCAACAGCAGACTCCAGAGATAAATTTCAGCCCGCAGAGCAGATGATGAGTTACACCAGGCATGTTCAGCCCCTGTGCCTAGCTGAGCTGCTCCTCTTACAAACATAAAAGTTTGACATAATACCAATAAAGTCACTCTCTTGAGGAAAATGAAGACCATTTGGTAATGCTGAAGTATAATCAACATTTTAAAAACAAAGCCATTTAATTTTTAATTCAGATTACTCTTACAGGAGTGATGAGTAGAGAGGGAGGGAAGCATTGAATTCTGGAGACACATTTTGCCCCTAAGAGTTTAGGCAGCCATGTGGGATGTACATTCATCAACTTAGGCTGGGGTCAAGGCTGGGTGTGTTTCTAAGACATTCTTTGTGACAAAGATAATCTTATATTTGACTGAGGGTTTGACAAGCACGAATTTGATTAACTTGGCTGTTGCAGTGTTGTCAGAGGAACAGGACTGTACAAACAAGAACTCCCTGGTGGGTGTTTCAGACCTGACCCAACCGTGCTCCAGTGAGGCCAGAGACAGACCAGCAGCAGTGCTTTTGTACATCTCATCCTGTATTTTCCTCACAAAATTCTTCAGAGCACTAGCAAGAGGGTCTCATTAGGTGAGCAGATGAAATTGAGGCTGGAAACAAAACCAAGCCCCACTAATTCTCTCTCATTAGTATAATTCGTTAGGCTACTTTTCTTCCACAAGGATTTATCCTGATGTCTTACCACAAATGAGTAATTCCTTCTCTTCCTCATTTTTCTCATATTTATCTAATGTTGCTCATGCAATTGCTGTACTAGTGACTACAAGCTTGATACTCCTGTGGTCAAAATGGGACCACATGTGCCAGTACATCATGGAAGCGGTTCAGAGAGGGAATTCGGGATCTTTTACGTTCTGAGAACTGGACTAAGGGCAAATGAGATGGTTATCTTGTAGGAGTACTTCGGAGTCCCACTTCAAACCACTGCAGAAGTCAGGAGAAAATCCAAGCCCTCTGTGTCCCCTCCCAGTCTGCCCAGTTGCTGCTGGTGAGTCAGCCCCGGGTGCAGGGCACTGGGCCCCAACAGCGGCTGTCAGAGGGCACGGAGCAGGCATGCCTGGAGAAGTTACCTGGAGGAGACAAATATTTATAAAATATTTAGAAAATCTTTAGAAAAATACACTGTGGGAGGCATATGCTGACTGAGGATAGCAAAGCAACCAAGGATGCCAGGGTGACACCTTCACTTCCTCCATCCCTGGAGCCAGCCAGCCAGCGGCAGCACAAGTGCTCTGCTTTGTCTTGTTCAGATCCCTGAGAAAGCTGTTTTACCTCTGTGCTGAGCTCCTTCTTGATCAGTGCATCAAACCCCACATCACAGCTGGTGCTGATGAATTTTTTGTGATACTGCTACCAGGCTTCAAGACCAGACTGAGATTGTTGTCTCACTACCCCACAAGCTGTCAAATCCAAGTTTACTGTGGTCACTGACCCAGTAAGGCAAAACCTCAGAGCATCACAAGCTTTCTGCAAAGCTCTTCCCCATTAGTTACGTCTGTCCCTACTGTCAGTCCTGTAAAAAATAACCATTTCTCTCCTTTCAAGTTTTGGTAATTTCAGTCCAGAATTGTAACGCCCATGTAACCCTGTGCAGGAAGCTGCAAAACTTCACCCTGAAAGCGTCGTCTTGCTCCCAAATCTGTTCCTGACCCCTCTACATTTATTTTACGTGGGTGTGAAATTCTCTTTGACCTAATTATAATTCCCACTTGGCATTTTGGCGCTGGAAATTTAGATGTAGAGCTGCTGAATAAAAAGTGTGTCAGATGCACTGTGGTCACCTCTGCCTTTCACAGCAGAGACGAGCAGACAAGGGCTGCAGGCACTGAGATCTTTTTACATTTAAACCAGTGTTTAATGCTCGGAACAGCCCCAAGATTGCAAGAGCTCAAAGCCTTACACCCAGGAGTAAGAGACCTCTTAAATATAGGCTTGTTGTTGCAGGGAAGGTAAAAGAACGACAGAGTCACTGAGAACTGTTCCTGAAAAACATTTATTTCTGTAATGGGTTTATATCACTGACTCCCAAGCCCCAGTACAACACAGTTTCCCCCTAGACATAATTCTGGGGACAATTACCTTTGATGGGAAAAAAAGCCATACAAAGAAGCCCCCCAAACAAACCGTCTGGTACCAAACAAACTGTGCCCAGGTTATCTCTGGGCCTCTGCTGCTGAATGTTTCATCCGGACTGGGACAGAGCTTCCCTGCTCCATCCCTCAGTCACAGCTGCAGGATGGTTCAGTGCCTGAAGGCCCCAAATAACTGATGATGTTGTATTTAACTGCAAAAAAACCCAGGGGGGGACATGGGCAGAGAAGGCTGCTAGGATTCAGCGGCTGCTATTTCCGCAGACATCATTTAAAAAGGAAATCTATGCATTTCAGTTTCACCTCCTGAGCCCCAGCATTAGGAAAGTCAAATACAAACCCAGAGACCAATGTACACAAAATAGGGAACAAGTGTCCAGACATTTCTAAATCCCTCAAGTTTACTGTGCCATGATGACTCCAAAAAACCAAAATAACCCCCACATTCGGATCATGTTGGGTCTTATTTTTAAGAGGGAGGGATAGAGATGCAGCACATAGCATAGCAACTGTCAAGCAATGTTTAAGGCAAATTTATTCCCATTTATTAAGAGTTGAAGAGTTTTTTCTTTGTTCGCTTGGTTGTTTAAGCATTTAGGTGACATCTCAGCTGGATGTTTAAGCTTAGACAATTTAATCAGAGTTTGAGTGAAGTCAACTCCAGTTGATCTGAGCCTAGAACAGCAAAAATGTTATTCCCAAGAATATCACTCAGAACAAATTTTTTTTAAAAATGAAAATAATCAATGTTCAGAACTCCCCCCAAACTTTCTCCCTTCAGAGACCAGGTTGAACCCAACTAAAACACACAGACATGCACACATATGAAGAAGGACTCGATGGCAAGCCTCTACAAACACAGCGCTGAATAGGACCAAAGCAGAGCCAAACCTAAATTCCACAGATGCGAGAACATGGACAGAGTTGTAAGTAAAAAAATGGAGAAAAATAAAGAAAAACAGAACCCCAGAGAGGGATGTTTCATGAGATGGAATGGAAAATAAAAGTCCGCTGTATGCAAAGAAAGGGAGGTCTTAGGTACACACACAGAAAGCTGGGGATTTCAGTTGCCTCATCTCTCGGTTGTGTTAGTTTGTTGTGCCTTTCCCCTCCCTTTGAGATCCAGGTGATGGTGCCAGGAGGTTTGTTCGTTTACTCAGTCTGTGCATCATAATTAGCCCCTCCTGCTTTCTTCAGCTCGTTCTTGATGTAATCCTCATCCAGCTCTTTGTGGTCACTGATCACAAATTCTTTGGCAAAGTTCTGCAAGAGATAAAGAAAAAAAGCTGTTTAAAAAGGGGATACTTGTCCAAGTGCCTGAATAAAGATGGGTTATCCAGCTTCCTGGCTGTATGAGCTGCATACCCTTATCTATTTTGTTAGAAATGATAAACAGAAAGTGGTGGATGAGACAGAAGACTAGTGATGGCAAAATCCAACACTTAACCTAGAAACATTTATGCATCTACTTCTGCAGTCACTGGCTGCAAGACCCAGTCCTGCCCTATGCAACAACTCTTCCTAGTGATAAATGCACAGGCTAGGTGAGGTCAAGTTTCTGAAGTAGTCTGCTAACTAAAAAGCTCAAAACTGTTGACCTTCTAACTGCCACTGACCCTCAGCATAATCTTGGGCAATCCACTAATCCTATCTGTGCCCTCTTTAGGACCCCTTCTCCTAAAAAAAGAACAGCGCTCCACTGCAGTCCCTGACAGTATCACACCCCACCAGCTATAGGAGGATGCTTCAATTAAAGATTGAGTAACACGCAGATGGTACCTGAACAAATCAGTCTACTTCAGTAGATTTACTGACTTCTCCACTATCCAATACACATCGTGGCCAAAATCAACCGTACCAGACAGGCTGCTGGTGTCCTTAATAGGCTCCACTATGCTCTGTGGTCTAATGATCCACAGTGACCTTTAAGGACACGCTTTATTAATACACTTGTGTGTGTCAGGGCAGCTATCTTGCTGCTTGGATGCTCTTTGCAACGTAGGGGGGCTGGGCAAGGCTTAGGCAGCGTGCTGCGATGTGAGGCTGTGAACAGGGGAAACCTTTCTCCCAGCAGATCGGAGTCAATGGGATCCCAGGGTGCCTTTAGGGCTGTGTCACTGCAGTCAGGGATCTGTGCCTCTGTGGGGGCTGTCCCTCCTGCCTCACAGCAAGGGTGGCACGCACGTGTGTGCACAGACATTTCACCAAACATGCACATTTCCTTCTTGCTTTAGCATTTTATTTCCTTCCTAACCACAACTGCAAACACTGCATGTGTCTTTTTCCCTTCCCCCCAAGCCACAGAGGTTTTACACAGCATGAACAAGCACAAGCATCCATTGCACTCTGCAGGGCCAGGGCCAAACTGACAACAACCAAAAAAAAAAAAATTAAACCCAACAGCCCTGCTGCAATGTCTCAGGAAAGCTGCAGTGCCTGGGTTCCTTGGCGATGAGCGCCCCGAAAGGTGATGGAGGCTCCCTGGGAGAATGAGGAGATGCTTAGAGGGAGAAGCTGTTATCTCGTCCAGGTCTCCCCAGCACTGGAACAGCCCCGGCACAACCATGAAGAAGGATTTCTAATTGGTTTCAGACTCCAAGCTATGGGAGAGCTCTCTATTTGTCAGCATCTCGAGGGTTTCAGTTTGGTTGATCCGAGTTGGGTAAGGGAGGGGGTGGAGAAGGATTCAGCTTGAAAGAGCCTCAGCACCTCTTTCATGCGTGGAAGAAATGGAAGGGAGAGCAAACCAGCTCCCTCCCCCCCGCCAGTCTCCCAGGCTGCAGCTGATCCTGTTTCACACTGTAGGAAATCCTCACTACCAAAGAGTCGCTGGGGGGGCGGGGAGAAAAAAAGCTCATAGCAGCTATGAGAAGCCTTGCCTGCTCTGCTTTGGTTTATCAGCAGCTAGACAAAGTCTTAAGAAATAACAACGGCTTCACAGCACCGTTTGCTCCACGCTTCAGTGGTCAGCTTTTCTGGTGTGAGGACACACAGACATTACAGGCACTCATCCATGCCTTAGCAGAGTTCCTGGAAAATGGGAAAGAACTTGTTTAGAGAAACAAATCCTTTTTTTTCTTTTTTTTTTTTTTTTTTTGAGATGGGAAATGAAGAGGCAAACTGCCCAAAACATTAGATTTGGTCATGTTCACAAATGTCCTACTTCCAGATCTCCTGTGTGAGTTCTCTCCAAAAGCTCAGCTCTTGTTAAGACCAAGCAAGTGACTCTCAACTACTTGATGCTCACTGAGGTGTGCTACCTACATTATTTTTGAGCTGAGCCTTTGCATCTCTTTTCTATGTGCTAACAGGTTTAGCAAATTTTCCTCAACTCAGGAAGCAGATTGTCCAGGACTAGCCCACTTCAGTGCTAGTCTTTGCCCTGACTTTAGTGAGAACTAAGGCAGGCCCATAAAATAATTTCTGAGAGAGATTCCGTGCAAAGCGTATGTATTTTATAAATGCAGGGAAGGTTTTCTTCAGTGCCCACTTGCAGAATCCAGCTGATTCTGAAATGAAAACTGCAAGTACACTCATGCATGAACAGAGAGGAACTAAATTATATGTACCACGAAGTAATGATAATTACTCAAATGTCAACTAGACAGTTATCCGGGTGATTCCTGGGTGATGATCTGTGGGCATCAGCCCCTACTTCCTGTCAATGCCATCGAGACACCTTGCAAAGTTTGAACAGTCTACCCCTAGCAGTGGCCAGATGGATTGTGTTCCTGGCCACTTTTAAATATCCTCTTAGCTGACTGGGCTTCCTCTTGTGCCAGATTTGTACCCTCAGAGTGCAGTCTGGGTCACTGCTATTTATAACTCTTTGCTTTCTTCCTTTCTGCTGGTAGGTGCTGTCAGCAGCTTCTTTGGTTCTTCACACCGGCTTTACCCACCCAACATCTCATCCAGCCTGGCCCCAAGGGGAGAAGATGCTTCTGGTGAGTTGGCTGCCTGGAACTCCTGCCTGATTCCAATATCCTACTTGACCCTTCTTCATCCCTCAACACTCTGAATTCACTGTTTGAGCTCTTCGGGGTTGAGCTTTTGTTCAGAGTGTAAATCATAAGGGGAAGGAAGGGAGGCATATAAGTATTTTAGAGACAGTTGAAACTGCCTCCTGTGTCATCAGGGCAGAAAGACAGGAGGGACTCTGTCTCTCAGATCAGGAGACTGGGCACCCATGATCAGCAGCGGCACATTTCAGCTGAAGGCCAGCTTATTCAGAGTTCACTCTTTTTGACCCCACTGAAACTGCCAGAATGTAAAACTATTCCCAGCTGATTTAATTGGGCCTGATAGCTAGACCAGGCAATGGTCCTTGTTTGGCACGACTGTCATCTGCAATTAGAAATAACTGATCACAGCAAACCAGCTCCGCAAAGCACTGGAAAAACTCCTAGCTTCAAGTGGCTAACAGCAATGCCAACAGGCATCCTACTTCAGCCAGATTTCTGTTCTGTCACCAGATTTTCTTTCTGCCCTTAAGAGATTGGGGTGAGGAAAGTCCCTGATTTCTCTTCTCTCACACATACGAATACCCAATGCCTTTCCAGAGAATTGCAGAAGTTATAGCTGCCTAAGGCGCAGTGAATAACTCTGATGCTTGGGGCCTCGCTTTGCTGACATGCATCTTCATTTTACACCCTCCACTTCCTTTTCTCTTCTCCTCCCCCTATCCCCAAGCATTTTACAACTGCAGCAAGGCCTGCCAGTGAATTCTAGCCTTTGTATTCACCCCAGAGTCACCAGCAGCCTACAGATAACAAAAACAATGATGCCATTTATCTTTATCACTCTCATGACACAACAGTGACCACAGTCGCTTTGCTTTGCCTCTCAAATCACTGAACACAACGTAAAAAGGTTTACTCATGGTCCTTCAATACACCTATCTAGCACGTACTTCACTTTGTGCCTGATTAGCAGAGGGTCACAGTTTTGTAATTCAAACCCAATGTCAACCTCCATGCAACACTACAAAGAGAAAGGGCTCCAACCATGCAGGTCAGGCTGCAAAGAGTGAGTCTGCATCTCTCCCTGGGATGCCTGAAATTGCTACAGCAAGCTCAGTCCAGCCTTTCTCTTCCAGGCAACTTTATAGGGTGAAGAAAATAAAAGGGTGGAGTAGATTTTCTTCCTATTCCAGGCCCTAAATGTTTAGCATATGGGGCCATAAAATTTCCTTAAGCTGGCCAAGGGAAAATCTGTCTGGTGCAGATACTGTACCAAAAAGGTCTGCAGAGGTCTTTATACATCCCAGCATGGGTAGGCCTGAAGCCAGAAGGAAAATCCTTGTATCATCTACAGACACTTGGGTTCTTAGCAGCTAGGGACGGTGCCAGGTAGCTGAGCAGCTTCTTGCTGTTTTTATTTACACTGGGGCTTGCAGCAGCCTCCACTGATGTTCAGAGTCCTTAGTTCCACTGTGCTTAATGTCACCACTCCCATCCACTGGTCATCTTATTTTCAGTGCAGATGCAGCACAGAAGAGAAGACATCACCCATGTTTCTTTTCCAGCATAGTATGAGTCCTAGACCTGGGGTCATGGGGAAGAAAGGACACGTCCCATGGCTGCAGCAGAGATATTTTCTAGCAGGGCTTCTGTGAACACAAGGAGAGCTATAACAAGCACCTACAGCAAAACAGTAGCACTGCCCTCCACTCTGGCTACACCAAATCTGGTCCAGCAATCAGCTGTCAAGAGTCCAAGCTATCAGCGAAAACCCTCTCTTCAGATTTACTCCTTGCCAATTTTTACGTGGATCAGTTCCAGCCACTGGGAGAAGCCAGCCCAAACCTCTGGCAAACACATCTCTCAGTAATGGGAACTACATTTCAGCTGATCTGCAAATTCTTCCTATCTGTGCTGCATCCCACTGGAAAAGTCACGGGGCTGTGTGTCAGATGTGGGGTGATGAGAAGTTGCTTATTCTGGCCTGAAAAAGTTGCTTATAAAGTTACCACCTTCTCTAGACTGGGACTAGGAGTTCTTGTAAATCCATATCCATTTGGTATGGTCATCACAGTAAACCAGAATATGAAAAACAGTCAAAAAGAACTTTTCTGTTTGCCTTCCCAGCAGGCTCTCACTCACCCTCCTCAGAAAAACTGTCTCAAAGCCACCATGACATAGCCATTACTGCATGAGTTTGATTTTCTGACTGCCTCTAACAAAGCTATTGAACCATCTTCTGTTTAGGCCCCTGTACTACCATAGGAAACCTAATGCACATACATGGGGTTTATATGTGCTGTATCTGTCCCGAGACCAGGGACAGCAGCCCCGTAAGTGGGTCCTCCCTCATGGGTACCAGCATCAATGCCCTGAGGAATCCAGAGGAAAAGAAAAAGGTGAACAAAAAACGTTGTGGCCATGAGCACCAAAGCAGGAACTCGGTAAACTTGTTGACATCACTACAGTCAGAAAAATTCCTCACCACAAAAAATAATGAATAAAATGCCACAAATATTTGCTCACAGAAACAGAGCTGTTTTACCCTGAATATGATTTAAGCAAATAATAGAGCACATGACTTCGTGGGGGCAGGAGTGCTGAAAAAAACCAGAGAAGAGTCAAAATTCATGGAAAATAAGACTGGCAAAAAAAATAACTGGCAAAGATTGGGCAGTCCCATTGCTGAGACAGCCCTGTAGGGGAATTCAGTCCTGTCAGGAAAAAGACCTCCTCACTGCCTAAGGGTTAAAATCTCCTGGTAGGAAATGCAGTCATGAAGGGCAATGAGTTCACAGAGAGGAAGCAACACTCAGAGGGAAACCAAGTCCTGTTTTCAGTTCTTCAGCATTTACATCAAAACCAGACCACTTCAGCACCGGCCACTCCCAGCCCCACAACCATTGTGCTTGGGCTTGTCCTTACTTGAAGAAAAGCACCACAACATCATCCCTCTGCCTCTCTGCAAAGGGAAGGGGGCCATTCACTGGAAGGCCTGGCACTCCTGCACTTAAAACCCACAGCTGCCAGGTTTCACCTTGGAGGAATTTTGATGGCTGAACCCAACCTCATGCAGGCAGCCGTTCCTAGCCATGACAAGCAGCTTACAATAGCCTTGATTTCTCAGCTTAAGCTGACCGACCTGTTTCTCTTGGGCCTCTGGCATAAAAGAGGTCAAAACAACAGCCCTCAGAGCACAGAGAGTGTCCTGGACAGATTTGTCCTGAGGCTGAATGAACCACAGCTTGTGCATATAAAGGAGGTAAAAGGCAGAACCATCCTTACAGCCAAGGACATAAAACATGAGTTTAAGACAAGCTTTGGATGATTTCCTTTTTAGCCAAGTAGAAAATATGCCCAAAGCCTTTCCGTTCAGCTGGTATCTACTGCCAGCTGGGTACAACCTTGGCATGACAGCTAGTGACAGAACTACAGCTGTGCATATGCTGGGGGGTCTGCTGCGTGCGGGGCTCATCTGCCAGCTCACCCACAGCACAGGGTGAGACACGCTTCTGCTGAGGACACAGGCCGTGCCGCCTTGGAGTTTAAGTTGTCCTGGTGTACTGCTTCTTAAAGTTCCCCAGCTGTTAAGTTTAGATCACTCTAGATTTAGGTTTAGACTGTACCCCAGAAATGAACTCCCGAACATCTTAAGCAACAGTCTGCAAAGCACAGGACGTTGCATGCTACCACCCCCCACCCCGAGGTCTGTCCTTGGCCTAGACAGAAGCTTAGTGGAGAAAAGATGGGATACTGCATCACCGTACTCCACATCTCCATTTACACAGGAGTCTTCACACATTAGTACTTAGCTGTACCCTAAAGAAGATATGGATAAACACTTGTTCCCCATCCTGGACTTACTTCTAACCTGCACTCAGCTGAATTACTTGGACCAGGTCACAGACTTGATCCAAAATTTCTAGCTCAGGTAAAGGGGAAAAGATGGAAAATAAATGGCTGTGAAAAAATAAAAAGCTACTGAATGTACCTTAAATGCAGAACGAATTTTTCTTCAATCCAAAACAAATACAATAAATGCAAAACCCATTTTCCAACAGTGTGAAAGAGGTAATAAGGATAGTCCCAAATAAGCAAGAAGACCTGATTCTCAGCTAGTACAGACCAGGAGAGCTATGGATATTTGCACCAGACGAGATCCATCCCTGTAATTTTACAATTATTACAGCTAAAAATCAATTGTCCTTTCTTCTTGCGAGATCTTTTGGCAACCTCCTCCTCTGACTCTCAGCATTGCTTCCCAAGCCACCTCCCTATAGATTTCAGAGCAGCTGCTCCCCCTTCCAAGGGAGGAATACAAAAGCGAGGGCAACCCAGTTCCTCTCCTTGCTCTATAATATTTCATCCTTTTGTTCACAAACCCATAATCTACTCTTCAACAGTTAATATCCCTTGCGTTTTCCTTATGGCAGGTGCTTCTAGGAGACCATTAATAATCCCCATGTGTGGACACTCTTTATTCTACGGATGCAACGTGGTGGGTTTTGCTTGCTAGGCTGTATTCAAGCTGTCTTTCACTTTGAGTGTCTCAGCGGAAGAACAACATTTATTGGCGTTTGTTCAGCTCTGAGCAGAGCTCAACCGTAGCTCATCAGTGCATCTACGACATAGCAGTGAATATAAAGCAGGCCTCCCCTCACACTGGAGCTTTGGTCTTAAATAAAGAGCCACAGTTAGCTTTCGCAAATATTACAAGATAGTGAGAGCCCTTCAAGTCTTACTGAGGGCTTCTCAGACTGAAGAGCTGTTGTTCTGGAATCCCAACCATTCACTTCTATATATCACAAACCCAAAGCTGTTATCTGCTGTACAAAAAGCCTCCCTGTGCCACACCTCCTTGGAAGGAGAGCCACGTGGCATGGGGGAAGTGCACCTATGGGCCATGCACGCAGCTACAACTGCAGAGAGACAAACTCTACCAATAACCTAGATCCAGCATTAGTAAAGAAAAAAATTTCCACTTTAGGGGAAACTTATTCCAAATGATGAACCAACAGTGAGTCAGATTTCTCATTTATCATTACAGTAAACAACTAATTGTAATCTTCTATGTGTAACTCATCTCAATCTGTAAAAATCAGAAGCACTGGGGTGACTAGGAATGTACCTGAAGGTCAAGAGAACTAGTAAGAGTAAAATAGCTCTGGGATAAATCCCCTCCACTAAATTTCAGTTGGACTTTCTTGACCTCTTTTTTTTTTGACAGATTAATGCATAAAAAAGAAGAAAGTAGTTCTGCTTTTATCCCACTCAGAGAGACTCGGTTGCACATGTAGAACTATTCAAAATAGTTGTCAAGATAATTTCTTATGGAAAGGAGATCACCGCTGACATTCCATTGAGAGGTGCTTTGGAGAGGGCTATAGACATGGTTCCTCAATAAAAGTGTATTAAGCCCGAGTTGTATTGTTTTCATATTTTAGTACAGATAATTTGGAATGTGAAAGCTTTTAAGTAACAGCCAAGAATGGTTAATGTTCCACCAGATTATTAACTCGTACAGACTACGAATCAAAGATGAAAGAAATGAAATTGCAAATTATATGTAACAGACCTGAGGGACAGACCTTAGAACAGCATTCAGGAATGCTATTCAACTCCAGAGGAATAAATTGTCTAAACATATTTTTTAAAAAATCTTGGGCTTAGTGACTCCTATATGAGTCATTCACTCGTACTCTATAATTTCATCTTCAGCTACAATTACACAGTTTCAGCTGCTTCACATGAACAGAGATTTTCTTTCCTATCTCTCAGGTGTCATTATGGAACTTTCTTTTTCAGAACAGACCCCTCTGCATAGTTCCCATTTTGAAACATTTAGCACCAGTGCTTATCTTCCAGAAGTATATGAATCTATTACATTCTTCATGCTTCTTACCTAAAAATAATCTTCTGTATCATAAAAACTAACAATGAATTGAGAGGGACTTCATTCTCATCCTTCATATTGTCCTACTGGGAGATTTCTTTACATAGTCAAGAACACAATTATTGAGAGATTATTTCAATAACCAGCCTGTTCTCCAAGCACATAAGAAAGACCATTTCTCAGGCATTGGAGAGCTGGCCCTAAGATTAGATGAAAAAGATAATCTTGCTTTAAATACTTCTTCAGAGGAAACTTGCTAAACATTAGCATCTTTTCCATTAAAGTCAGCTTTTTGGCAGCAGTTCTTTGCAGCCTTCCCCAATTCTCTCATGGCTATTTTTTGTTTTCACTCACTTGGATTGAGCTTGGAGCCCAACAGAGCAAGTCTGGCTCAGAGTGTGCTGGGAGGCCTTGGCTGAGTCAAACGGTAAGCTCAGTTGGGGCAGACAAATTCAAGTGAAGCCCTTCCAAGGTGTGTACCAAACACATTTCTCTTTTTCCCTGACACGCCAAGGACAAACATAAGACTATTCAAATCTAGTTATCTATTAAGAGCTGTTAGTTAATTGGTACTGATAGGAACCTCAGACTTCAGTTGACTAGGTCCACGAATTCACTGTGCAGAGACAAAAGGCCTCAAGAGAAGTTTAAATAAGGGCGTGGGGTTTTCTGTTTAATTTTACCTGCTTAATACTGCCTTGTTCTCTGCTATTCAATATTATATTATTTCCATCTCAAGGAAGGAGATGAGAAACATCTTAGTGGTGACAAGGAGGGGAGTGCATATATTCCCTCCTCATGAAATAGTTAAGAGAGCCTTAAGCTCAAATGTGCTTCTTTATGCCTGAGTGCTCAAAGGGCAGATGTTAAGTCTTCCTAGTAGGAAGACAGGCAATAGGAAACTGTCTTCTTGTTAAAGGATTAACTACTAAATTGAGGGATGATCCAATCCTTCCCCCTCTCTCCTGCTGGTGTCTGTAGAGCTAAAAGTGCTGAGAACTGGCGATTAGAAGCAGAAGGAAGAGGTTACCTGTACTACTTCTTTGACCAGAGTCTTGTCGGTCCCAGTTTTGGCTCTCTGCAGGCCACTGACATCCTCTCCAATCCAAGTGATGAGGGCAAACTTGACTCGCTTGCTCATGGCATCACCGGTGGTGAATCGGACAAAGCCAAACAATCGAACATCATCTGGAGAGACAAAGCAAAAAGGATAAAATGATTAAAACCAGAAACATCCCTGCCTTGCCATTGTTCAGGGTGAGACTATTGCTCACAACTTAAAGACCAAGCCAAGGCTCGGATCCTGTGTTATAACACCAGTGTTCAGCATTAACAGGGCAGTACAGGGGCGCTGCTTAAATGCCCTTTGCTTGCAAGGTGTGCTTTGCCAGTGTTTGGCCCGCTTCTTCCTGGGGTGCTCTCAGTTACTGGGAGGAAACTGGCTGTGCTGGCCAGTCCATGCTACATTAGTGTGCTGCTAGTGAGTTTGGAAATGGCTAAAATACAGTCAACGGGCACTTCAAGAGCACAGAGCTAACCCCCGTTACACCTTCAGGCAGATCAGCCACCTGCAGGTTACTGGTCAAGAAGAGAAGAAAGGATTTCCCAGTGTCTCTTTCTTAAGGGACAGCAGGATTAGGGTCATATCTTATAACATATACCCAGAAACTGGCCATTGTGCAAATCTGATCCTCTCCCCTCCTTCCCTTCAGCAACGTTTCTGGCTCACCTGTAGTTTGAGTTTATAAGAAGGAGGGGAGAAGAAGGAGCAAAAGAAAAATCTGCAATTACTTCCCCAGATGTGTTTTTCTATTTCTTCCAAAGCCCTGTAGAGAAATGCCTTGGATTTTAGAACAGTTCTGATCTTTGTTTCACAGCTGGTTTCTGCTATATCACACCAGACTACTTATTTAGTCTGGCCATATGCATAAAAACCTTGTAAACTCCTTGTCTCGAAGAGTTCGTTCCTTCATTGCAGGGTGACTCATCAACCGAGGCAGTTGGACGCCTTCATGATCACAGGCACTTAGAAAGCGTGTGATACCATCCACTCATATCCCCAGCCTCGGTGGCATGCACGATGCTGGAGCCTTCAACCAGGATTGTGCAGAAAAGCAGAGCAGATGGGCAGTTGTGCAATCGTGGAATATACCTAATCATAGCTACTTCATCTGTTACAGGTCACTCAAGACCTTTTAAACGAAATGAGATGACTCAAAACGAAAGAACAAACTTGCTGTTTGAAAAGAATCATGTTAATCCTCGTTACACTTGTTGTGACCAGTTCAACATGTTTTATAGTTATTCACCGTCTTGACTACTGCCAGGTGAAAACGCAGGCTCCAGGTGTAGTAACGTTTGCCAACATCCCCAGCCCTGGATCCGTTACAGCACGCTCCATGAACGGTCAGGACAGCCCCAGGAGCTCTGGGGACGGTGGAGAAGTGCTTCTAAATTGCTCATCCCCAGAAAATAAGCTGCTAGGAATCAGTGCAAAAAAAAGTGGGATTTCTCTGAAAGCTGACAGATCTCAGAGCTCCTTTAACACTTTGTTTTGCTGAAGTGTGAGTAAAGACAACGTCCCCTTACAAAAGATAAGTTTTAAAGTCTGAAAAAAAACCACCCATGCTCTCCCTATTTTGTTCTCTATGTACTTTTTTGCCACTGACAGAAGACTACTAGGGAAAAATGGAAAAAGGATAGAGGGAGGTGTGTGAGCCAGTACAGCATTTGAACCAAACTCCTCTAAAGGTTTCAAATTTGAAACAGAGAAAGAGATCTTACTCAGAAGAAAAATCCATGTGGACCTTTGGAAGGAGAATAAGAGTTGTGTATCAACAGTGCAGGCAAACAAAATTCTCTCAGATACCCTATTACTGGCAAGTACAAGAAATGCACAGAGAGACTCCTGTTTCTGACAGTAAATCCTCTTCCCAAGATTGATTAGAACCATAAATGAACCGACAGCCAGGAAATACCCAAGGTGAAGAGAGACAGTAAATCCCCTAACGTTACTATTAACAGTGCAATGAAAAAAAACTTGCTTTCCCAGATCTGACAAGAAAGGAGGCCACACTCCGCTAAGAATTGTACTGTGGTTCCTATGGGAACACAGTGCTGGAAGGCACTTTAATGTCATCAAGTCCTGGCCCCTACTACACTGTAACCGTGTCTCAGCCTTTCCCATGGACCCATCACTTTCCACCTTGAGTACGTAGGTTTGTCATCCCTGCCCCTTCTACCAAACGCTGCCACTGATCCTGAAGACTGCTTTGGAATATGCCCATTTATAATAAAAATAACAAAAAAATATAATGAATGTGAAGAATTACAAGTTTTTCTGCAGTGCTTTTTCATAGCAATGTAGAAAGCAGGTTCTGTGGCATGAACTTTAATTTGACATGAACCCACAGATCACCGGCAGCAGCAGGATTTGCTTCTCAGCAGAAAGGTTGGGAGTGTTTTCCCATCCTGTCTGAAAGCAGCTTGATCAGTGGCACTGAAGAGAGCCAAACCCAGCAATTCCATGTGGGCTTTTATCTATTAGATCACCTACGACTCAGTGACTATGAGCAACTCTTACTTCATCATGTCAGGTCTCAGTAAGTTTAATGAGCAACTGAGGTTGGATGTGGGGCTCTGAGTCACCATCTTGAGCAGAATTTACCTGGGGCTGGTTTACTTGTGGGGGCTTGAACGGTTACACCCCAGCTGCGTGCTCCCTCCTCCTCTCTCCCCACGGAGGTTGTATCCCCACAGTAGGCAGAACAGGCGCTCCAGCTGCCACAATTTTTGGTCCAGTGTATTTCATATAAACTACCCATACGTGAGGCTTTAACTTGATGTGCCAGTCTGTGAACTGCAGCAGCTGAGGAGCATTTCAGCAGCTGCAGAAAAAGCCAAGAGGGAATGTGAATTGGAGCCCTGAGCAATTAACATGTCTCCTTTCCTAAAAGGGCAACAGGGACAGATGTGGAGGTTTTTAGCACTAGTTCAGCCTGGGTAGGATCCCCTCCAAGTGCAGGTCAAAATCCCTGAGCAGAAGTAGTTGAGTTTCACAATTAGTCTGAAGCATGTTCGGAGTGATAATGGGATCAAAACGCAAGTTCTTTTATACTCCCAGATTTCCTGTTCCACAGTTAATCAGTTCTCCCCTGCCAGATCACCTCGCTGTGCTATAAGTCATCAATGCCAGCACTGCCAACTCCCCTAGAAATCTCAGAGCATTAATATTTACCCCCCACCCCCTGCCTCTTCACACTTACAGTGGGTTTAGGAATTTGCTGGGTGTGTGGGAGAGTGTAACAAATCAGAGAGAGACAGTAGATTTCCTCTGAAAGAGGAAATCCTGCCTAGCTCTATGCAACCACCTTCCTAGTCACTAAGCCATGAGTTTCGGGGCAGAGAGAAGCAAATAATAGATCTGGGTAGAAGGGAAATAGCAGCCTTATTTGAGATCTCACAAGTTACAAACAGCAGAAATTAACATTAATCCCTACTAATATCACTGCTCCTTTAAGTATGCTCGTACAGCATGACAACAGGGCTATACAAACAATTAAAAGTACAATGAATGCCTTAATGAGCATCACTTAGTATTTTTCTCCAAACCCCTTACTTATCAGTAGGCAGGATTTTCCAAATATAATGATTAAGCTGCCCTTGGCTGTCAACAAAGCTCGATGCCAAGCTGCAGAGATTTCCTTGATGGCATTCCCCTGTTTTTCATCCACTCAAACCCTTTGGTTCAGCTGTACTAAAAAATTCCCCATTAGGTTAAAATGCACTGAGTCATCAGTAAAAGATAATAGCTGCAGGAACGAAATACACTGTGAAAAGCATCACGGTTCTGAGTCTTTCAGCTCTGAATGGCCAAGCCAAGATAAGGCCACTGCTCCCAGCTTCACCTGCCTGCTGAATCAAGGTCACATACAGCTGATGGAATGATCTGCTTTTGTGTTGGCCAACAAGAAATTATTGATGGCATGTGACAGGTTTCATGAAGGATTTATTTTGTTTCAGTTGGATTAATTTTAGATTAATTTGTCAATTTTCCACCTCCTCAGTCACCCCTGTAGTCACGTGGCTAGAAGTGCAGACAGAAAACACTGGTTTTTCCCTCTTTAACCCTGTACTGAAGCCCTGATATATCTGATGCAGTGCTACCTTGCACCACGCAGACATGGTCATTAAGTCCTCTAAGACAAATACAAAAAGTTTGGCCCCCAGGGCATACTATAGTGGGGTACCAAACATTCTCCGTGTGACCCAGGATGGCTGACACTGGTACAGGGTACTCAGGACACAAGTGCATGGGGACAATGACCCCACGCTGACTTCTCCAGCTTGCCCATGTCCAGTGAAACCACCGGCAGCGTTTCATCAGGATGAGTTGCTCCTACCCCAGTGACTGGTCCTGTAGTGGTCTCTCTCCTGACCTGGTTATAGACTGGAGGGCAGAGTGGGAGAAAACAGGGGATCCATCTTTGTTCCCCTTTCCTGAAGAAAGGAACAGTTGCGTTTGTCAGCCAGAAGGATGGGCCAGGCAGGCCCCAAATCAAAGGCCATGCAAAAACACTCTTCTTTACCTGCTCTTATGCCTAGCAGAAGATGGTAAGATGCAGGGCCCACAGCCATGCTATTTTAATTAAGCACTACAAAACTAAACTGAATGCAAAGAGTTACTATTTCAGTGCAGAACTCAACCTGACGAGTTACTCCCACAAAAATGAATGAGGATATTGCCTAAAACAACCTCCTGTGCGCTGCAAGGGACAGTCTAAGCCACAGCTCCAGCTGGCAGCCGGGAGATCGCTGTCAAACACACGCCACTTCAGCTGACCCTCCCACGAGCAGGACTTTCACAGCAAGCAGGGAGGGCCCAGGAGCAGGAAAATGCTGCAAAGACAGTGCGAAATTCCCATAAGCCACCCATGGCCCCGGGTCTTCCTTTAAGTAGATATTAAGGGAAAGCAGGCAAGCCGAACCAACATTAGAGAAGGAAAACAAAAGCAGTAGGAGACTGATTTACAAAGCCCATTTTAGCAACCTAAGATGTAGTCAAATACAGATAAGCACCTATCTCATTATATGTCCTCGTGCATTTTTACAAATCTTTCCTACAACTTCAGGTGCCAACATATTCTTGGTGATCACTCAACTCTTAGCTCCTAAGGCCAGGCTTTATAGGACAGTTGTCGTAAGCCCAGAAGAGCTTGCATTTGTCTTAGGAGCCAATTCTATCTCTATTTCCTTCCTATTGTTTTATGTCAACCAGAAATTATTTTATAGGGTATTCATTTCAGACCAAAGATTTTCAGTTCTTCCTCGTGCTGAATGCACAGAATGGTTTTGGTTTGATCTTTGCAGACACATGAATAACTATCCCATTTCATGCTGTCACTGCAATTATTTATCTGGACTAGGGCTTTCCAAATAAAAGGCTCATTATTTCTTTTGTCAGAGATGCACTGAAAAACAACTGTTCACATGTGGCATGGGGGGAAATACAGTCTCCCGACCTCTCTGTTACTTAATGGCAGAATACATACTTTAAAAAACATTAAACCACAGACAGAGACAATGCAATGCTCTGCTGCTTCGTAGTACAGAAACTGAGGCAAACTGTCTGCTACAGTCAGGTATCACCCAAAAGTTTAAGTGGATGCTTCTGACCAGACTTTCAGTTCAGTCTCTCAGTTGTATGTCATTCTACTCTTCTCAGCAACAGTATCACCAGCCCAGTTATGAGACTTTGAAATTAAAAACAACAATTAAATAAAAGAGTCTTCACATCCTTCCATACAATAACCTTCAACTCTTATTTGTTTCTGGCTTCAAATCCACCAGCTCAGCTGTTTTTTTTTTTTTAAAAGTGTGCTGATGGCACGTACTACTAAACAACAAATTAATGCTACGTCTGGACTCATGCCATCTGCAGAGGGAAGAGCTGTAACTGTGAAGTAAAATGGATCAAAAGCCTTGAATTAAGTCCTTGTTTAATGCAGACATAATCTGTGCTGTTAAGCCCAACCAAAACAGTCCTTAGCCAGAAGACACGGGGGGTGTCTACACTGTGTGTTTAATGACCCTGATACAATTAATGTCCTCAACTTTGGTCTCCAGACTCTTTGGATCAGACAAAGGCCAATGCAGCCCCGTATGTCGGTCATTACGCAGGACTGCAAGAGGAAGTGCCACCAGCAGCCACCTCTAATCGTGTAAGGACTTGACTGTGCCAGTGGTTGAAACCAACCTCTTGACTTTACTTTGGGATAGGCTGGAGGAGAGGTGTTCACACATCTGAGGGACAGAGAATACTACTGCCTGAGACTAAAGCAGAGTCTACAACCTCTCAGCCAAAGTGTCTGAGTCGTCTTGTGGCCTGACACAGACCTTGACAGCAAGATACGCAAAAGTCCAGGGTTCAGGCTGCTCTTGCAGCATAACCCTGGGCCCCTGAACAAAAGGGCACCGGAGCTTTTCTTACCATGTTGTCTTCCTCGAAGAGTGCCAAATGCTGTTCCCAAACAGTGGGATGGGAAAAGGGTGATAGTTTGATTATGCAGTTCCTCAAACTCTTCTGCTAGTACACAAAGCTTAGTAAAGAGCTTAGGAAGGAAAAGCCTCCACCCCAGGATATGTGACATACAGGTCTGATGTGCAATGTGTATCTGAGAGTAGAGCAGTGCGAGTAATGAAACCCACACAAGGTAGAGGGGCTGCAGAGCAGCTCCTGGCTCAGAGCACGGCCCTTGCCTGCCCCAGGAGCTCAGCACCCCGCTCTGTCGTCCGTTCCTTCAAGAGCAGCCCACAGAGCCTTGCTGGAGCTTTGCAGAGAGCTGGTTTCTAACACGGTCTTTTTGAACCCCTACTGCCATTAAAAGAAGCAATTTCAGTTCCTTGCTATTCCCTTTGTCCTCAGCCACTCTCGTTCCCCGAGGAGGCTGGCAGAATCAGGAAAGGGTTGGGCCATGGTGTGCATGAAAAGAGTTATGTATGGGGGGGAAAGAAAAAGCAAAAATACAACCATGCTACCAACAACCCCCTCCAGCCCTTCCTAACCCCTGTCGTTGCATAAGGCAGGATATCCACCACAGGCAAATGTCTTCCAAACTGGCACAAAAGACCTTCTTGGTCTCAGAGCCACATGAATTAGCACACACTGACACCGCCCGCTCTGTAATTTAATGCCCTGGAGGGAAGCAATATGTACCGCATGCCAAAGGTGCTTTTAATAAGACTGGTTATTAAAGAAAGCGGGGAACGCAGACGTTTGCTACTCAGAACAGCACTGAAATAGATGGTGCAGAAAGTAGAACAGAGCGAGCTCTGACAGAGGGGCTTGGTGATGCTTTGCATGCTGAGGTTTTCAATTCCAGCTCCCGCTCTCACCTTCAACCACCAAATTATGCTCAGCTTCTACCAGAGGCAGCTGCAGTACTTTGTGGCTTTCGGGGCAGAGTTTTTCACAAAACAGGAATTCAAAACAAGGAAGGAAGTTTATTCTGATGCTGTTATTTTAACCTTTTAATCACATTTTCTGAAGCTGTTTGCATTAATAGTGGCTCTTCTCCCCTCCTGCAAAATGTAGAAGGAGATGGCATGTGGACCATGAGGGAAGACGTAGCAACAGGAAGGAATAATATTTAGCAGTTCTTCCCATCCCTTCCCATTCTTTTTTACTGACTTTCAGTAGAAATATTCCAACCACCTCTACTTCATAGTAACATTTGGCACCTTTCTTCCAGATAGGCAGGAAAGCTCTAACTTCACTGCTGGCACGAGCCTTGTTTTCTGACTACGTCTAGTGGTCCAGGCGAAGGGTTGCTGCACAGATGGAGGCACTGAAACTTGCCTCTCTTGCTTTCCCAACTGCTGCACTGTAATTCGTGGGTGGAGGAAAATCCTTTCTAGCACTTAGCCAAGAACCTGGTACCTGAATTTCACTAGTTCTTTAAGCCTCCAACAACTGTGCTCCAGAGGTGGATTTGAGGAGCAGCCCCGTAGCAGGTGCACGGGAAGGAAGAGGAAGAGAAGAAAGAGGGAAAGGGAGCAATGGAGCAGCTATAAGGGATTTAGCTCCACATTAAGGGCTAACAATAGGCCACAGTCTGCCCCACAGATGCCCTTTATTTAACTCTCCCCTTACCATGCTTATGCCTAAAATATGCAAAATTTCCTTTTTGCTGTAAAAATGCTTCAGTATTGGAGCCAGCTTGGCAGTTTGCTGATATAAAACAAGGTTTCCTTAAACTCTGTTTATTTTAATGCCCTGTTTATATATAAGGGTTTGGCACATGAAAATGATGGCAAGAAAACAAAACTGGCCATGTTCCAAAGTGCAATATGTTCCTCCATTAGTTGTTATACCCATCCTACCGAGCCCAACCCCGTGCCTGCTCTCTGCCAAAGACTCTCTGCCTGCTTAGCCACTGGCTAAAAGTACTGTCTTTTCTACAGAAGGGAAGATAGGAACTGTTCTTGAGAGGGTGCCACTCCAGACAAAGCAGTAAAAATCAGTTCAGATAAAATAAGACATTGACTCCTTAAAAACAAGGAGAAAAAAATGAATGGGGAGGGTTCCTCTGCAAGCCCTAGATGTCTGGAGACCCTGGAGATGCTCAGTTATCTTGGCCACCAGAGGAGACAGGGAACATGGCATTCAGATACTGAAGCCGTTGACCTTCCAAGAAAACTACTAACCCTTCAGATAACGTTGGCATGAACTTCAAAAGTACTGAGCCCTGGGTTCCCCCATGTGCCAGATAATCGCTTTTTTCCTTACGTCGCCCATTAAGAAGATTTGAGCAGGAAGGAATTCTTGCAGTACAGGACATCAGCTCTTCTGACATCACCTACAAGAGGATCCTTTGCAGTTTTGAGAATTTTCCCATGCGAAGGTCTCAAGAACAGCTGGAAATGAGTAGCTCTGTTACATCTAGCAAATGTCATAGCAGAGCACTCTGAACCATCTTGATTCAGTGGCTACCTTCCAAGGGCTAAAACATATTTTTCTCCTATGATACTTATTGACCAATAAATATCAGTCTGGTCCTGCCCTCCTTTAAGTTACTGGAAATCCTCCCCTCCAGCTCAGTAAAATACAGCCAAGCCCTAGGGCTTGACAGACCAATCTGGGCAGGCACTGGCGTTTCAATAGCTGTGGGACTCTGACCACAGCGCCTCGGGACGCGCCCCACCTGCAGAGGGGAGCGACTGCTCAGCACACAATTCCTGCACAGTCCAGATACCGAATTCTAAAAGTACAGGTTAACCATCATACCTGATCGTAGAGTAACTAGGCGAGGAAGACTTTGTTATAGTCCAGTATTAGTTACAAATGCTTCATACCTCATGTCACTTGGTGGCATTGTTAAATAGCAGCCAAGACAGGAGGAGAAGCTATACAATTCCCCCCTTGGAGTTATTTTGAGAAAAATCAAAGCCCACATTTCTAAAACACATCAAAAGTTAAGATCCGATGAAGTTAAATATTCCTCCATTTATTTTCATTTTCCCCAGGCTTTGTTTCTCCTGTTAATGTTCTACAACAAACTGTTCAACAACCAACTGCCACGTTTAAACCCAGAGCTGCAACTGTTGCGGTTGTGCAACACCACATATATGATTGTTTTCTGTGCTGTATTATTCAAGCCGATCTCTGGCATAACCACTCTCTTCTCGGGTTTCCCGTTCTTAAAAAATCCGAGCAAGCCTTCTAACTGCAGCCGCTTCAGCGCTATGAATACGACTGATAGAATTTTATTGCAAAATGATCTGTACGACTGCATCTTTTAAGCTGCAAAAATTTTTGAGTCTTTTTTGCTTTGAAACTGCAGTACTAAACAAGGAGACCATCGCTAATGAAGCGTTTTATCTTGTTTATAACCGAGAAGCAATGAAAAATTATGCAAAGGGGGGGGGGGGGGAAAGCCCAAAGGACCTTAAGTCTAAGGGTGAGACAAAGGACCAGCTGGACTATGGACTTCGGGGACTTGCACTCTGGAGGCTGGAAACCTGATCATGCAGGACCGGGCAGATGCGGGGAAGCTGCAGCACTAATTCCAGTTTACCCAAGTTTTCTCCCATCCTTTTCCCCCCCCTTGCACCGAGCAGCAAGAAACACGGCAAAGTGCCAAAGCAAGACGGAGCTTACCTGTGCACTTCCTTTTAAAGGTTTCATAGTCTACCCCTTGGTCTCCAGGGACGATTGTAGAGCCATTGTATTTAAAAGTCACCCTTTGGGAGGGGAAAGAGAGAAGGGGAAGAGTATATATAAAAGTCGTCCTTTGGGAAGGGGAAACGAGAAGGGGAAGAATATATTTAAAAGTCGCCCTTGGGGAGGGGGAAAAGGGATAGAATATATTTAAAAGTCGCCCTTTGGGATGGAGGAAAGGGAAGGCGAATAATATATTGAACAATCAGCCTTTAGGAAAGGGAAAAAAAGAAGATGGGGAAGAATATATTGTCAGAAAACATCCTTTAGGGGGAGGAGGGGAGAGCAGAAGGAGAATAAGGTCTATAAAAGTCACCCTGTCGGGAGGGGGGAGAGAAGGGCGATCACAGAGCACCGGTGCCTGTCCGGGAGATGCCGGGGGCCACCTACCAGTTCACCTCGGTGGCATCGTCCCTGACGAGGTTGTACGCCTCCCTGCACGCCTCCTTGTCGATTTTGGTGGCCATGGGGGCGGCCGCGCCGGGGAAGGGGGGGGTGGGGGGGTGGGGAGCGCGGAGCGGCGCGGAGCTGGGATGGGGGGGGACACCACCACCACCACCGCCGCCGGGGCTGCTGCCGCTGCTGCTGCCGCTGCTGCCGCCCCGCACCGCGCAGCGCCGCGCAGTGCCGCGCAGTGTCGAGCCCGCTGCCGCCCGCGGCCCGCGGCCCGCCTCCGCCCCGGGCTGCCAATGGCTCCGCGGCGGGCGCTGGGCCGGCCCCCCCCGCCCCGCCCGGCCCCGGCGCGGGGGTTTCGGGGTGATGCAATAGCCCGGGAACGGCGGGGGGGGGGGGGCGATGGGGGGGCGCCTGTGTTGAGGATGCGGAGCCGGGGCGCTGCCCGGGCAGGGGGGCGAGGGGCTCGTCCCGGCGCGGAGGACCCCCCGCAGTGATGCGGGTTTTGGTTTCTTTTTTTTTTTTTTTTTTTTTCCGGCCGGTGATATTTTTTCAGCGCCCCCCCCCGATGTTTTTCCAGCCCCTGACGGCCGGGAGGAGGAAGGAGGGAGAAGAGATGCGCAAGATGGAGCAGCCGCTGCCCTGCGCGGCGGGGCCGGGAGCCGGGCCCGGAGCACGGGAGGGAGCCGGGCAGGACTGAGAGCAGGTAGGGGGGGGCTGGCGGGGGCTGGCGAGGGGTCAGGGGACTGGCCAGGGGCTGGCGAGGGCTGGCGAGGGGCGGTCAGGGGGCTGGCGAGGGCTGGAGGAAGGCGAGGGGCCGGCTCCGACCGCTGCTCGGGAGCCTGCCGACGGGGAGCATCGCTCCGCAGAGCCGCGGGCGGGAGCTGGGCTCCGCTCCCGACTCCATCCAGCGCTCTCGGGGGGAAAGGGGGGGCTCTGGGAGGGTGACTGGGAGTCGGTGAGAGCTCGGTGCTGCTTCAGGGGTGTCTGCGGGCGCGGGGCGCCCGGGGGCGTGTGCGGGAGCGTGTTTTACCCCGTTTCGGATGGAGCGATCTCCCTCTACCGGGCTGTGCCGCGGCGCTGCCGGCTCAGAACGGAGCCTAAGCCAAGGCCATGCGCCGGGGAGAGCTGCTGGGCTTTAGGCCAAAGGGTGAGGGTTGTCTCTAAGGCCGCACCTGAGTCCTGTGCCCACGGAAATAGAGACAGGTCCTCTGCTTTGCTGCTTGAAATTAATGTCACCAGCTGTTGTGCCCAAGGACCAGAGTTTTAAAAAAACCAGCCCTTGTCCGTGTTAGTGGGTTTCTACCCTAAACCTGGGGGGCCTGGATATTGCAAATGTAATAAAAACTACATTCCGTGCTAAAAAGTATCACAGTTTGTTTCTTTTAAAGTTTGCAGTGGCATGTCTGTAGTTTATTTCACGCTAAAATATTGTAAATGTGAAGTCTGAAACCTCATTACCACACAGTTACCGAGTCTTTTCCGACATCTCAAGGAACAAGATCACCAGAGCATGTGCTAATTTTACGATACATCATTTGCTGCTGTACAATATGAAGCCCTAATCCCGCATGCAGCTTCTTCCAGAGAGACCCCCGAGTGACGTGAGGTTCCCTGTAGCATCAGGGCCTGAAACGCCGCGAGCGTGTTGCTGCAGTGCATCTCCGTGGTGTAGATGAGGTCATAGGGAAGAGAGAAATATTTTTGAAGTCAGTCCAAGTGTCGGACATAGCATCTGGGTCAATCACGCTCAGTAGACTGCAGGCTCTAGACGATAACATAATCACACATTAATAGTTCTGAATTCCTATTGATTTTCTTTTGGAACTGTTTTAGGAACTTTTTTTCTTTTTCAAAAGCTTTTATGCTGACCATTATCTACTCAGAAACATTTTTTTTAAAATAGTCTGCATTTATCATCCTTTGGCACTACCCTGCTGTTTATACCTGTAACAGCTGCTGGTTGTCCTTGTTTCTTCAAGATTGTTCCTCAGCTTCTGATGTCTCCTAGGGCAGAGGCGGGTGGTTGAGATGTCATTTCCCTTAGAGGGAGAAAATCTCAACCTTGTTTCCGACTCTGACCCAATGGCTGAAGTGTTTGAATTATATTCATTAGGAAGTTTTAAGGAACACTTTTAAGTGCCAGATTCAAATCCCAGAAAAACATGCCGCCTTCTCTTTGCTTCTCTTCCTTGTCTTTGACATATTTTCATGGATTTTTTTTTTTTTTTTTTTTATAACGCATGGAGGAATAAATATTGTGATCAGCTTTATCCGGCTGTAATTGGAGAGGGGAAAATACCTACTTGTCTGGCTTTGGTGATTTCTGATTTGCTTTTCATATGGGAGTTTTGAGACCTCCATCATCCACACATGGGATTTCATCCTGTGCAGGAAGATGACACTGGCCTGGCAGAAGTGTCTGTCCATCTCACAGGAGTCCTCACAGAGGAAGTGCAGAACAGGGAAAGTGAAAGGTCTTAAAGAGGACTTACGGACTTCCTCAATAAAATGTCTCTGGCAAGTGTGAAGTCCTGGATATCTGGATTGACCTTCAGCTCTCTCGACTATACTAATGAAGTTCAAGAAGGGCCTCAGAATGGGCAGAGGGAGTGGAGCAAACAGGATGGCTCTGAAGAGTGATGGTCCCACAGGAGGCTTAGCTCTTCTAAAATGTATCACTAGTGCCTTGCTCCTGTGACTCTTTGCTGTCACATCTTTTTGCTTCTTTTCTGATCTTTCTATGTGGCTGTCCCCAATTCTGCTTCTCCATCTCTTGTATTTTCCATGCAAGAGCGGAAACAGTAATGGAGAGAATAATATCCTCTCTCAGGAAAAGGCTGCTGTGAATTTGCAGATCACAGTTACCATTAGGATTATCGCCTAAGTAGGTTTTTACACAGTCCAGGAATGGCAGGTCTTTATCCTGGGTCCCCATGGTCACAAGGGCTACAGAAGAGACTGAAGCTAGCAAAAACTGCTTCTCATCTTTGGACTCAATGATCAATTAGATTAGTGGATTAGTCATCATCCCTGACTTCTTTGGGGTGGCTGGTGAAGACCAGCCCTGCGGAGAAGGACTTGGAGGTACTGGTGGATGAAAAAGCTGGACATGAGCCAGCATTGTGTGCTGACAGCCCAGAAAGCCAACCGTGTCCTGGGCTGCACCCAGAGCAGGGTGGGCAGCAGGGCGAGGGGGGGATTCTCCCCCTCTGCTCCACTCTCGTGAGACCCCCCTGCAGGGCTGGGTCCAGCTCTGGGGCACCAACAGCAGAAGGACACGGACCTGCTCGAGCAGGTCCAGAGGAGGCCACGGAGATGCTCAGGGGCTGGATCCCCCCTGTGAGGACAGGCTGAGAGAGTTGGGGGGTTCAGCTGGAGAAGAGAAGGCTCCGGGGAGACCTTAGAGCAGCCTCCCAGTACTTAAAGGGGCTACAGGAAAGATGGGGACAAACCTTTTAGCAGGGCTTGTTGCAGTGGGACAAGGGGTAACAGTTTTAAACTGAAAGAGAGTAGATTTAGATTAGATACAAGGAAGAAATTTTTATGATGCAGATGGTGAAACACTGGAACAGGTCGCCCAGGGAGGTGGTAGATGTCCCCTCCCTGGAATCATTCAAGGCCAGGTCGGATGGGGCTCTGAGCAGCTGGATTGAGTTAAAGGTGTCCCTGCTCACTGCAGAGGGGTTGGACTAGATGGCCTCTAAAGGTCCTTCCAACCCAAACCGTTCTGTGATTCTATGAAGAACAGACACAGCTGCCCAGATGCTACTGCCCCAGTGCTGGAGCCGTGACCTGCAGCGGAGGGCCGGACATCAGCTGGGGTAGGTGACGGTGCCAACATCCCAGGCAGCCCTGGCACACTCCCCGTGTTTAAAACACGGCTGCTCCACGCTCTACACATCATCTTCTGCCAGCAACAACCGCCCCGCCACCGCCTAGGACACGTGTCCTGGCTGGACTGTCCTCGGTGAGAGCAGATGGAGCTGGGACACACGCACAATCTTGCTGGCTTGTGCTGTCCTGACGCTAACCCCTGGAGGACACCCAGGAGCGCTGGATGAACAAAGGGTTCTCTCAGTGAAGCCCACCGCACCGGAACAGAGCTCGGCAGGGTCCACGGACAAAGTCTTTGCTTCTTACTTCACAAGCTGAAGGAGGGGTCCTCTCAGCCCTGCTGTTCACCGCGGTGGTTTTCATTAACTTTTAAAGCCTCCTGGGCCTAATCAATGAGAAGAAGCCCCCCAGCAGCGTGGCTGAAGAGGTGCCAGTAGCAGGCTGGGCGGTTTTGAGGTCAGATAGTTTCCCGTTGCGGTCAGGAAGGTGAGATGGTGACCGGGCTTCTCGCTGTACCTTAATGCCCACCCCCACCGCCCCGCTCCGCAGAGTTCATCGCGGTTTTACAGAATAACTCCGCTAAGAACCCGGCGCTCGCTGTAACGAACACCCGGCCGCGGCCGCACTGCCACGGCTGCCAGGCCCCGGCGCCCCCCGGCCAGGCCGCGGCCGCCATTTCCTCCCGGCGAGGTCAGCGGAGGGCGCCCCGGCCCTGCCCCGCGGCGCCTCCCCCGGCCCCGCCGCTTGCCCGGCGCCGGGTCCCGCCCCGCCTCGGTCCCTCCCCGCTCCCTCCCGCCGGCATTGCCCGGGCCGGCCATGGCGGCCGCGGGGCCTGCGGGGAGGCCGCCCGCCGCCCGCAGGGAGCCCGCGCTGCGGTAACTCCGCGCTCCCGCCGCGGGGGACGGGACGGGGCGGGCGCCTCCCCGCCTCCTGGGATTTGTTGTCGCTTTGCGGTTTTTCCCCCTTTTTTTTTTTTTTTTTTTTTTTTTGGTTTGTTTTCCGGCTAAATAACCGCTGTGGGAAAGCGCAGCCGATGTAGCTCCCGGAGGACGGGCCAAGCGGCGGGCGGAGGATGAGCCGCCGCCGGAGCGCAGCCGGGCCCGGGGCCCCCGGGGGTTTGGGGCCCGGAGCGCGGCGACAAGGACATGACTTTACCCCCGGCCGCGGTAGCGAGGACTAGCAGTAAGTAAATCCCTTGCCGTCAGTAATACACGCGCTAGTGTGGGCTTATACCTGACTTGTTGACACAACCAGGCATTAACAGCATGAGAAACCAACATCAGGAAGCGAAAAAAAAAAGAGATAAATTTAACTTTGACATTTTCAAGCATGTGCAGGTCTTCGTAATTGTGTTATTTATTCAGCACAATATGGTTTTCCGCACTCTGAAAGGATTGGTATGCTGCTAACATCTTTGCTTTTGTTCTAGAAGTACTGCGGATCAGCCGGTCATGGAGGGGACCAGGCAAACCAGGATTTGTCGTCCACACAAGATAAGTGAATCCTCAAAGGTTTGTGCATTTTGTGTTGCTTACCAAAAAAAGCAAGTTATGGAAATAACAAAAGGGGGGGGGGAGGAAGGAAAGGCTGTCATTTGGATGGACTGTTTTGAAGGAATGTGAATATTCTGAGCTTTTAAAAAGAGGTATGAAAACGGTGGTCTACCTGCTCAAATATTTTTGATATAAGAAGTTGCTAGTGATTTAAAAAAAAAAAGCAGCAGCAAATGGGCATCTGCTCGTCGTGACTCATAACTTAAAAAAGAAACCCACATCATCACAGCACAGTATTCTCTCTACATCAAAAATACAGTCATTAAATGCTATGTGTTTATTTTGGGAATTTTTCGTACTGATCTGTCTTGTAAAATTCAAGCTAATTGCAGAAGTAAAGCTGAGATTTCTTTTTAGATTTGGTCTTTGTTTTGTACAAGCTGGGAGTCTTGATCCTGTGAGTTATTATTAACGGTAGTTATTCCAGTGAACTCGAGATGTTTTCTTAGGTTTGTGAGGTTAATTCTCTTTGTGTGGAATCTCTGTCTGCACACATACGTTGATTTTAGTTGGGAATCCACTGAAGTCCGTCTTAGGTGGCTCTTTATGCAGCTCATCAGGATGATGACCTAAGATTTATAAGATGTTAATACCAGCTGCAGTTGGTACGTTCACTTTGTTTCATACCAGTGAAAACTGCTTTTCTGTTCTAGTGCAAGAACTAGGTTACAGATGCTGCAGAGCAAGTGCCTTGTACTACCAACAACAGCTAGAAAAGAGCAACTTTTCAGTGCCTATATCTGTGTTTTCAAAGTTGAACGAGACAGATCCCATTTTCTTTTGTATCATTGACAAGTAGTGGTACTGCATTAACAATCTGAAAGAAATTAGATCTTTGAATCCAGAGTAATATAAAATACTGCTCTAATACCATTGATAAAAGGTAAATAGGACTAATTTTTAAATGCGTCCCTACCAATATAATCTTTCCCTGAGTGCTGATCCTGTCTGCCATTTAAATGGTTTAGTCTGAATGTAATAATAATTCATCACATTAAAAATTAATTAACTTGACAGCATTGTTTTATTTTCTTGCTTAGACAGCAGCTGTCACTATCTGTTAAACTTAGAATTACTAGATAATGCTAAAGCTGTTCTACAGAATATAAATAGCTTGAGAAAGATGTTCGTGTTTAGTATAAAATTTGTCTTGGTTTTGAAATGTGCAGCTATCAGCTTCTGTTATTGGCTCACTGAGCGAATGAATTTGCTAAGTGGCTGAAATATGTTAATATATTCTGAGTCCATCCAATGCCATATGTAATGATTTTATGCTTGATTTCTGAAGTAGCAGCAGTTCTACATGGCAACAAGGATTTTAGGAGTGTGAGTTGTCAGGCGTATTTGCGGTCAGGATTATGCTGCTGACTCGACAGCCAGCTAAGTAAATAGGGATCTTTGGCAAATCTTATATTCTGGTGTAATCTTGTTATGCGCAATGGTGGTATTAGAGAATATTAGAGAGAAATGATCAGCTAATTTACGGAGACAAGAGGCAATGTGTTTTTGCTTTAATCCAATAACTGACCCCCATGAGTCGGATTCAGAAGAGGGTGCTGTAAGATGTTATCGTCTCTTCATCCACTGCGCTTTAGCACAGTTGCCACAAATGTGGGGCTTGTCCTTTGCCGTATTTATTCTTTTTCCTCCATCCCCTGGTATCTGCTTGGGCTCCTGTATGATATCAACATTTCTCAACCTCAGAAAAACTTCACAGTCCTTAAACCCCACATTTTTTTCTGTTACAGATCTCTGGCAGTTCTGTTCCTCAGTGGAAGTTACTTTGTTGTCTATGCCATAGATCCCTTTTCAAGTTCAGAGATATGATGAGGCAATAAGGCAAATTAAAGCGTTTTGGCCTCGAAAACTTGTAATTATTGAAGCCTCTTCACTTAGATTGGTTTAACTCCTTACACTTGTATGTACAAAGTTACTCCAACAGAAGGCTTTTTGGCAGCTTAGTCTCCATTGTTTAGAAAAGAGGGTAAGTGAAACTAAAGAGAAACCACTGGGATATCGCGCTAAGAGCAGCGCATTTAGTTATTAATTTGGGTCTCATCTTTGGCAGCCTGCCTGTTGCTATACCACTGACTGCTAAAAGGCAGATGTGGGAGGTCAGGCTCCCAAGGTTGGCCTGAGCTCAGGATGATTGGCTGCCATCACGTCTGGACAGTGGTGAGCTGCGTGCGTTAATCCTGGTTATCTCATCGTAGAGAAGTACAATTACCAAATTATGTACACAGCGTGCATGTCTAGGGTGAGGGTTGCACGTGGGGGAAAAAACTTGGCTCTAGGTCTTGAACCTTTCCCATCCAGGTGGGTAGAAAGGTTGTCTCACCACGATTAAACCAACTCATTCATGGCTTAGCCAGACAGTAATAATCATGTGCTTTCTGTTGGGGAAAGCAGGAAAGCCACAGACAGGATTTCTAGGAGAAGCAACAGCTTGGTGAAGGAAAGGTTTGAATGCTTGAGAGGCCTCAAGAGACCTCAGGTCATCTGTGTGACTGTTCTCAATGTAGATACAGACTGAGACACCTTTTCAGGGTGTCAGGGAATGCGGTCTGAGGGCGTAGAACTGGGCAAGACCCAGGGTCCTACAGCCAGAACCGTTCAGAGCTAGCTTAGGTACAATACAAAGATGTGCTTCCTCCCCACCTCCTTTCACTTCTCTTACATGTTCTTACAGGCTCTGCAACTCTGTCTGTTTTGGATTTGGTAATTAAAGTTATGTATTTGCATTTAACTTAACCTGGCTTCTATTAAGAGAGATCACAAGGTAACTGTACCATCAAGCATTCCATTCCTCCAGAAGGATGGTCCTAAAAGCTGCATCGCTTGGGGTGACCAGCCCCTTCAGTATGTGTCTGCAGGACATTCAAGGGGCAACAAAATGTTTCCATTTTGATTCTTCTTGAGACTGGTAATGTGAGTCTGTGAGAAAGAGGCAACCAAGTGTTTGCCTGAAAAGCTCTGTGGCACGTACAGAGCTGGTGGGAAGAATGTCTGGACCAGAGGGATCCCAGAAGGGCACTTAATGGTCATGTTCTGAGGGCATTTTCCCCTTTCTTTAAAAGAAAAATAGTCATATTCATTAAAACAAAAACTACCTCGGCTTCTGGAAGCAAGTTGAAGTCTTAGGGGAGTAAGTTATCCACATGTGTGGCTTTGCACATAAATAAACAGCTCTTATTTTTGAATGCAGTGTGTGTGCCTGGAATAATATGGAAAGAAAGAGAGGGATTTTACCCTAACGAGCTTAGAGTCCTGAAAAGATTTAAGAGGGGGTAGCTGTCAAGTAAGCACTAACCTAAACAATACATGGGCTGAATGAAAATTTGGCATACTGCTGCATGTCTGTCTCCCACTACCAAATATTTAGTGAGTAGCTTAGTTGAGAAGAACTCTGTAAGGAGTCATTTGGGGGACAAGTAAGTAAGGAAATGTCAGCAAGATTTCTCGAAGACAAAGAGTGGAAGAGTTTCAGAAAATCGTGCCTGTATAAATCATGAGGCTGGAGGTTTGGATGCAGCATTGTGAAGGGGGTAGGAGTGAATTATAAAAAAGCGGATGGGGAAGCAGTAAGAGTCTGCACAGGCCTCTCAAAGTGAAGGCGAGGAGCTTGGGCTCATACTATGTTGCTTACCAGCTGTTTCAGGTCAGAATTGATTACAGATGTGCAATAAAAGTAAGTGTTCTTTCTCTCGTGTATGACTACATCCAATGGGAAAACACTTTGTGCACACTGAAATTTGCCGTGGTGAAGACAACATCTGCCTGATAGTGTTTGTTTGTTCCAGGTGTACAGGTGGGACGACCACTCTAGCCTCGTTCTTCAGAGCCTGAATGAGCAGAGGCACCGAGGCCTCTTCTGTGACATTGTCCTCGTGGTGGATGAACAGAGAGTCCCTGCCCATCGGAACCTCCTGGCTGTTTGCAGTGACTATTTCAACTCGATGTTCACCATTGGTATGCGAGAAGCCCACCAAAAGGAGGTTGAACTTTTTGGAGCCTCTTACATCGGTCTCAAGGCTGTGGTGGATTTCCTGTATGGCAGTGAGCTGTCTTTAGATGGAGGCAATATCGACTACGTGCTCGAAACTGCTCACCTGCTGCAGATCTGGAAGGTGGTCGACTTCTGTTGTGAGTACCTGGAGAACGAAGTCAGCGAGGAGAATTATTTGTACCTGCAAGAGCTTGCCTCTATTTACAACCTGAAGCGCCTTGACTCCTACATTGATTCTTTCATCTTGCAGAACTTCGGCACGCTCTCTTTCACCCCGGATTTCCTGCAGAACATTTCCTTGCAGAAGTTGTGCCAATACCTGGACAGCAGCAACGTGCAGCAGGAGTGTGAGCACGACTTGCTGCAGGCTGCCTTGCAGTGGCTTACCCAGTATCCAGAAAGGGAGAACGAGGCTTACCAGGTTCTGGACAACATTCATTTTCCCTTGATACCTAAAAGTGATCTCCTCCATCGAGTCAAGCCCGCTGTCTGCTCTCTTCTTCCCAAAGAAGCAAACTGTGAGGGGTTTATAGAGGAGGCGGTGAACTATCATAATAATGTCACGGCTCAGCCAGTGCTGCAAAACAAACGGACGGCCCTGCGGACCTGCGAGGAAAGGCTCCTCTTTGTGGGCGGGGAGGTGTCCGAACGGTGCCTGGAACTGAGCGATGATACCTGCTTCTTGGACATCAGGAAGGGGCAGTGGGTAGCAGAAACCCCTCTCCCAGCCAGACGAAGTCACCACTGTGTTGCAGTCTTGGGAGGCTTCATCTTCATAGCTGGAGGCAGCTTTTCAAGAGACAATGGAGGGGATGCAGCTTCAAATCTCCTATATAGGTATGATCCCCGCTGTAACCAGTGGATAAAGGTGAGACTTAAGCTGTATTATTTCTCTGTTTAAAGTCCTTAATGTTTAGAGTGTTTTCTTCATTTCGGTGGAAGGACAGGGCTCATGAGACTAGCCAGTATAGCACCACTCAGAAATGGAAATTCAAGTTATTTAAGTTGAAAAAGCAGCTACTCGAATCCTTTATGGGAATGCTTAAGTTACACACGCAGCAAAAGAGTCTGGGGCGGATTTTCGACTTCAAGTGGGATTTGGACAGCTCATCTATGAAATTCCTGGTCAGCATCCACCTGCAACTCTTTAGATTACTTTTGGGAATAATGTTAGAATGGACTTACAGAGGTGATTGCTTAGTTCATCTTTCTCAAGCAGTGGCGCCTATAACTAAATAAAAAATGAGTCTGATGTAAAAAGCAAATGTCTCTGACACTCGTGAAACGTCTCTGTGCTAAATGTCTCTTAGAACAAGCTATTCACTTCCAGTCCTGCTGTAAAACCCTGCGGCAGTGCAGGTTCCTATAGGAACCAATCATCCCGTGTGGTTCAGTTGTGGTTTTCAGTGATTCCAATATATGTTTCTTGCAGAGTTTTGGAAGGAGGCCCATGTAACACAAACATTTATAGAAGAACCTGTCTCTTAGATACTTTCTGTTGTCCCCTTTTTTGAAAATGAATGCTATGTAACATGCTACTGCAGGAAAACAAAAGTACTTTATGAATATATAATGGTCAAAACCAGTAGCTCTCCTTTCCAAATAAATGGCAAGAAGCAACTTTTTTTTTTATCCTCAGACATAAATATACCTGAAGTCAGCTTGCTTACCAGATGTTTGAAGATGTCAGCATGTTATTTTTTTTTGACAGGTTGCCTCCATGAGACAACGCCGTGTAGATTTCTACCTGGGAGCTATTACTGACATGCTGGTAGCTGTTGGTGGCAGGAATGAAAATGGGGCACTTTCTTCAGTGGAGACCTACAGTCCTCAGAAGGATTCCTGGTCCTATATAGCAGGCTTGCCCAGGTAACGGAGATGTTTGGAAAGTTACCCTGTGTTTGAAGAATGGTAGTAGAGGGAACTTGTGTGACCGTAGCTGATGAATGGGTATCCCTAGAAGGGAGGCAGGGGGGTGTATAACCAACATGCTATCAGCGAGTAACTAACAAACCGTATCAGCGTTTGGTATTTGAGCAGTTCTCTCTTCCAGGTAGTGTGCCTCATGTCAGCTTGACTGGTTTGAATTTTTGTCCTGAGGTACATCTGAAGGATGGGAGTGAGACCTCTTACAATTTCACTCAGCTATTCTTAAAATATTTTACCTGAGGTCACTTGGAGTAGAACCTTTTCAGAGGCACTGTTTAGATCTTGATCAAAGGCTTCTATAATTTATTTGGCCTTACTTTGGTGTGATTTGTTTTCCTCATAAGGTGTTTCTCTCTGGCTGCTCAGGTTAGCTGTTGCAGATAAACCACGTTTACCTGCATTGCAAATAGATAACCCTGGCAAATGTGACCCCTCTTTCTCTCAATCTGAGTTAAAATTTAGCTGCTCTACTTTTGAGAGGCTTTAGTACTGCAGCTGCTCTTGTAACAGCAGCACAAGACATCGCTAGTATTTTGAATCAATGTTTGGGTGGTGACATAGTAAGAACTGTACAATAGCATTTCATTTGCAAACAGCTATTCAGATTTAGTTAAATTTGACATTCGTGGGGGTATTGGCTATATGGATGGTATTTTCATGATGTCTGAAACCTGCAACTTCAGCAGCAGCACTTGCTTTCTTACTGGCATCACAAACAAGATACTCGCAATTTGATTTGAGAGTTCAGCTTTTTTTTCCCCTTATTCCCTTAGCTGCAGAGCTATAGGCAGCCAGTGAAGGCACAGAAGCCTCTTGCCCGATTCTATTTTGGGCAGGTGCTGCAATGCGAGTCTGATCCAGGCTAACAGCTGGGCTCGAGTGCTCTTCAGAAGCAGGATGCTTTTTTCCATTTTATTTCTGCTCACATAGGCAGATCTAACAGTTGAGGCTGAACACCACAGTCTTTCCTGGGAAGCTGTGTAGGAGAGTATCTTTAGTTCATAAGCCTTTCTGTTAATTGGGGTGACCTGTGAGATCCCAGTAACATCTCAAAGGAATTGTAGCAGAGCTTTCCTTCTTTTCAAAACATTTTTTAAAGAAACATAGATGTGACCTGACTGCCTTGTGTGTTCTTAGGAAAACACTCCCCTTAGAACCAGTATGGCTATGTTTTTCCCAGCATGTCCGTGGTCCTGGGGAAGCTTGCCGGCTGTAAGCTGTCTGAAAAGGGGCAGTTTTTCTGCACGTCCCTGCTGCTACCTGTGTGTTGGCTTTGGGAATTTTGCAGCTGCCAAAGTGAACTTTGACGTGGAGGGTGTTAATTTTTTATTAGATTGCCTCGCTGATCTGCCTGGACTAGGCAAAAGCCCCCCCCTTATGGGATAGACCCTGCTTACACTGACTTAGCTGGTTGCCAAGCTGCAGGGTTAGGCTGTAGTACAGAGACTATTTTAAGTTATTGCTGTATCCCCGAAAAATAATTCTGCATCCTGTCTTCCTGCCTGCTCTGTCCTTGTCCCATGATAACTGTCCCTTATGCCAGCTCGGGTGTTTGTGCAGCTGTGTAGTGAACTAGATATTTTCCCACTTTTCCATGTAGCTGCTCTCATGCATGTTAATATGTCATTAGTTAGATCTTAATGGACACTTAGTACCTGCAGCTTTTCTGCCTTTTCAGCCCTCTTTCTCCTCTTGGAGAACTTCTGCTTTGGGCAGTATAGCAGTATATTGTTTGCAAGAACCACTTTTCTGCACAGAAGGAATAAAGTTAAGAGCTTTAGGCAGGTTGCAAAAGGCAAAACTCAGCACAGAGCTGGACTGCAGGAAGAAACCTGGGTGCAGGGACAAGGGAATGCTGCTAGAGCCCAGAGGGACGTATGTGGCTCTGTCAGGTGTGGGTGGCTGCTGGAAGGGACGCAGGCAGTCCTTTCCTGATGTACTTCAGATGGATTTGCTGGCAGCAGAGGAAGGATGAGAGAGGATTTTGTCATTTATTCAAGACAAGAAGAAAGCGTGCTAGCTACAGTTCCTTCTGTGTACTCCTATCTTCCCTTCAGCATACTCTGATGTGATCTGTTTTCCTCCCCACCGCATGCTTTTGTTTCTCAAACTGATTATAGTTACTGTTTTTACCCAGCTAACATCTTCCCCAGCCCTATTCTAACAGCTACTCTTTTTTTCCTTGTGAAGAGGAAATCAGAAGCTCCAAGCCTCTGCTTCCTGATTGCCTGATGAGGCAACGCATCCCAACGTAGCTGCCTTGTTCCCTGCGTTTTTCTGTCGTCTTCCCTCTGAAGAGAAAATGGGCAGGTTCTTTTGTCCTCTTGGGTGCACGGCCACCAGAAGCAGGCTCCCTGCCCGCAGCTCTGGTGTTGTTTCCGACTGCTCTAAGCCAGCAGCTGCCTGGAAGACTATTCCCTGGAGTGATAGGCCCATGATGAGGTCATTCGGGGGTGTAGGCTTGTGTAGTTCAGTTTGAGCTGCATGGGGTTGGACTCTCAGAAATTACATTTGTTAAAGCTTCTACTCTGAACATGCAGAAAATGTTTTGTGGTTGTTTTTTTTTTTTTTTCTCAAGGGTTCTAGCTTGCCGTGTGTGGACATTTTCAGGGGAAAGGCAATGGTTGTGTCCTTGTATACACATGTCTCCTGTCCGCTGCCAAATCCTGTGTCCCTGTTGCTGTACACAGGCACAGTCATGCTCCTCTGAGGAAGAACTTTGCAAGCTCTTTTTTTCTTCCTTCACCCCAACGTGGTCAAAACAACACGTTGTTTTCCCTAACCACTTTCTTGGAAGGAACTGAACTGTTTTGACTGAAATAATGCTGTTTTACTGAAGAAGCAAACACAGCCTCTTGAGGCAGATGCTTAACATGGAAAACTTCAGCCAAGCTATCTAAAGGGTGGACCTGGTCCAAGTCTGCTACAAGTGAATTTTGCCTGACTCTCAGTCAGGTCCTTGGTTGTGGGATACCCTTTCCCATTCTTCAGAGAGGTCCTTTATTTTTTTTTCCCCCTTTTTCCCAGGCTCTCGGGGAGCAGTTCCTGCCATAGTTTCTAGCCCGGAAGGGAACAGCAGTAGCTGACAAGCTTGGCAGAGCAGAAGTTGGTGCAATGTGTTCTCATCGTGAATAGAGCGTGAAAAAGTCTGCTGCAGACATCAGTGAAATTAATTGAGTGGCCCTAGGTTAAAATTTGGCAGAACAACTGAAAGCAGTTGTATAAGGGAATGCGTTGGAACAGGCTAACGAATGATGTTATCTGCTCTGCTAGTTGTGTCATGAATGATCTTGCAGGGTTTGCAGCAGGTGGACACTGAGATTCAGAGCAACCACAGCTCACCTGGACTTTGGTTGGAGCAGGGGATTCCCAAAGCTTTCTCGAGTTAGGCCAAGTCTTCTGTTTAAGAAAATAAATGGTAGATTTTCTACCATTTGTTGAATGGTGTTACTGTGTCAAAAACTCTCATTTTTGCAGCATTGTATCTAGGTAAGTTCTTCAGAATCAGCAACTGGCTCTGGCAGATGTTCTGCCTCAAAACTTCTAACTTCTTTCACCTTAATGCCTCTATCTTTTTCTGGGCACTCTTACAGATAACACTGCCAAAACACTTGATGTTTTCTGTTGGAGGATGTCTGGACCCACTGTATTGAAGTGTCCTGTTCTGTTGCCTATTTAAAAATGCCTCTATTTAAACCATAGGGCTTGCAGAAAGGATTCTTATTGATTGTTTTCAATTTGTGCATTGGATTGCAGGCAGTTTTCTATTAATGGGAAGCTGGGTATGTGCAATTTTGGATGAACTCTTCTGAAGTCAGGCAGAGTGAAACACCTCTAGCGTATTTCAACGGGTAATCTTCCTATATTGAAAAATAACTAATTGATGGTCGATTTGGTGCTTCAGATACGATTGCCTCTTTCAGATTACTTCTGTAGCTGTTGCTATTCACTAGATATAGCCATTGATTGAGGCAAAAAGAAAAGCATCAGTGCTTTTTCTGTGGCTGTCTACGCTAGACTGCATGTGTGTGCTTGAGAGAAAATATTTATTGCTTGCTTACCTGTACAGAATTCCATTTTCCAGTTAGTGTAGGAAAACATTTAACCTACTTCTCCAAAGGTCACTCAAGTTTTTCGTAACTTAGTCTTTTTTTTTTTTTTTTTTTTCATTCCAAATGCTGAATGTAATGGGATTGCTATCAGCAGTACAATAACCCTGAGCTTTGTGTTGGATTCAATGTCATTGCACTCTTCTGACTCCTCACAACTGTTACCTGACGCTACCTCCACAGTGGAGTGCCCTGCACGTCCTCCAGGTAGCTTGCTGGTTAGATGTGGGTTTAAAATCCAGTGCAGTTTGAGAAAGGAAATGGATTCAAGTTGTCCATCCAACTTTCCAGATAGGGACTCTACATTTTAAGACCCATTCCTCTGTATACAGAGAAGCAAAGACTCTAGCAGCCAGACTGGGTGCCACTGGAGGGATACACGCCTGGTTCTTGTCTGTGTAAGAGACCACAAAGAAGGTGGAGCAGCACCTGCACACACTACACCTGCCGTAGTGTTTCTGGCAGGTGTGAAAACCAGAGTGCCTGTGCTCAGGGGGTTTCATGTCAAACAGAAGCACTGAGCGTGAGTTACGTGCTTCCATGGTTAGGCAGATTGTGAGCTGTGGAATTTCTGAGTTGCCTTTTTGGATAAAGTTTCATAGCTGTGCCTTAGCCCTCTCTTCTTCCTTTCTTTCTTTTTCCTGAGTGGCTAAGAAGCAGTAGAGTTCTGAAGTCATCTCTGCAGGGTCTCCAGGGAGGGTGCTTCGGCCCCTGCAAGTTAAAAGGTCTCTCCTGGTCACTCAGCATTCTTAGGCCGTGTCAAGGATTTTTCTGTTTCTTGTAGCAGGAGCCTGTTAAAATATCTGATTCAGACACTGGTCAGGGATCAGAAGCTTCAGTAGGCATCTAGACTAATAAACATCTAGCTTTTCTCAGAAGTGTTGTGCTTTCGGGGTAAATGTGGGTTTTCTTTTCTATTCCACCTATTCCCTTGGCACAAAAGTGTTTGGCACTTTGGTGTGTGGAAGAAGTTACCATACCATTTGTGTAGCTGAGAGAAACTATTACCATGCGAAATCAAAACAGCTCAAGGTTCTATCCACATTGAGATTTGAGCGTGTTCAGGCACGGTTCAAAAGCATTCCAGGCTAAAGTAATGCTAACGTAGGTTTGTCTGCCGTAGAGGTTGAGTTGTCTTGTGTCCTTGACTACAAAGGATGGTAGTAGAGGCTCGTGAGTGCAGCATGGTGAGTATATTGCTCTGCAGCCCTATGGGTATTAAATTGTTCGGGCTTTTTGTATCAGTGTGTGAGCCAGTTTGCTGCCACAGCTACACCTTTTGACACCCCACACACCTGAAAAAAGAAAGACAGGTGTGTGCAGGAAGTATATGTTCAAAGAAACCGAGGCTGTCCCTTGCCTTAGCATGCCACTTCTAAGAGCTCAAAGGGGTTTGGTCAGGAATATCCTAGTGTGAAGTTAAGAACAGCCTCAAGAATTAGGTTAGTAGTGGCTTTGTTATAGCTGATCAAAGGGGTTTTCTCTCTGCCCTGTGGAAGCAGCATGCGTGGTGTTTGTTCTTCCATCTCATTTTGTCTTATTTCAAACATGGACTCTGATCTGTGATTGACTGAGGTCTGTTGCCTTGTCTTGGGGCGACCAAAGAAGTTACCTCCTGTGTAGCAGAAGTGGTGGAGCAGGTGGATATCTTGTGAAAAAAACATTATGTGTATCATGACTGCAAATAAGCTGGGCTGTGAGCACGAGTGGGTAAGAAACGTGATTCATGATCCCGAAGCTGTGGAAGGGGAAGGCAGCGGTAGTGTTCTTGTTTTTTCTTGGTTAATCACTGCTGGAAGTCTGAGAGGTATCATGATTATTTCCTCTTTCTGTCATAGAAACCCTTGCTGAGATGTGGATTTTTTCCTCTCTGGCCCTCTCAGACTGATCCAACCCAAGCAGTGGAGTAGGAAAATGGGAGTGAAGGCCATGCCAGCTAGAGCAGGATGGGTTACTTCTGTTGTATGACACACTGTAGAGGATGCCTTAAAAAGTGATTGTCATAGATACCTTAGTGCTCTGTAGCGACCAGGTATGAAAAGGATGCCTTAAAAAGTGATTGTTGTACCTTAGCACTCTGCAGCGCAGGGTGAAGCGGTATGAATAGGAATAGTTACTGGGTAACTAACAGGATTAGGGATTTTTCTGTCTTTAGTTACTGTTGATTTTCTTCTTTAGTACCAGTCCTTGTTAAACGCTTGTGTATCTTGATAAAATCCCTAAGTACTAAGTCGGATCTTTTTTGTTTGCCTGTCCTAGGTTTACCTACGGCCACGCTGGAACAGTCTACAAGGAATTTGTGTACATTTCAGGAGGGCACGATTACCAAATTGGTCCCTACAGAAAAAACCTGCTGTGTTACGATTACCGCACAGATGTTTGGGAAGAGAAGAGGCCAATGATCACTGCCCGAGGGTGGCACAGCATGTGCACCTTACAGGACAACATCTACTCCATTGGGGGCAGCGATGACAACATCGAAACCATGGCTCGGTTTGACATTCTGAGTGTGGAGTCGTACAGCCCCCAGTGTAACCAGTGGACCAGAGTTGCTCCTCTCTTGCAGGCAAACAGTGAGTCAGGGGTGGCAGTTTGGGAAGGCAAGATTTATATCCTTGGAGGCTACAGCTGGGAAGAAACAGTCTTCTCCAAAACAGTCCAAGTTTATGATAAGGAGAAGAATAAGTGGTACAAAGGAACTGACTTGCCCAAAGCGATCGCTGGTGTGTCTGCATGTGTCTGTGCATTGAAACCCAAAACAGAGGACAAAAAGAAAAAGACGAAAACAAAAAAACATCAAGATCGAGGAAGATGACTACTTCTGGATAACCACCCTTTCATGGTGGACTCTAAAAGAACCTTGTGTTTAATCATTTCTATCTAATCTTGATTCGTTCCTTTTTTTTTTTTTTTTTTTTTAAATGGGGGGGAGGCATCTTCTGAAGTCTCAGAAAATATACAGTTGAATGTGGGTTTTGGATTAAGCTCATGTTTAAGGTAAAAACAACAAAAGAAACCAAAAAACCCCCCTCCTACTATATAAGGGGAGATAAAGCAAGAGAGGTCATGCTGCTCTCCTGAATGTAAGGCTTAGTCTTCTGTGGTTCATGGCATTTCCACATACATCGTATTATATTGACGTTTTTAAAATAAAGTTGAATTTGTGGCCGAGATGATAATGTCAAGGGGGAGGAGGCAGAGTAGTAAGTGTCTGGTTTGAAGTTATAGAGCAGTTCAAAGGAGTTCAGAAGCAACTGCTGAGAAAAAATGAAATGAATGTTCAGTGTTGTAAATCTTGAATTTTTGTAACGTTAAATTTCATTTACAGTACGTCCTTGAGTTGTTAGTATCAGATTTCTGGAATACGTGAGTGTTCAAAGAGAATACTGCTTGTGGTGAATGCAGGTCAGATCAGCTTGGAGAACAAATAACTCCACAGTACTCTTAAGCTTAAGAAGACCTTACTGTGTGGCTAAAGAATAGATGGGATTGACTTGGGCTTGGATTGATAGTGTGACCTTCGAAATCTGGGAAAGGCAAGATGACTTCTGCATCCCTTGTTGTGGTGCTTTTCATATTTAAACACAATAGCAAGTTTTTCTTGGGTTTTAAAAACGTGCCCCAGAATGAGGAAAAAAATCTGTCAAAAAAAACTCGAAAGATTTGAGGATTTGGATGGAAACTGTACAATTTGCCTTGGGCTTCAAAGCAGATGCAACTGATAGAGCTCACTGCAAGTTTGGGGTTTGCTGGACAGAGGAACGGTGAGGAGAGATGGCAGGAGGATCCTTCGGGTGACCTGGAAGCAAGAAGATGTCCCTCAGCAGCCCTACCAGGCTGTAAAAACTGGGATCCACTTCGCTGAACTCCAGCCTCACCGTGGTCACAGCAGTAGCCCGTGTGAGCAGGGGCCCGTACTGGACTTGTCTGCTGTCAAAATGCTGATTAACCCACAATGATTAACTGGGGTTCAGTAATCCTGATGAACAGCAACTTGGGTTTTTACCTGAGCTAATAGGTAAACTTTCCTCTTGGGTTTTGTTTTTTGGGGCTTTTTTTTAAGATCAAAATGTCTTTTCGTGAGAATGGCCTTTTCTGATGGATTTGGCAGGGATTGAAGCCACGGCTTATCAGGCATGAAACTGAACACCTTCCCCAGCGAGACGGGTTCAAAAGGAAGAAACCCAAAATACCAACGCTCAGGGCTGCGTTTGGGATGCAGACAGTGGGACCGAACTGAAAATTGTCTGTTAGATCCTCTGTGTCACGTTATTCTCTGCATACCAAGTAAAGAGATTTCCGACCCAAGTGTTAGTCCACCCTCTACAAACACAGCTGATTCTGCTGCAGATATTAAAATTCCCCGACTGTCTGGCCAGCTTTCAGGCATTCACCCTGGGGCATTTTACAAATGCACCTCTGATTTGCAAGAAGTCGATCACCAGCAATCTGATACAACCATTTCAGTTATTGTAGTAATGCCAGGCCGCAGATTAATATTCCTCCTTCCCAAAAGAAGACATTTTTAGAAAGTTTTTAAGAACAACTTTTATACTTTTTTATAACACATTTTGCTAACTCAGTCTGTTTGCCATATATTATATTATTTACTATAGAAGCTGCTGCTCTGTAATTGTGACCCCGTTGTTGCTGTCAGGAACTCATCCTTGGGTGGATCGTTCAGTCTCTGTGTGGTTGGTGGGGATGTGATGCAGCTGTTGGAGCAGCGTTTACATTCTCAGCATTGTCAGGCAGTCAGCTCTAACTGTGACTATTGTACGGCCTCTTCCCTGATAGTCCAGCTCGCCAGACATGCTAATAAACATGCTTTATTGTCAGCTACAGGTCATCTGCTGAGTGGATTTCAAGGGCTTTGCTTTAAAGTTCTGCTGGGGAACTGTTGATTGTAGCTGTTATTTCTTCCGCAGTCCTTTCACATCTCCCTTGTGCACCATATCCATATATTTCAGATTTGCCTTTTTTTTTTTTTCCTTTATCTGGTATATGTACAGTTGATATCCTGCTACCTGCCTTTTTTTTTTTTTTTCCCCCCCCAACTATTTACCTCAGTAATTGGAAAACACTAAGAAAACATTTTTTGCACCTAATTTCATTTGAAGCTCTTGTAAATGAAAGAACGCTTAGATACATTACAAGAACATATTTGTATTGAGAGAGGTACCTTTGAATAAACTTCTGGAGTGCAAGGAAGTTACAGGTTTCTTCTTCAGTACTAAGAAAGGATTTAAGAAAACTAGTTGAAATTTATTTTGTGAAACTCCTTGAGGTTTTTTTGGTCTTAAAAAAAAAAAAAAAAGCCTCAGGAGTTAGTCTTTTATTTGCATTAATGGATTTATTTTAAAGCCTTTGTACACTGCATGAGGTAATGGTTATTCTTTTTTATCCTAAAAATAAACAAAAAACCAACAAAAACACAACCAAACCAAACATTTTGGTTATGACAAACTCATTAATGAGTTGTTCGGGTTTTTTTATATCTGAAATCCTTGCTATGTTGACTGACAACTACTTAACTTTTTGGGACATTTTCATGTGTAAGTATAGAAGAAAAATTTCAAAGACTTCCTTTGTTTCTGTAATGGGTTGTTTGTTACTATATCCCCCTTTTAATGTGTTTATGTATTACATTAATGTCTGGAAACAATAAATCCAGTTTAGAATATTGTATTCATCACAGTCTGACTTGTGTATTGATTGGATTGAGGTTTTCCTTTTTGACAAATTGGAAAGAAGTAATTTTGTAATTATTTTAGGGGGCGTTGATAATGGTAGAAACATTTTAATAGGCAGAAGCTAAACGTAACAATATGAAGCAGAAATATAACTGAGTTGGCTAATCCACCTTTTCAGCATCATGCTGTCAGTCAGAAATTACTTTTCACATTTTTTTGCTGCTGTGACAAAAGATCCAATCCAGTTTATATAGTGGTTTCAAAGACGGTATTTAATGGGGAGTAGATAAACACAGTTACGACTTCATAATGTTAAACTTAATTGCGTAGGCAAAATAGAACCTCAGTACTCATCGAAGTCAGCTTTATTTCTCCTGGTCCATTTATTACCTCCTCCAAATCAGAGGCTACAGGTTGAGTATGGGCCATATCTCATGTTACTAGAGGTCACTGGGGTATCGTACCTGTTGTTGCCAGGAGCATTTTTCTATTATTAAAAGAAGAAATGGTACCATTTGCACCTCGGAGCCCCGTGGTATAAGCACTGCTAAAAGCACAGTCTGGCAGAGAGGGTGTGCCTTTATATTTTGGGTATTGTGTACCCAGATCTGGCTTATCATTACTTGGGATGTGTTAGTGAAAAGTGCATGAGGCTTGAAAATGACCTGAGCTTCCCACTGTGGAACTGCTGTCTGAAATGGGTGTGCTGGAATTCTGCAAAAATGAACGGGAGAACACGATTTGCAAGGTTTGGGCAGCCCCCTCAGTGAGTAATTAAGGTAGAGAAAAGGGGTATCGTCCTGGTCTGTGCTCGTAGGGAATCAGCCTGGTTCCTGCACCTGTACGTGCCACTGCCTTCATCTCTAAGCCTTGTAAAACATTTTAATTCTTGTCAGGAAGCATGGTTTTCTTCCTGCCCTGGGGAAAAATAACTACTGCTCTACCTCATTTTTAAAAAGGCTCCCGTTGCCAAATTCTGAGGAAAGCTCGTTTTACCTGACACAAAACAGCTACCAAAAAACCTCCTTCCCACACTTCCATGCCTGTATCTTGGCATCAGCATGTCAAGGAACTGCTGCCTGTAACGCTGACGTTAGATAACACAAATCCCTCGAGATACCCTGCGGAAAAATTACACTGTGGTATGAGATGCAGTTGTTTTGAAGGCTTGAGAAAGAAGCTGGAAATATTTTTGTTCTCAAGTTGAAACCTTAATTTGAGAAAGATGTGCCTGAGTGTCTGTCTTCCTCTATAAGACATCAGACTGCTTTTTTCCAAATACTGGTGATTTTCTGTGCGCTGTTAGGATTCAGTATTCTGAAGTGGCAGCAAGAAAGTGTCTCGTGTCTAGGGACTTTAAAGAAATAGTTTAAACTTTAGTGCTCTTTCTGAGAAGCATTTTAACTCTCAGAAAAAAATTCTAGATACTAATTGTGATTCTTTCCTTGCTGATAGATTTTAATGAAGCTCTGACCAGCAAGAATTTCTATGGAAAAAACCCCCCAAGCTTTATATATTAATTTATTTCAGTTTCTTGTCATATTTCAGTTCTCATGAATAATAGAGAGAAGCTAATTACACCTTCATGAACTTACGGCTTTGAGTTGTCTTAGGGCCCAGGTCAGGGCAGATGCACCCCTGGTCCAGATGGAGACGTTCTGTCACTGCGTGCTGCGAGGCAGAGCATGGACGAGCTCCAGCTACTTGCAGTTTCCTTCTCCTTCCTGATAACTCTGCTACTAAGTGAGAGACATCCATCCCAGCAGCGGGTTTGTTGATACCACACGCATTTTTTAGCATCACGTAGGCTCTTTCTGCAACTCGGAGTAGCTTTGGGAAAAAAATGTGCCTTTGTTTTTATCATGATGGGTTCGGTGACAGAACATGAAAGGAAGGTGAGATAGAGACTTGCAGGTTCTTTTGAGACTGAAGTCCTAAAATAGATTGCATGAGAAGAGAGGAGGCTCATATTTAAGATAAGGATGAGTAAGTCACAAATAATTCAGCCAAAAGGTCCGCACAGATAACTGAAAGGGAACACTGAGTCAAGTATCCACGTGATCTACTAAAGGCTTGTCCAGCCTTCAAATTTGTTTCAGGTTAACTTGAACTAGTCCACGCTTAAGTTCCTTACATCGACAAACTAAATGTATTTGTTACAAATTTTCAGCAAATTTAGGAATACAGAGTTTGAAGTCAAGCTTGCATTAATGCCTTTTCAGAACGAAACCCCTCCTGTGTCCTGTGCCGCTCGGCTCATTGCTTCCACCTGCACCACCCTTCCTGCACTGCTGCTGTCTCGACTTCCCTTTGCAGGCGCTGGGATGGCTCTTGCTGACCTGTGCAATCGAGGCCACAGAAAGTTCCAAACTCGTTCTGCAGGCTTGTTTCAGCACTCAGGGTACTCTGAAGTACGAGGCTTTGGGAAAACCTCAGGAGTGACTCTCCAGCAGGAACAGCTGTCCACAACAGAGGTTCGACAAGAAGCAAGTTCTACAAAAGGAAGGAGAAGTACTTTATTGGGGTAGTAAAAATGTTTTTTATAACCATGAGCAGCAAAAAAGGACCTCCAGCAGTGACTTCTGTTCCTTCTCCATGGGCACCACATCACCCGAAGCTTTCATGCCCCCACGCCCACTGTGAAAACAGCTCGATTCACCTCTGGCGAAGTTCACGGCGTGTGTGGACCTCACGCGGGAGGAGCGGTCGCAGCTGCCTGAGCTCACCTCTGCCAGTGGCATCTCTGGGCACGCTGGCCTACAGCAGGGCGGTTTTCTATCGAAAACTTCAAACGCAAGGAGCCAACTGACCTGACCCAGGAGCAGAAACCCCTCCCTGAGATCCAACCAGGGAAGATGGCTGCTGCTTGTCAGTGCTTTATGGTAGGCAACGCTGCGGGTGGAGTGACCTGAGCTCCCTCCCCAGCACTATTTCTCTGCCACTATGGGCACAAGGCTGGTACTGCTATGGTCCCTTAGGCTCCTGCTGCTTTAAAAAATCTTTGTTTTTTTCTCTACACAGCAGCCACCTTAGCTTTGTGTCTTGGTCCTCCCAAAAGACAGTATAGTGCTGTTTGTTTTGTTTTGTTTTGTTTTTTTCCAGTTGAATCTCATTATCAGAGTGGCTGGAGAAGTAGCAAAGCCCTTATTGTACCTAGAAACTATCAACAAGTTTTGCATAAAAGTCTTCAGAGCTCCTAAAGCTCTTAGCACTAGGAGGAAGCTTTACATGGACAGCAGTAACCTCCCGCAGACATCAAACAGTTCTTGCAACATTACAAGAAGATATTCCCTTCTGCCCCTCAAAGAATGGATGTGCAGGTCTCAGTTGCTTCAAGAAAGTCCCAGGTATAAATCGGTCACCTCCTGGGCACTGTCATGAGCACAGGTCTTATGATCTAGTGCAATCATGAGGACTGTGGTGTGGGAGGGTGAGCTCTTCCCAAGCACTTTGCATTTACGGTAGGATAAGAGCAATTACAGTAGTTACTGGGAGGCAGCTAACTTGGGAGTAGTTTATTCAGCTCAGTAGCTAATGTCAGACAATCCTTTATTTCCATAGGCATGGACCTCATTTGTTGGTGATCAATTCACAAAATAATTGAGTCATGTTGCTAGAAACATCACTTGACTTCATGAATCTTAAGAACATGGATACGCAGAAAGAAAAATACATCACCATTTTTCTGAAGTTGGAAAAGCAACATGTTGTCTGGGAGCTATCATTCACGGCCACTGGCATAAAGGATAGAAGAAAATAAAATTGATTTGTGCAGTGCAGCAAGCACTAATGCAGTAAGAGACCACTAAAAATGGCAAAAATGAATGACAGAACTGAGGTGGAAACTTTCCAGCAGGTAAGTTTCTTCAAAGCATGCTATGAGAGTAAAGCTGACAAAACTTCTATTATTACAAAATATTGTGGTGAAACGTTAACAGACTTTACAATGAAACTGTATTAAGATGGGATACAACTGAAGGTGTTTTAAATGTTGCTGAATGTCAAGACAGAGACAACCTTCCTGCCCACATCAATTTTCACCATCAGCTACAGCTTTTAACAGTATTGGTATTTGAATTTACTAGTCTTCAGGCAGGGGGGGCACCGTGCTCGTTTGTATTTTTGGCCATTGGAAGGGGCAGCCTTTCCAGCAAAGTCAGTTTACTTAAGCAGAACTGTGGGCAGAAGGGAATTTTGTCTTCAACTACATGAGCTACGTAAGGGTTTTCACTCCATCATTTACCTTGTAAATTAGACTCCCGAGGGGAGAGGGAGCTTGATGTTTGAAATGCTGTATGCAAAAAGCCTATAAATTTGTCTCCCTTTTTTGTTTCTCTCTTTTAATATTAAACAGCCATTTTCACTGCTAGTTCTCTCTCTGCCTTAGGACAGAAGAAGAACACTTGCTAGAAACAAAAGAAAGGGAGCGGCAGCAGGGTGTGTCAACTAGGACAGAAGCTGATACAGAAAATCATTTACTGTCATGAGCACACGTTAAGTGTTGCACTTCATAAAACGAGAGGGAAATGTCCTTATACAGGGCTGGATGAATCTTCTTTCCGCTCTCAGTGAACATCCTGAACAGCCAGACACAAAGTTCTTCATTTCCCGCTCGTCTCTTCAACTTTTGCAGTAACGTGAAGCTTTCCCTAACGCTTGCTTCCCAACCGAAGTAGACTTTTGCTGGATTCAGTAGGTTAAGGAAAAAAATATGGAGTAAATTAGCGATTCATTTAATGGATTCTTGCCTGGCGCTTTCAGCATTATGACTCAGTCCTCTCAAAATCATGAGATTGGCTTAATCACTTAATTTTCTTTTTTCCAGATACAAACTCTGAGTCCCTTCTCGTTATTTAGGACACGGGACAGCTTCGCCCAGCCGAGCCCTGGCCTGCCGCAGTAAGCCCTGGCAGGCGGCCTTGCGCAGCCTTTCGAGGGGAATGAACCCTTGCGGAACTCCTCGGGGGCAGCCCGGCTGCTGGCACACTCGCATTCTTTCGGCTGCGTTTCTCCTGCACCGCACCCCCTGACTCCAGCGGCACCGGGCCGGCCAGGTTACTCGTTTGGGCCCACGGCTGCAGCCTGGGCGATGTGGGACCGAGCTCCCGCCACCGCCACCGCCGCCGCCGCCGCCGCCGCCTCTGGAGGCGACAGGCTCGCCTCAGCCCGGGCCCGCCTCACGGCCGCCCGCCCCACGGCGGCTCCCCGGCCGCAGCCGGTGCCTGCGGGCCGCAGCCGGTGCCTGTGGGCCGAAGGCCGAAGCGTTGCCCAGGCTCCCGCCCGGGGCCGCCGCTCCCCGCCGCCGGGCCCCTTCCCCGGGGCCGCGCCGCCCCCCGCGCGGCCCCACCGCGCCTGCGCCGCCCCCGCCCGCCGCCGCCGCCCGGCCCGCGCGCAGGCGCAGAGGCGGGCCCGGGCGGCCCCGCCCCTCCCGGCGGCGCTGTGCGCAGGCGCGGTGCGCGCCGCCTGCCCGCCCGGCTGGTGCGTGCGAGAGAGAAGATGGCGGCGGCGGGGGCAGCAGCGTGAGGCGCCTGGGAGACGCCGAGCTCCCCACGGACGCGGGGCGCCATGGCCGTGAACAGCGCCCAGGTACGGGCTGTCCCCGCGCTGCCGGCCCGGGGCGCTGCGGGGGCCCCTGACGGGCTCCGAGGGGTGGCCGGGCCCCGCCGCGCGGCTCGTCGAGGGGGGGAGCGTGGTGGCCGGGACTAGGCCCAGGGTGATTCTGCAGCTTCATTGAATCTCCTCAGGGCGGTGGGGGGGCCTCGCTGCCGGCCGGAACGGCGGTTTCCCGCACTCCCGGCGGCGGCTCTGCCCCGCGGAGGGGCCCAGCGTGCTGGGGCTCGGCCCCTCGCCGCGCCGGTGTCACCGCGCCTTGGCGAGGGGGAAGCAGCGGCGGGGAGGAGGAGGCCTGCGGAAGTCCTGTGCGGGGTGAAGTCAGTGCTGTACCCGCATCTGAGCTACTGCGAAGAGAGGATGGCTGGAAGAGAGTCGATAGCTGGGTGGTTTGGGGTTTTTTTTTCAGCTTTTTTTTTAAGGGGGGAGAGACAAGTGATTCTATAATGAGAACGGAATAAGGAGATTTGTAAACTAATCCTCCCCCCCCCCTTCGCCCAAACACTCAATAAACCTCAATGCATTGGGGTGCAAAGGGCTGAGTGTTGCAAGATTACTATGCATGGGGATGCGTGTGCAGTTTGCCTGTCTCCCACTAACTAAACCAGCCAGAAGATTTGTGCACGGAGTAAAAAAAAAAAAAAAAACCAAAACCAAACCTGCAATCGTGGTAGTTTTTCACTGGAAGTGAAAAGCTCGATTCCTGGTCTAATCTAGTGTGTGCTTAGGGCAAATGGTTGGGTGGGTTAACTTCACTATTTCTTCACTGTGAGCTTTTCTCCCAAAAAGCTTTAAAGCAAAAATGTCAGGCAGTGTGTGTGGTGTACCGAGGTGTCTATTTGCCAGACTTCATACAACTTTGTCGTTAGCAAATAATAAAGTTTAGAAATATTTGATCGTATTAAAGATAATTTTATTAAGAAGCTGTATTTTGAGGTACAAAATACATTTCATAAAATCTAAGTGTTTTAAACAAGGCGGTGCTTTATTCAGAATTCTGTTTTGTTTTTTCTTCTGAAGGGCAGTTAAGGTACACATGTAATAAAGTTGTGCAGTAGAGGCACTGACAATGATTTTTCTATAAAGCCAAGTTTGTAATTGGTGAGAACTATCGTGGCATTTGTTCAGCTTGATTTATTTATGTTGAGAGAGAGGGATGTAATTTTATGTGGGTGTTCTGAGGGCAGTTGCACCTTCTGAGTTTAAAATTTACAGTGGCTTTAAAATTTTGCATCCTTCAACTTTTTAGTTGGAGGAAACTGACTGGTTTTGGAATTTATTTTTTTTTTACTGCCCTAATGAATGGTAGAATGCACATGCATCAGAAGGATTCGTTGTCCAACTTGGAAGCTCTATTACTCGCTGCTTTCCCCTCCCCTCAGTACTAGACAGCAGTTCATGTGGTCGGTTTGATAAGACCGCTTGACATTGCAGCTTTTTTCTTGCTTTAGAAGAATTAAGGACATTTTTGTGTCTGTATTTAATTGGTTGGTGTACCTTGAAATAGAAAGAAGAGTTCAGTTGACGATTTAGTTTATTGGTGAAGCACTGCATAGCTGTAATTAAAACTACACTGTAAATTAATCTTTAGTACTAACTTGTACATAAGACTATTTTAAATCAACTCTATAGGTAGAGGTAGATATTTAGGTCTTGTGAGGATTGCTGCTTAAATTTATAATTCAGAAGCAAATCTGTAAGATACCTTTCGGTTAATGCTTTGTTCGTGTCATTAAACACAGCCTATTTTTGTGTTGGTTCTTTTCTTTTTTCTCTATTGTAAACAGTTTATTTAAATGCTGTCTGGGATTTATGCGAATACATATTCTGCAGCAATATAGTGCTGTAATCCTGAACTAAGGTAACAATGTTTTGCATTCTCTGGGATGGAGAACCTGAAGATAAGTTCAGGGATGCAATTTTACACGTTTCCATTTTATTTTAGAGTGGTACTGTTGCAGATCAGTAGAAAAATTAGTGAGTTTTAATAAAAGTTGTCTGTTCTGAGCACAACTAAATAACATTATTTAGTCATGTTTGTGTCATAATGCAGAGTCCTAGGCAAAAGTACTTCGTTTTTCTGTATAACTGTAACTTGAATGTACTGTAATCGAGACGATTTTTTTGTCACACAGGGGAAAAACAATCTTCAAGAAAATCACGCTCTTTTAATAGCTGAAATGCGTAGTCAGATTTCTGCCAATTAATGGATTCATGTAACAGTGGGCAGAAATATTTCATCAGTCAGGTTGCACATTCTAACAAATGAATCACGAAACATGACCATACCGCACATTTTCAAAGGGGCATTAATTTGGGATGGCCAGCTAGTCAGCCAGCACATGAGTATATGGGAACACAGTTTAGATACCACTGGTCGTTTGTACCTCTGTTCCGTGTCATTACTTCATAATCTTTTCATGAGATATTTAAGTGTGCTGTCAGTTTTCTGGGCGTGTTCTGCGTATATTCAAAATCTGTAAGATTCTTTTTCAGTAAGGTGAGCTACAAGTAAACCTGTATCACTACAGGTTTTGTATGACAGGACAGATGATGAGCTGATTTAGCGCTGGATATAGTTGAACCGTTTGTCATCAAGGTTATCTAAAAATCTTTGTTAAAAAAAAGGCATTTAAAAAACTATTTCCCTGTTTGAAAAGAGTAATATTCTGTAGGCACTGTATAAACAGTTGTTTTAGCCACTTTTCCTATTGTTTTTCACTGAAAGAATTAATACAAACGCATCATTTATAAATCTTGTGAAAACAAGTTAAGCAGAAGAAAGGATACCATAGCAGAATGAATCATTTATGCTTGTTTTGTTCTTTCACCATTTCTGTGGTGTCAAATTAACTCAGTGCCATTTTAAACGTACTGTATTGCCCCCAAACCCAGCTGAAGTAAAAACCAGTACGTTTTGAGTTCAGAAAAAACTGAACGAGCTCATAAGCTGCTCATCCTCACCCAAGCCTGTGTCTGGCCTGGCAACCAGAATAACTGGAACTCAGAACATGGCATGCAATCCGACTCCCTGAAATACTGCACTGCAAACTACCTCTTTTATGGCTGGCTTGGAGTGTTGCTCCCTGGCAGGGTGTAGTTTGATGTTCCCTTAAGCCAGTGCTGTTTCTGGAAGAAAAAAAAAAAATAAAATGAGAAGGCAGCAGTCTGTTAGGCATTTGTTCTACACTTTCTTTGCAATGTTCTACCTGACGTTTGTGGGTGACCTCGATTAGGAAATTGTTCAGTCTCAAAAAAAAAAAAAATCTTTAAAAAATGGTCGTTATGCAGCTGTATGAGTTTCTTGTGCTAGCTTGCTTGAATCCGTGCGTATGTGTTTAATGTTACAGTATCCTTACAGACAGAAGTGTTTGGAGAGAAGGCAGTGTGGATTCTATCCATCAGGGTCGTGGAATACGCTGAAAACTATGGGAGACACCCTGACCACGTAATGAAAGGTGGCTCTGGGCGAGGGCTGCCCATGGGTGGATTTGGAGAGAGGCGTTTGAGTGCATCATCTTGCTGTAGCTGCTGCTTCTCCCCTGTCCTGCTCAGTTGCTATTGTGTGCTTTAAAGCAGTGAACAATCTGGATTTGTCTCCCTCCCACCCACCCTTTTTTTTTTTTTTATTTTTTTTGTTTTCCTTTGAGTCTTGATTTCATTGCTCGGAAGGGTCTGGGTTTGTCCTTTTGCAGGAGCTTTTGCCTGTGGAGTGAGTAGCTGTTTCAGGCTTCCGTGATCTCAGAATTCAGGCTGCAGCTGAAGCTGTGAGTTTAGGTAGCCAGAAGGTATCATTTGCCTTTCTAAAATGTGAATGGTGAATCCGTGCAGAGTACAGCGGATGAATGTGGGTTGGTTAACTTAAAAAAAAAAAAGAAAAAAATAGTCTGGGAAAACTGACATAGAACTTAAATTTGGAACTATATGGCAGCATGCAAATAATAGAATAAACCCACAGGTTTTGTGAATCACTGCTATTTATTCTGTGCATTCTAGACTATAGCACTGATTTGGAGACTTTTTTGAATGGATCCAGCCATTTACCTATTAATAAATCCAGTTTTTGTAGGCAGTTGCTTAGACACACTGCTTTTTGCATTTGTGTAGCTGTTAAAATACTTGTCAAGTTAAGTGAGGTTTTGTTTATAGGTAAACTAAGCAGTCTCATTTCTGTTTAGTGATACACATGCAACATGCTGTGTCGTACAAAACAGCCAAATCTGTTGTAATAGAAGTTGCTGGCCTTGGGCCATTGGATTATAGTCATTTGTCACTCTAATGCCATTTCAGCAATGTAGATGTTCATTTCCAAAGAATTAAACATGCTAGAACTGCGGTTTTTCTTTCTGATGGAAGTGTTTTATGTGTGATCATTAAACATACAACTGGGGATTATGGAACAAAGAGTTATGCTTCATGGTGAAAAAAATGTGTGTGTGTGTGTACATGTGTGTGTGTTGTGTGTGTGTGTGTATATATATATATATATACACACCTCCAAAAACTCCATAATGGAGCAGTCTGAGATTTTAAAATTGGCATTCTAAAGCCTATTTTTATTTTATGAAACTGTAATGTATGCGTTTAAGTGTTTTAAGCATTCCCAATAGTGGTGCTGTGTTGATTATTTTTAAAACACTTTGAAGGTTTTTGTTAGATTAGCACTCATGTTAATGTATTCATTAACACTCTAATAGAGTAAAACTTTGAAGTACATTAGTCTTTTTTAATTTTGTATTTGACTCTCTAATACCTGATTTAATTGTACAAGTTCTTGATATTTAAATACATATAAGAACTTTTCCTCCTTGTTTGACAGCACAGGGTTTATTGATCTTTGGTGTGTGCTACAAGGTCTGTTTTTCTTCACCTGTAGTTAGGCAGGAGGGAGCTTAAATCACAGGAGCCCTAACAGAGTGTATGTGTAAGGCTTATTTAAATCATACACCTTATGGAGAAGTATGTTTAACATAAAATTAAGAAAGGCCTTCTTGAGATCCTGTGATAGTTTCAAATGCTAGTGCCGTGCAAACTGAAAGAAATGTGCAAGAGTGTTTTGGGGAATTTTGCTGCTTATGGTGTTGTGTGTGAATTCGTATCATGTATGGAAGTTTTAAAAGAAGCATTGTATGTTATTTGCATTGGAATTGTAGTAGGAAAGAAAGGGATATGGATGAGCTTCCACTGAATGTAATGTTAACACAAAGTGGAAAATCACTTAAGGGTTCTGTAATTTTCTTAACTTTTTAACAAAGTAAGCCCCCCAATTGGTGTTCAGCTTGAGGTGGAAAAGAAAAATGCCCTATCAGTAAGAAACTGCAAAGAACGTATCGCTAAAGGTTGTGTGAAAAGATGCATTAAAAAAAAAATAAGAGAAAGTAGGTTTTCTTCAAAGAATTCTGTGTATGAAAGATTTCTCTCTGGTTTGTTTGAATCAAACTGAACATACTAGCAGAAATAGCAGTTCTGTATTCCCTCAGTGCAGCGGGCATGTTTTTTCATACCACATTTAGAGCCTGCTGTAGTGATTCACAGGTTTCCTGCCTCATTTTTCGCCGTGAATGTTGCAGACTGGCAATGGATTTACCAGTGCAACTTAAAATGCAGAAGTTGTAAATCATTCATACAAAGAAGCGAAGGCTTTTGTCCTGAAAATATTTTGTCCTGTTGGAGTGGGATTCCTTTGTAGGTAGTGTAGCAACATATTACCGTTAGTGATTCTTGTAGTGTCAAGATAATGTTCTTCTCTTCATGAGTACCTAAACGGCTTTGCCATATGCACGTACCTGTCTCGGCAGGAACATGTTTATGATTTGCTCTTCAGCCTGTATTGCAAAAATAGACATATGTGTTTTAAATTGAAGATACCTAGCATTGAAAACTCCTAGAATGCAGGTGGGTTTATGAGGAGTCGGAGGACAAGAGTGACTTTAGATGTACTGACATTCATTGTGTGAATGTATTGAGTTCAGATGCTCTACGTGGTATCAAACCGCGGGTATTCTCACTCCTAGTTGTCTGGTGAAGCAGAGTTCCTGCTGCACATGGCTCCTGTTTGAACAGGCTGGGTGTAAGTTTTAAAGAGGGAAATGCATTTGAGGCTAATCTTTACAAGGTAGGAGTTGAAGAAATAACTCTGACAGGAGAAAAGGGGAGATAGAGGCAAGATATTGATAATCCCTTTGATTCTTGCTGCAAGCATTAGGATGGATGGAGAGGGAAATGTAAGAAGTTTAGCTGGTTATTTTAATGGTAGCAACAGGCAATTAGATTAATTGTATTCAAATAATGCTTTTGGACTGTGCTACTTAGGAGAGTATTTGGTTAAAAATGATGTTATACCAGTACATAATATGAGATGGTCTTGCCATTTTAAGTATGAGTAGGTATGATAAAAGGAGAGGGAAATAAAGCAGGGAGAAAGAGTCATTGTCAGCACAAGTTACAGCTGAATTGCTAGAAACATCAAGTTCTCTTGAGTTCCAGTCTACTTCAGTCTATCCATTAAATCATATAGTCTCTAATAATAGCTAGCTGTTACCAAAGAAAGTAAAAAATATGCTCTAAAGTCCTTAAAGCATGGAAAACCTCACTTTCTGTTCCTTTGCGACTTTTGGGATACAAACCCAAAGCTCCCACTGTTCGAAAATTTCTGCGGAGCACCTTAGTTAATCGATACAGAGTTGGAAAAAAGTCAAAGACAGTTTATTTAGGCAGTTCCCAATACCCCTTTTCTTCTTCTCAGCTAAAGGCTCTGACCGTAGGGTATTGCCCCTTAACAAGAAGTTTAAGCTTCCACAAATCACAGATAGTGAAAGCTCCCTAAAAACACTTAAGACAAAAAAAAAAAAAAAAAAAAAAGGATTTATGTTGTTAACATGCTTTCTGAGATACATAAAATTATCATCCTGGCATTGCAAGCGGCAGAAAATGTAAGTGCAGCAGAATCATAAAAGTGTGAAAGAGGAGTAGTCAGCTTTCAGAGCAGAAGAAATAAAGCTGTTGAGTTTGCTTATGTCAACAGGTTTGCATTCTCAGTCTCTTGAACTTTACCTTTGTACAAACACAACACTGATTTGTGGTGGTCACTCTTGTTGCTGTGAGTCAAAATGACTGTAAATACCAGATGCTGGCATGCGGGGTTTTGGATGTTGCCAAAGACTCACAGTTTCCTTAATTGGGGAGGGTGAAGGCAATGGATACGTATTACACTTTGTCACATAAAGGCAATTGCAGTTTTCTGCTTTGGTGTAATTGCATCCTTAAAATAGAGATTTCCCCTAGTTCTCATCAGTGTTCAACCCTGGAGGCATTTTTTTTCCTTTGCTTTGTACGGCTGCTAGTAATGGTGGGCTACAGGGATCCCTCATTGCTAGAAGTGGTGCTCAGTTGTGTGCTGGGCTACATAGCATGAGCACGGACAATATTTTCACTGGAGCATGACTTTACAGTTAGTCTGAATTCTCACAGTTTTTCCTAGCCAAAAATCTTAGGGCTTAGCTAAGAGCTAAGGTATTTTATAGCCGTTTGGTTTTCGTGCCAAATCTCCTGTGTCTGTGCTTCAAATTATTTTATGACAACTTTTTTTTAAATAAAAGTGCTTGTAATTAGTGCTTGCTCTATTATCTTTGGTCAGATGAGTGTCTGACACATCTAGTGTGTCTTCTGAGTAGCCAGAAGTTGCCATATTTGAAAATGGCAGATGTCACTAATACGAATCTTAGTTTAGTTTGTATTTTCTCTTTTATTTGCAAAGCAGCCATTTTGAGCAATGGTATGAATGACTGATTGTGTTTACTGAATGTTTTTATGATTTGCAAGATTTTTTTAATTGGATTTGGGACCAAAGGAGGTAACGTACAGCCACATGAGAAAGCATGTTCTTTCAAAAGCTGCCCAAATTGGTGGTGTTTGAAAGTGGAAAGTATTATAAATTCACAATATGCAGGCTGAAATATGAGGGTGTGGTTTCATTGTTGTTGCTCAACCTTTGCAGATCTGCATTGCAGATTAGATGGCAATTTGCTCATATTTATGTGGGGTCCCCTAAAATGTTCTTGCTCCTTTGTACTATAGATGGATGATGGCGAAGGTGGAAGGTGCTTGCCCGTGGAGGTGAGGGGTGTGAGCAGGGACACTGCACGCAGTGGCTGCTTCTGCCTCTGTCCTTGCAGTGGATGAGGTGAGGAGCCAGTGCTTCGTTGTTTGTCCCCCTGCCATGTATCGATATTCCCCTTTGGAGATGGCTGGGTGGACAGGCCGGAGAGGTGGTGACTCCAACTCCTGCCTGGATGCGACCCTGAACCGTCGGTCGTGTGCTCTCATCTCATAGTGTTGTGGGCTTTATCAGTAATAGTATGGTGGAGTACACTCTGGTTTAGTCCATTTTCCCCCTCAGAAAGCAGAATTTCAGTATCTTCAATATTGTAAGTATGTTGGGAAATAGCTTGAGTGCTCTGGTTTGCATTCTGTTCATTCACATGTGCAAAAGAAATCTGAGCACTAACAGAAGATCTTGTGTGCAGACAGACATGAAGTAGCACCGCTATTAGTTATTCTTCTCAAATGAGCTACCTGAAAAAAAAGTCCTAATTGTTATCATACAGTAAACCTACTGCCATATTTATACTCTGTTTTTAATACTGCCATTATAAAATATGTGTGTTTAATATGCTTACTGTCTGTGTTTTAGTTGCAGCAGTGTATTAATCTGTGCATTTGTTGTAACAGCTATCTTGCATCTAGGTAAAATTGTGTTACAGATACTTAAGCTCTAAAACTATCTCAGGAGGGGGTGGCATATGTGTGGTGTCCCAATTTTCATTGTAGCTTGCATACCACTTCAAAATACGAAGTTGCTGGCAATGGGCAGTGCCAAATCCTCTCGGGTTTCCACCTGCCACTTACCACATGTCAGGCTGGTGGAGGAGATGGACGGCTGTGTAAGTACAGAGAATCAAAGCAATAGATGGGGTCCTTGGCTTCTGTCTGCTGGGGGACATACAACATACATGTGTGTCACGTGGAGAAGTAGTGGAAGTGACTTGAGTTCCTGCAGAGAGAAACTAAGAAACTCTGTAGTATTACTCTCAAACTCCAGCAGTTACAGAGCTTAAAACACAGGAGACTTTATTATGTGGCAGTTGTGTTTCGTTTCTGTGATCCTCTTTAGTCATGTACCAATCATTGTGATTTTTGCAAGTTTTCTGTCTTCTTTTTGGCTGTTTCTGTATGAGTTTATAACCCATTTTTGGCAGGTCTCAACTCATAAAGGGGAAAGCCTCATTGTTGCTCCTAGCCACTTGCATCTTTTGCTGTATGCTGGTTCCTCTTCTTTTCTTAACCCTCCATCCCCTAGTGCAGAAAAAACCCACAACCAACAAATAAACAAAAAACTGGATTATTTTCCTCTCAGTTTAATTGCTGATCATTCTGCTTGTGCCAGAACTGGCACAGAAGAGGTGGGATTGTGAGTCCAGCAAAATGAAAAGGCGAGTAAAACCTGTGTGGCCTTAGTGAATGGAGGCTGGTGGTGCTTGTTTTTAACGATCAGCCAGTGTTTTCTCTTACTGTCGCTGTTAAATGTGTAGTGCTTTGCCAGGGTGGTTACCCCTGTACAAGATCTGGACAACATTAGTTTTTGCCTTGTCTTTTTTTATTCTTGGTGGCCAGCATGGTTTTGATAGGACTTGGCACCACATGCAGATTAATACTAAACTTTCTAGGTTAAACCTCACTCAGCTGTAGTTTCAAGCATTCAGCACTTCTGAAATTTAGGGTTGAGATGTGGTTTGGCCTTCAAAAAGGTCATATCAGTCCTGGGTGGGTGGGCTTCACTGCCTTCTCAAGGTGCTAATCTGTATTTCTTGTCAGAATGGAGTCCAGATAGCTAATTTTTGCCTCCCCTAATCTTAGCCATCACAATTCCTCCCCTGAGTAATTGCTTGTGAAAAGCATTGTGTGGGTGACTTGTCTAGCCGTGGTGCTGTTAGGGATAGATTTTTAGTTTTCCACAACATTGAGCTACAGTTACTCAGAGGCTATCTATTCTTTTCCTACTTTTCTTTATCTTCTAGTGTATTTTTCAGCTTGCTTGACAAACTGGAACAATGGTCTCCTTAGTGCCCAGGGTGGAAGTGTCCTCTGGGACGGGTCTGTATTGATCCTGTGAGGTGTTAGTTCTCTGTGAAGACTTGAGTAGTGCAGATAAGCAAAGAAAATATCGAACGTACACAAACTAGTGGAAATCAAATGAAAATACAAGCAGTCTTCATTTTTATGCAGCTTTACTTTTCGTTACTTGATTTTAGAAGCATGGTTTTTAATGTAATGTCCTTATCTTAAATAATAGGGTGCCATTCTGATTGTCTCATGCTGTATCTGCAAGGTTAGCACCTTTACGTGCGTGGAAAGGGCGTCTGCTGTTCAAGTGCATGGAGCAATTCACAAGAGGGAGTATTATTAAAGAGGCTGAGATACATACTGCTGTATCTGAATTAAAGAGCCTTCTGACTGGTTATGCAATTCCAGAATTTTGGGTGGTAATTCAGCTTTTGAAGGGGAGAGTGGTCTGGCAGGCACAGACCAGTTCTTTCCATTTCTTTTTCTTCTTGTGCTGTCTCTACCAATAACTTCAGATCCTGTGTCATCTCTTCATCTAACTCTTGTGCCTTATCTTTGGCCTCATCAAGTCAATTGTAATTTCCTTGAACCACTTAAAAATGTGCTTACAGTCAAACTTGTTTAATTTCTTAAAACTCAGGGTTTTAATGTACCTTTTCTTCCCAGAGTTCTACCTCGTCTTTCCTTTCTAATAACCTCATCCAAGTCAAGATGTGTTAGTTTTACTGTTTTAAACATGGATTTGGTGGATAAAAGTTCCTTATGAGGTAAATGCAGGTATAGCAAGCACAGAAGAAAAAAGGTTTTCCTCTGCCAGGGCACTGCCAAGCACCTCTGAAGCTTGCTAGCTGGAAGCCATTACAGGGAAAACCTCTTTGTCCTGGTAGCCCAGAGCATCCTGTCTTGCCAGGGTAGGAATGTACTGGCTCCTTGATGCTATGAACTATGTGGATGGTAGAAAAGATAGTGCATGTGTTGTTTTTCCACCTGGAGGAATTCAGAAGCTCATTGAAAGCAAAACCTTCAAAATCTTAGTTCCTAAAATACCTGCTAAATAAAGATTTTGTAAACCTCAGAAATAATGCTGATTTATACAGCATGTCTGGAATTTGGGTGGACTGCTGTGAGGTGTTGAAAGACAATTTGCTACTTAATGTGGCTAAAGCAGTGTTCTCCAGATGCAAAACTGATTTTACTACCATGTTCTTAGAAGTTTGTTCTGCTGCAGGTAGGTATCTGGCACAAAAGGTTGCAGGCCTACTGATTTTAGTCTGGCAGAGAAGAAAAAACCTGGCTAATACTAAGGGTTATTTTTTCTTCTGAGAAATATTAGATAAAATTAGTAAGAGATTGTTTTGCCTGCCCCACCTGTAATAAAATAGTAGTTAAACTGGCTGTGTTCTTGAGTAACTTCATGTTTCAGCTTCTCTCTCTTCAGTGCTTATCATGCTGTAGTAAATCGGAATAATTCAAGTCTTAATTATTTTTCATTATGGGAAGAGTTTACAATTTGCGCGTTAGACTCAGTAACTAGTACAGTGCAAGCCGAGCTTGCAGAGCTTGAAGTAAAAGTGTTTGCTCAATTATGAGCAACCAGCTTGAAGCTGGTGTTTTCAAACTCATTGAGGGTGTGAAGACAGAGACTTAACAATAGGTGTTTTACCAACCACTGTTCTTGAATTCAAAACTGAAGAGGGACCTATCCACCAGTTTTGGAAGTGTTTATTTTTCTTTTGATATTTACAAGGACTGCCTGCTTGGAGAATTTAATAGGAAAGTAGTTTTGTTTGGCTTTTATTTTGATTTAACATGCGAGGAAATAGATTGGAAAATGTTACTTCTCTCAATCGCTGGCAGATGTTCTGTGGGCTTGTAGTGGTGGAGCTGCTGGTGTAAAAGTGTCAGAAATTCCATCTTTCGCTCTCCAAAGAGCTAAGAATTGATGTAATCAGCCCTGACAATTCAGTTGTTATCTTCCCTCTTGCTTGATGTCCGGAGTGTACTTTCCAGGTATTCCTGCTGTAGTCCCAGAATGACTGCTCATTGCTGCAGCTCCTGTATGTGTAACACAGGAACGTGTATTCTTAACTTGGGTTCCAGTAGAAGGTTCAGGGAAGAAGATATTTTCTTAGCAAGAATACCTGATGCTCTCTTGTAGGATACAAATTAAAAGGTATCTAGAATATCGATACAGTCCTCCTGTCACTGGGCCATTGCTTTATGATCACGTGTGATACACAGCTACATTCCCTCTTCATACTGTATCATTTACAAAATAAAATTGTGGCTGGTTTTGGGTGTGCTTTATTTGTTGTTTTGCAGAGCAGATTAAAAAAAAAAAAATCAATTGGGGGAAGCTTTAAATATGAAACAGCAAAGTTTTTGTTTGTTTGTTTTTTTTTTTTTTTCTGGAGCAGTCCTGCTTTGGAGACCAGGAGATAAAAGTCTTTCTGTAGTTGGGGAAGGTATGCTGATCGTAAGTGCAGTGGTGTCTGTGTAAGGTGATGGGTTGTTTTTTATTCTTCCACTCCCTTCGCCCTCCACCTCTCACTACCAGCAATCAGCGCTTTATAGACGGCTTCTTTGAGCTGGTTGCACTTTGTGGCAGCTGCTGGTTGTTTGAGATAGAAGAATGCCACCAAGCGCACCTCATTTTTGGTAATGGGATGAAGAGAATACATAAACAGAATTTGTTTGGGTGTAAGAAATTGTCTTGTGTTTTGTATCGTTATTTGGGTTTGCTTTTCTTATTTCAAATATGTTACATTATTGATGAAAACTAATAATAAAGAGCGAGCGCAACCTGCTCTGCTCTTGGGAATATATGAATTGCAATCTTCAGGATAAATGCTCTGATCCACGTTGTGCCTCCATGATAGTGTCGGGCTGTAGGGCCATTTTCTTATTCAGCCTCTCCTTCCTGTAATGCTGTGGCTGCAGCTGAAATGTCATCGACTTGTGCTTTCATACTAGCCAGGGATCTGGTTTTTCCTCTGATCAGAAATGAGCTTTTAAGAATGATCTTTTTTTTTCTTAATGGTATGAATTCCCCTTAGATTAATTCATGTAAAATGTGTGGAAAATGACTAACTTTCTTCAGCTATAAGAATTCTGTACCCAAGAAACCCTGAACTGGAGGGGGGGGGAAAAAAAAAGGGAAGGTACAATCACGCACTGTATTTTTGAGCCTTTGATTGCTTAAATGGTAGGCAGGCAGAGTTGCACTGACTCATGGGCTTAGCTGACCTACATTTACCTAGCTCTGATCTTTCTCCAGGCACTATGTAGATTTGTTAATGTTCTAGTTTTAAGCTGCAGGCTAGTCATAAAGGACTGTAAGCTGTGCTAAGGGTTTGCTCATGATTCGTTGCGTTTTCAACTGTTAAAAACTTCAATATGCAACTACTGTGCCTTAAAAATACAGCTTTATTTCCACACATTTTTATTTAGAAAAATAGACCTTTTTTTCATAAAGAGGATAGATTAGCATAGGATTTTTTCAGAAGTGGATTTGCCTAAAATACCACTATTTAGGCTGTGATACAGCTGTAAATACATGGCCAGTGGTCTTCATAGCATCTGCTTATGCGTTTTTGCTTGCAAATTCAGAATCAAAAAAACCCCAAACCAACCTGGTTTTCAGACTCATAGTTTTGTCTGTGTTTTTATAAGCATTTTACCAATAAGTTTCTTTGAATTTGGAATTTAGAAAACCTTGTTATATCAAATTAAGTATTATCTGTGTACCAAGACTTGGTGGATTTCAGCTGAAAAGGAAGGAGAACCTGAGGAAAGGTTGTCTTTCCCTACACTTTCCAGAAAAAAAAAAAAAAAAGACAAACCTTGACAAAATGGAAGAGGAAGGGTGAGGGAGACATACCCTATTTATTGCTGGGATGACTAATCTAAGAGCATTTTCTCTGCTAATAAAACCCAAGCACAGTCATATGCATGTGCCCTTTTTTCCTTGCCAGAAAACAGACTACTGTCCAAAATGTCCCTTTTCTTCCTCTACTCCAGCCTATCCTTACAGCTTTAAGAATAAGAACACTTTGTAGAAGTAGCTTGGTGAGCAAGATTGTATAGCTTATGGTATACATAAACTATTTGATCATTTCAATTTATATGTGAACTAGTTTTGACTTGTTAGGCCTTCTGCTTAGATATAGTTGAATTATACCTTGCCACCATTAAGTAAAAGCTGTATTTTTAACTCATTTGTAGAAAAGCAGTTGAAGTGGGAGTATTTGCAGCTTAAACTAATTTGACTGGAAGATCTGAAGCTGTTGGTTATTAGATGAAAGCCACGTTAATGCTTCTTGAAAGCAGAAGTTGGCACTTCATTTTCCTAGCTTTCTTGTAGCACAGGTGATGCCGAGATGCTGATGCATCAGCAGTGCTATTTCTACCCATTTTTCTAGGACAAGCAGCTGTGTAACACGTACTCCTCCTGCTTGTATTCCTCCAGGAGAGCATTTGTGTTGCTAGACTGGAATACCAGTGGAGATTTCATTGCAGTGGGGTAATGTTAGCACTCATTTTTTTAAGTGGTTAAGGAGAGCACAGCAAAAAACAGTGGACATGGGGAGAGCTTTCAGGTCAGGCATTTTAATCCTTTGGGGTCATCGAGAACTTTTTTTCCTCTCCTTCTCGAAATTCTGCTGTTGCTGTTTTTATCTGCATAGTTAAGATACCACTTGGTCGCTAATAGTAATCAGAGTTAATGTACAAATATAAAAGTATTCTTACTTTCATTCCTGTGTGGTAGAAAACAAATTTTCTGCTGTAGATTTATTTGGTTGTTTTATGTAATTTGTGTTATAATCTAGATGCAGTTATTATCTCAATGATGTAAAGGTGATGTAATTGATGAAATGTTTTGTTCAAAGTGGTGTAAAATCTGCTGGAGTGCAGGTGTATGTTACACTATTGTAATCATATTATAGAGATTAATTTAGAAACCGATTCCAGTTTTGTTGCAACTGGAAACACCAGTGACTGACAAGCGGGGTGGTTTGGGATGTTGCTGTAAAAGAGGTATTTAACATGAGTATTTTTTTTTTTAAAGATAACTAATGTTGGGAGGCAGGCACTCGACACAGGGAATTTGATCCCTTCCAGCATGTCAGACTGGACATAAGCTCACTAGACAGTTTTGGAAATGCAGGCTGAAAATCTTTGCTGCTGTCGATAGTCTCAGTCAGTCAATATTGTTAACTTGTACTATAGAGAAAATATCTTGCAAACGTGATATGCTATTTTAAAAAAAATTCTTATCCGCAGAGTGTTTGTATAGTATTCTAGTCTCACGGTTGTAAGTTCTTCAAGAAGAAGGCAAAGATACAGGTCTTTTGTTGTTCTCTTTGGTCCCACAGGAGGGAGTTCAGAACTACAGTTGTGTCTGGTTCTTTCAGACATTTTCAGGAATTTAGTTATACTTTTTTTTTTTCTTTTGGTACTCTCGAAAACTGTATGAGAATGTTTTGAATTAAATTCCTGAACTTTATTTGTAAAATCATAGTAGGTGGAAATAAGGCAAATAAATGAAATCTGAAGTACTGGTAACATAAAGTTTGATTAAGAACTCAAGCACCCATGCCACAAGCAGCTTCATGTGAAAAGAGATACCATTTTAGAATTGCACAAAGTATATTTAATTTTGCATTGGTTTGTGGTTTTTTTTTTTTTTTTTTTTTAAATTTATGTGCTGGTTGTTAGTGTCAGCATCTGAAAGGAGAGATTTTTCTGAGTGTTGTGTACCATCTGGCCTCATTTTTAAAGTTTATTCAGGCATTGTTTTATTTTCATCCTTGGTCTTGTGAGCAAGATGTGAGTGTGCAAGAAGGCATTTACATTTGAAAACTCCCAGAAGTTTAAAACTTGTAGATCTTGAAACTAGCATTTAAAAAAAAAAGGTGGAAACCAACCCTTGTGAATAATTTTCTGTTTAAAGTGATTGGTTATTAAACCTCAGTATGGAAGGTACTAGATGGAAAAGAAGTCAGTGATCATGCAGTGTAAGAAAGACATTTTGTTATGTTGGTAAATGTTTACTCACATCAGTTAAAATCATGTTAATTTTAGTATGTTTAATAACGTATTGTACATCTCTGCTCAGTGGTCAAATTGGGTTACAGTTGTGAATTGTAGAGTGGAATAGTCAGTATGTTTTAGCTATACGATTTTGTTTTTCCATTCCAAAGAGGAGGTTTGGAATCATTGACAAGTAGAAAAGTAGTAGAGGTAGATTACCCTGCTCCAAGAATTCCACAAAGCCCTTGTCCTCTGTACCCCTGCCACCCCCCAGAGGAGGCTTATTTTCCTTCTGTTTTTCTTACACAGCTGCAAGTGGAAGATCGGTGAAATTTTTATGATACTGTTTTGACATTGCTCTTAATCTATGGCAGAAATCAAGCTCATCAGACTGCGGTATCTTAAGGGGTCCTTGAATACACTTAATGCAAGGTTAATGATTGCAGAGTTAAATAATCTGGGGAGTAGCAGGAGAAATGTGGTGTGAAATATGTGCTTTTGAAAAAGGGAAAGAGGATTCCTTCCCAGGAGCCAGAACAGAAGGCTTCTATGTAGGTTGCAGAGATGGTTTGAGAAGGAGAGAGAGAGCAGATCTTACTCTGAATTAAGCCTCTTAGGGATTATGTATCTTTAAAAGTAAGTCTAGGGGTACACATTTCAGTCAGAAATTTTCAAAATTTCCTCCAGTCTTTCATCCAAATCCAGTGTTGGTATGAGACTGGACTCTCTTCTAAGCATCATCCTGCTCCACCTTATGAGTTACCACCTACACCATTGCTTACTATATGGCATGCTTTTCAAGCAGATGCATTTTTTGTGTGAGGATATACATCAAGATGAATTTTTAAAATGTGTAATTGAATGCTAAATGTGTAATGAATTCACGCTTGGAGAAGGTGTCATTTTTTTTTTTTTTTCCTTGAAATTTACGTAGAGCTCTGAGTAATTAAATCTCAACTTTTCACTGGTAGTATTTTTTAATACTTTGTGTTTGTGTGTCACCGTACATACTTCAGTTTATGTATTACCCATGGTAATAGTATGGATTTTGGCAGCTGGGCCAATTCAGCTGTCTGTTCATATGCATTGTCATAGCGATTGTGCTCGTCCCTTGCTTAGGTAACTGTACAGTTTTGGCTACTGTAAAATAAAAGGCTGTTGATGCACTGACATGTCGGTGATGTCAGCATGACAAGCAGTTTACCTCTGAGCAAATCAGTCTCTTGCTGACACTGGGGCTGACCATAAGCAGTCTGTATCTGAAACCCACTCTTCCCTCAGAGCGTGTATGGTGAAGTCTCAGTCTGTTATCCACGACTGGAACCTCAAAGTACTTGACATACACACAAGTTTAGAGATGGATAGTGTAGGGCAGGTTAGAGTTTGGTGTTTAAAGGAATTTGGTGTAGTCCTGATGGGTGTGTTTCTTATGCAGTTGCACACCTGAAAATACTAAAGTCAGAATGTTAAATAGTCTAAAACGGATTTGACAAAGTTAATAGCACATGCTAGTGTATCTCTGCTGTGTGTTTTAAATGTTGTTTACAGAGTGTGGGGTAAATGAATCCTGATTGTGAGTAGCTTGTGTAGGAATTGTGTCAATAACGTAAACTTTTGTTTGATTGTTCCAAATATTAGATTTGGAAAAAAGCTAACTTTGAGGCTTTTGAAATTAAGGGGAATAATTTAGAGTGTACAAGCTAGGAGCCCGAAAATCTCATACTGATAACAAGATGATTTCTTGCAAGGGTGTGTGCTTTTTTGAAATCCTAGTAAACATTTTTTAAGCAAGAGCTCACTACTTAGGCATTTCAGTTGCAGAAAAACCTTTTACATTTGAATTAATGGTTCAGAGTAAGTACTACAGGGATGTCTTTCTGAAGCTGTTTCACAGCTAAAACAAGTATTTTCTGACACAGAGATAACTTGTATCGTGCCAGGCACACTGATTCATTGGGATGTAGGATGGACAGACAGCAGGCGGGGAACTAGTGCAGTATTTCAAGTTGCTTAAAATGTAATGGCTTCCCCCCACCCCACCCGCCCAGCATCCTTTTTTGTAGAGATTGTTATACTTGCCAAATGATGTGATATCTCAGTTCTTTTTCACTTCAGCACGTAGTTGTGCCTTAAAAAGGTTGGAAAATTCTGTCGTGCTACCAGAGGATGCTCTGTGTGCAGCTTGCAGAAATGTATTTCTTGAGAGATGAAGCTGACTTAGGAGGCAGAGGACGACAGGGTCTGTTACAATGGGTGGGTTTAATGTCAGCAGTCATGACCTAAAAAAGTTTATTTTTAAAACAATATTTTTCTCAGTTTATTATGCAGGGATCTTTTAACTGGTTTACTTTGCGTTTGCAGGTGTAAAGCATTATTAAATAAAGCCTCATAAAATCTAATGGAACTCTGGTTTCTTCAGGCCCAAATGGGATGGATTTTTTTTTTTGCGCTCTAGGTCTGACTAGGATTAGCTGTTGGTAAATTTTTTAATGTCCCGTTTTAAATTGTGAAGAGACAGTTGCATAGAACATTTCCTTATGTGAATATATAATTTTATAGTAAAAAGAGTTCCCTTAAGATAGTATTAATGTTTAACTTTCATCTTGTGCTCCCTATTTAAAAAGGAAGCAGTTTCTTTTTTTCAGAAAGAAGTACCTGGCCTGTGATACCTCGGTTAAAAACATTGGTTAATTGAAAGACTTTATTATTATATGGAGGAATTAGGGGTAGATTTATATAATTTAATAGCCTACAATAGAGATTATTGTTTTGTTGCATGACTGCATCAAAAATTATCTTCTGAAATGATAATTTAGTTATGATTCAGCAAGTGTTTTTCTTAGGCGTGTTTTTGGAATATGATAAATTCGAACTGGTATGGTACTGAAGAAAAATGACTTGGTTATACTGAGAGCATAAGCCAAGATTAAGTCCTGTGCCAAGAACTGTGAAGCCATTCACTCAAGTACCATTTAGGGATCCTGTTCTCTTCAGGTGTTGTGCCGTTGCAGTTAGTAGTTGGCAGTTGGTTATGTGAAGGTTTTTTAAAGCCTTAACTGTTCACTGTGCTACAAACATTTGTATCACAAATGTTCTGGTTTATTTTGACTGTTAGAATTGTTTGTTGACTAAACAAGATATATTCATATTTGTTTAAAAACACTGAAGGCCATTAAAATGGTTAAACTCTTTCCACACATCAAAGTGATATAAGTATAAATCACTTTCTGTGTAAGAAAACTACATTTTGTAATTGCTGTGGAATTTAGCTTAAACTTAAGCTTTGAAATTTATGAATGTAGAAGGCTGTGAGTCATGCAAACAGCAAGTATATGAGTTTTATTGGAATAAACCACCTAAAAGTTAAAAAAAAAACAACAAACAAACAAACAACAAACCCAACCTGTGATTGAATGACTGTATCTACAGCTTGTGGCAAAAGCCTGCACTTCACTAGAGGTGATTTTTCAAATTGACAACTTCTTTCTATGGTTTGGTTCCCAATCTCCCAGTACTTAGTTGTATATTGATTGAGCCATGCTAAGGATTTACCATGAGGAAGACTTGGCCCTGGCAAAAAAGCTGGTGTCTGATGCGGTTTTCTCATGGAAGGGTGGAGGATAGCAAAGAGTTGTCTTAAATTCCCATCAGAGTATGCTGAAAGTGAATGAGAGTGATAAGCTGTAAGGTGCTGCACCCAACTGACCTGCTTTTTATCCGTAGCCATGCTTTTTGTGACTAGTGACTCTTAATGTGAATATCCCTTCCACATGGCCAAGAAAGTGTTATTAGTGGTATTTTCCAGTCCTCATGTCTATTTTCTCAATATATTCAACTCCTTGCTCAACTTTTCTGTCCCGGTATCTCTCTGCTGTCCTGAGTGTTCAGGTGCTATTCAGCTCATTGCAACTGGTGGTGGAATTTTACAGAAGCTTCCAGGTGCTAGGAAATGCCAACACACCAGGTCTTTTTATTGGGAATGCTTCACTTTCTGTAAACTGGATATAAACTCCCATTTTAGCGTGGGGTTTTTTTGGTAGTCATTTTAGGTACTTGTCTTTTTGTCATAGAAATACATATGCAAAATACCTAAAAAAAAGGGTGCGGGAAGTTAGTGCTGGGAAAAGATGTTTCATCTTAGGTTTGTTACGCAGGTTTTCAGGCACATGGGTAACAAAATTTGTAAGAGCAACTGTACCAAAACTGGTGATATTTAGATCTTGTGTATTTTCCTGCACCATTGGTGGTTTCAGTTCTTTTGCGTGTGTGGTACCGTTAGTTTTGCATAGCTCATTAGTTAGCAGAACTCTGGAAGAGTAATTGTTTTTGCTGTTGTGCAGGGTAGGTATCTGTGTTTTAGAACATAAACCAGCTTGTGTGTAGGGCTTATGCACACTGATGCAACTTCTTGCCCTACGTGTTGGTTTAAAACTGGTCACGGGATGAGCTGCAGTTTGTACTGTGATCACCTCTAGTGGGAATTTGAAGGAAAATGCATTCTATACAGTTTTAGAGCCCAAAGTCCTTTGCTAAGGACTTGGGAAGGAATTAAGATGAGAGTTGGGATGCGAACCAGGTGAGTTTCTGGCTCCCAACACACAGGTCTCTTTGAATGTTAGTATCTTAATAGATTTTATCATGAATTTATTAATTATATTGAATAGAAATCCTTCTTTAACAAAGAACTTTGTTTTTTATTTTTAGTATATTTTTGGGGAGTTCAGCCCTGATGAATTTAACCAGTTCTTTGTGACTCCACGATGCTCAGTTGAGGTAAGAATCTACTTTAAACTGTTTCTAGAAATAACATTGTAAAGCTTCATCTTTTTGTCTATTTGAAATACAACAGTACAGTTATTTTTTAAATTATTCTCTTAGTTTGCTAATTTACAAACTGAAGATATTGAACAGGAGTCTTCTTTCCATGTACGTGGATGTTAACTCAATTTTTAGAAATAATTTAATTATTCCACCTTCTACTTGTCATCTTTCAGAGCTGGAATAGTAGTGATAGGATGTTGAAAGTGAGTTATCCAGCCCTATTACCTCAGCTTTGATTGCTTTTTCTTTTTTAGAGGTGGATATAGAAAAAACTTTTTCAGCAGTGTTCTTGGTTATAAGGTGGGCTTCTGAGTCTTGTGAATCTTTTAAAGCACCAGGATTCTTAATATTTTCTGACAGGCAGAGCACTGCTAACCATCAAAGCTATGCTTCCAGGGAAGGCTGTGCGCCAGGTCTGAGGAATAAGTGGATCAATAATAACTAAGTACAGTGGCAGTGAGAATCACAGAGTGGATACAGTTGTCTTTGTGTGTTTGAGTTCATGATTTACTGCTGATAGTATTGTAGACTCTTATTTTCTGTAGTCCTTCACAGAGACCGAGGAAACCATTTTCCTTTGTAAGGAAGAGTTATGCCATTGTCCTGATCTCCAGACTTGCAAAATAATTTTCCTCTAGGTCAATTTCCATGCTTTTCCTCCAAACATTTCCATTCAGATATTGTAGTCATGCTTCTATCCTCCCTCCTCAGCATAAAGGAAATGAACACTTCAACTGTAGATGGGGAAATCCTTTTGTCATATTTTACAAATCTGACGACCATTGTTAATGCAACTTTAGTTTCCTGTAACTTAATTTTCCAAGTATAATTAGTATAGTATACTGCTAAACAGTAAAAGTGCATGAAGGGAATGGGGTGGAGTGGGGGGAAGTTTAGAAAGAAAAACCTAGCTTCTACTTGCCTTTAGGGGTAGCTTTGTATCTTCTCTGGTAGGTGGGAAGTCATGCAGAATAGATCTTCAGGTAATACGTGTTTTTTCTGATGATACTACTGTTTTCCCATCATTAAATACAATAGCAGTAGTGTCACCTTAAGTGTCCTGCATCAGCTATTCTGATGCTTATATTGTGGAAGATGAAAATGTCATATCTTCTGTAGAGCTCTTCTCATAAGGTATGTTGAGGAAACATGAACGTACAGCATTAAAACCAGTCTTGCTTCATTTTATAACTGTCTCAGGTGTACTACTTACTGGTTAGCTGTCAGAATAAAAAAACTGTGTTGAATGATATTCCTTAAGTTTGTCCTTGATCTGGTTCAGTTCAACGTTTTTTAATTATCTGGATGATGAAATAAAAATTATGCTTATTAGTTTTACACCGTGCAGATATTTCAGAGAAAAGTGGTCTGAAAAAAAACAGGGTGAAATTCAAGAAGGACAAGACTGGGATGCTAGTACTGGAGTGGTGTTTGACACGCATTCTGCTGGGATGCCAGTTCTGGGAGTCCCAGCATACGTGGATGCCGACGTCCTCTGAAGTCCCTTACCAATTGACTTCCCTTACCTATAGACTGAAGGGTGGACTGAGGCAAGCAGTGGCTAAAGCTAAGAGCTGTCTAGAATGGCTCTGTATATATGAGATCTTTAATACATGTTCTGTCACACCCTTGGTGACAGAGATGATTCAGATGAGCCAGTTGTACGAAACAGGTCAACTCAGAAATGTCTGCTTTGCAAAGGTGCTGTTGGTTAACTAGATATATAGGGGACCAATAGGTGGTTTACTTCCCCCTGCCCCTTGTATTTTCTTAAGCCCTTTGAATTGGAGAAAACCAAGAATTACAAGTTTTATTGTAAACTGTTGACTGTAGACTTCTAAAGTTAACGTTTTTACCTCAAACAATAAAACTGTATCAAATCTGTGTTCAATATTAATATGGATAATAGATTCTTAACAGCCTGAAGCCTCTTTCTGACCTATTGATTCTCGTTTTGACTGGAAAGTTGATGTATTGAGATACATTGTGGTTTATAAATGGATTTTACAGTATGTGTTCTTTTCATGTGCTTTTTTATAATGGAATTTTAGGAATATTTTTTGTGCCACTGACGCACTGTTGTCTACAGTGCTTTAAGGAGGCAATGTGTAAGTATCTGTAGCTTTAGAGAACTGAAGACTTCAGCGGAAAAGTCTTTGGTATTTGTTACACCATTGCAGTTAATATTTAGACTAGTGTTACAAAACTAGCTATACTCCCATTGTTTTGTCTCCCACTGCAGAAACAGTTCAGCTGTTCTCCAGGCAGGTGCTGGACTTGCAGTGCAGCAATAGCTCCCAGTTCATGCAGGCACAGGGGAAGGCGTTCAGCTGCTGGGGGAATTTGGGGGCAGGCAACGAGGGATTAGAAATTTCCCACCTGTGGTTACCCAATAGCAGGGGTTCCATCAACCAGAGTCCATAAAATGATGACAGTGTTTTACACCAGACATACTTAAAATCCAGATAGAAACTGTATGCTGTGGTTCCATTATGCTTAGGCTATGATAAATGTTTTTGTTAAATATGATTAAGAACACACCTCAGCTAAACATTTCATGGGCAACACTATAGCTGAACCAGGGTGAGAGTCAAAAGGTTTAGGTGTGACTGTTGTCTTTGCAAAAACTTTGTTTCATCCTTTCACAGGTAGTTTGGTCTGTGTTGCGTTTTTGTCTAAAAAGAGGGTATGTTCCTCATTTTAAAATCATGGTGAGTTACTGTTGATGAAGGAAGATCCTGATGCTGCGAGGTGAATTGCTTGAGAAGTTGATGAGCCTATGGTGTGTAACCAAGATTATCTTTCAGTAATTGTGGTAATCTGCAAGGACACTTGAAGCTACAGTGTGGGATTTGATAAATATAGAAGCATGAATTCCAGAAAATCAAACCTTAATAATGATATTATTCTTAAAGGATTCAGATGTTTCAAATGAAACTGATACTGAATGTTAATAGAGTTGTTTTGTCTTTTAAATAAGTTTCATTTCTTTTTTGTACAGCTCCCTCCATACAATGAAACAGTTTCATGTGGTATTAAGTCCACAGGTAAGTTTCACAATGGTAAGAATTGACATCCATTTTTTTTTTTTCAACTTAAAAGGTTGTGACACTTTCCTTAGATTTACTACAACCTGTCTTTAAATGTAATCCTTAGAACTCATTCAGCAGGTGTATATATGTCAGATTGGTTTTTTTAAACATCTTTATTGAATGAGATCCATGAGAGTGTTAGAAAACACTGCCCTGAACTTCAGGTAATTAGCATGGACATGCTTAGTCCTTGATTGTGTTACCACACAGTCTTAATGTCTTGTGGAAATATTGCAGGATGTAGCTGTAAAAGTGTGGGGGGCTCAAGTTTGCTAGAGAACTTGTCCAGAAGAAATAAGTAGCAAGTGTGTTCAGCAGGCCCTCCTCTAAGAGCCACTGCATAAGTATTTTCTGGCAGTTGCAACCTGAAGACAGCTCTGCAAGCCGTGCTCTGTTCAGTGTTCCCATTGACTCGTGTTTCTGTCTGGCTCAGCTATTTTTTTGGAAAATCGTTTTTTTTTTTTCCCTCCTCCTTGGTGAAAGTATGAGTCGATATAAAAATGCATTACAGCATTCCTGTTTTAAAAGCTGTAACAGTCACACGTCTACTCTGTCTCAACCCATACACATTACAACCTGGCCTTACTTCATAGTTAATGTAACGTTGACCATTAAGTAGGAGTTGCACATGATCTTCACATTATATAGTTTAAAGTGAACTTTCACAGTATTTTGAGCAACAGGTAAATTAGTGTTTGTTTTTTTTTTCCCCTGAACCAGGGGAGAGCAAGGAAGCTGAGACTTACCCAGATGTATATGAGAATGATACAAATGACAAAATAATGCAAGTGTCTGACTGGACATTTCTCAAAAATACTTAAGAGGACCAAAATGCACATATTAATGTTTAAGAACACTTGATCATTATGCTTAGTGACTTTGGCCTTGTGTTTAAAGGTAAATAAGACAGCCAGTCGTAAAGAAGGACAACAGGTCCCATTTGAAAGCAGATAAGCAACATTTCTGAAAATTCAGGAGCTTTATTTAGTACAAGACCAGTTTTAGGTCCCTGAGTAGTTTTAAGTAGGAGTTTGAAAAGTTTGTTAAAAGGACCATATGGTATGAATTGTTGGTGACAGCTGTGCCCAGTCGTATATTGCTTTGTCTAACTATGGATTTAAATTCTCTTAAGACGGAGATTTTTAATGTTCACAAGCCATACAGAAAGTTGGTTTGTACAAATGTTTTTCAGATCATTCCTAGACCCTGAGAGAACCCCTCCCAGCCCTGAGATTAGGTAATGACAGCAACTTAGGTTTTGCCTGAAAAAATGTCTTTAACAAGCTTGCACTGTACTGTGCATGCATATGATCACTGTGATGGCTGCATAAGAAGCTGTGGAAACTAAAATGGAATGCTATGCTTATGCAGAATATTTATAATAAGATGACGTACACTGACCATATTGTCAATCCCCACAGTCTGATTTTTTTCTATACTTATCTTCAGTATTTAACTTTATTACGGAATTAGAAGACCTGTTAATACTCACTAGGAATAATCAAATCATGGCTGAAGCTCTAATATGCAGAACTCTGTATAGACTAATTAGTACTGTGTATTCACAGCTTGTGGTACTGTACGCAGACTTTGTCCTTGGAGCATCTGTTGATACTTGTTTCAATATGGGTGTCATGTTGTTAATGACAGATATATCTGTTTCAATCCATTTAGAAAAAAGCACTATGAACTAGATTGAAACAAAGATGCCCAGAAGCAAAGTGGGAAGTCAAAACAAATAGAAAAAAAATCTCTCATTTTTTCAAGTGAACTTGACTGAATCTTAAGGCAAATGAGCTTCTGCCAATCATTCCACAGACTAACTATACAGTAGCTACTGGTATTTATTATTCTAATCCTGCTGTAAGGTGTAAAGTTTAATTCCTCAGCTGTAACTTCCTGATTTGTATGTTAAATGCTAGAATATCAGTTATGCTCTCGGCAAGATTTTAACCTACCACGTTCATGTTGAATTACCATTGTGCCATAATTCTAAGGGATGTGTTTTGTTTTCTGCTCCCCATCTGCCCTCGGTTGGTTCTTGTGATTGTCTGGTGTATATATAAATTCACCAGAAATTGGGGGGAAAAAAAAATAATACTTGCTTGAATTTTTTTTTTTTTTTTGGCTAGGTTAGCTTTTGGTAACACAAGTGCTGGAAGCTTGCTGGAGAGTAGAGGAGCAGGACAGGAGTGCAGAAATGAAAACTCTCACTTTTGGCTGTGGTAGACTTAACTCACCCACAAAGGGAAACCACGTTCTTTGTTTCAAAGTAATTATTATTTTTAACTGAGGTTTTGAAAAAGAGGCAGAAGTCTGATTGTTTTGAACTGGTAGGAATTTGAAATGTGCCCAGTAATTCATTCTTATCATGGTTGGAGGAATATTACATGTTACCAGTTGTTGCTTGCGCTTTTTAGTTTTGTAACAAAGGGTAAAGAACTAGCTCCTGGTTCATGATTGAACTAACAAGTTGCTCCATAAAAAGGTGATCTACTGAGGAGTAGTTTTGTTGTGGATTTGTGTTCCGTATCCCTTAAAACTCCCTGCCCTGCATTTGCAAACAAATTAAGCTGTGTCTGGTTTGGAGCTGTGTGTGTCCTGGCAGATCATCGTGTATATCCCTGATAGCCAGTTGGTGTTGCTGTGTTGCTATTAACAGTTAGGTGATGCCTGACATCTCCCAGCCCTTCCTTCTTAAGTGGGGATCAGGCAGCAGCTTTACACCTCCCTATCTCTAGGCTGCTGATTTTTTTTTTTTTTTTTTAAAGAAACTTAAGCCCTTTTTTCTGGTTGGTGATAGCTAGTCAGTGATTGCAGAAGTAGTTGGTGAATGGTGGATTGACAGGTGCGGTGTTATAAAATGCTTTCTCATGGGTGTAGGGGAGAGGTGAAGAAAACTTGAAATTCAGGCTCTTGTTAACATGATTGAGAGAAATTAGATGTGTATGGAGACATTTTTCTCTTTTTTTTTTTTTTTTTTTTTTAAGTTGCCTTTAGTCTGACTGGTAGCAAGATTGAAATGTGTTTACTTATTTAGTTTGGTTAATTGTTTGAAGCAGAAAAGCAATTAACATCTGTATTACATATCATTGTTCATTAATTCCAAATACGCTGGTCTTTCGTGTGCAAGTCAGACCTCAACACACATTGAACGTTACTCTTCATTAGATATTAAAAAATACGTATCATGAAGATTACTGTTTCTTTCACATTTTTCTAAAGCTAAAATTTTAGTCAGCAGACTTCTCTAGACAGTATTTGGACAGTTTCAAAACAGGTGGACAGTTATGTATCAAAACACTCCACTAGACTCTGTCCTCCCATAGGTTTATTTCTTTAGGTGTGTGAATGACTTTTTTTTTTTTCCTTAGGAACTGTTGCTTGCTTTTTGTTGTGGTTGTTTTTTTTTTTAAAAAGAAAACCCACTTCATTTTTAGTGAGTGTCTGTGGCATACTTGATAAGATGTATTATGTACCACGCGTCAGCAAATGCAAGTTGCACAAAATCTTTAAAGTTTTTAATTTGGTATATCCACTTATATTCTTTTGGAAATCATATCTAGTGTTGTCTGGTTATCTAGTAACAGCCTTAAAAATTTGAAATGTGGTTTTTTTTAGTCCCCCATCTTTGAAAAAACAAAATATAAAGGTTAATCCTTTTAAAACAGTAGCATACATATAGAAAGACCTACAAGGCTTACAAGTACTAAAATGTGAGCTTACCTTTAACATTCCTGAGATTCAGTTTCATTAATTTTATCTCTTTATTTGATAGTTATGAAAATAGTTGTAACTAAGTATTTGGTGTTACTAGTTACAACGCACACATTATAAAACTAAGTTCCACGGAATTGCATTACTCTGCAACTGACAGTATTTTGTGATACTGCAGCCTGCCATGAGAATATTTCTTAGTGTTTCTTTAAAGTGCATGTCAAAGTTCCAAGATAAAAAAATAAAACCCAACAAAACTCAAAAAACAAGCCTGAAACCCAATCCTGTTCATCAATTTGTTAGTACTGCTTGTATGTACAAGTTGAACACTGACTTATGTTGAGGTGTATCTCTTGTATTTCTTGTCATAAAATCATAGAGTCCTATATATCATACTCTCATGCAGTAATAAATTCAGCTGTGATAAAATTAAATAAGGTATTAATGAGCCTAGAGTTTCAAAAGCTGTAATTGTGGTGTTTCCATACAATTAATGAATTAATGAAAATATTTTTCAGTTATTAAGAATTGTGATAAATCTTTATATGCCAGGAAAACCAACCCAAGCCTCCCTTCCGCACGTAGAAGTTATTTTCAAAAGTTAAACAGGTGAAGGCTTGGATTTTGTAGTTGTCAGTGGAAAAGACTGGCTTTAGAAGAAGTGTGGAGTTAAATATTGCACCATATTTTATACGCAATTATCCAGTAATTAACTTAATGTAGACTATTGCTAAAGTCACTGGGCTTTAATAGTTTTTCTCAATAGGCCAGTTTAATAGGTGTAATTTGCAGGAACTGTGCAGTGATTGGGAAAATTACATACTCTGTTGTCTTTAAGAAGACGATGTTTTGAAATAGTCTTCAGGATTGACATAGAGAATAAGAATTATTTTGTTTGAGGGAATGTAGTTTGTTTTCTGAGTTGAGGGAAAATGTGGGTGATTTTTCCTTGATTCTGTAGCTTTTTGATTAGATGTCATTCATTAACTCAGGTTTGCTTTCTCTTGTCCAGGGGAGGAGTATCAGAGAATTGAATTTGGTGTTAATGAAGTTATTGAGACACAGTCATCTGTACTAAATAACACCGACTACAGTATTTCAAGTACTCTGAATCCTCAGGCTCCAGAATTCATTCTCAGCTGTGCACCTGCTCAGAAAACCCCTGATGATACTCTCAGTGAAACAAACTACAACTCCATTGACTGCCAGTTCACTGATCCGACCCTCGCTTTGGACAGCGGTTCTAACGCTGAAAACGATGGCTTGTCTGGAGGCCTTGGACAAAGGGAGCGTAAAAAGAAGAAAAAAAGACCCCCTGGATACTACAGTTACTTGGAAGATGTCAGTGACGGCATCACTCCCACAGAAGCTCTTGTGAACGGCCACGCAAATTCATCGGGACTGAACAGTATAAGCACGGAGGATACGGAACTGACGGGAGACATCCCCTCCCTGGCCACACCAAGGACTTGCAACAGCCCGGACAACTCTGTGGACTTCATTAATGAAGCTGTCTCTGATGATTCTGTTTCTAGCGCACTAGACAATACCAGGACTGCAGGGCAGCCTGAGGTATGCCGTGTTACTAATTCTGAACAGTTTTGCATCCCCTCAGAGACTGGCAGAGATAGCCCTTTAAGGACAGCTGTTGTACAGTCTTATGCTGGTACTGATACTACTGAAAATCTTGGCGTTACTAATGGACAAACACTTGAATCCTCTGGTGAGGACACAGCTGCCAATGGGGTAGAATTGCACACTGTGGAAAGCACTGACTCAGACCAAGCTAAGCCTGAGGAAGCTTCACCTACTACTGAGGCAACAGTCCCGGTTGCAGGATCAGTCCCTGTTAATCAGCCTGCAAAATCGTGGGCTAGTCTCTTTCACAATTCCAAGCCCTCTGCTTCCACATCTGTGGTCTATGTTGAGACTAAGTATACCCCTCCTGCCACATCTACTCTGGTCCCTGAAAAACAGGTTGAAGTCAAAGAGGGACCTGTTCCAGTTTCAGAGGATCCTGTAGCCATAAAGATTGCAGGTATAGTTAATACACACGAGTGGATGTTACACTGGAAGGGTATTAACTCTGCTTGTAAACAGGAGTGTGCAGTATCGATAGAGAAGATTCCTCTGTTAATGTTCCTAATAGGATGACTGTTCAAGCACTGCTCTGAAAGATGTAGCTTAAATAAGTTAGTTTTGTATCCCCCTGAGTAATCATACCGATGAGACATTACCATGTCCTTATCCCAGATGCAGCAAAACTATTACTACTTGTCAGACAGTACGTTAAAGTGACCAGTGATTTCAGATAGACTGGTTGCATTCAGCTGTGTGCTGTTGTGATAAGGAGAATATGTTAGAAAAGTTTGCTCTGAAAATGGTGTGTTCTGTTATTTGGTGTTTACAATCTTGTAATGGATTCCGTTACAAGAAGGGAAGAGTATTAATATATTTGTGCCAAAGTAGCTGAAATTCCTGGACACTTACAGTAGCATCAGTGTGACATCTCAATAGGTCTTGCTTCAGAAATTCTAATTTAGGAAATAATTTTTATTGATTTGTTCTTTGAGAGTTCTGCCTTCCAAATTTTGAAGAACTATCCTTAACCATTATAAACAGTGCTATTTCTGTTTTATTCAGAAACAGTGCTAGCTATTGCCTGTTCAGAAATAACCATAAGAAACTGTCCAGCGGGTACATCAGGAAAGGCAGTGCCTGATGTAAAGGCTTTGTGACCGTTGGTCCTGTCATATTTGTGGTTCTGCTGAGAAATACTAGAACGTGTCCAAGATCGTTTTTGCAGATTCAGTCAGAAAACATGAAGAAAAATAGCCAGTTGGTTACATTTTGTGTCACTGACTCATGGGAGGTTGGAGCAAAAATAATTCAGATCTGTGAAGTAGCCTGTATGTGAAAAGACTCGTGCAAAGTCCTGCTATGTATGCTACAGGCTGGTTTGCAAGTACGGTGGCATTTTGTGTGTGACAGCTTCAAGTTGTTTTACTCTAACCAGAAGCTGACAGACATTTCTGTTCAGAATATGCTCTCCTTTCATCCCCTCCTTACTCAGTAATGGTTTCATTACTTAAAATTGTCTGTTGAGAAGAAAATTGTCAGAATAATTTATGTTTCTCTGTATTTTTCACTTAGGTGTCACAAACGTAGTTGACTGTATTAAATATATATAAGCAGGTGATTATGGTTTGTATGAACCCATCCATGTGGAGTATGTTGTACTCTGAAATTAAGCTATTGTTTGATAATGAATTTTAATTTAAAACTGTTTTGTGACAACTGTAAAGCTAGAACCACTTGCCATAGATGAGAGAGTGGTTTTTTTTAATCTTATCCTAGTTGCTTCAGCTTTAAGTTAACTTCCTAGACTTTCACTATTTCTGTACTATTTTTTGCCACCAGGTGGGAGCAGAGCTTTTTGTTTTGTCTCTTAGTGCATTAAAATAGCAATGTAATTTTGATAGTTTCCTTCTGCACCTTCACTATCAGCTATCTATTTTTGCAGAGGAATAGTCTGACTATAGATCATTTTCCAGTAAAAAGAATTAATCTCAGTTTAGCTAATTTAGGTAGGCGTTCTATTGCTGAAGTTATTGTAATTCTGATGCTGCTGGTTTGGGTATAAAATGTTTACCTGAAGATCTGAATGCCGTGTAGTCAGTGCTTTGCTCTGTGGAAAAAGGTGACTTTCTTCACTGTCTGTTTTTTTTAATGCTCTCTGTCCTGTTTGGAAAAATAGGTACATTAGTGCTTTGTTCATACACCCACACTCCAACATGCGTTACACAGGTTTCAGTTTATGATTTTCAAACAGATCATTTGCTCTGTCCATATGTATTTCATTTCAAATCTTGCGGCAAGGTGAATATCACTGAATAAGGGTATATAGCAATCCTGTATGTTTTTCATAGGTAGCTGCTGATTGTGTTCCTTTTTTCTTTGTGGCTAAGTTGAGATCCTGTTGGATTTGCTGGGAATTCACCAGTTTCAATTTATGCCAACGAGAATGAATTTTTGACCGTAAGTGCCATAGGGTGCTGAACAGAAGTAAAATCTAGACCTGAGGTATCTCAAGTTTAGAAAGCAAAATTAGGCAATATTCTGACAGTGTTGGAGCTCTGAGGCCCTTCTGTACAGTTTTTATTTAGAAATTGGGCTTCAAGGCACAAGAAGAGAAGTTGCTTTTCCAGGGACAACTTGCTGGTTTGTGCCTTAACTTCACAAGGGAGGTTAGTGATTCACAGGCACCGTGAAGATAGTTTAATACTACTTGATTCAACTTGGGAAAAAAAAAAAAGTGGTTTCTTAGTCTTCAAATTTAAATGAAAGCTACACAAGGTAAGGAGATGAAGATCAGGACTAGAAAATAAATAAAACAAATTAATGTTAATATTGATGAGGAAAAAAATACTGAAGAGTTTTAGTAAGCGGCTGAGGAGTGTGTTTAGAAGCTTTACTGGCAACACTTTCTTCAGAAGTTCCTTTAACTTGTTCACAAACTGTGAACTGTTGATGTCTGTTTGCAAAACTCAAGGCAGATACCATCAGAATGGTAGAGAAGCACAGCTGCAGCACTTGCATGTTCAGAAAGGGACAACTACTAATTATACACCTTAGCCTAATTTAGATGCTAGGACAGACATTTTAGTAATTAATTTCTAAGGGATAGTAACATTATAAATGGTTCATATGAGTAAAAACGTGACTCTTTCGGGCTTCACTTGCCACATTTCACAGTTACATTCTGATGCATAACCTGATGATAGTTAATAATGCCTTATGTAATGTTCTAAGTAAGTGAGGGAAGTAAGTGATAGCAAAACTAGCAATTCTGAGTAGTCTTTTAACTGTTCTTGCTAACTTTAGAAAAAATTTCAAGGAAGAGTCTAAAAAGTTTTTTCTGAATGATTTTTTTTTTTTTCCAGTGTGGATGGTGGAATTAACAGTACACGTAAAATTTGCTTACAAAAGGCAGGATTTCAGATGAATCGAATGCAAACGTTTAAGGTCAGACTAAATCTGGAATGATTTTAAATTGGAAGGGAATCAAGTAAACGCAAGTATGGAAGGATATACCAGAACAGAAATCAAATGCAAGCATACAGTATGAAGAACAAATGGTTGGTAATAATATTAGAGAATAAAAGGATCTGGAAGTTTTAGGGAGTTGATAAGTGTCCTTAGTAAAGCTGAAGACGACAGGCTTTTTTCAGTGTGTGTTAATACCCGATATACATGGAAAAGTTGGAAAATAATGATAATTCTGTTGTTGCTGTTGTGGACTCAGTGCAAATGCCAGTCTTTGGGCTTTACTTCTCAAGGAAGATGTAATAGTGCAGCAGCAAAAACAGAAGTGAGATTTTAAAACCATACTTTTTCAGCAAACATGGAGATTTTGAATTTACTTTGTCTCAGATGAGATTGTTGGAGCGATCATGGATGTAACTTCAGATATGTAAAACAAGTTCATAAAGAAAATGGCGATTCACTGCTGTCTCAAGACTAGTGAACACTATAACCTAGTTTAATTTGTAACAAAGATGTTTCAGTGTTACATAGTAGAAAAATTTACCGATAAAAGTAGGTAAGCACTGGAGCAAGTAATTGTGGAATGGAGTCATGTGAGGTTTGGAGGTTATTTTATAAACAACTTCAGAAATCTGGCCTGTTGTGCTATCAGCATTCTTGCAGAAACTGATTTCGTGTAGGGTTATCCAGCAGGGTTGTCCTGGAATTTTTTTATCATTCAGATTTGAAGAAAGATCTGAGTGATACAAATAATATTTGCCAAATAATGGTCTCAAGCCAAGTGTTAAATTGTTAGCTTGTAACACGTCTCTCTTCAGCATGGAGACATAGCCATATGACATCTCTTCTGATGAAAGTTGGACTTGCATTGATTAGGCTGGTTTGCATTTTTTAAGAATTGGACAGATATTTGTAATAACACCACTTGGCAAATGAACTTCAACAAAATGTTTTCTGTTTACCAACAGAAATTTCTAAAGATGATAATACTCTTCTAGGTATGTTTTAAAATCAAGGCTGTGTTTCACAAGTCACTATCCTCCAAAGGGAATGTGAACTATTTCTGGTTAATGCTGTGTGCTTTATAACAGGTTTTGAAATTTTAAGAAGGTTTTCTCACGGTTGTAAGTCCTTTTTTTTTTTTTTTTTCCCCTGGTACTCTTGTAAAAGTTCTTTTAGTTATTTTGTAAATGTTACATGAAAATGTGGTATTGAATGTAATTGCTGTACACAAAACTAATTCTTCATGTTAAAAGAAACAAAACTCACTGTAATTGCTTTAGACATTGTTTACAAAGCAGTTTTATGACCACAAGAGGATGCTAAAGGTCCTAATAATATTTTTTAGTATGATATAAAAATGGGGAAAAATACAGTTAACATAAAAAGTTACTGACAGGCATAAACATAAATACTTCTTTTCATTGTTTTTATCCAAATTTTCAACAGTGCTTAGTTAACAGAAAGATTGTATGTGTGCACAACATGTTTCAAACTTTGCTGCTTTAACAATAGATTCTGAAATATTTGAGCATTAGTAATAATTTTTGTTGTCTGTCCTTTCAGGTGTCAGGTTCTTTTATGTAATAGAATACTGATTTAAATAGTTTATATTTTTTTGGCATGTTTTTATTTGGTTACAACTGGTGGTGTCAGCAGGAAATACGATCTTACAGGTAAAGTTTGCAAGTAGAAGGACAGGGATTTTGTTTGCAGTTCTGCCACTTCCTCTGCTTAGTTACAGCTTTGTGCCTCTGCTTTTCCACTTGTCGTGTTATTCTACTAGTCCTTCTAGTCAACAGCTCAAACTAGTTCAGGTTTATGCAGTGTAGCATATAAGGGCTTTAGAGGCCCTCACATTTATTATAAAAATAAATAGTCCCCATGGTAGACAATTGTTATGTTTATTTGCATTTTTTATTCTGTCTTGTTACACCTCTTGACCTTCTTTCACAAATTTAAAATATGCCAGATCCAATATTTTCCTTAAAGCATTTTTATTTAGGTACCTAAATAACAGGTCAGGCTTCCTGGACAAACTCCCCCTGTTGCTCTCAGTTTCATAACTGAGACAGACTTAGGTATGTGCAGTGGTTTCTAATTTTTAAACTTGGGCCATTGCTGAAGTTTTTAAAGGCAGGAAAACAGTAGGCATAATATTATGTAAGCCTGTTATCTTGTAGATTTTGAAAGTCTTAAACCAGTAAATAAAACACACTGTTCAGAAGACCACGTTTACATCTGTCTGTTGTATTTGCGCTGAGGTATTTTTGTTGTAAAATAGTGCGTGTTGAAACTTGTGAGCTGAGATTGCTGTATCACCTTCATCTCTCTTCAGAGCAGAGTAAGTTGGGAAATAATTCATAAAATTAGTGGCAAGGGATTGCAGCTAATGGGATTTTATACCTGTATGTGTCTTTCTATATATAAATAAAAGTATCTGATTTTAGGACAACAAACATAAAACCAAAAAGGTCTTCTCAGTTTTGAAATTACAGTGATTAGTTCTTGTACCAGCATCATCCTGATACAAATTCCTGGATGTCTCCAGTTGAAGAAATGTGCCTGTTTTGAAGTATGAGCAGTGTTTCAATGATTTGCTGAAGTTTCTGGGAATCTTACGAATTGATTTACATTCTTTTGTAATGCATCAACAGATACTTGTTTTGATGGCTACATGTGCATTTTGTTGATGCTCGATTTACTGTTTCTCATTCTGCAGAAATACTGGAAAATGTAAGGCTAATACATAAACCAGTGTCTTTGCAACCGAGAGGGCTGATCAACAAAGGAAACTGGTGCTACATCAATGCTGTATCCTTACCTTGGGAAAAATTAATACACTTAAGTTAAAATTTGTATGTTTATATCTGTCAAAAGTTTTTCTGGATTATCCTGGTAAGTATTTTGTAAAAGTGTTTTGTCTTGCCCCATTCTACCACTGTAGTTAAATTGTTTAAGGGTAGCATTTAGGGATCCAGGGGTATTTATACAATGATTAAATGCAGTGTCCAGGGTTCCCTGCAGCTGGTTGCACAATTCTGTTTGCAATTTGTCTCTTACTTCTGTCAAAATAGTTCAGAACTGTAACTTTGTCACGACTAAAAACCGTGTCATTTCTGGTTAAGTTTACTCACGACTCTTTTTGTATCAATGTAAATTGTTATTTCTGTTTTGTACTTGGAAGTAACTATTCTTACTCTTAGGCTGTTTTGTTGGCAGTTTGGTAAGTGGGTCATTTGGTTTTCTGTCGAGCAGGCTGTTGCTATCATATCATCTGTGTAAGTGCAGTGATTAAATTAATCCTTTACAACAGGATGGAAGATTAGCTCACTTTTAATGTTTTAGAACTGTATTCCCCCGTAAAAATAATTTTTATCTTGGGTAACAGAAATTTTCTTTTTTCACTGCTGTATTATGTTAGTTTTATTAATAATAATTTTTAAATTAATATATCTGTATCTCCTCTGTTAGCAATGGCTCACTGCAAGTGATGATTAGGATATTGTAACTACTAGTACGGCTGGTGAAAAATACTAAGACCAATTTCAAGACAGATCATTGCGGAACCTAATAACCTATTTCCAGACCAGCAGTTGTGCTTTTAAACTTCAGCTTTTTATCTTAAATAACCAGTTCTGCATTCATCTGATTGTATGTTATCAGCTCTGATTTTTTTTCAGTCTTAAAATTTGTTACTCAAGTTTTGCACGCTGTAGGGGTCAAGTTAATATATCTCTAGCTGTTGAGATCGCTGCTTTTTTTTGTCATTTCCCCGCCCCTCCAGAATCTTTTACTCTGTTCATTGTTCTCATCAAGTAGCACGGCTTTTAATGTTTTTAAAGCATTTTCTTCAAGCATAGACTGTAGTTGTACTGGTTGTTCCGAACTCTTCTTTACACTGCAGAATGTTTCACATCACGGCAGGTTTTTTGGTTTGGTTAGGGGAGGTGAATCGTCACCTTTAACTTGATGTGTTGGCTGACTTCTCTTTAGAAAACATGTTGCAGGTTATCACTTGCCGGTTTTCAAATTGTTAATTTTATAGTCTTTCCTATGAAAATTCTTTCCCTCTCCTGCTCCTAGACTGTTTCCTTCCCTTTTAATTAGTTTTTGACATTATTATCAGTGAAATTGCTACATGTTACAAGATGCCAGGGTTTTTTTAGTGTAACTTCTGTGCATTAGTGGTTAAAGTGATAAAAGTCCATCCATCTATTCCAATTTAGTTATTGGATTGGTCTACATAATAAGGAGTTCGCTTTGTTTTTCATATAATTTTAAATATAATTGAATAGTTGGTTAATATGCAGATTGCATTTTCTGAATATTTCCTTAATGCCACTGCATAGACCCTGCAAGCCTTGGTTGCTTGCCCTCCAATGTATCATTTAATGAAGTCCATTCCAATGTATTCAAAATCGCAGCGGCCGTGTACCTCAACACCAATGATAGACAGTTTGTAAGTAGCTTGTTAAAAATAATAAAAATCTGTGATCTGACTTAAGCTCATACAGAAATACCTAACAAAGGTTTGTTTGCTGCAATTGTTGAAAGCTGATACGTATCCAGAAGTCTTTTTTAATGTGTGTTTTTGGCGATATATGTCTTTTATAATGAACCTTGGTATTATATAATTGTCAGTCAAGGAAGATACTTCCCATTGCCTGAGGAAAATTAGTTTTAAATAGTGTTTAATATGCAAAAATGAACCATGACAGCTGCAGGAACTAACCTAACACCTTGGTTTCATTAGCAATGATGGGGTTAATTTTTACGTCTGAACTTTACTTAGACTGATTCATTATGATATTCTTCAGTTTTGGTTTTTTTATTGGCAGTCGATAATGACAGTGATCTAATTTTATGATTTGTCCTTCAAAGTCTTAACTTGCTGCTCATGTCTAGTTGTTCCTTCCATTCTGTTTCAGTGTTCGTTTAATGAATGAGTTCACTAATATGCCTGTACCTCCTAAAGCAAAACAAGGTGAGTGGGAATAGGGGGAGAAAAGTCTTAAAACCATGACAAGAAGGCTTTGGGGTAAGGATCTGCCTCGTGTGATGTACTTAAGGACTTTAAATCCTAGTGCTTGATTCCCTTCGTGGCTCTTTGGACTTCTGGGATTTCTTGATACCTTAAGTGTGCTGTTGCTTTTCTGTCAGTGTTATGCTTTTCCTTATTAGTGATTCATGTCAACAAATCACAGGTGTTGCATCTTTTTTTTTTTCTTCTATTTGCTATACCAAGTACAAGTGCAATAAGAATAGTTTTTGTTGAAGGTTAGCTTAATCGTCAAGATGTCTTCTGAGTACTTGCCCTTTCTAACAAAATAATTTGATATTCACTGTATTTTACTCCACTTCCTTCCTTACATATTTCCAGCCGTTTGTCAACCTGTTCAATTCTATCATCCTTAAATACAAAACACCCATTCATTCAGAACAAAATGGGGCCATAATAGGTGTCTCTAGCAGTTGGAGAGTCCCTGCAGGCATGTTATCATTGCTTTTAATTTCTCCCCATCCTAGGCACTATTTCCATGTGAAAACTTTAAAAGTGTATGATGCTTGCTAATAAATATTTAGGATCAACAATGATTTTGTAGCGAGCAATAGAACATTTTTTTGATACAAATAAATTATTTTGTGGCTTTGATTTTTTTCTTTTTTTTAAAAAAATCTCTGAATCGGTTGTATTACAAACTTATAGAAATAAAAAACAGCTTCAGGAATGTGTTTATGTAACATAAGAAAATATCATGAGGAGCTGGTTGTTCCAGTGATTTCCAAACAGTTCAGACATTTCTGTGGTTTGCTGCCTAAGTTTCGTTTCTGTAAAACAAATCTTACTGTCTTATGCAACTTATTATACTTCTAGGTCATTTTATTGTATTGTGTAGTTTTCAAATATAGTTTCTGAGGCCTTGTATTTCCATTAGGTTGAATATTCAAACTGTTTCTTGTTTGGTTTTATGGTTTTCATTCTGCAGTGAGGAAAAATGGACTCCTAGAATGACAAATATATAAAAGATTTAAGGAAGTGTTCTTTGAATACCAAAGAAGTACAAAAATTTAAATAGAATTGTTCTTTTATGATGGCTATGGATATTCTTGTTAGGCTTCAGAGTGCTGACTGTAAAAAGTACTCACTTTTCCAGACCAATTTGTAAGTCTGTGTAGGACGACGTAAGATGTTTTGAAAAAAAGTTTATGGATAGAAGAGTTGTATCTTATGAATTCTGAGCTTGAGTCACTAAAATTGTAACAAAACTTTAAATAAAAAGTAATTTTGGATTCCAAAATCCTAGTGATGTATGAAGAGAATGTTAAGGTATAGTGTAGAAAAGCTTCTATATATTGTTATTATATGTACTTATCTTTTACCTTACAGCTTTAGGTGATAAAATTGTGAGAGACATCCGACCAGGAGCTGCCTTTGAACCTACATACATTTATAGACTTTTGACGGTTATAAAGTCAAGTCTGTCAGAAAAGGTGTGACTTAAAAATCTTTGACTTTTATAATTGCATTGCAGGGCATTTGCTGTTGCTAATGTAAAGCCATACGTAAGGTTTTGTGCCTAAATACCACTAAAATCAGCCAGTTGTTAGCTCATTATAATGAAGCTCGATGGTCTTGGGACTTGTAATTAACATCTCTCTATAAGTTTGGCAGTTTGATATGTGAGAACAATGGAAAAATTACAGTTGGAATGGCACATCTCTTTATAAAAAGATATCTACTGATTTATATTTAAGAAGTAAGCAGTTGTTCATTTCTGCTTGGGATTCAGCTTGGAATGGTCGAAGGTTGTCCGCTGATACTTCAAAATACTATTTCAAGTTTAGTTTCAGTTTAAAGAAAAGAGAATTATTCAAACTATTGATTTGGCTGTGCTTTAACAGCAACTTCTGATACTACTTTTAAAAGAAATAGCAAAAAAACCCCCCTAACTCACATGATAAATCAGATTTGTATTGAGCAGAATGCAGAAATGCTTGTATCTAGGTGAAGCTTATGTGTGTACTTGCTGCTTATAGCAGGTTATCAATTAATGTGCTGGTTTATTTTGAACTGGTTAAAAATGAGGGGTTGTTACAGTAAAATTTAAACTTTATTTACCTTTAGAACTTAGACTGAGTAGTTGGCAAACTAGTTAATAGAAAAAAGCTACGTGTTCAGTACCATAAACTTCTGATAAAATGAAAATAGGAGAATGTCATATAATAATTGAAAAAAACTTATTTTGTTCAGGGCAGGCAAGAGGATGCTGAAGAATACTTGGGATTTATTCTTAATGGACTACATGAAGAAATGCTGACCCTAAAGAAACTTCTCTCTCCACATAATGAAAGTTGGTGGATTTTTAAATTTTTGGTAGCAAACTTAATTTCTTTCATATATTCTCCTTTTCTTGTGGTGATTCTGTAATACAGAGTAACTTTTGGAATAATGTTGAGGTAGAGTTAGAATGCCATCTTTTAAACAAATATTTAACAAATAATCTTGTGTTAAAATCTATCCAGAGGTTAAAATTAGTCCGTTCTGTCCAGTTTACAAAGGATCTGAAGTGTTACTGGGTATTTGGAAAAGCATTATCATTCTGTAAATACTCTGAATGACGGTAATAATGTCATATACCCGCTCCTCCTAAACAACAAACTTCTGTGTTACAAATTTTTATTGAGCTCATTTGAGCATTATTTCAGGCTAACTCAAGCTGGCTAGTCTTGTCTTAAGCATAGGTATGTTTGTCTGCCATTCATAATACCTGCAAGGCCACTTGTTTACTGGGGTTTTGACTCTCCCCATGGTAGTTCAGAAATACATCAGTGGGTTTTTTCACTGATCTTTAAACCACTATTAAGATCTTTTTTTTGAAGTGGAAACTTCTAGGCTAATGGCTAATTTATATCTAATATAAACCAGAACATATTAAATAATTTTAAAACTCGTATTGACAAAGTTGGAGAAAAATTTTCTTTGGAAGAAGTATTAGAATTTGTATGCAGAGTAAATGTGACTTTATTTGACAGTAGCTTTATGTTTGGGCCCCCTATTAAAAATGAAACAAAACACTGTTAGTCTTAGCCAAGTATAGAATTAAGATCACTAGTTATCGGATTTCTCTTTAGTAGGGTAATTTTTTTATGATATAGTGATCATTCCATATTTTGTTCTTGAGTTGTGTGCAGTTTATAGCCTCATGACTGGCAAAGAAAATATTTGCTAAGCCTTGGGTTCCCTGTAAAATACCTGTGCAGAAAAGGAGTTGTTTTTAATAATGCCATAATTATGTTTCCAGAATAACGCTTGACTTTCTAATTTTCTACCCCATAAATTTACTACTAAAAATATGTCAAACTTTACTAGAAAACTACATCTGTTTACGTACAGTCATCAGCTGCATTCTGTTAATACATGGATGTGTCCAACTATGAGTGAGCCTGGAGTATACTTTTTCTCATTTACTTTCTCAAATCTATGATCTATGAAAACATTGAATTCTCTAAAAATTATTTGTATAGGGTTTTTTGCTTTTCAAGTTCTTCATCTGTACGTGTTTCATTTGTAAAATAAATCAATGCTTTTTTTTTTTCCTTCACTTTAAGAACTCTCTGTTTCCAATGGCCCCGAGGCTCAGACTGTTCATGAAGAAGAGGAGCAAGATGAACAAGGGGAAGGCAGTGAGGATGAATGGGAGCAAGTGGGACCTCGCAACAAATCATCAGTCACTCGACAGGCAGACTTTGTTCAGACTCCAATTACTGATATTTTTGGGGGTCATATAAGGTATAGTGCTTTTCCGTAAAAGTTCATGAGACCGTAGGCTGCTTTACCTTTACGGATAACTTTTTCCTCTGCCATTTTTGGATAGTTGGATGGAAGAGGCTGTTACACAGTTTGTTCAGGACAGGACAGGTGAACATTCTGCCATGAAGCATTTGTTATGCAAGAGAGAGTTCAGAAGATGGACTGGAATGATCTAGGGATTGATCAATGATCAGATGATTCCATGACTTCTTGTGGAGTCTGAATCTTTTTAAACATCTTAAAAGAACAGACTGTTTAGTGAACAAAAGCCCTGAAATGCTTATAGAAAAAGAGTTTGAAATATGTACGCTTTGTGTATTAATGTCTGAAGAATTCCAGATAACTTTAGAACTACCTATTTTTGTGACCTCTGAGCACTCTTGACTCATTTTGTAAATAAGGATGCTAAGGGATAGTGAGATTTGTGAAGAGTTAGATCTGGTCAGTAGAAGAATGAAATAACATAACAAATTGTAAACTTTTTGTTATTTAGACATTTAAGCTTCCCAGAGGCAGGAAAGGTATGTATAATAGTTAATAAAGGTTAAAGGCAAAAGAAGTTTGGAAAATGTAAGTTACTACAAGATGTTACAGGAATGAAGAGACTGTGAGATGTTACTTATATTCAGGTCTGATACCAGATGAAGGCAGAAAGTAGATCCTGAAAGAATATTTTTTGGAAAAGGAAGCCTCATGACTTGTTTGGAGAAATGTGTAATTTAAAATGAAAGCAAGGTAAACACTTGCTAAAAACATATTCCAAAACAAAAATGTTAGACTGGAAGAATTATTTTTAAATTGGAGACAGACACTTAATTGCTAGTGTTTAACTGCCTGTGTTGCCAGGTATTCAGTCTAGAGGTGTGAATAGTGTGGGCTAGTGCCTTCTGCCTGCGAAATGCACTGAAATTACTCTTCTGGGATTTGAGTCAGACAGCTGGCAAATAAAATGATATTTTCCATAGAAATCGTCAGACATGTTTGTACGTATTGATGAAATTCTTGTGTTGATGGTGTGTTCGTGTCCGCAAGGTATTGTTAATACCCCTAGTATGTTTATTGGGGTCAGAATTGTTTAGTCCTCTGCATGATTCCATTATTTTAAAAATTAAAAATACCAAGAGAATATCTTCTGTGGAAGTCCACAGAAAATGACATAAAGCAAAGGTAATACTGAAAAAAGGCAAAAACGTGTGCTGAGCAGCAGAACCAGAGAGTCCAATCCAACATCTCTTGTCACCACATGCACTTCATTCAGCCTCCAAACCAGGTCACACAATTCACCACAGAAACAGTATCCCATGTTGTGATGTTGGAAAGCTCCATCCTCTGAGGGTGGAGATAGGAAGGATTGAATACAGAATTGCTAGTAGAATTCCACTAAGTGAAAGCATCAGAAATTGGAAAAATCAAATGGAAAAAGCAGCTAGGAAAACGTGGTTTGAATTGTCATCTTTTGGCTTGGGAAACTTCAGGCTATCCTCTCAAGGCTTTAATTGTCTATTAAATGCCTCTTTAGGCATAATTGCTTAAAAAAAAAACCCAAAAAAACCCACACCACCAAACAGTCCTCCTTAAGCAATGTGAGACTTAAATGCATAAGTACAAAGATACACAGTTCTCTTAGGACCTGGTTTGTTCATGTGCAGGAGTCCCCTTTGACTTTCAGCTTGTGTGGATTTCAGGTATTTGTTATGCAAGCTAGCTCACAAGCCAGTTAGAAGTCAGCTAAATATTTCTGTAAGTAGTACCAACTTTTCCCTTCAAAGGCACTGTTATTTTAAAAGAAAATACATCAATTACATTGTTGTAGTTTAAGCAGGGTAGCAGTGGGCGGTGCCCATTTTCCTGAAAAATTCTTACTGTAGAGTAAGAAAGTTAGAGTTACAGGACCCAGGAGTAATTATTCATTGACAATGGTGCATTTTTCCCTGAACCAATTGAAATGTGTAATTATTCTACAAAGCGATACTGTTCTAGAAAATGATAGTCCAGCAAAGGTTTTGCTATCAAACCAATTTAAGCATATCTTTTTTGAAGAAAATGTTTTGAAGAAATGTTACAGTTTAATTACTAATAATTAAAAAATTCCCTAAGGTTATAATTTCAGAATATAATTGGTATTATTAAATAAATCTTTAATACTTGGACTTGAAGACAGTTGGAATTGTTAGCATTTTTCTGTTGATTATTGCACTAAATAATGGTCAGCTTAAAAAGGGTTTGGGAAGTGGATCCAAAAGCAGCAAGACTTACACAGTGAAGGGTTTGTTTGTTGAAATACTACGCCTGCCATGTGTTGAAGGTTTTGTCCTTAAATATAGCCAAAGAGGAAGTGTTAAACTGAAATAAAGATGCTACTGTTTTTCATATGCTCTACTTCCTCTAAAGGATATATATTTGCCAATATAAAGTTGCACTGGCTTTCTGTTGGTGCTTCAGGGCTCTGCCTGAGTCAAAGGAACTCTTTTGATAGGAGCTTGCAGTGCAGGCTTTAAACCTGTTGTTGGCATTTTGTACATGACCCAGAGAAATTTCAGCATGGCTGCGTGGATTAGAGCTGTGTTAATTACCTTACTAATTTCAAGCTTTGTAAGGCACTGCAACAAGCAGCAAGATAATAAATGAATTATTTCTTCGGCTGTATAAAAGCACATTTTTGTAGAGCATTTTAACGTAAGTACTGCTTTCAGAACAAAAAGCAAAATTCTTGTGCCATGTTTGGTTTTAAGTTTTCAGCAAAGTTTTAAAAAAAAATGAAAATCAGGAAGAGTCCTCTTAGTGCAGTGACGCTGTGGCTGAAGATTGTACTGTCTCATTGTGCAAAACAATGATCACCAAGCCTAGCTACTTAAAGTCTGCAACTGAATCCACTTCAAACAAAAATAAAACCAGGAAGCATGTTCTCATGCCCTAGGTCATTACTCCTGCCAGTTTACTGAAAGACTCCAATTTACGTACAAAGGAGTACATGGACAAAGTCTGGACACAGAAAATGATGGGAGGAAAAGGAAATGCCAGTCTTCAATGGAGCAGAGTTTGTATTTCCTATGGCAAGATTTAAGCAAACAGTTTAAAATCACTGTGAAATTGGTCTTGGTGAAGTGACTAAAAAATCGGTGTATTTTGATTGGAGAATCTGGAACCAGTTGTAACTTTTACAGTAGAACATACAGTTAGATAAGCACTAGTATTTTGCACTTCTGAAGATCTTTTGGAAAACATAATTTCAAAACTCTAATACAGAAAGAGTCCGGAGGTGAATCTTTAAATGCATTATCAAAAGTTTCAGTATTATTCTTTAAACTTCTGATGCTTATCCAATAACTGTTTTAATTCCTGCATAAATAACATAAATATAATCTCATTCGGTATGCTCTAAGTGGATGTGAAAATAATTTAAATTGCAGTAAAGTGAGTGCAAATTGTTGAAATTTATGCCTAACCTTTGTGTTTGTGGTGTTTTGGATTAACTATAGATCAAATTACTAAAGTAGACTTCAGTCCTTTCTTACTTGAAGGTTCTGTATTGCTGAAAATCACTCTGCTTTTATTACATTTTAATTTCTGTGTTTCCATAGATCTGTTGTTTACCAGCAGAGTTCTAAGGAGTCTGCTACACTGCAACCTTTCTTCACCCTGCAACTGGATATCCAGTCAGACAAGATACGCACAGTTCAGGATGCGTTGGAAAGTTTGGTGGCAAGAGAGTCTGTCCAGGGTTATACCACAAAAACCAAACAAGAGGTGTGTTCTGTTGACCCCTTTTTACAGTCAAATACTAAACTTTTTAAAAGGGTTTTTACACAGCTTTTGCTTTACAAATAGTTACTTGAATATTATTACTTACGTTAACAAGAGATGTACTAACCTTTTCAAAGTGTCCTGCAGCAGAAAAAGTACTACACATTGAACACATACACTGAAAGGAAGAGAACTAACTCTTAAAAACATGTCTGTAAATATTTGCTTTCTGAGTTGGTGTAGTAATTGGTTAGAGATTTTACTGGAGCGTATATTAAATTAACAGGATGAGCTGTGGTAATAATACATACTAGTACAAGTAAAATAGATTTTAGCAGGTTCTCTGTCAATTTAAATGCCGGGACATTTTACTCTGTATTCTCATGCAGCTCTACCACTATTTTTATCTTATTTTTCAAATAACACAATACCTAATAGTAATACATGCAATAGAAAAATACTTTATAGGAAGGAAAGCATGCTTTTGGCATTATGGCTTGAGAACTTGTGATATAGGGTAATAAATTAAACTTTTTCCACACTAAGGTATTGCGTTGCTTGTCATGGTGTGCATTGGTAAAGAACATCATCTCTGGTGTGCATGGATTGCTCAGGTGGAAAACTTGTGTACAGTGTTCATAACTCCTTTCAGTAGGCCAGGATGGAAAGAGGCTCTTGAGCTGTAGGTGTTCTCTCGGACGTTCATTTCTGTATCTGTAAGTTTTTTAAATACTCCCAAATGAGATTATGGTTAGATAAAGAAAGGATGGACCTTTTTCTTTGAAAAGCTAAAGGTAGATAGCTGAAATTTGTCTGCCTTGTATAGCCACTAGGAATGTTAGAGAACATTTATTTCTCCAGTTGTCTTCCGTATGAAAGAAACATGGGCAGTGCAAGCTCATCATGATTAACCACATAGATTTTGTTTTGCTAGTCATTCATTTTTTGGGTTTTACTGCAGATGGTTTTAACTTCTTCACCGACAACCCAGTGTTCAATTACGGGGTTTGGAAGAAATGAGTGTTCAAATGAGGTGCTGGAGGTTTGGTCTGGCTTATATTTCAGAGTCAGAATAGAAATACGAGCATTCACAGTGTCTTTTAGATTTTTTTTTTTTTTTTTTCAAAAGAAATTCACGTTGAAATAGCTGTTCTTGTATTAAAATTGTAGTGAAAACACTGAACGCACTGGCTGTAGAACAAGCATAGGACTTTGCAGATAGTAATTTTCAAAATGCATTGCAAAGAACTGTTTCATCTCCATTTTACAGAAGGGGAATTCAGGACTATTGGTCAAGCTAAAAATTGTATAATAATTAAAAATTATTACCATCTTCAGATTGTTTTAATCTGGATTTGTATTCTGTACAAGTTGTGAGCATAAACAACAGGTAGGACAAAAATAATCTTCCAAATATGTGAATGATTTCTCTGAAAGTTTCTTTTTTTAATTAGTTTGAGCTGATTTTGACTTGTATGTGTGTATTAATGTAAGCAGGATATCAGTCAGATTTTCATGCAGTGTTTAAAATAATTAGGCATTTTAAATTAAAATAGCTGTTTAAAATGGAGTGGCATTTTCTTGCTGTGTCTGACTCAATTTCCCTTTCTCCCTAGCATTTTGAAAAAAGTTGGTTTGGTTCCTGCTGGTCTTGCATATCAGTTTGTTAAATCTTGAATATTTCAACAGTCAATATATTTTTTTAAAAGGCTTAATTTCTGTCGTCACAAAAATGATTTTCTTTTCAGTCTCTTGTTCCTGTTTGCAGACCTGCTCATGTTTTCTGGCAAAAGTGGACTCTGAGTAACAAACTAGCCTGACTTCATTTACCTTCCACATACTCCTTAGGGGGAGTCTTCACATCCCCTGGAGTTCTCAAACTGCTCCTTGAGGATCTTACAAGTATTTTCTTTGGACTGTGACTCATGTTCACCAAACAAACATTTGTGGCACTTTTAGCTGGTAATGTTGCTGCCAGAAATCAGGGCCCCTTCACACAGCACAGCAGAACATGTGCTTGTTCCTCAGCTGCTGCTCTTCAGCCTGGCACTGTAACACAGAACTGCTTTGATCTGTGGTTTAATTTAAGCAAACAGGGAGCCATGCAGCTGAGATGCCAGCATAAGGGACCACTACCCCAGCTCGGTTACTGAGGATGGGGAATGGCAACTGCTTAAACCACTCTGGTGATGTTCTTCAGCATCCTCTATTGCTGGGCTGGGAGCTGTTAACGTAACAGAACTCTGAATTCAGAGACTTCAGATTGGAGATTTAGAAGGCTCAATAGAGGAAAATCTTGAGATAGCAACGGGTAAATCAAGTATATATATTTTTTCCCCTATATAAAGCCTTTCTGGATTTGCTCCCTAAAAGCAGAAGCTGTTCTGTGATAAGATGCATGGAAGATCCATGCTGTCATGAGTTCATGGGAGAATTGTGTGATCCTTGTGCCGTCACCTTTACTTTCAGGGTTTGCCTTCTAACTTCTTATTCCACATGTTTCTTCCTGGAAATCCTGCACCAGCAGGCACTTGTTGAATGGAAAAGAACAGAGTCCTGTTTGGCTTGCTGGTTTTAAGGAAAAAACACCAAAAAACCTCCCACTAAAAATTCCTCTCAGTACTCAGTGAAGCTGCTGCTGTTGCCAGGGCTTTGATGGGTTTTGGATACAGAAGGGGCATATTTTGAACCCTCGAGATGCAGGTGAAATTTTACATAGTTTTAGAGACTGCTTCTGCTTTAAATGTAGAATTACTTCTTGTAAATTGGATCAGCTCAGATCCATGAGGAAATCAAGTACCCTACAAAATCTGCTTGCTTTGGCCTCCTAAGAGGTTTTAGTTTTCAAGCTTGGAAAGAGGTAATAGCTTTTCCCAATGAATTTCTATTCCACACTTAGGAGGTTCCAGCAGAATCAGGCCCTGTGTTGGGGGGGAAAAAAAATGCTGATGATTTACAATAAAAGAGTTTTTTCTCAATAAAAAAATTCAGAAAAACCTAAAGCAGTTATTTGGAGAAATGTTTTTATGTCATAATTTCTAGGAAGCCAAAAAACCATCTTTTTGTCTGCAATTCTGAGTTCAGTTTCAGGTTTTCAGACAGTAACTTTGCAGATTGGTTTATAATGATATAAAAATCAATATTTGGTAGGAAAAGGGTTATAACTCATGTTTTTCTCTTTGAATTTTCTTCAGAACCTTTTAAAGAGCCCACCACGTGTTTTTAGAAAGAAAAATCTTTAATTACCAAATTCTTCCATAAAACAGCTTGTCATGATGACAAGCCTACATAGCAGCTCACTTTAGTTTTTTGAGGAACAACTTCTGTGACAAATATTTTCTAGTTCATGCAAGAAGATTTTTGAACAGTTGCAATACTGATCTCTTTAATATATTAATGATTATTATCCTCCCTGTGAATAGGTTTGTATTTTAATGATATCATTGTGAGAAGGTGTTTCTCAACAGGTTTTTTGGGATTTTTTTTTGGTGAGAAGGGGGGGAATAAAGATAGCACCAGTTAAAACTGGAGATGTCTGATGTAGAAACTGGCATTTCGGTTGGGAATTACGAGGTATGGTCAGGACACTCTTGAAAGCAACACAGCATTCCAGTTTTTTAGCAGAGTAGTTGCAATACTGCTTTTGCAGTTCAGTCAGCATTTCTGGAGCGTTCAATGAAATTTCTCAAGATAAATGTAGATTTAGGTGTTTACACCAAAATCTTTTATTTTACTAGTTTGCCTCTGTTTTATAGGGATTCTTTTTTTTGCTTATAATTAATTTACCGATTGAAGATTACGAAGTGATTTGAATTAGTTCTTATTTTTCCTTTTATTCATCTTTTTTGTAAAAATATGTCTGCTTTTAGAAATGAAAACTTTTGCCTCAGGTATTGAGGTGTGTGCTGTTGTCTTCTACAGTTCAGAGTTCTCTGAATTCAGCAACGTGCGTTACAAGTTATTGACCTTTGTTTAGAGTGTAATAGCTTGCTAAGAATTGATTAATCACTAAACTGTCATGAGTAGTTTCTCCTGGGAGATTTCCAGCAAGCTGGTTTTAGTACTGCAGTACCTAAGTATCTGCTCATTCTAACACGTTGCATTCTACTAGAAGATTCTGAGGTTCTCCTTTAAGACAATGTTTTGCTTGAAGATCTAATGTGCTTTAAGTCATAAATTGCAGTTTTTATATAATACTAATTTTTAAAATATGTGTTCTGATAGGGTATTTAAATGAAATACTCCTCTTTTAAAGGAGTAATTTTGAGCAGCTAATAAAAAATTAAGAGTTTTTCTTCATCTTTGTTCTATGTATGTTTTAGGTGGAGATCAGTCGAAGAGTGACACTAGAAGAACTCCCCCCTGTTCTTGTTTTACACCTCAAGCGGTTTGTATATGAGAAGACTGGTGGATGTCAGAAACTTATCAAGAATATCGAGTATCCTGTTGATCTGGAAATTAGTAAAGGTAAAGATTTTATCTTTTCTCTAAAGAAGGGAAAATTCTAATGTTGTGTTTCCTAGCGGTATCTGTGCACCAGACTTTTCCAGTGTCATCTGGAAACTTAGTAATTTGGATAAGTATCTTGTATGCTTTTTTTTTTTTTCTCCTTCATAAAAAGAATTTGGGTTTCTGGCTTCAGTCTGGCTGAACCTGACATTGCTTGTATGTGAGTTTGGGCATCCATTTTGCAAAGAACATTATGGCAATTGGCGCATCCTAGACATGGGGCTGGCCAAGTAAGAGCTTCCTGCACATTTAAGGACTAAGGTTATAGACTGCTGAGGACAGATAACTGGAAGTGATCCTATTGAATTAGGGGTATGTCCCTCTACAAGGTTGTTGCCAAGTAATACTAGATGTTTTTATCTCAAGACTTCATGCAGACAAGTAGCAAATTATTGTTATAAGCAATGGCTGATGAAAGGAAACCCTTTCATAGAAAATGCAGCTTGAAGGCAGACAAGTAAGCTGTAGATCAGAGGTTAAACAACAAAGTTGTTTCTTTTAACGGATACTGATTTTACAAAGGGTGTAAACTTTCATATAATCCAGCATCTGAAGCTTGCCAAATTAAACGCATTTTGTTTTGATCTGACAAATTGACCGTTAGCCAGCCAGTAGTTCAAATGGGAAAAAATAAATAAAAATAATGATTACTCATGTCTCACATGAAATACATACTTTGTCAGACAGTACACCTTTATTTTACTTAGTATTTGATTTTAAAGATTCTTAAGAATGGATATTTGTAGAACTAGTTCAATTTGCTTTGACTGACAAAGCTGGTTGTAGTATGACATGGAATCCGATACTGATTTTTGTCATTGACAGTGGGATGCAAGGAAGAGAAATAAGTAATCTGATCTTCTTCCTCTTTTTTTTTTTTCTTCAGTTGTTTTTTTTTTGTGTTAGTTTTAAACCTTCCGTAAATGTTAGTGTCAGCAAACCAAGTATGAGAACCATGACCATTCTCTAAAGGCTGCAGAAGACATTTGAATTAAATTATGATAGTGTTGGTTTCTCTTAGAAATAATTGATCCCTTTGAAATTGAATTTCTAAATTTGCTAACTATTGCTTTTGTGACTTTTTTTCCCTCCTCCAGAGCTACTATCTCCTGGTGTGAAAAGTAAAATTTTTAAAGGCCAAAGAACCTACCGGCTCTTTGCAGGTATTTTATCTAGATGCCTCTAGTTCCTGTATTACAAATACAAATTCTGCATATTGAATTCTAGAAACACTGGAGTTTCCTGGATTATATCAAATACTTTTCTTTAAAATTACACTGAAGTAACTTGTGGGTGTCAAATTTTTGTATTTAGTGATTTCTTGCATATGTGTATGTATACATACATTGCTATATCTGTATATAGTTGATCCAGCTTGAAGCTAGAGCAAAAACAGAGTTCTGTAACAGATCCATACTGAAAAATACCAACAGAAGCTGCAATCCAGCTGTAATATAACTATATAACTACACCTAAAATACACCATATATTCTCAGAATAATGTCTTAAATGTCTTTTGAGATGGCTGCTTGCTGGCTTTGCATCCCTTTGAACCCTCAAGATGAGTATTGGCTGGCAGGGTATGAATAACATATTGTAGGTGGAAAAGTTTGACTTGGAGGAAATGATGATCTGTGTGTGAGGAAATGATGTTTTTAAGAGCGTCTGTGATGTATACAAAACACCGAAATTGCTAGTTAAGATTGGAAGCTCATGTAAGAATTCAGAAGCAGCATTTTAATATTGAACAAAACAGCGTCTGGGCAGTAATGAACCTCCTGAAGTTTAAAAACTCCTACACAGTTTATGATTTACACCTGCTTATTTGTGTTGGTGTTAGGAGAACATCATAAACTGGAGGGCTGGAGATCTTAACTTCTGCATCACCAAATCTCTGCCAGTACTGGTGGCCTTGTGTGACTTGGTGGTTTGGATCTGGTTTTGTGACCACTGAGGTTACAGAAGGAAATAACATACCTGTCTCTTGTGGAACTTCAGGACTGTTTCTGGCAGTGTACATTTTTTTTTTTAATTGATAGTGGTTTGCATGGGACAAGTTTAGACAGTGTATTTAAGGTGGCTTGAGAAAAATGTATTACAGCTGTAATTTTTTTCGACTCCTTCTACAGAAAAGTACAATACTTCAGTCTTCTGTCAGTCTAGGACTTCTCATCCACAGAAACTGAGCTTGTTAGATGAACTTTGAATTACTAAAATAAGCTTTTGAAGAATTAAGTTTCATATATCATCCAGGATTTGCCTAATTATCCAACAGTAAACTTTAGAACATCAATAATTCAAGTTTAAGCACTGATTCTTTCTGAAATTGCCCAGAATGTATAGATGGGGATATATATATTTTCTGCCTTTATGCTTTGCTTAAATGTTATTCTAAAATGTTTGTTTTCGTAGAAGTATGAAGAAAATCTGAGTAACCTTGAAGTGTGACTCTAGCCTGAAAGCGTGTACACAATTTCATAATTATAGGTCTGCTCTTGTGTCAAATAAGGCAATTCCTTCTGTTTTCCATTTGTTCTTGTTAAATGTATGGTTAGGACTCAAATATTCCTAGAAGGAGTTAAATGCAATTTCTTACATACATCCTTAGCATTAGATACATGAAATATTTCTTCCGTTTGGGGGCGGTGGTCACACCGAGCACTGAGAGCTCAGCATTAAGCTTTGGGTTTGGTTTCTGCGAGGAGAGCTGAGATATCTCTTCCTGCTGACATGACTGAGGGAAGAAGCCAGTTTGATTCTCTCTTGGAAGTAGCAGGATTAGCAGTGAATCAGAAGTTTACAATTTTAAGGATTTTTATTCACTAATAAATTTTATTCACTAACAAATGTGAAACTTGTAGATTGGTACTTCCATAGAACCTTTTTTCAGAATAAAATGATAGTTAAGACAAAATGAAAACAACGGTCACAGGTTACAGGGGGAATATTTGTAATCAATACAGTCTGAAAAGTCTTACCTAAGCTTCTTTTTTAAATAAACTACATAATTTTACCTTTTTTTTTTTTTTTTTTTAATAGTTTCAGTAAAATACAGTTGTCATCAGCAGAGCAAATGTAGGTTAGAGTATCTCGCTAAGCGTGGCCGTACCTGTTGGAAGCTCTGAAGGACGTGCTGCACCATTGCAGATGGCCTTAGCGAGGCAAATCCTTCCCAGAAAATCCTCTATGAAGTACAAAAAGCAGTTTTGATTATTAATTTACTTAAGCCTCCTTTTAGACTCATGAGGTTTTGTATGCTGGAGAAACATTACTAATTTTACATAGCAAGCAAGCACTCAGTGCCTAAAGATTCTTGCTTAAGCCTGATCACATCATCTGGCTTAACCATGAGTACGCTATGAAGAAAGCAATACGTGACGTTTTTTTTCTTTATTTACTTTTCCAGTGGATATTGATCAGTGAGTAGTGTATATGCGCATCACGAATTTCTCTTTGCAGTTGTCTATCATCATGGAAACAGCGCAACTGGTGGCCATTACACTACGGACGTCTTCCAAATTGGTCTAAACGGCTGGTTACGCATCGATGACCAGGCTGTCAAAGTGATCAACCAGTACCAGGTGGTGAAGCCGTCTGCAGAACGCACAGCCTACCTCCTGTACTACCGCCGAGTTGACCTGCTGTGAAACTTTCCCCTTTTACGCTGTGTGTGCAAGATACCTGCTTTGTAGAACGCCAACTATCACTAACTTTCTTCTCCTGTAAATGCTCTTTTGAGTGAATCTTTTTTTCTTTTTTCTTTTTTTTTTTTTTTTTTTTCCCTTGCAACTATGGGATAGAGTGATAAAGGAAACTACCTTGGGTTTGTGCACAACATAGTTTGTGTTGACTTTTGACGTTGCAGAATGAAGTCACTTGGTTGAAAAAGACTGTCTCATGAATCACAAAAATACAAAAAAAAAAAAAAAATTAATCTGAGTTAATGCTGAATCCTAAGATAATAAAAGGGGATTTGCATTTGATTCCCACTTTCTAATTGCATAGTAGAAGAAAACCCTGCACCAGCAACAGAACTTATAGATTTCTGTGAAAATGTTTTATCTTTACTTAAGTAAAAAAATAAAAAAATTAAAAAAAATAAAAAGCGCTCTCTGCTTCCCCAATAGTTTTTGATAAGTGGTAAAATATGAGCCGATGTGTATGAGATGGAAATGGTCCTATGTGCTTCAAAAAAATGTACAAACGTACAAAATGCAGAGTTGCTGGTTCCTAATAGGAAGACACATTTTAATAATTGTGCGATGAGAAACTGCTTAAGTACACATTGCAGATCAAATACTTGGAGTTAAGATGTTAGTCTATATAGATGGGTGATTGTAACTTTATTGCTATTAAGAAATCTCAAGCCGCATTTATGCTTCTGTGTACATGAAATTTAAAAAAAATGGGCAAAATAATTAAGATTGATATTTCTTTAAGTCTGCTTTGTTTAATTTTGCTGTCTGCTCTCCTATAATGTTGAGTTCCTAATTGTACACAGTTTAGTGATATCTAGAAGTATAAAGTTGTCGCCCATCAATAAAAGTCACAAAGTTGGTTTAAGGTGTGTGTGTGGGTTTTGTTTTCCCTCCAGTGTAAATTCTACCCTTGGAAACTCATAAAATTACTGTGCAGCACTTTGGCAAGGTGTAGATAGAATTTCCCAGATGACGGGCAGATGATATTTTTTTTTTTTTTCTTTTAGTATTTCTTGAAACTTCAGAAGTGTTCCCATTTGGTGTTGAAATGGAATTGAGCTTTGAGGGGAGAGGGAAAGGGCCCGCACCTGGGCTGTGGGGGTCCTGGGGGTGAGCACCCATCAGCCAGGAAGGGGAGTCTGATCCCCGCCGTGTCTTACATGAAAGCCCTGCACGGTTGTTCTTTGAGGTGGGTGATGTTTAGTTTGCCTTTGAAACGTTCCCTTCAGCAGGTTCACATTTTCATTGAAAACTTTGGTAAAATATTTCCTTGATCAGCTTCTTGTTGCCTTCCCTGTTGGTGAAGATGGTTAAAAAAAAACCCCTATTAGTTTAATCATTAATTTGACGGTAGTGGTGCTATGTGCTTATTGCATCATTGGAGAAGTGTTATAAAAACAGGGCTAATTTTAGCACAGAGTGTCAATAAAAGATTAAACTACCTGTACTGTGACCAAATACTGGTCATTGTTTAAAGGTGACGGAGGAAAAAAAAATTTTTCTCTGCAGAGCTGTCGAAATAGTTACCTGCATTAATTTTACAGGTATCGTGTTACAATAAATTCCTTTAGAATTTCTTTAAACTGCTTATTTCATTTTACTGTGAGCATCTGTCCAGGTGTTTGGTGAAAAACGGTGTTAGCTTTTTCAAGAGAAGGAAGTAGCCCTGTAAATGCCTCGAGTTTCTGCACGTGCCCGCTGGATGTGCAGCTCCTCTAGCGGAAACAAAATCCCTGCGACTCGCCCGGGTGTTGGATGAGCAGTAAGACCTGTTGCAGAAAGTCCTCCTGGTTTGCCCTCTTGGCTTTTCTACCCTCTCATCAGACGGTGGAGAACTTGGCCCTCTCCTGCCTCTGAATTGCTCCTGGTGATGCTGTTGCCGTGTCGGGAGTGAGTGTGCTGCTGGGGTGAGGCTGTTTGGGGTGGTCCTGCATTTCCTGCTCGATCTTGGGTAATCTTCAGATGGATGATCTTCTGTTTCCTTCTTGAATTACAAGGCAGCGTTGACTATATCACTACCAAGTCCTGATGCTGAGAAAATGTTTGTGTTTCGTCAGTTGTTTGGATATCCAAATGTATAGTTACTTTTTCAGTGAGCAGCAAATTATATTAGTATTTTCTGCTCTGAAAAATTGTGACTGAGACACTGTTGTTGATTTTTTTTTTTTTTTTGGTGACTTTCCACCAACTCTAAAACAATTTTCTACCCAAAACTTGTTTTGATTTTGGCCAGTTGCAGGGAAAGCTGCTGACTGCTCACTGGGCAGGGTGCCCTGAAGCTGGGGCTACCCAGACGATGTGCCAGGGGGCTGCCGAAGGGCCGGGGCTTCCAGCATTTCCCAATGCAGGGCTGCCCACGCTGGGAATTACCCCAGAGCCAGTGCTGCTGAGACACTGGTTTTGCTTGGACTTTGAAATCTGGAGGGGGCGGGGGTTGTTCCAAATAAGAAAGCAGATTTTGAAATTACTGTTCTGTACTGGTTATTATTCATGTCCTGTTTCTGCATCCTGGTTGAAGTAATTTTCTGTACTGCAGAAATCTTTCCTCCCCCCCCCCTTTGTGGCTGTGTTGAGTGTTTACCTGTACTTCCAGTGGATTGTGAAAAGGTGTGTTGCTGCTAGTGTAGTCTTAACCATAAAACTGCAGGTGATCAATAATCAGTATGTTGCTTTATACTGGGTCCTTGCGATGAACTTTGGTTTTGACTGGACAAGTTGTTTGGCTGGTGAGTTTTGAGCCATGTTACTCAAAAATTACGGGTTTGAGTTTGCAGGCAGGACATTATATTTAGTAGAAACAAAGTGTGCCCCTTGTTGGTCTACTCTTGCACTAATGGCGAGGGATTTCACCTATTTACAGGTGTCTTAACCAGTTGTGGATGGGTTTATAATACAGGTTTATTTAAAAATACAAGTCTAATATAACCATTTTATTTTGGGGGATGGTTGCTGTTTGCAAGCAGCCCTGCAGGGCTTTCCTAGGGCTTGGGAATGTGCAGTGAAATGAAGTTTAACTTTTTTGCGATCTGAAGTCTTGCATTTTGTTATCTTTTTGGAAAGGAAGCACTGTGTTAGTCCTGTCTTCCTGGGAATACCAAAACGAGTTGTCTTGGTTATGGCTGACGTGTGTCACCTTCAGAAACGACAGTGTTCCACCCTCTTGTGATGGGCAGTTTTGAGTGGAGTCCAGCACAGCCGAAACAGCTGAAGAAGAGGGGAGGAGAGGAAGAAATAAGGAGTAGGATGAAGAAGAAAGAACTGGTGTACGATTAATGAGACTTTAGTATTCTTTCATTCAGCAGAAGCACAAGCAGAGCTAAGGTTTGCTTAGAGTTGCTGCGTAGGTGATGGATTAATATTACAGTATTTAAATTACAGTTTAATCACCTAATACAGTTTAACCTAATCTAGGTTTTGTCCTAAGAACATTCTATTTGACATCTTTTGCTGGAGGAGTTTTTGGTGTTGAGCAGTGCTGTGTTCCTGTGCAGCTGGGGGAGCTCCAAGGGCTTTTCCTGTGTCCTGAGCAGCATTCCCTCAGGTAAAAGAACAGAAAATTAATTTATATCACAACTCTGGTGAACAACCTAGGCCTTTCCTGTTTGTAAAAGCCCTATATAGACATCTCATAAAAGTTGGTCAGGATCAGAGAAGATGAGAAGAGTTCCTGCTGCAAAAACAATTCACTCCAAGGCTGTATCTTGAGTTCTACGTTTCACTTAACATGAGCAGGTTACAAGTGTTATTCATTATTTTAAAGACATGGCAATGAGTAATTGCCGGTTTAAAACGCAAGTATTGAAATCCTCTCTTAGTTTGAAATGGAAGTTGTTCAGATGGTATTAATTTTTTGATTTTTTCACTAAGGATATTACAAACGCACTTGTTGCCAAAATCTGTCTTCTGCAGCGTATTAGTCAAAGGAAAGAAGAGTAAAAAAGTATGTGGCAACAGTCTGATGTGAGCACATAACCACAATTTTTATTTTCTATATTAAACTCCTCCCATTGTTGCAAAACAAAGATTTTGCAGCCTTTTGGTTATTTGCTTTGTCTGTGGGTGATTATGTAAAAGAAGAAAAAAAAAAAGCACACAAGACAATCCCCCCCCCCCCCCCCCCCCATGCACCATAAACCTGGTGGTTGGTTGGTTCCTGTTGTTTAAACCAGGTTTTAAGAAGCGTTCTTTAAAAAAAAAACAAAACGCATGTTAAGACCTAAAGTTTTCAAAACCAGAAAATGTGGATGTGCAAGAAAAAAATCTTGCAGCGTAAGCCAGGTCTGCACGGGGGATGATTTGATGGGATGGGGGAGAAAAATTACCAAAAGCACAAGGTATTTGGGGTCAGGTGGGGGTTTTGTGGGTTTTTTTAGTTTAGAAAATGTACTGTTTTCCACAAAACCCCCCGGGATGATATCGCTCCCGAGGCAGGCCTGGCCGGGGACGTGCTGCAGCAGAGGGCAGTGGCAGCACACCCGAATTTTGTGGTGTTCCAGCTCTAAAGCTCCCGGGCTGTCGGCAAAGGGTTGATCTCCATAAACGTACTCTAAATCCCTCTGATTTTGAATAGGAACGGAGAGTGCACCTTTGACATCCAGTGGGTGTTACCAAGATGTTCAACGTTTCGTGCAACTTGTGGGTTCTATTCCAGGCTATTTCTGATGACCCGAAGGATTTTGAAAATTTGTATTAGCAAATAACCAGATGTAACAGCTGCGGAGCTTGTGATTGCAATTCACCTTCTCTGTTCGGGACTTGAAATCTCAAAAAAAATGAGTGTTGGCTTAATATTTCTTAACTGTTTCAGTCTGCACATCTGTACTGTTTGCTTTAGTATTAAAAAAACTGGGTTTCAACACCTCTCGCTGCAGACGTAACCAGGAAATGGGGTGAGTTGCAAGAACAAGGTGAGGGGCTTTGTAGTTTTTAGTTCACGTTTCACTTAGTGCCGTCAGTGCTGTCCCCGACATTTTCTGAAACTGCTCCTGCTTGTGTGCTGAATTCCTTGTTGAACCTCAGTTTTCACCTGGGCACTCACGAAACAGCACAGGCTTTGGGAAGTTTTGTGGGGAGTTGTTTTCTTGCGTATCGTCAGCAGATTAAACGTTTGGGGAAATGTTCTTTGTTGTGAGAAGGAGGAAAAGAAGCTGCAAATGAACCTGGCTGGTCACAGACCAGGCTGCCCTAAGGAGAGAAGCAAGAAAGAATAAATAGGGGTTCACAGTGCCCAAATGTTAGTTGTGCTCAGGAGTAAATGTCTGGCTTTCACTCCAGTGATTCAGGATCCCCACGCTGTTAATTCATCTGCTGGAGCAGCCGCTGCGCAGTGCCAAGGCAGCATCGTGCCCTGCGGTCAAGAGACTGGTGGCATCTCCACCTTGTTCCTGCCGGAGGGCAGGAGAGAGGCAGCACCAGCTTCTGGGCCGCCTCTACCCTGTGGCATCACCCTCCAGTGGAGACAAAGCCCGGACAGGAGGGGAGATGTAAGTAGACAGCAAAGCAGAGGAGGGTGCCCCCAGACTTGAGCCGTGCCGCTGCCTGCCCGGGGCCGGCTGGGAGTCACTCACGGGCTGCTGGTCATCTCCATCAGTCTCGTCATACGTGATTACAGCCAAGTTTCCATGTGTTTGCTGTTGCCACTGGCTTTGCTTCGTCCCTGTTATCCCCGTTGTACACCCTCTGTTCCGGGGCAGGAATCAAAACCAGACAGTACCAGGAGTTGGCACTATGGCTTTGAGTCTCTTGCCCTGTTCTTCGCCCTGTCCCTTCTCAGGTTCGGTGCTGTTATTGCTGAGCTATTTGAATGGGAAATAAAGGGGAATTCAGTCGAAGTTGAAAATCAAGACATGCTGTCTGCCTGTTCAATTAGGAGGGCATAGTGAAATCTGTGTTTCTTCCTATTCATTGGCTATTACATTAAAAGCCTTCTCTCCTAATATATACTTATATATGCAGCCTGCTTTATGTGGCTTTTACCACATATGAAATGGAGACGTTATAATCAAGGCAGTAATAGCGCTGAATGATTAAAAGTAACTTCTGATTGTTTTGGCTTTGGTCAAATGTATGACCTGAAACTGCTGACTCGAAACAAAACGAGGTAGATAAGTCTCGTTCCGGACTGTGCTCATCCCTAAGCATGCCGTACTGGTGTATATTAAAAAAAAATAAAATTAAAAAAATAAAATCTTTGTAAAGCAGCAGGGCTGATGGAGAAGTCAGACAACCCAAACCATCCTACAGGGATTAATTTCCCATAGGAACATTTGTGGAGATTACAAAATACTGAATTTCTCCGAGATCTGGAAATCATTTGTATGTCGGTTCATGAGATTTAAAATGAGTTAATTCAACTTTCTGGTAATTGGAATGAACAGCACCTTCTGAGGGCCATGAGTCAGGGCTGTGGAGCTGCGTGGTTTCGGGGTGGCAGCCTGTGTGAGGGCACAATGGTTCACCACTGTTGGCCCTCGTTATTCGGGGAAATTAGGAAACTGGGGCCTGCAGCAGCATCTTTCAGCTGATGTTGTAAATACAGCCAATTCATTGATCCAGAGTGAATCAGAGGAGCAAGAGGGGGGAAAAAAAAAAAAAGAAAAAAAAAAAAAAGAGGATACAGTGATTTTAAAATAAAGCCATGCAGAACCTCCTGTCAGCCCAGCTCTGGGTGGTCTCCGATTTGCTCATGTTGGTGGTGGCACAGGAGCCTTTTTGGGCACAAACTGCCCAAATTGCACTGAATCCCTCTTAGGGTAAAAGTGCCAGGTCCAAGTGATGGACCGTATGCTGTTGGTTCGCATACACAGTTTGTTTTGAAGTAAATAGAAACTCTGTAAATACAGCTGGGAGAAATGTGGCTGGGGGGAAGAGCAGTCAGAATGGGTGTCGTGGCTGTACCAGACTGCCGGGCTGGGGCTGACTGGTGAGGACTGGCTCCCCCGTGCTCAGCTACAACTCAGTTAAAAAGACCCAGACCAGAAACAGTCTGATACATCCCGAGCGATGAGAATCTGCTACTTCTCAAAAAAACTCAGGAAAATGGTGTAAGAGATTAAATCAGCAGATAATGTCTTGGAGCTGACTTCAGAGGGGTTGTTTTCTTTGCTCGGTGGAGTTGCTCTCTCCACTGCCAATATTTGCTGCTTTTCTCACGTGCTGTTGAACACGTTTGATAAAATGTCATTCTGCTTTTTGAGCACTGCTGGGGTTTAAACAAGCTGCTCAGCTGCAGAGTATCTCGTAAGCTCCCTTCTTGCAAACAGTAAATAAAAGTGGATGGTGTTTTTCTCAAAGAAATAAATATTGACTCTTTAGAAGAATGGAAGGACTATTTCCCCAATAACTTTGGAGAGAGGACTAGACAGTGGATCTTGAAAAATCATAGCTGCTTTGCTTGGGTGTGCCAAATCCAGCAGATGGATGCTCCCCTCCTCCATGCTGGGCCATCGCTGGTGCCCCCTCCACGGGGGGGGACACCCCAGGCTGGGGCTGGGTCACCCCAGGTACGTGCCACCAGATGTGCTGACCCCACAGTGCTGCGGATGGGGAGATGCCTGGTCCTGCTCACTCTGGGCGCTCGGCGCTGCAGCAGAAGTGCTGTACTACCCTCATGTTGCTCATTATTTTTTCCTATTTGTTTACTTTTTAAAAAAAAAAAAAAAAAAAAGGACTTTCAGCTTGTCTTTTGCTCAATCGTTTCCTTTCACAGGCAATAAAACCGTGTTTCAACAGTGGACTCATGCAAAAGCTGGGGCTTTTTGGGCATCAGCGGTGCAGCGGAGGAGGTGAGCCTTGCCGAGATGTCTCGCTAACTTTTTATTTTCTTTATTCTCTGTAATTCCCGCTGTGGCGCCAGAGCGGCAGGGCTGAACCGTGCATGTAGTTGGGGAATGTCAGCGCTGGGAGAGCTTTGGGAACAAATGGCAGAGCGATAAATCTCCTGTTTCCCAGCAAATGCCCAGCTCTGGAACAAAAAGGGGGATTCTGTGGGGTTTGCCGGAGGCTGGACCGCAGCTGGAACCCAGCTCAGCAACCCCTGCCAGAGCTGGGGACCCCTCTTTGCCGTGGGGTCCAGCAGAGCTGTTTCAGCCCCGGAGCAGCGGGACACGCTGTGGGATTTTCCTGGGGGGGGGGGGGAGCTGGAAACGGCTGACCTGGCAGCTGAGAGGAGACAGCTGGCTTTAGCCTCTTGCAGAAAACCCCCTTTCTTGAATTTTCCCTCCCTCATCTCCAGAGCCCCTCACTGAGGCGTGGCGGTCCCCTCTTGGCAGCAGGGAGGATGCTCCTGTGGCCCTGGGACCCCGCCGGGCTGCGAGCTCTGCCCGAGAGCTGACTGCGGGGGAAAGCAAAGCAAAACCTTTTTATACCATCATCTGCTTGCACTCCTCCTCCTCTCCCCCTCCCTGGGTGTTGCGTTACAGCCTTTGGGAGGATGGTCCTAATTTTCTAAGTCCCAATGACTATCTTCAAACTGCTGAGCTCCCAAGCGACACCCCTCTCCTCCTTGCTCCTGCCTCCTTTTCGTGTTGGTCACCCCCCCCCCCCCCCCCCCTTTTTTTTTTTTTTTTTTGTTATAACTACAGGCCCCTTGCCAAACAGGATGATCCAGGGTTGTCCTTTTTGCCTGGAGAGCATAAATACCACTGGGGAGCTCTGTGAGACTGCAGTTGGTACGAGCTGCTGAGCTGAGAGACCTTGCATTCCTCGCACCTCCTAAGGCTTATTTCATCCTTTTCCCCCCTCCTCCTCGTTTAAATATTTCAGATATATAATTTATTTTCCACAAGCAGGCTTGGAGGAGCTACAAATCCCAAGTCCCCAGGAAATACTCGACGAGGTAAGTGTGTAAGCTTTTGGGTCCCTGCTTCTGAACTGTGGTTTGAGGGGTGGGGGTGTGTGCAAGAAACATCTCTATTAAGAAGGCACAATTTTAGTAACTTCTCCAAAAAGTTGCCTGAATGGTATAAAATAGCACAATGCTGTCTGAGTTTCCCTTAGGGATGCTTTGCAGAGCTTAATGCAAGATTAATAAACGTTAATCTTGAATGAATGGGAGGAGTTTGCAAGTACAAGAGTGGATTTCTACACAAACAGAAAATATCCAAGGGATGCTGTAGCAGTCTCCAGTAGCTGACAACCCATGGGCACACGTAGTCTGCTCCAGGAAGCCTGTGTTTATGCAACTCTGCTCTAAAGTCCTGCCTAAAAGGAATTTCACAGTGTTGCCACATGTTGTGTCTGTTACCAGTGGGTTTTCCGTGTGGTTTTGCGTAGAAACTCACCCACTTCAGTTCTGTGGGAGTGGATTGTGATGGAAGAGCCAGATGTTTTGGCCCACGAAGCGGCTGAATGCATAGTGTGTTCTGTGCAGACAACATTATGTCCTGTGTCAAGGAACTTGTCATCCCACTTTCCTTTTGAAGCCAACACGATTCTTCAAAGCTTGAAGCGTGTGTATCTCGGTTAAATAGATGACCTGCTGTTTAATGCATTAAGTGTGTTGTAGCTTTAGCACTGGATGTCTTTGTAGAGGTTAAAAGCTGTTTCTGCTCTGCTGTTTCAGATGCTTTGCTGGTATCCCCTGCTAAGTCTTGCATTTTCCTGCCTTGTCAGCTTGTTCCATGTATAACTCTGCAAGTCCTGGATTGTTTTAGCTGCAAATGTCATCCATAATCAAGGAGTAGACACCCACTTGTATATTTTACCTGGGAGGCAGTTAAGGATCAATAGCTGTAAGGAGTAAGGTGAGGTGAGGACATAATGAAGTACAGAAGTCTGCCTGCATGTGGCTTTAGCAGGCAGCGCGGCATGCCAGGCTTCAAATGCTACCAGCTCTTCTGCTTTCTGTGAAATGCAGACACCATCCATTAGCTGGGGAAATAGCTTTCTAAAAATAATCTTTTCCAAAGTCCGGTGCTGCTTTTTAACTTCCTCAGACCCCAGAAGAAGGCCTCCCCTTTGTCCCCAGTCTGGACAGGCTTTACAGCATATTAAGGAGTTGGTTTCTGCTGACTCACTCGTTTCTGATTGCTCCCAGATGTTTACCTGGCACCAGTATCAAGGGCCTGATGTGTTTAAAGGGAGGCTGTTCTAATGCTCCTCTTGAACCCTTGAAAACAACAGCAGAGACTTCCTCAGCTGACTGTCAGCTGATAATTTTCTCCAAATAAATCCCAGCTCAAAGGCAATATGATTTCAATCTTCCCCGGTGAGGAGTTCCTGATGCAGCCTGGAGGCATCGCCCCAGCTCTGCAAGGCACTTGGCCTGAGCTTTAGCACATGTCTGAGGGTTTTGTTGCACCTGGGCACGAGGACATTAATGGATGGACATCTGAAATCAATGAGCGTTTGCTGAAATGTCAGCATCTTTCTGCTGTTCTCAATTAATCTGGCCAGGGAGCTCTTTGCTCCCTGTCCCCCTCTGATCACTTCATCCTTCCTTTGGATGCTCAGCACTCCCCACCTCGAGCCAAAGCAGAGGAAGGGACCTGCACACGCCAAGTGAAAAAAGAAGACAGTGCCAAAGTGACTTAATTTTAGAGAGGTGCTAGTATCCCCCCGCTCGCAAATGGGATACAGGGAAGAACATCCCGAGGAATAATGCGCCATCTGTTGCAAGGTTTTGGCTGGATCACGAAGCCAGACGTGTTGGCTTCGTTGCGTAGCCGTGAGTGGGGCAGCTCCTCTGGCCTTTCAGATGTTACAGCTGATTTTTTTTTTTCAAGCTGCCCTTTCTGTAAGTTCAGTGTTTGCCTTAAATGGGTGGTGGATACGGTCTCCTATTTAGCAAAGGGCACCCGGCCAAATGAAGGGGTACAACTGCAGCGTATATTAGCTGTCTGTTCCCGCCTGCTCTACCTACAGGGCAGGCTGCAGTTAAAATTGCCTCTGCTAAATGGTCACATTGTAAACGGCTGTGGCAGAGCATCTATTTTTAAACTCTTAGGGAAGTGCCTCAAAGTAGGAATTGTTCCCTGAATTTAGGTCAGACAGTCTACAAAAGCAACAGCCCGTTTTGCATCCCCTACCATTCTTTAGCTGGGTTAGAAAGTTGGGCTTCTACTTTGGGGGTGGGGGGGAGCAAATGCCAACAAACAGGGCTGAGGAGAGGATGAGGTTAAAGCAATATTTGTCCCGACGCCACCAAACGTCCTGTCTTTCAGGTGTGCCTGGAGCTGGGGACAAGGCGTGTGTGTTCGACTTGCTCTGCAGAGCAGGGAATAATGAGAAGCTGCTACTTAAACTGAGCAAATTACATTTCTGCATTGTTCTACTGAGGCAAAGGCTTAATGCTCTGCCTGGAGAGAGGCTGAGGGCAGATGGTTTTCATCTGCCTTAATACAGTACAAGAAAGAAGCCTCAAACAGGGACTTTGTCTCTTTTGGGTAGAGAGCAAAGAAGTTTTCAGGGGTTCTCAATGGCCTCAGAGATTTTTTTGGGGTGGAGGAGGGTCTTCACCTGTGCAAAGCACCTTGTGATTGCTGCTGTCCTCTGCAGACGCTGTTGTGCTGGGTCTGGGGAACAGCGTTTTGGGACTTTGTGCTCAAGTGTAGCTTTCCCAGCTGGGAGCTTCCTGCTTTGGGTGGTTTCCAATTTATCCAGTCTCGGTGTGCCCAAATCCCACGTCACTGGTCTGAATCTTCTCGGATAATCCCCGCTAACCTGGGGTTTGTTTCCTGACGCTGTGTAAGAACGCTTTCAGCGTGTCTTGTAACAATGCTGTCAAAACCAGATCCTCGCCTGGTGGTGAAGACAGATGAGGAAGCTTTCTTCCAAAGTTTAGCCCTAAGGAGAGAGGATGCTGTGTTTGCACTGTCTGCATGATGTCGATTGCCCCAATGGATTATTCTGCTCTTAGTGGTTCTTAGACCTCACCGGCAGAGCTCTAGGTGCTGCGGAGCCATGCAGCAGCATCTATTTCCTTCCCTGAATAGCTCACGATCTAAATAAAATCAGCCAAGACATGCAAGGCTCATTAGATGGAGAAGTCAGGGCAGGGGGGAGAGGAAGAGAGGAAGAGTTTGGAAATGGCAGGTGGAAGGGGAGCACCATGGAGCAGAGGAGGGGACTGGCGATTAACTGAAGCTGTTCAAACCCAGCAATGACCAAATCAAGATCATCTCTCCAAGCCCTCAGTGCTGATGGCTACTGAGCGTGCATGGGAACACCTAATCTGGCTGGGGGAGGATGGGTGCTCCGGCTTCTCTCCTAATCTGTCATAATTCCTATCGCTGGCCGCGCTCCTGCGCGCCGTACAGCGACGCGTCAGCGAGAACACCCCGGTGCGTCATTCGCCAGCGGGGATTTTGGTTGTTCGACGTTACGCTGACATTTCCAATAAACAGCTGCTTTCACGGAGTCTGGCAGCTGCTCTGCTGGAGTCTATTGGCAGAGCGGGGGCCTCCAAAATAGCTCTTGCTGATGTCTGACCTCTGCGATCCAGCTTGCTGGGAATTTTACTTTCCCTTTTATTCCTATCTGTTCTCCGCTTTACCAGATGCTCTTTGGGCGAATAGCTTCAAATGTCTCCCCTTCCTGCGTGTGAAGGGATGGAGCTGGGATTATTCAGAGCTGCCGGGCATTGCTGGATGACACTTGCACCCTGGCATTTTTGGAGGAGAAGGCATCCACCGTTGTGCCTGGGTAATGCTCGCTCCCAACGCAACGTCAGTGGAGTTCCCTGGTGTAGTAAACTGAGTTCCCATCACTTATGGTGATGTTCAGGTCTTCCTGTCATCGGAGCGAAGGATAATTGCTTAGGTTGTAGGCACCGCTCTTTTCCAAACAAAAAATCTGGGTTGTGTGGCTACGTTGTTGGGGGACACGCTCACTGAGAGCATCTCTGGCACTAACCCAACTGCCTGTTTCTCCCCAAAATCCAGACCCGCGCTGAGCCACAGGAGACCCTGCAAGAAAACCTACAGTCGTCTTCGTCTCTGCTTCTGCTGGCTGAGGAGGAGGCGGCATGAATCCTGCCCTGCCTTGGATCCTTCCTCTTGGATGTGTTCTGCTCCTGACAAAGGCAGCTGAATGCTTTATCTTGCCCAACTCGAGTCACTTGGAGAGCATTCTGAGTAAATATCAGGATGGGGAAACTCACTCCAGATCCAAGAGAGCAATTTTATTCTCAGACAGACAGGAGATACTGATGCTCCACAATAAACTGAGAGGCCAGGTGTACCCAGTGGCCTCTAATATGGAATACATGGTGAGTCTAGCTCCTGATACTTACCTTTATTATTACTTTTTTTTTCTTGTTCAGTTTTTATTTTAATTTTCCTTACGGTGTAAGAGTTGTAGCAAATTTCCTCTAATTTTTTCTCAAGAGGTTTCCTGGAACAGTTTCATTCCAGAGTGAGAGATGCTTTAGATCATTGGACTGTTTTGGTTGGAAAGGGCCACTAATGGGTCATCAAGTCCATCCGCTGCATAGTTTCAGGACTGGTTCCATTATTCATAAACTAGCGTCTGGCCCAGCCCTGGACACATCTCCAGTGATGGTAATTCCACAGCCTGCCTCAGCAGGTTCTTCCATTACCTTAATGTCATAAAAGCATCAAATTTTCCCTAGTGTTTAACCCACGTTCTCCCTGTGAAGGCTTTCAGACCGCTGTGACTGGTGTTTTGGGACACCACAGCCTGCTCAAAGAAACTTCTAAAGGTCTTTGAGTTGCCATCAGCTACCACCCAGTGCTGGATCTGCCCTTTTGTCGTACAGTGATCTCCAGAGATTAACAATGTGAGCCAAGCATACCTGATGCTGCTGGGAATCTGCTCAGGATCTTAGAGAAACAGGGCTTGAGGAATGTGCCTCCATCTGCAAAGAATTTCAATCACTGGAAATAGCTGGAAAAACTTTGGGAGTTCATGGGTGGATGGGGCAGTGTTACTGGATTTTTGTAGTTCAGGAAACCAAAATAAAAGTTTGGTCAATGTATTCTCCCACTTCAGAGGGAGAACTTAAAAGTATGAGTTTGAAAAATGCCTTTACCATCAACAATTCAGATGAATAGTTTTGTTTTTTTTTGTTTTTTTTTTCACCTGATGCCAGAGACCCTACTTTGAGCTATTTTTGATGTGCCATCAAAATATTGCGGGGCCAGAAAATGATGTAGGCAAATAATTTTGTGTGTGTGTGTGTGTGCCTTTTCCCAATGTGCAAATATAGTTATGACTGAAACTAGTCTGACTTCAACTGTGTGCTCCCTGCTGACAGATTAAACGATTAATGATTTGTTAAGACCATGTTTAAAAGGGTAGAAGAAAAGTACGCTGAATGCTGTATAAAATTGTTTGCCAGCTGTGCTGAAATCGGTCTGCAAATGGAAAACTTGCCTGTTGTGGCTGTAGGGAAAAGAAAAGGGAGGGCAGAAGACCATAAGGAAGGACAACTGACCATCACTTGGTCCCCACGAGCGTTCCCACTGCTGATCTTTCACCCCGCTTTTGTCAGAAGTCTCACGCCTTTCTAAGAACCGGTGCTTTGTGTATCTCTCAGTGGGCTCTCACTTCATCCTTCAGGCAAGGCACTGCCGGAGAAGAGGTGACCTGATTAATTTCCAGAAAAGTAAACACAAAGCCTGAGAAAGCCAAATGTGTTTTGGTTGGCTTGAGGATCTGAGAGGGCTGCCGTTGAGGACTGTCCACTGGCCGCCTGCTGTTTACACTTGCAGTGTGGTTATGCTTTTATATTTGCTTTGCTCAGTGTGCTTTTCTAGTGGTTTTTATGGGCGATTGAGGGTAAATGAAAGGGCCTTATATGCTGTGAAGAAAGAAGCTGAGTATGAGATGGTGCTGCTTGGAAAGGCTATAATCAGCCTTTCACGTATTCGTGTTTACCCAATATTACTTGGAAATGCTGTGTATATTCTGAACGTGAATTTCACTTTAATCCTTTGTTCTGCATAGGACATTTCTCATTTGGACTCGTTTAAGAGGATGGTCTGTCTTGAGTACCGTAGATAAACTTTTCTCTTTGGTGCCGGTGTGGAGCTTCACAGGCAACGTATAGTCTAATCTGTGGATAAGTTGGTAGAAGTTGTTCTTGCCCATCAATCTCCAAACACTGCCTTGTGAAAGTCCTTTTTCCCAGCTCTATATCTGACGTGTTTAAGTGATTTAATGTGGCAAGAGAAGCTAATGTATTCCAGGAAAGGGAGATATTTATCTACTACAGGATGAACATCAGTTGGTGGGGGCTGTTAATAAGAAAGCAATAACACAGTAAGTCCCATGACTTACTTATCTGGAGATCGAAAGAATTAGGAGCATATGGGATAAAGGTAAAGTGAAGAAATTAAGAAACAAAGAGTTTTGCTGCTGGGTTTGTATAATTAATTGAAAGTTAACACGCATATTCAGTGTTAATGGAAGATGAGTGAGCAGTGTACGTCTGACAAAGCTGGTCAAACACAATTACCTCAACCCCTCTAACAGCTATATGGCCGACGTTTTCACTGTGTGTTGGGACTTCATATCAGCAGTCATGGCAGTGGATGGGTGCCAAGACCAAAACAAACTCCTTGTTAATGAATCCAGAGTAAAAACGACATAATAGTTCCTGAGACATCTTGGCTTGTTAAAATGGCTTAGTCAGATGGCTTCCAGCAGTGAGGAAAGGCAGAAATCTTTCTTCTTGTGGAGGCCTCAAAGACAGCTGGATAAAACTAAGTCGTTCTCAGTACAGATTGCTGGAAGGTAAATAGTTATTTTTCATGTATAAGGTATGCATCCTTCCTCTAAACTGCAAGGTGGTGACTTTCCTTGTCGGGGTGGGACGGTATTTCTGTGTGGGTTAGCAAAGCATAGCCAAGCTTCTGCCAGCACATGTCAGTCCTAGACTCTCATGGAACTTTTAAAAGTAAATTGTCAGTATTGCACAAAGTCTAAGCTAGTGGAGAAAAATGAGTAACGTGATCACTGCAATTCAGGTGTCTGGGGTTAGGTTTAGAGACTAGTTAGGCTAAGTAGACTTCTTGTGGGGTGTATTATTATTAAATCTGAACCTACAAATTGTAGCATAGTGTGTGTATCCGTGCATGTATTTTACATATACAGTGTATATTGTAGTTTGAAAGGCCATTGCAAATTTGCAGGAGTGAAAAAGAGGGTCCATGTGCTAAATCACTTGGAATCCCACATACCTGAAGGCTTCTCAATCTCTGCTTGAGAAGGAAAAAGAGCATAGGTGTACTCTGTCTCTCTAGCTTCAGTAGTCTTCCTAAATACTGCTTTGAATATTGGCATAAAGAATTCTTGCAAGCATAGCTGGGAAAGTCTGAAATATCTTTTTTTTTTTTTTTTTTAATAATATGTTTATTGCTCTGAAATAATTCCAGCCTCCTGACCACATTCACGTCTGAGAAGCAAGAAGCAAATAACTGCTCTAATTTAAATGAGATGGCTTTGTAATCTGACGCCTGCAGAAATGAGCTTCTCTACTCATCAAACACAAAGCCATGCAAAGATGTAGCTCATTCCCAATTGCCTGTTGAGTATCTTTTGTCCGAGTTAATTTATTTTATCCGTAGGCATCAAAGGAAGATGTAATGCATATGTTCACATCAATTTTCATTTAATGGCCTATTGCTCATAATATCTCTGCATTAAATTAGGAGATTTGGAACATCTTTGCCTTTGAGGCTGCAGGGAATAATGCTCTGCTATAAAGTCTGAAGTACGAACAGTGCGTAACGTCTTGGGAGAGTTTTTGTGGCTGCTGCGTTGGATGGGAAGGTGGATTGCGGGCTGGTCATTGCCTAGTGCAGAAAGTGGGAGACCACAAAAAACTGTGTGTCTAGGCACAATTGCAATAGTCTGCTTGAACAGAGGTTTGGAAATGTGTGTGTGGTGGGTCAGATCCCATACACCTTCAAGGAGCTGGAGGGCTGAGTCGGAAAATGGTTTTTATTCCCTCTGTTCAGAGCTGTGTCTGCACAGGGTTTTGCAGACTGACATGAATTTGCTTGGCTACTGGTCAGTTCAAAGCCAAGCTGATGAGGTCAGAGCGGCTCTGGGACGTTGGAATTTGGGTTGCCGAGCATGCTTGATGATAAGCTGTTCTTGGAGGTCTGCGCTGTTAGCTCAGTTAGATGAGCTCATGTTTGCCTTACGAAGATGGGGCAGACACACCAGGTTCCAGGAGACACTGCATTTTCACGCGCAGTCCCTCCCCATCCCAGTTACAACTGCCCAAGACTGTGTTCAGATACTTACTCAGAATGAGCACTTGATGTTTTTTTTTTAAATGTGTTTGAAAGCCTGTATACCCTCTAGTCCTCCAAACGGGCTCTGACACGTCCTTTGAGATGTTTGAGATCAGAAGATGCTTTTCTTCTGGAGAGGATGGTATTTGGAAAGACCAGCTGGTGTGATCCTCCAAAGAGGACATCATCTTGCACTGGCACATGAACGGGCTGGAGACACATTACAAGACCTCTTTTCCTTTTGGTTTTATTTGTAGGAATGTGCGGTAATATTTTAATCCCAACGAATTATTCTCTAAGGACTGTTCAGAATAGACCAGCCATCAGTAATTACACAATGAATTCAGGGCACTGTCTACTGGGTTCAGCAAGTTTGGCCTTTCAAACAAGTACACACCTGGGCAGTGGAGCCAATGAAACCCTCTTTCCTATTTGCCTTTGTATCATGTTTGAGCTCTCGTTTAGCTTACAGCTGGGTGATATTCAAGGAGAACTGATCTCACACCAATATCCTTCCCTCAGTGGAAACATAAATGGGATTTGACACTTCTGACTTGATACGTGTTTCAGTGAGAGTCACATTGGCTTAACAGCCCTGGGACTTTGCCACCTCTGTTAAGCTTGACTGGACCCATTGGAGGACTCAACAGTTATTCTGGAAGGAGAAAGGGAGATGGGACCAGGAGGCTCAGACCCACATCCTTTGATTAAGAGGTTGGGCAAAAAATCTCCAGATGTGTTGGCAGTGGAGGGCAGGAACACATCAACTCCTGGAGTTCCCCTTGATGGAAATGTCCTGAGAGGAAGGACAATGGATGGAAAATCACGCTGAACTACATCAGAGCACTGACTGCATCTCAGCTCTCTGAAATAGGTGTTACAAGGAAGTGCTGGGATCTCCACCCTTGATGGTTTTGGTTGTTTTGGGTTGGTTTTTTTTCGAACAGATTAGAAAAACACCTGCTAAGAGTATCTTGTGTTTTAGGGTGGACCGTCAGATGGGTTCTTAAGATCCCCCAAGGTATGTTTTCTGCTGACATATGCAAAGCATCTCCTAAGAACCATGGCATCAAGGAGGAGAAATAATAGACCCTTTAGTGCTCTGCATTTCCATGGCAGGGGGACATCTTGAGAAACTTGCTTTTGGGTTAGGGCGCATCAATGAGATGTGCTGGTTTCATAAGGACAGGCCAGACACCAGGGGTGAGCTGCAATTTAGTCTTTCTTTGCTAACTGCTGTTGGTTGAGTCTCTTGATCTAGTAAGCCTGAGATGATGAATCACCTGTTCTTTTCTCTCCCCACACCCTGCAGACCTGGGATGATGAGCTGGAAAGATCAGCCCACGCTTGGGCTCAGCAGTGCATCTGGGACCATGGGCCTAGTGCCCTCATCAGGTCAATTGGACAGAACTTGGCGGTTCACTGGGGCAGGTAAGAGCTGAGGTGCTACAAACTCATTGTAAAGAGCCATTCACTGATCCTCCTTTACAACCAGCTGGAAAGGTTTGCCTTGCTGATGCTTAGAGCACTGGAGAGACGGGAGAAAAGCTGAATTGCTATTGCTGTGGTGAAATGGTTATAGCAAAACCATCCACAGCCACCTTCAGCTGACTGTTCCAGCAAACCAACGTTGATGTGGGTTGCTCCATTGATTGGTATCTCTGGGTAACTCAGCTTTAACGTGCTCAAGGTCACCCTTACTCCTTAAGGAAACCGTTTCAGAAGTCATAACCCAGCCCCTAAATCTGTGGTTTCAGGGGGGGGGTTTCTGGCACCGTGCTGAGAACCAGCTGAAAGCTGAAGTTTCTCAGGAACAACGTCTGGACTCAGCTGCTAGTTCAGAACTTAATTGTCTCTTGTTGTATTTCTCATAAATATTTATCCAGCTCCTAATCTCTGTTTACTGAAAACACTTTGCAGATTTTTGTTTTCAACTTCCTGGGGAAGGCTTTCAACCTAGAGCTGTTAACCCAGCTAGGAAAGCTGACATTAAGGTTTCCAAATGGATCTGCCTCTCCATCTCATGGTGAAATTTGTTTATTGTTAAGCCTGTTATAAGTTAAGCCTGCTTTGTAGAGTAAACCTTTTGTACGTGCTCAGGAGCCCTAATGGGTGGAAATGCATTTATGTTTGTTGTAAATCAGGTAGAACTTGGTTGAAAGCAATGGAAATTTGCTGGTGTGAAATTAGCCCGATATAAAAATCGAGCCCATCTTTGTTGGCAGGATTAAATAATGATTGGAAAGTAGAATGGTTAATCCATTGGAAACAAAGTCAAAAGATCGTGCTGTTCTTGGCTCTCCTACAAGTGTTCAGGATGGCCGTGGGTTACTGATGGAAGTAGATCCAATCTTGCTCCCTTTTCAGTCACTGAGAGGAAAAAGAAATCGCATTTATCTCAGTTTTTTCAGGAACGGGCCATAACTTGATTGCCTCAATTTCCTCTCCTGTAAAATAGGATTCGGAAAGTATTCACTTAATGACATCATGAGATTAACGTTTCTAAAATACCTCTAATGAATGATTTTCAATGAAGAGTTGGCTGAAAGAGCAAACTCCAGTTGGTAATGGTATCATTTGTACTTCTGGCTGCTTGCTTCGTGTGACCTGTTGAAAGCAATAAAAAGTGATTGGGTTTGAAGCGCCGCTTTGCTTCGATACAGAATTTGCAGAACGCTCCGTTTGCTCTCTGTGTACGCAAAATGCATCTGAGTTCCTACAGGTAGTTTTAACACCCTGTGCGTTGCCCCAGACAGCACGAGTAGCATCAGGGCTGCCACAGACTGCAATATCTGGTGCAGAGTTTGCACAAAGCTCATGCAGCGTCTTGGTGCAGAGGGAAATTGCTTCAATAAAAGGTGGGGGGTGTGTGTCGTGCACCAGCTCTTGGTGTGAGCGTGAAGAAGCCCACTCCCTTTCAAAGGTCTTATGGTACTGACAGCTAGTGTACTTCCAGATTTAGCAGATCGCCTGGTGGTAAAATAGGTACACGATGGCTTTTGGTTGAAGATGTTTGGCAAACCTTAAATTCTTGTTTACTTTCAAAATACAACTTTCCGCCAAACTAGAAGTTTTTTTGTAGCTGTGTGGAAAAGTCAGGAGGACGTTTCAGGTCAGCGGCACTTGAAGGGCATGTCAAACCTATAAATAATACAGAAAGTCAGACCAGGCTGTGAATCTTAGGGAAGAAGTCATCTTTAACATTTCCAACTAGATTTTTTTTTTTTTTTTCCTGTTCGTTAGACCACGTTACTCGGTTCTTTAAGCAACAGCTTCTCAATGAATGGAACTTGCCTTAACAAACTTATATAAAAATTAACAAAACTTGCATTAAAAAATCAGGGTTTACAACATGGCAGGAAGCTACAGGTATTGTTTGAAAACTCCTACCAGAACATTGTGATTTAAACTGTCTTTCCTCCTTCAGGTATCGGTCTCCAGCTTTCCATGTCCAGTCTTGGTATGATGAAGTTAAAGATTACACATACCCGTATCCTCACGAGTGCAACCCGTGGTGCCCGGAGAAATGCACCGGCTCTATGTGCACACATTACACCCAGGTAAAGGAGATGAAGGGTTTTTGTACCTCCAATCTCTGCATCCCCCCACGTCCCGGTTGTTGCTGCAACGTGTGCCCACAGTGGGGTAGTTTCCTCATTTTCAATAACCGCGTTGCACTTGCAGATAGTCTGGGCCACGACGAACAAGATTGGCTGTGCCGTGAACGTCTGCAAGCAGATGAATGTCTGGGGAGAAATCTGGGAGAATGCTGTCTACCTGGTCTGCAACTACTCGCCGAAGTAAGGCGGATGAGCTGGACTGTCTCCAGCTTTCCTAAAACCGGCAGGTTGCTTAACTAGCCCGGGATCTGGGGAAGAGATTTCAGGCAGTCTAGACTGATGGTTGTGGCTTTAAATTTTCTCTTTAGACGGCAGCGCAGAGCTAGTTCAAGACTTCTGAGCATTGCCTGGAAAACTGAATGAGGGGCTGGGGCCAGGCTGGAGCTTTGATGTCGCTGCCATGGGAAGGAGGAGCAGATGGCCAGGACGGAGCTGGCCTGGCTGCCGAGCCAGGCTTCCTCGCTTTCCGCCGCTCGCAGGGTGGGAGGGGATGGGGTGGTGATTAATGCTGCTCAGCTTCTGTGCCCAGCCCAGGTAGGCTGCTGTATCATGACATGTTTTCACCCTCCCCCTGCTAAATCTGCTGGTTTAAACACACCACTGCTTTGTGCAGAGCCAGCCCTGCAGCCGCTGCTGGTGGGAGCGAAGCGAGCTGGAGCCCGCTGCAAGGAGCTGTGAAGAGATAAATCCCAGACCCAACGAGCTCCCCATTCTTAAAAAAAAAAAAAGAAAAGAAATAGCTAAATCTTGACTGATGCAGTTAACTCAATGGTTGGATTAAATTTCAAAGCGAAAATCCCATTTCTTGACTGCTACATCCAGGAGAAGTTTCCTCCCTGGCAATGACAATTAGTATTTTCAGCTTTAATGGCTAATAGGAGAAACATTCCCACTCCCAGTCCTCGGTGATTTAAATCTTAGCGACAAAGCAAAATAGAGAAATCACGATGTATATAAATGGAGTGGCTTGGGAAGCATCTGTCTCCTGGAGGTCATAGGGCAGAACGACGCAGGGAGATAAGATGTGCAGGGACGCAGCTGATAGCACGATCCAGGCAGAGCCCTACGGGGGGGTTGTCTAAGCCCCTCTCCCCACATTAACTACGGAGCACGTTCTGCTTGTGGTTTAGTGGGATTTAATAACCTGCTCTTCTCATGGGATCGCGCTGTCTCTCATGGAGCTCCTGCAGCAGGCTGGGCTATTTGCACGTCATCCATTCAGGGCTGCTGGATGGAAAAATACTCTATTTCTGCAGATTCTGTTAATCTTTTTGCTCTGGCATCAGTGCGCATTGTCCTCATCTAGCCTTATAGGTGGAGACAGCTGAAAGAGCAATAGCCAAAGAGTTCGTAGCCATGGCCTGAACTCTGGCTCCTTCAACCTTCTCAGCCCCTAAAGTTTGCAGTACAGCGCCAAACGGGGCTTTTGTTTCTGGGTAGTTTCTTGAGAAAAATGCAGTAATCCATTGATTTACTTCTGTTTATATACGATCGCAGTATTTATATTGGAGTTTAAGGTAAAAGTGACACTGTATGCAATTTATTTAAGTAAAACCCTAAAAGTGTCCTCTTGGAGGTGAAATGAGGAGGAACATTTTTCTTAAAAGGCTTTCCTAGGACGCTTGTTTAGCATTTGCTTGGTTGCTCTCGGCCAGGATGATGTTTCTGCAGCCTCAGAGGCAAAACTGGGGACTTGAGGATGGCCAGATTGGGTAAGGGGAGAGTGCAAGGTGCTGCTCCACTTCCCACATGATCTGGCATGAGTGAGAGTCTGGTGTTTTTTCTGTTTGGAAATGGTTGCAGGTGGAAAATGGATCAGCTTTTAAAGGGTAAGAGCTGTGCTCTAGGCTGTCCCAGGCGGCTCCTTGGGGTGTTGCAGAAAACGGTGGGAGACTTGTGGCTCTGACGGACGAGAGAGGTGAAGGCAAGTGTCAGGCACGTAGAGGCAGAAAGCTGCTGAGCCATCACTGGAGAACAACAGTGGGGATGGAAAGAGTGGGGACAGGTCGTCTTTTCCCCATTTACAGCCCCCATCCAAGTGCAGCAGAAACACCCATTTTCCCCGCTCCCTCGGTGCCAGGCAGTCTTGGGGTTTGGATGAGTATTTGGGTGTCTGATGGGTGCGTGTTGCCCATGTGCTCGCAGAGGCAACTGGATAGGAGAAGCCCCATACAAGACTGGCCGACCCTGCTCCGAGTGCCCACCGAGCTACGGAGGAGGCTGCCAGAACAACCTCTGCTACAAAGGTATGTGGAGGGGGGGCGTGGGGCACCCTCCTGAGTGGGGGAAAAGGCTGCAGCAAACTTATGCCTGGAAACTTCTAATTAGAAGCAGCCGCAGCTTTATGCACCTTCCAATTAGTCATCCTTAATATTTCGCCATCGTGACACGCGGTAAATCAGTGGCTGCTGCTGAAACCAAAAAGCCCCGAAATGCTTAAAAATCTGGAGCTCGGCTTCGACGCGTTTTCCCCAGTGAAAATGAGAGCGAGCGTTTGGACAGGGGGAAGAAGCTGCTCGGAGCTTCCATGGGTTTGGCTCGGGAGCCCCGGCGGGGTTTTGAGCGCTGTCAGGCTGCGGGCAGGAGCGATCCCGGCCTCGCGGGGTTTGTTTGGGAAGGGAATGTTCTCCAGCGCTTAGCGGAGGCGACGTGGGTGGGCAGAGCTTGGCCGCCTGCCCCGCTCCTTCGGGGGCCAGGCACGGAGCGTTTCCCTCTCTCCCCACCTTGGTTTTTCACTGCTGCGAAATGAATAGAGCGATTCGTGTCTCTTGGAGGAGAGGGGATCACGGACAGCTTTTCCTGACCCGTGGAGTTTTCTCGGAATAGAGATCAATAGCATGGAAAATATTATTAACGCTGCAACCTCCAGCAAAGCTGTGCTATCCCCGTGGCACGCAGGATTTTCTGGGGTCATGTAGTAAGGGCGTTTTTCTTCTCCCATGTGTTTTGGTTCACAGAGAACTGGGCTCTTAGAAACAGGCAGGTTCCCTGGAGACTTGCCCAACGCAGAGGCTTGTTCTGCTGCAACACTGCATTTATTATTTTTTAGCCTGTGGGGTTTGGGGGCAGGACCCCAGGGTGCAGGTGGGCTGCAGAGGAGAGAGGGGAGGGGATGCCCTGGTGGTACAGCAAGAGGGAAAGAGCCCTCTCAGAGCCACCGTCCGTCATCCCTTCATTTCCATCGTTCCTCTCCTCAGAGGATGAGAGCAGTGCAGGGTTTTGGGTAGGACTGGCCGGGAGGAATGAAATTTGCTGGCACCAAATCCCTTTGCCTGGCTGCAAGAGCAGGCAGCTTGTTCTCTGGAGGAGGTAAAGTGAGGGATAAACCCACCGCAGGCACTACAGCCGGGATCCCAGGGTAGCAGGATCTGTGCTTTACCGGGGCATGGGAATGAAGCTGTGCTCATGGGGTCATTTGGAGAAGTAAACCCAGGTGGGAGGAGGAAAAGTGTCAGCCACCTTCCCGAACACTAGGGCCTTCTTTTTGCACGTGCCCTTCAGCAAATTTGTGTTTTCCTCCAGAGAAAAAGAGCTGCATGCGAAACAGGTGAAGGAACGTCAGCACTTTTTTCATTAATTAGTGGGGATCATTTCACGCCTTTATTGTAAGATGCTATAAATGCCACTTGGCGCACAGAGAGGAGCACTCTCCCCTCCCCGTGCCCTACCTGCCCTGGCAATAGCCTCGGCATTTTTGGGCTTCCAACTATTTCAATGGAGATCCTTGTCAAACCAAATCACCTCCCACAAAATATGAACCCGTCCGACTTCCCTATCGGCGTGAACATGCTGTAATTATTTTTAATCCCCTCTTCTAATAAGATTATCGTTATGAAGATCCCGTCATCACCGAGACGGATGAGACTAACGAAGTGGAGATTTCGCAGGTGGCAGAGCAAAAGCCAGTGAGGTTCTACCCTCCGGAAAGCAAGCCCAGCAAATCCATCAAGACCAAGAAAATCATCCCAGATTCCTACATGAGTAAGACGGTCTCTTTTTTCAGCTCCCCCTCTAAGTTTTAAAGTTCCTCTATGAGAAAAGGTGTGGAAAGCCATGAGAAGGCTCAGGGGGAAAAAAACAACTGGGAGGATGTTTGAGTGGAGGGGGAGGTAATCTGTGTGAAAAATAGCTGTTATTATAGCAGAAGCCTGCCAGAAGTGGGGAAGCAAAGCTTTCAAAAGCCTCTCGTGCCTTCTGCATGTCAATCTGCGATAGTTATTTGTTCTTTTCAGCCATCTCAAGGATGTACTGATGAACCAAAGGTCCCCTGATCGGTAATCAGTTTAGGAAATACTGGTTTTATTTCCCACTTAAAATAGTCCACACTCAGCAGTTACCCCCTTTGCAGCATTTCTGGTTTGGTTTTTGTTTTTGTTTTTGTTTTTTAGATGAGTTGCTTTTTATTTCTTTCCTGGGAAGATTTCTGCAGTTAGTTGTGGAGCTGTTAGTACTTCCTCAGTTGTTTTCTAATCACTGTTAATTAAAAGAGACTTATTGTGAAAACAAGGTGAGGCAAGCCATTGCATCCTTTTCATCTACCAGCATCTCGAGAGTCTGTAATTAAACGGAGAATGAGAGGCTCTGCCTGCAGACCTGGGGCTGTAAATCAAAGCCTTCAGCTGTCAGATCTTTCTTCCTTGCAGTTATTTCCAAAGACACCTGTCTCAGGTGAAGGGCTAAAGAGCCATGAGCTGCTCCAGGCTGGGTTGGTCTGTGATAAGATTTTATCTTGCTGCACCAAAGACCTCCAGGAAAGATGCGCCGTAGCTGGAGAGCAGGCTGTGGCAGTCTCTTTCCTTTTTAAAATATTTATTTATTTTCTTTTTTCTCCTCAGCACAAGTTATTACCTGTGAAACCAAGATGAGAGACAAATGCAGAGGCTCAACATGCAACAGGTACTGTTTTATTGATACCTCCTGGAGCCCTGTGGGAAAAAGTGGCCTAAAAGTTGTCCAGTTCTTGCAAATGTAGTATAGGCTACACTATTTTTTGTGACTATCTAGGTAGATTTTTTTTTTTTTTAAAAAGGCCTTGGTACGAACCCTTCAGCCAAGCCTAGCCATAAGGTGACTCAGTTTATTTTACTCAGCCACGATGACCTACAGTTTCAGGTATCCAAAATTATTTAATAAATTTGGGCAGAGTAATTTTTGAGCCTTTTTCATGCATTCCATTGCTGTCCAAGACAGACCAATAATTCATGGCTTGTCCCCTCCCAGCCAGTCGAGAACTTCTGGTTAAGGTTTCTGCAAAGAACAGGACAGTTTATCACTTGGAGAAAAATCAAATCCACAGAATCTAAATATTGGTCAGGCTTTTAAGGAGGGTGGAGAAACTGTTTTAAAAAGTAGCTATTTTGCAATCTTGTTTTTAAATGGAAGAGTTGCGTGTAATGAATGGAATGACTATTAAATGAAATAGAGTCAAAATCTGTTTTTCTTGAATTGTTTTTTCGCCACCCTCAAAGATATATATCTTTATTAGGTATTTGTGCCCAGCTGGCTGCTTGTACAGTAAGGGAAAGATCTTTGGAACATTTTATTATGAGAGTGTAAGTACCTTTTAATAGCTCATAGATGTAATTTGTGGGGAGTTAGTGGTAATAACAGAAATGGGAAATGCCAAAAATTCTAGTGTAATTTGGCTTTTCGTATTCTCCAGTTGTGGTGCTGTAAAATGGTGCTAATATAAAGATTATCGATATTTTCTTCATCTTAGTGATGAAAAAAAGAGAAGCAGTCTGGAAAGGCAAAGTGATTCCAGACATGATTTTATCATGAATGCCCTTAATGTGCAATGAAACCGTGGAAAGTGAGGGATGGGGATCAATAGACAGTTCTTACAAAGATCTCTTCTTTAGTGTGGGGCAGAACAGAAACTTCATACAAAAAAACCCTGTTAAATGTTGTAACTAAATAATATTTTGGACTGATTTGCTGGATCTTGAATTAATTGTAATTAATTTATAAAGAAAGATAATTTATAAAGAAAGATAATTTATAAAGAAAGATAATTTATAAAGAAAGATAATTTATAAGATACTTTATAAAGAAAGCCTGGCACTGTTTTTCCATCAAAACTATTTTGGGGGTGAAGAAAGGTTGAAGATAAAAGGGGTTCTGTGTAAAAGCATGTTTGCTTTCCCCATTCTCACTGTTTGTGCATGACTGTATCGCCCATGATACATATTTGCCCTGCAACTCCTGTGATTGCAGACAGCCACCTCCTCCAAGTGGTTTCAGCAGAAATATTTTGGGTTTGAATATTTTGTTGAGAACTGGAAATATTTCATACTGGTTGCTAATTTCCAATGCTGTGTTTCTTCTAAATTGTATCTAAATGTACGGGTTTGTTATTTAAAAAAAGCTTGCCATTCAACCAGGCAGTGCTTAAAATAATAAAAATAATAATTAAAAAAAAAAAAAAAAAAAGAATACGACTGTGTTGGGAGAGTAAGATTTAACAACCAGATTCCAAAGGACTGTACTCAGCTTATTTTCCACTTGGCGCTTCGGTGGTGGTTTCATTTCTTCATTTTTTTTTGCACAGCGGTTGGTCGGTGTTGCTCTGTGAGTGAGATTTACTTCACACACTATTTGTATTTGTGCTCTTGTCAGTCATCAAGCATATGTCGTGCTGCGATTCATTACGGCATCCTGGACAATAAAGGAGGACTGGTTGATATCACGAGGAAGGGCAGGACACCAGTTTTTGTGAAGTCTACTAGGAACGGTGTGGAGTCTTTTAGGTATTACCTTCATGAAAAAGTTTTTGTACTTGCTTTAAATGTAAGCAGATGATCAGTCGTCTTTGTTACTCATAGGTAGGCATAGTGATTCAAGTAATTCTAATATGCTTATTTTTTTTAAAAAATAAATGTTTTTGTTTGCTTGTTTTGCAGGAAAACTAAGCCTTCAAATGCATTCATGGTTTCCAAAGTCACAAGTAAGTTTCAAAAGTCAGGAAGAAACCATTGTTGCTAGAGTTTTATGGGCTACTTGAAAACATCCTTGCTTAAAACTTTTTCATTTTAAGTGGTCAAGTCAAATGGTCCAGTACCACAACTAAACCCTAGAGTGGTGATCCATCACCCACTGCGGGCAATTCCACCATCAACCACCTCCTTTTTCTGTAGGATCTAAGAGGAAGGTACAGAAAAAGGTGATAATGGGCCATTTCCAGCACCATCTCCCAGTAGATCCAAACATCAGTGCAGTGTCACAAGCTGCTGATAGTAAAGTGATGGAAGATGAGCCGTCCTTGTATGAAAGCCTCAATCTAGCGTGAACACTATAATAAAAAAAAAAAAAAAGTTGCTAATATCATATGAAACACATAATACATGAAATCAGCTTATAACAGGAGTCGTCATATTTATGATGAGCATATAAATAAATACTGTGGAGTTCTACTTTTTGAACAATCCTCATTTTCTGATTATTTTTCCTTCTTCTACATATAATTTTGATTAAATCCACTTGAGCCATTTTTAGGGAAAACTATCAGTGTCAGGTCATTCGGACTCCACGTCTGGAGCTGTAGCAAAAAAAAAAAAAAAAAAAATATATATACACACCATCATGTGGATCAGCTGCTTTTCTCTTTTGAAAGCTGAGACCTTTTTAAGGCCCCACTGTAGTGTGGTAGCAGGATTTCTGCTGGAGAGCGGGTCAGCCCTCTCCTGGGTGCATGCTGCTGAAGGAGCCAGCGCGTTCCCTCCCGGTGCCCTCAGCTGGACGTGGGTCTCACCAGCTGCTTCGTGTGACCGTGACTTGTGTTTTCTGCAGCTGCCTGAGCTATTAGGTCTGGTAATTCGCTTTTCCATATTTATCTCCTCAGCACAGACACTGGATTGCTATACCACAGTAGCTGAGCTGTGCCAGTTCAAAAAGCCGGCGACCCATTGCCCCAGGTAACACAAACCTGCTTATGTTCAGCTTAAACCTGCTTATGTTCAGCTTAAACCCGCTCTGCTCTGAGCAGGGACAGCTTAACCGAGGGTGCTGAGGTCCCCAGATCTAAGGGCTTGCGGGAATAGAACCGATTTTTCCAGATGAACTGGAGGGGAGGGAGCTGGGAACGGCATATTTCCTCCTGCCACCGCGCTTTTCTTGGCATCGTGATAGAAAACCCGTGTTCAATTTTTGAACCGCTTCAGCGACGTCGAAGTCAGGCTAACGTGATGCCGTTTCAGCGCGCCCCTAGGTGTGAGCGTGTGCCTTCACACTCTGCCTTTATTCTCCCGCGCTTGCTGGGTTTTTGGATGTGGTTTTTCCTTTCCACCTTAACGCGTGGAGGAAGTGTCTTCTCGGAAGCTGCTTTGTGCAGGTGTAAGTCGTGCCAGGGCAGGGAGGCACAAACTTACCTAAATAATTAACGTGCGCAGCGTTGTGCAAAGATACAGGTACTGCCCTTTGAAAATATAACAGACCAATCCTCCTTTTACCGGTCTAAACCCCTCTATTTGCAGTTGTGCGGTAAGTATCAAATGTCATCTAAGGAGAACAAATAATTAAATTCACTGTTGCCACCTGCAGACCAGATGCAGGCACTCGAAATCTCCCAAGAATGCAGCTTGCTTTCCTGTTGAGCCTTGATATCGAGAATAAATATGAATATATTGTTTTCTAGGATTTATTGCCCAGCCCACTGTAAAGACGAGCCATCGTACTGGGCACCGGTGTTTGGCACAAACGTTTATGCAGATGTGAGTATGCTCCTTGCCCCGACGACCTGTGTATCCCGGTGGCTGTAGCACAGAGCCAGGGCCATGCTCTGAGATTTAGGGAGGGCAAAGTCTCCACGGCCATTGCAATGTGGGGAGGGGGTCAGTGCGCAGGGAGGAAGAAGTAGAAGCAACAGCTACGGCAGCAGGTTGAGGTCGGTGGGCTTGGGGAGCCCTGCCCCTCTCTGACACTGACTTATGAACTTGGGCATGTCACTTAACCACCCGTGCCCTAGGGGCGGTGCTGCGTAATGGCTGAGCTTATCTGCCTTTGCGAAGCGTTTGGGGATCTACAAAATGAGCACCAAAGGGCTTTTCTTATATATTATCACACTTAGATAGTTGGCAAAAATAGGTGTCCTTCCCCGGTCCTCCTCCTGGGAGCTGAACAGCATTTTGGGGCAGTCGGGACACAGTGCAGAGCAGTGGAAAGGAAGCATGCAAGTTGGTTCGATTGGTTTGTTTTTCTAAATTCTGCTTATGGGGATGAGCAGAGGCTTGACGCTAAAACTAGGCAGAGTTATTTTTTTGAAATCTCTTAATATTAGGCCTCTCAAACCTGGATTTCAAAGTTTTTCCATTTGTGGGTGCCTCTTTTTTCTTTACTCTTTTTTTCCTTTTTTTTTTTTTCTCTTTTTTTTCTTTTCTCTTTTCTCTTTTCTCTTCTTTTCTCTCTTTTCTCTTTTTTCTCTTCTTTTCTCTTTTTCTCTTTTTTTCTTTTTCCTCTTTTCTCTTTTTTCTTTTCTCCCTTTTCTCTTTTTTCCTTTATTTTTTCTTTTCTCGTGTCTCTTATTTTTTCGTGTCTCTTATTTTTTCGTGTCTCTTATTTTTTCGTGTCTCTTATTTTTTCGTGTCTCTTATTTTTTCGTGTCTCTTATTTTTTCGTGTCTCTTATTTTTTCGTGTCTCTTATTTTTTCGTGTCTCTTATTTTTTCGTGTCTCTTATTTTTTCGTGTCTCTTATTTTTTCGTGTCTCTTATTTTTTCGTGTCTCTTATTTTTTCGTGTCTCTTATTTTTTCGTGTCTCTTTTTTTCGTGTCTCTTTTTTTTTGTGTCTCTTTTTTTTCGTGTCTCTTTTTTTTTCGTGTCTCTTTTTTTTTTCGTGTCTCTTTTTTTTTTCGTGTCTCTTTTTTTTTTCGTGTCTCTTTTTTTTTTCGTGTCTCTTTTTTTTTTTCGTGTCTCTTTTTTTTTTTCGTGTCTCTTTTTTTTTTTCGTGTCTCTTTTTTTTTTTTCGTGTCTCTTTTTTCCATTAGAGATTGTGTTTAGAAATGCCAGCTCCCTGGCTGGTGTGTAGCCTGTAAAAACGTGCTTTTTGAAGGCCTGGGGGAAGGAGCTGGCAGACTGTCAACCTGCAGTTTGGGATCACTGTGGAGCTTTGGACACTCCTGAGAAAAAACATCCTGCAGAAATCATACTACAATTTGGAGGAAGCAATTCTGACAGCAATTTATAAAAAAAAAAAATCCAATTTTTTATTTTACTTGAGACTACTTTTTTTTAAAGGTAGAGCTGCACAAACAGGTTAGCCTAGACTAGCTCACATGCAAATTCATCAGGCAGCTGCCACCCTACACCTGCCTCTGTGCATGCTCCAACCTGCAGGAAATGGGAAATAGTTTTCTCTCATTTAATGAGGGCAAAACTACCTCGGATTTCCCCTGAACAAGGCCTGTGATTACAAGGGTATTAGGTGAGGACCAGCATCCCAGGCTGGCATTGTGTCCTGATTGGGACTGACGCAAAAGGATCTGTGTCCTTTAATGAATCATAAACTCCATTTCCTACTGTACCCCCTGGGTAGTGTTTCATAAATGGGGCCACGGACTGTGATTTGGGAGAGAAATAAAATAGGAAAAAAAAAAAAAGTACTTGCCCACTTCCGAGAGGGTTTAGTTAACCTTCTTCTGGACTACTGTACTTACAGGGTGGTGTGGGTGTAATAAGGAAAGCAGTTAGGTTTTTATTGAGAGTGTGAGTTGGTGGAAAAGCAGGTGAAACCAGCTCAGGGAAAAAAGTTTGAGGCAGCCGTGAAACACGCTACAAAGGGAGAGGGGGGTTGATGCTGAGAAATGCTGGGGCTGGAAAGCTGACAGGGAGAACCGGGCACGGGCTGTGCAGGATGCTCTCCAGGAGGGGATGCTGTGAATTAACCCAAGCCCGTGGCAGAGGAATAATTAAAGCAGGCAGAAAGCCGGATGAGACAAGTACTGGTCTTCTGGAAGGGCTCTTTGGCTCCATCTCTAGAGTGGCACCTCCATTGCCCTGGGGGGAATTGTGCTCCAACTGTGTTATCTTAAATAAGTTATCTCCAAGAAAACGAAGCGTTTTACCTCATTTCCAGTCTGCACTCCCTGCAAGGTGCCCTCTGGCCTTTCAGTACCTTCTCCAAAACATCCATTCGCTAAATGCTCTGGCAGTCAAGGAGTTGATAATCCAAGCTGTGATCACCTGATTCATGGTGCTTTTGGCCTGAGACAGCGTTCACGTGTACACGATCCTGGGAAGGCACGTGAAAATTTGTTTTGCCACGAAGAACAAAGCTGTAACATGAAGAACTGGCACTTTTTACGAGATGAGTCTGGTTGTTATCTCTGAGGAATAGGCGCCACTATCTCAGTTTGAGTTAAGGGGTTTTTACCCACTTTAAATGCATTCAGAGTGAGTGGTTTGGTTTTTTTTCTTACTCATCACTATAAAATTATCTTGGATTGTGTGTTTATAAGATTATCTCCTGGGTACTCCTGGTGGCTTAAAGTACAAAGAGATATTGGCAGCCTTTACTTGAAAAATCAGTGCAGGAAATTGTTCCTGGTGCAATTAGTAAGACTGTGGAACAGGGACATAGAGGAGCCTTAAATTTTGGGGTGAATGAATAAAATACAAGAAAATATGCTATGGGAAAAATTGATGCCCAAATCCCAGGTTTTTCCACGGAATGGCATTACTGTGCGGTGAGAGACTTGCTGCCTGCATGCAGGGTTTGCAGATTGAAGTGTCACGTGGGGACACGTGGGGGAACATATCCAACACCTTCCCAGTGCTGAAATTAGTAGCAAGAAGCAGCTGGCTGGGGAACAGAAAATTTGTTGCCTCTTTTCCCTGGTGGCACATTACAGTGAAGTTCTTTACACTGCCATGTAAATGGGAAAAAAAAAAAAAAAAAAAATTCTATGAACTCATGATTGTACCTAGGAAATAGAACTCAGCTCTTGCTAATGTGGGCAAGGCCAGTTCTGGGGTGATAATGGAGTTGTGTGAACATCCAGGGGTCTTTATCAAGTCTGTAAAAGAGCTTCCAAGTTTCAGGAGATGCTGACATTTGTCACTGCAGGGCTCCTGGTGTGACACAAGACGGCAAGGGAAACCCCATCCCCATCCCTGCTCGGGACCTGGGAGAGAAAACAACTCTCTGCTCTTGAGATAAGGTCTTTTACCCACAGTTGTGCAGCAGTTAGTTGGAGGAGGATCGACCACGTGTATAAGGAGGCAGGCGTTTATCACCACAGCCACCCAACTTGGTTTGCTCTGCTCTCAGGAGATACAAACTTAATGATTAAACCAGTCACACTAATGAGGAAATGATGGGTGATTAAACTCATAGTCACGGATTATTGCTAATAGCCCACTATAAAAACTACAGTCGTTTTATGGTGCGTGCCTCAGAGTCCCCTCTGTTAGGAAATGCTCCCAGGCACCCCAAGGGGTTACGCCGTGGAGAGCCGTTTGCGTTGCCCATACAGCTGTTGTACTTCAGAATTTGAGGGGAAGGCCTTATTCTCCTAATGTATCATCTTCCAAAAGCTCTGCGATCAATTCATCAAAGTGAAGCCTGGCCTGGGATGGAATCCAACAGAGTGATAAGAGGAGGTTTGGGCTAAGACAATAAAAAGTCTGTTGGTCAAAGCTTTGAGTAAGCAGTGGAACAGCAAGTCCTGGAAAAAAAACAAAACAAAACAAACAACCCAAACAGGAATGCCTTGAAAAGAACATTGTTTAGGATGTCTCCCAGTGGAGAATGTTGCAAATTGATTCAGGACAGCTTAATTTTGTGAGCCAATTTTAGATTTACAGATTTCCCACCGCATACTCGGGCAAACTCACAGCACGTCTTCCAAAGGCAACGTTCCCTTGCTCCCTTGACCATATATAGTAGCAAAATACCAAACTGGCACTCAAAACTCCGAGAGCTGCCAAGAGATAGGCCATCCAAAGTGATAAATATATAGGGGACAAGGCAAACCTCCCATATATGGCTGCGAGAACGAAACAGCACGATCTGTATCGTACGTACGCGATGAGAATATTTGCCCTTGGCTCTGGTTTTGTGGCGCTTTGATTTTTAGCAATCAGGGGAGTTTACGGGGTTGGGATTTTCACCTGCTGGCAGTTCCCTCTGCGAAGCTGGTTTTTGCTTTTTTGTGATTCCAGTTTGCTGTATGCAAATCTTCTAGAGAGCTGATGGCCAAGTTTATACTATGCCTAAGCCCTCTCTGCTTTTGCTCTCTTTTCTGGATGCTTTGGGAGCTTAGTCATCGGTTGTCAGTGCTTTGTGTTCCTCCAGCTCTTCTGACTCTGCACATCTTGGAGAGCAGGGTAACAGCACAACGTGCAATAGGGAAACTTTAGTCTTTTTAGAGGTGTTAATCTCCCTCCGTATTTGGTGTTGTCTTATGGGGTAATGCCTGTCCAAAAACTACACTACTCAACGGATGCTGTCCTCCTGCTTTTCCTAGAAAGAAGGACATGAACTGTCCTGGATAAATGGTGGTCATTTACCTTAATTCAGGAAAAACGTCTTTTTTTCAAGTAACTGGGTGAATAAACTTTGCTGAGGTGGCTGGTCACGAGCAAAGAGTTTCACCACAGCGGTTTCTCTGGTGCAGACCCAAGAGGCTCTGGCTGGAAAGTTGTCCTTGATTCAGCTTTGGCCCTGGATAATCTCCCAGGCAGAACTCTGCTGCAGACGGGAGTGGTGGAAGGGCTTCTTGTCCTCTGCAGAGGTGGTGGATCTTCTTACAGCTGGGGCTTATGACAGACCTGCAAGATCTGGTTCATGACATCTTTTATCCCTGGTCTGTCCATAAGAGGGACAGAATTGTTTCACAGCTTTTTCACTTTTTTTTTTTTTTTTTTTTTTCCCCCCCAATTCCCTGGTTTTCCTTGATGCTTATGGAGATGGTAAATCTCCAGATATAAAACATAGGCAGTTTGTAAAACAAAATAATTAAATATTTAATTAAATATTTTTCAGAGCTCCAGTATCTGCAAAACTGCAGTGCATGCAGGAGTCCTTCCAGATGAAAGTGGTGGTTTTGTGGACGTGATGCCTGTAGAAAAGAAGAAAACTTATGTTGGCTCCTTAAAGAATGGAGTTCAGTCTGAGAGGTGGGATATTTATTTTTCTTTTTTACTGTCCTCTTGTTCTCAACTGTGTGTTCAGCTTTGTGTCAAAGTCAGCAGATATCAGCTAGAAAAACTGGTGGATTAGAAATATGTGACTTAACAGTGTCACTGTGAATTTTGAGACCCAAACAAATAGAGTGTGTTGTCCTACTCTTACCTTCCACAAGTGAGGAACTGCTTTCAGATTGGCGTGAACGGTACGAAATATTGTTATTAAGCTCTGTTTTATCGCGGTGTGAATCCATATTAATGTTTTGGGGTGTGTGTTTATCACATTAAAAGCTAAGCATGGTTATTTCTGCAGCTGTCAGCCTGGGTCATGCTTTGAGGCTTAGAACTGGGATTTCCAGTCAGTTCTGGGGTGTGGGATGCGTTTGCATTTGTACTTGTTATCTAATTTCCTCTATTCTCTTTGAGAGAAGCATGAGTAAATTAACCTCCTGAGAGGCGATCAGCTCTTGAAGATGGATTTGCCACCCTTGTAATTTTTTTTATAGTTCCTTTTGGACCAACCTTGCTGGTTTCAGTGAACAATTGCAAATCAGTGCTTCCAAAATCCTGCACCTCTGGATGATCGCAGTGATCGAGTCGCAGCTCGCTCAGTCCTTTCTAATTTTAAACTTCTGTTTGAGTCTGTGATTTATTTTTTCAGATATTGGTGGGATGGTACTGATTTCTCAGAGCTATCTTTGCAAACATAGAATTTCCTGCTATTATGGGGTGCTTTTGTCACTACTAATGCGGCTCTGTCTGCTCTATGCCGTTCCTCTTTTATAATAACCATAAGAAATCCAAACAAGTTTGCTGGTTTTATTCTAATAATAGACATCCCAGAGTGCTGTAGAGCATCTCAGAAAATAAAAATAGACTGAGACAGGAAAGCTACAGGCATTAAATATGGGCTTTTTTTAGTATAGATCTATCAGGGTCAACATTTTGTAGTTGTGTGATTTGCAGTTTGGTAGATTGGATTTAGGTCACAACCCTCCTGCTAGTGTGAGTTTTCTTCTCTGCCTTGCTTTCACTTATCTTTTATCCTAACAGACAACTTTTTCCTTGGATGGCAAACTCTGCCCTAGCTAAGAATAAACCCTACCACTAGCAGTGACATGCAATATGAGCGCCAGGTGCTGTTCTGGGAGGTGAGGGAAACCAAAGACATTCTTGCAAGCAGGGATGAGCGTGAAGATTTAGAAAGTGTTATTTACACTTAGCAATAAGGAGCACCTGTGTGCTGTGAGATGGACAGAGAAATAATTTTTCAAACATCAGCATGAAAACCTTACCCTTTAGGACACTGGAAATAACCTTTGGTAAAGATACATACCCGAAAAAGGTATGGGGAAAGGTTGCCTTTAAGATTTACTGAGATTTTACCCTTGTTGGAATGTTTATTTTGTAGGAATATGAAATTTTGCATTTTTTCCTAAGGTTTTGCAGCCTGGCAGGACTGAAGAAATAAGGGCTTGAAACCAAAATCACCCCTTGCCCCCCGTGCACACAGCCACCGGGAGTCAGAGCTGTTGGGGACACCTCTGCAGATTGAAAATGAACATCCATAATTACTGTCATTTAGCCTGAGCTGACCTGGCTACTCCCCTCACTAGTACCAGGAGAGAGGCCAGACAAGCCCTGGGAACCTGCCAGCCTGTTTGACAACTGTTTTTTAGGAAAACGTTTCTCTTCATGCCTGAATCTCTGCATAAAGGAGCCCAGTGTTCCTTGGATGAAAGCTAGCGCAATAAGAGAGGGTGCTGCTTCCCAGCTCCTTGTATTGGCATTAGCACTGTAGATTTGGATCAGGAGCTTAAACCAAAAGTGAACAAGTGGATTTGTGCCTCTTCTTTTTCATCCTTTGGCTTTGTCCTGCTCCTGGTAGGGCATCATCAGCACAGAGTCAATGTGCTGAAGCAACGCACTCCAAAGAAAATTGCCTGTAGGTCTCTTGCAATTTAGATCCTGCAGTGACTGTGTTTCATTACATTTTTTTGTTTCTTTCTTTTTTTTCTTCAGCTTGAAGAATCCTTCAGATGGAAACGCTTTCCGAATTTTTGCTGTGAAGCAGTAAATTCCCAGGGAAGGTGCAGGTTTCTTTGGGAGCATGCTCTGTTGATGTCCAGAGACAGGAAGGCTCCTCTGACAGCATCAGCTCTGACTGTACCCTCCTTGCCGATCTCTTTCAGGGAATTAAAAAAGGGAAAAAAAGAAAAAAAAAAAAAAGAAAAAAAAAAAGAAAAAAAAAAGACACCAGGTTCTGACTCAGCTGTTCGCATCTCATCGCACCCGTTCAGCGTTGTATCTTTTCGTTTCGTGTTTTTGTTTCTCTAGGGGCATTCAGCAATGATAAACTGTTCTAACTTTCAATTTATGGGAGAGGTGTGCTACACAGAACGGCGGTGGCTCAATGTACAGCAGATGTAGGGATCTCGGCCTGGCCCTGAATGGCATTTTTAGGGTGTGAAGCATGGGCGTGAGGACGTGCACTGCAGAGCAGACTCAGAAGTGAGCGACTGTCCAGGCACTGGACCCTTTGAAATGAGAAACTGTTCTAAAAAGTTGCATCTTTAGGGGAGAGGCTGGGCTTTGATAGAGTGGTTTTGTGTATGTTTGATGTTTTCTGTGAAAAAGAAGAGAAATTTTGGTCTTTTCCCAACAAGGTGGCACTGCTGTGTAAGGCTGCTGGGGCATCATGCTGGGCTATGTCGTGTGATGGTGTCGCGTTTGGGAGGGGATGTTCTTGTTGGGCTTTTTGGGGATTGGAGTAGGGTGTGAAATGGTGGCAGAGATCCTTGCTGCAGAAAATGAGGCCACCAGATAATCAAAACAGCAGGTTTAGTGTTTGCTGGTCAAACATTCACAGGTATTTTGCAACCTATGAGAAGTCCGTGAGTCAGGACTCCTGTGCTGGCACATCTCATCCTATACTACATGCCATTTCAAATAAAAATTCAGTTAAATGCAGTGTATTGTTTCATACAGCAGTGCTGGTTGTTTTATCTATAGTAGTTAAGTAGTGATAAAGTTAATCTTATTTCTGCTAGGAATGATTGCATCCATAGGAAGCATATTCACCTTTGTGAAGCCCTTTGGTGTGTGTAGTTCGGAGGCTTTAAAGCTGTGGCATAAATTGGGGTAGACAATTTTTTTCCTGTTCGATTTGGAGCGCTAACAGATCCCCACTTGCAGTGTAAATGCTGTACCCGTGAGCATTTGGTATCCCAGATGGTATTTTCCACAAAATGCACAGGTGTTGTAATGATGTTGTTTTAATATTTTGTTATTTATGTCTCAACATGCATCCAAATGCATTTCAAAGCCAAGAGAAGAGCCTAGCGTGGCCAGATCTTTTAAGGCAGGAGAGTAGTCTCTGCTTTATATTGGAAGTGAACTTTCAGAACTGGTCTAAACACAAATCTGGTTGTCTTTTGATGCACATGCATCCCATAAAATCATTAGTCATGAGAAGGCAACGTAAACTAGTTCTTCGGTTCTTATAGTCCTTCTGCTCAATAACTTGATTGTAATATTGCATAACAAATGGGAAAATATTTCCCTTAAATTGGCAGATGTCTCATAGATGCTCTTATGCTCAGCCTGTGTTTAGTTTAATCTAGACAGATACAAAAGCCATCTCTTCAGACTGTTTCAAAACTCTGACCAAAGATGTTTATACGATTAAGCACTTTTAAAATTCTGTAAACACTGCGAAATCATCAAGCAAGTAACTTGTATCACTCAGTTTGTCCCACCCATGGGGCTTCTTTCTCTGTGAAATCTGAATTTGGGAAGAGAGCTTTTGTAAAATATGAAATTGGAGCTGCTTTGCGTGGTCTCCAAAAGTGCTGCACCGCAAACCTACCTTTGGGGTGGACAGAGAGAAACGACTCTGTGTCGTCGTTGTTGATATAGTATTGTCTTTCAAGGTGTACAGTATTTGCTTTAGATAGGAAAACGGAATGACTTTTTTTTTTTTTTTTTTCCTTACTAGGTAAATTGATATTAAAAATGGCTGGAACAAATCTTAGAAAAGCTGCTGGTTGGAAGTGCTAGAGATCTTGGCAGTGAGATAAGGCTTCCCTGTCTCTGCCCGCTGTGAATAATTATGCAATACATGGTCTGGTTCAAGCCCATTAAATACTGCAGCATGAATCTATGACCATCATGGGCCAACAGTAGCCACAGTGCTATTTATTGAATTGGAAAGTGTAAGAGATGCCATCAGGTATGGGGACTGCAAGAGCACATAAAATGCCTCGATGCTAACGTAGGATCCCACCTCTAATAGGCTGTCCGTGATAATTACCTGTAAAATGATGGAAAAAATGGTGAGGGATCTTGGAGGAAAGTCCGGGGGATTATCCCGAGCACATAAAATTCCGAACAGCTTGGGGTGTATGTACCTGACGAAAAGGGAGCGAGGGAAGAATGATTATTCCAACAGAAATATCCTAAAATGTTTAATTCAAGTTACAATTGCGTATTTTTATCTTCAGCCAACTGGTTTGGATTTTTAGAAACTGATGTTAATTTAAGTCTGTATCTGTTTATTTTTGTATTTGTTGTACAAAAGAGAAATTGTGACTTTACTACACAAATATTATTCGAGGTCCTGGGTGCTATTAATTTAAACATACCTCCACCAGATTTAGGGGTGATCAGGTCCTCCAAGGCATGATATATCAAGTACTCGCAATCATGTGTGCTAGCTATTCATATATCGGTGGGACAGTACCAGTTTTTAGCCAAATATTTGCTGATTTTATTTCTGATACCAAAACATTTCTCAGCCTAATGTATTTCAGTGCAGCTTGAAGACGCAGCACATCTTTATTTCACCAGATCCCTTTCTCCTTAGACCCCAGCTCAGCAGATTAGTAACCACGTGCCAACTTGAAGCACCTGAGTGTAGCCTTACTGAAGCGTTTGGTTAAACCCCTGGCAAAGCTGATGCTGCCTGGCTGTTCTTTTCCAATAAATTTATTGTTGAAACCAAGCCTGCCGGTGCAGACACTGCCATTGCAGAGCATCTGGCTCAGCATAGCCAAATCTCTAGAAAACACAACCAGTGTCAAAGCTGAAGCACGGAGCTTCCCCAGCTGCCCGTGTGCTGTCGGGTCTGTTGGCTCCATTAATTTTTTCATTTTAAGATGTTCAGCCAACAGCTGATTGAGGAGTCCCCAGTTGGTCGGTTGTGCAGTCTAAATATTTAGGGCCAGTTCATAGAGTTGCTTTTTTTTTCTATGAAAAATGATGTATTTTACTTCCTATGTATAAAAGTTTATTGTAAATTTTTGTGTGCCTTTGCATGTTTTTCAAGGGGCTGTGTGTTTGTTTATAAACTATAATTTTTTTTTTCTAAATACAGAATTGTAAAATATCTCCCCCTCCCCCCAATTTTCTCTTAATTTCTGAATTATTTGTGAAATAAAACCTTCCCAGAATGAATGCTTCCCTTGTCGTTAATGCTCAGCCAGAGCTGGGGTTGTATTTAGAAGTGCTATTTGGGATTACTCCTGGGGACTAGAGTATCCCCTGGAGAGCCCCAGTGAGATCAGGATGTGCAGAGTCTGTTCCACAAACAAAAAATAGAACTGCCCAGGTCCGAAGCGTTAAAAGTCAACCTTCACCCCATCAAGAATAAGATGTATCTTTTCCTGAAACGTCCTGAGAGTGAGGGAAAATCGGTGTCTGTCTCTTAAGCCCCTGCGATATGAGGGCTGAAGTAGATTAATGGGTTGGAAAAAGTGTTTTATGAAGTAGTGGTGCAAAATGCAATTGAGATGAACTCCTCCTCATCTGACTAGGCTGTTGTTAAATGTGCCCTTGTTTTTTTGAAGGGAAAAGTATACCTTTTTTTTTTTTTTTTTAATTCCCCTTAAAATTTTCTCCAAGTTCATACTTGCTGACAGCATCACAAATCAAACCAAGTTGTTTCATGGTAATTCAACACCATCTTGGTTAAAGGAGCAACATGACAAGGAGGTTTACAACTCGGCCTCCAGGCAATGAGCACCATATGGCTTTTGACCAAAAATGCAGACTGAGCCACGGGAGGGAATCCTGATTGACAAGGCAGCCATGAAATTTTATCTTTTCCATTACGTATACAACAAGCTCAACATAAAATGAAGAGATGTTTGCATTATTCCAAGGCTGGTCTGATACAGTTATGGTTGGATGGTATTTACTTGTAGAACCCAAACCCAGGACTGACGTGCTAACACGGGTATTGAGCTGCCAATGATTTCTGCAGAAAGATTCATGGCTATTGCATGCTCTCCAGTTATAAACTGCTCATTTGGACTTGCTCATGCCCAGTTTGTGCCTGCTCTCCCCCACCTCTCACTGCTGGCAAAGATATCTGCCTTGCTGAAAATATCGGAGAAGATTTTAATGAGCTTAGAAGTAAGCGGAGAAGGGTATTGAGACTAATGCTCACGGTCATGCTGAGGCTGCTTAGACCACTCTATTAATTGCAACACTTATTTGATTTCCTATTTGCTAGTGCCACAAACTGTCTCAAAATATCATTGCAAAATTTAGGTCTGGGTCGGCACAGGGAGAAAAACAAGATAACATCCAAAATTTAAGGCTGATATTCCCATCCTTCGTGTTAGCTTTCATCCCTTTGGTTCTGGCTTTGGTTTTTCCAACTGTTGTCTCTTCCTGCTCAAGCCATGTGCTTTACCCTAAGCTTGGCAACAACAAAAAAAACGGTGTTATCAGGAGTGTTGTGTGTGAGCAATGCTGCAGACAAAGCTTTCCATACAGCAGCTGTGCAAATCAGGTAAGTGAAGACTTAGATCAACTCAAAGAGGTAGGAGCAAAATTTGTTTGTTTTTTTTTTTTCCTTCACATAGGGGTGAGATTCAAGTTTGTGTTTCAGTGAAGAGGACGTAAAAACTGGAAGCCTGAATATAAATAGAGAGGAAAGGAAAGAGATACCCACACAGATCCGAGTGAAGGGAGCAGTCTACAAAAGGAGCAGACCTGACAACCTTTTTTTTCTCAGTTTGCTGGTAATCCTCTGGGATCAGCAGGATGCAGGGTTCTCCCTGCTCGCTGTTTCAGGTGTCTTGTTGCTCTGCCTTCTGCTGCCTGCTCCTCATCCCATGCTGAGCTCATCAGAGGCTATGTATAGCGTGGGCTTACCTTGGGATGGGTGTTCTTCCAAAAAACCCGCATTCATTTATAGGATGCACCCGGGTGATGTTTTCAAAGCCATTTTGCAAACGGCAGGGTTGGTTCTCATTTACACTAAGGACCTACTTTAAGGCACTTAGAAGACATTTATGCCACTTTAGGGTGTGGACAGAGCAGTGTAAAGAAGCCTCAGAAACCACCCTTATATCTTGTTGACAGTGGTTAAAATAGGGTTATGGAGTTAAATCAGCAGACAAGGTCTCCCTTATGCAAAACTCTTCTCTGCAGTGTTTGCTCCTCACCTTTCCTCCCATGTGAGCAGGCAAGGGTTATAAGTTTCCCTCATCCACTGGATAGCCCAGAACAGCGTAGTGAAGTGTCAAACTGAATGCAAGGCTATTTATAGCAGGCTAAAAGTCAGGAGGCTCAAGTGGAATATTATAGCTGAAAGCTGAAGGAGATGGGAGCACAAGCTTGTAAAATAAATTCAGTGCCTTACTTATCAGTGTTCCTTCTTACAGGCTTCAGGCTCCTCTGGTTTAGGGGCTGTGGGTGAGCATGACCCCAGGAGAGAACCTGCGACACACACATTGTCCTGAGAAGTGCCAGACAGTGATCTTCAGGTTTTTATTTCCGTAGCTGTTTCAAGGCTTATTTCTGCACATCCATCTTTAATCTGTGAACAGTGCCAAGGGGCCAGAGAACAAGTCTGTCAGAAACAAATCTTAAAAGCAGTCTAATTTCCTTCTCTACCAGTTTAACAGGCCTTCTGAGCAGAAAAAAAAAAAAAAAAAGCAACAGTAAAACCTGATACAGATTGACTGTAGGAGGGTTTTTGGTTCCATCTCACGTACTGTGCTTGTAATTAAAATATGGTTTAGATGAATGCAAGGGTATTCCAAAACTGGATCAGTAACTATGTCTGGAGAGTAATTCTCAACTGTTCACAGCTAATATCTGTTTTGTTTCATCTGTTTAAATCTAATAATGTTGTTAATAATGTGTGGTGTAACAGAGAATATGCTTATTATATCTGCACAGGGATGGATGGCACAGAGCTGGAGAGAAGGACTGAATGTATGTTGAAAGGTAAGGCTGGAAAACAACAAAAAAAAATCACTCTAAAAGCTGGAGAAGCAGTCTGCAAAAATAAACCAGTACTCAGGAGAGAGGAATACAAGGAATACTAAAAGATGGAGACCAACCAGTAAGGACGTAACTCAGCCCAACTGAAATAAAAAAATCAAAACCATCACGTTATTGCCAAGGACATAAATGTCATTTCAGATGTGCGGAGAGGGACCCAGTCTGCAACACATGTGAGAAACCTTTCAGTTTGGCTTCATGCTGTTAATGAAAAGAAAATGTCTTGGTGGCCCTCCCAGCTGTAATGACTTTAATTTTCAAGGCCAAAGGAAACGTGAAATGACGTGGGAAGTGTTAGCATCTATTCGGACCAGGATGTGCAAAATCACCGTCAGCCCTGTCCCCTGGGTGATACAGATGATGACCTTCTAGTAGAAGTGGCTTAGGCAAAGGTGCTCAGCGTCATGACAGTATGGACTGAGATAACAAAAACTAGTCACTGCTCTCCCAACTGTGGTTTAGAATTTTTTTTTTTTTTTTCCCCCTTGTAGATCTTTTGAGAGACAAATGCATCCTGTGGGATCCTGAGGTGGGTTTGCAGATGGACCTGTGGATCTCCTGCCACGTCTGAGGTAAAGTACTGGGAGACAACCCTAGAAAAATGCTGATCTGAAATGCTGGCAAGGGCTGATTTAGGGCATCCCTGTAGGGATGTCACTGAGCAGAGTAATATAAACTGAGTGTTGGCTGTTGGAGAGCAACGTGGACCACTGAAATGCGGAGGAGGCATCTCGTACCAGTGCCAGGCATGTAGCACCATCTGAAGACAGGCTTTTGGTGGGAAGATGGAGACCATGGAAATTTTCTCATCTGCAGAGTCATGAAACAATCTCAGGCGTCTGGGGGCAGCTGGCCAGCTCAGCAGGCTGCATTTGCCTTTCCAAATACATGAGTGAAGTCAAGCTGTCTTAAACTCTTACAGCAAAACAGATGCACGGAGCGAAGTAGCCTACTGCTGGTCAAGGCTTTTCTGGGGAACAGCTTCTTTATCAGAAAACAATGATTTTTGTCAATCCAAAGCACTAAACTGGAATTTGTTTGGGCATTAACAATTTTAACAAGAGCGATAAGATGATGAAAACGCTTGAGTCTTGATGAGCTCAAAACGCCCTAGTCTAGATGAAGAAAAGGACTTCAAGAGCCAACTCTAGTTGATGTTGTGGACAGCGCAGGCTTCACTTCCAGAAAATGCTTGTGATCCTCTTTTGAGGAGTTACTGGAAAAATGGTCAAGCCTTGGCCCCTTGGCCACGTGCACAGCGAGGCGTGATGGTGAGGGCTGAGTGAGGAGGGGGTCCCTCCCCCCCTGGGTCTCCCACGCTGACGCAGGAGAAACTTGTGTGAGGTCTCTGCTCTTCTCTTATATAATCCATGACTTCAGATAAAATTAATGCCAAGTACCCAAAAAAGGGATTGTGTGTGCTCTCGCAGCCTCTTCCTGTAATCTGAACACTGCGTTTGACTGTGACAGTTTTGCCAGTAAAAGAGAGGTTTTTCCTTTGCCTTGAGATCCAGATTTAAAATTAGCTGTGTCTCAGCAGAGCCATCGGCAGCGATCCTTGCCAGCCTCAGTGCTCGGCTTTAGAGGTTCAGGGCCATAAAAGAGCCCAGCAACCCAGTTTAAACAGTGACCAGAAAAGTTTGTTCAGGGAGGGCTCCCTGGCCGTTAACAACAGGAGCCTCCATTAGCTCCTACATCGAGAAAACCAGTCAAACTTTATAAAAATACTTCCTAAAGCAAATATTAGTGAGTCACAGATACTAAATATTAATAATTCATACATTGGGAACAGAAATATTAGCAGAATCTGTAAGGCAGGTCTTTTTTATGTGCAATATTACAGAACTGGGTATGTGTTCCTCTCTCTATTTTTTTTTTTTTTTTTTTTTTTGTGTCTTGTGTGTGCCAACCTTTCACGTCTGAGATGCAGGTTTGGAGCCGCTCCGAGGTCTTGGGACAGTGAAGCTGGTTGGTGTCTAAGTCCCAGGAGAGGAGCAACTTGCCTAGAAGGGACCCATGCAGGGAGGGTGTTGAGCAGCCTTCCATGTCTGGTAGTGGGGCACTCCTGGGGAATTGGAGGGTTTGACTCCATTCTTGGAAATTACAGATAAACGAGGATTTCTTTTTTCATTACCAGCCTGACCTCTGGAAAAAAAAAAAAAAAAAAAAAAAAACCAACCCCAAACCAACCACATTTATGCAAAGTTTATGCAACCACCCAATCCCCCAAAAGCACTTTTGTCACATTAAGGAGCAAAATGGAGCAAGAGCCACCCTTCATTTTTCTAGCAAGATGGTTTTAAGTGAAAAGTGGTTTTGTTGATCAAAATGAAGAAAAAAAAAATCCAGCGTTTTAAAAAGTGAAATAGCAGTAATTTCAGTCATTTCTCTGTGTGTTTGAAAGCAAGGTTTCTGAAACTTTGTTGGCACTGAAAAATATTAATGGAAAATTTTAATCAGTATTTTTTCTTTTTTAGCTTCCCGTGGTGTATAACTGCCATTTGCTCGCTCATGGTAGACTTGAAGTGTTGCCTGGGTGAAGAGGGGAGCAATTTTTTTTTTTTTTTTATTGAAAAGGAGTGTCAATTGAGTGTAAAAAAAAAAAAATACAACAACCAAACAACAAAAGGATGTTCTAGACAGAACTGTGAAGGAGAAAGGCTTTTCTCAGAGAAATGGAGCAAAAGGAGTGAAGAGCAAGGGGCTATGATGAAGACTTTAACTGGAGTCTAAAAGGGCTATGATAAAGACTCAGGTTGGAGTCTAATGCCTTATTTTTGTAAAATCTGAGGCAGTTTTGCCTTGGACACTGAACAAAAGCCTGTCCCCAAAACCCAAGGAGTGAGTGGCAGTCAGGATATGAGGTGATCCCGATGTTTTGAACCACTACAAACACATTTTCTTCTTCCTTCCCAAAAGAGAAGCGTTTTATTCTACCAGTTATGAAAGACTCAGTTTCATCATCGGTGCCTAATTTCACGATGCCGTGCTCTGCCTCTGCAGCCCATCCTGCCAAGGCTGGTCCAGTGCAGCGGTGGGGATCTTGCTGCCACTTAGGTGGTCCCAAATTACTTCTTACTTCTTGTTCCTCAGCATCTTTAAGCCAAACTCCAAGTTTACAAGGACTCTGTGGGAGCTTTTTGCTCTGAGCAGTTGATTCATTAATTAGCACACACATTAGCTTGAAGGTCTGTACCTCTCGGTGGTAGCTCTTTGGCCCCGTGTGTCAGTGCAGGTGGAAGTCTCTTTCCGGGAATGGATGTTCCTCTTCAAATTTTGCTTTTTAACCCTGGATTTCATCCAAAGCAAAGAGAAAAGGCACACTTTGGCTCTAGGGAAAATACTTCTTACTAAGCTGAGAGTACACGTAAAGCCCGTTCTCTTTCCTCTTAGCCTGAGGGTCTTGGGGGTGTAGGAGATAAATCCGGGTCTTGCAAACCTGCTCAAGACAGTTTGTACTGGAAGATCTCACATGATGCTGAAATTGTCCAAAAATGCTGAGGACATATTTCACCCTTCCCCCAAAAGCATGAGGAAGAGTACCACTATTGGCTTTGCCTTCTCCCAGGAAATCCATCTTCTGTGAGATACCAGATTGTGATACTCTTCTACCTAAAAGAAACATAGAGGAAATTTCTCACTAGGAAGGGACAGCCACAAGCAGCCTAGCTTTTCTCGAGCTAACGTTTGGGCTTTCTGGAAATGAATGGGTGGCTTTCCAGTTAGGTGGGTGGGCAGACAGCATGGCTGTTGTTTCTACCTCTTCATATCACTGGCTTCCCAGTGGGTCTTCCTCAGGGAAAACGAAGTGGAACAGGTGGTCAAATGGCACATGCAATCTGGAAAACCGCCGAGGAGTACAAGCCTGGACAAAAGCCCAAATTCTGCTGTTACACTAGTGACAGATATAATTATTTTGGTGTTTGATCACTGACAAGTGGATGGTCCCTTGTAAATATTCCCTTTGTAGGCTCGGTTTAAGCATCCATGTGTTGAGGCATGCTACTCTGCTCCCTTGATGGGGTGCAGCGGGTCATGATAAGCTGCATCCCATTCGTGGGAGCATCTTGGTTTTGGTAGATGGGTAAAGGAGTCATTCCCACAGCTGAGAGTGTGCAAACCAGAGGGAAATCCTGTTCCCACCAACACCTTTTACCTACCAGCCCTCTGGGCACAGTAATCTTGGCAGATGTGAACTTCTCATCAAAGCCTCACTCTGAGCTGAGCTCTCCCGTCCCTTCTTATTATCACCCGCTAACCAGTCTAGTCATCTGTGATCTCTACCTTTAATTAAAAACAGACCAGGAACCCCTGGGACGTGCGCCCAGGGGCGGAGAGGGGCAGGCAGGGCTGTGCGGAGCACGGAGGGCAGCAGTCTGTAGACACAGGCTGTGCTCAGAGTACACCGTCACGTTAACAGTAGGGGGAATCTTTCCTGGGAGAGCAGGATGGCGAGAAAACTATTAGAAGAGGAAGCAAAACCAAACCACTGATTCCTTTTTAATGACTGTACTAAAATTACTGTAGATTTCAACATCTGTTTTGACTGGGACAGGAATCCAGTATTGCAAAGGATGCAAAGACATAGATCCCCTTTCTAAAAGGAAGACTCACAAAAGGCTGTCAGGATCTCATTTACGGAACCGTTAAGCCAGGGCCTGAGCTAGTCATTACACTTCTGCTCAAGTCTGCCTGCTTAGCATTTGCACATGAACACCAGTTCTGTACAAATTAGAAGCTCTAAACCAGACAGGCAGGAAAAATTTCTGCAGCGGTGGCATCTTGGGTGAGGGTGCCTTTACAGGACAAATGATTTCCACCGTGGAAGAAGCAGGACAGCAGATGACATCAAACCACGCCCCTGGTTGTTGAGGGCTGTGGGAGGGGGTCTGTAACACTGGCTCACCAATGAATTTTCTAATTAAAGGGTCGTGAGTGGCTTTTCACAATTTGTTGGAGGATATTGCGTGGCAAAAGAAGAGGCGGGCAGGCACCATCGGAAGCCCACAGGCTTGAACCGCAGCTGCGTCAGTCCTGCTCTGCAAACTGCACTGCTCTGATTCACGTGGACATGAGGCACTGTTTGGTAACAGCTGCTTACTAAATTGCAACTATCTTGATGCTCATTTCCTCGCTTATTTTATTGAAGGCTGCTTTATGCCCATTGTTAAAATATCTGCCGGGTGTTGGTGGGCTGATGTGGAGCAATGCCGAGGTGTTGCTTCATTTGGTATTTGAATGGAGTGTTTTGCACAGACGGTCCCCTCTGGGCATGGTAGTACCTCTTCCTGAGCACAGCCACCCCTCGATTAGCCCCATTAGTCTGCTGGCAGGGCACCAGCCCTCAGGAAAGTGAGTCAGTGGATGATGAGATGGCGTCACACCTTACGCTGCCACCCCATCCCACTGTGTGAGCAGTTTGGTGTGTGCAGTGTGAGCGTTTGGTGTCTTAACCCGTTTTATGGCAGGAACAGGAGTTATGGGACAGGAAAGGTGTTCACTCTTCCAAATCCAGAATCAAGGCATTGTGAGAGATGACCTGTGATGCACAGCAAAAGCGAGAAGGATGTTTCTGAGTATGTTTTGACTTCAGGACACAGCATTTTACCGTGATGAGTCTGAGAGTTGGTTGCACCCTCTTAGATGTTCAGTCGCTCTTCCTCCTCACACCAGCTGGGACAGTTGTCCATGAACTTATTATATCAGGGCTTAGAGTTAGTGTTCTGGGGACAGTTTTCTTTTATTGGGTAGATACTAATAAGACAGGAGGGAAGAATAAAATGAACTTTTAAGAAGAGAGACTGTATTTTGATGAAATACGTATGAGAAAAGCAAAAAAGTCTCAAGAGAGTGTGACGTAACTACTGCAGTTCTTGATGGTACCAAAAGGATACAGTCATGGAGGTCTTCATGATGTGCCATGGGAAATGGGCCAGGAGGTGGAATCAGCCTCCAAGCACTGACTGTCAACAGGAGCCCATATTGCTCTGGGTCAGTGAGATATGGATTCTGGACAGTAGGGCTGGGAAGAAGAATGGTTGCTTGTCTCCTTCTTAATGAGGCCAGTTATTCCTTTCCAGAAGTAGGGAAGGCAGCTGTGAAATATCTTTCCAACAACGTCAAAGATGTTATTACATTGTTTGTAGCCCTGTTTGGCTGATTCAAGGTTTCCAGTGTTTGTGCCTCATCACAATAAAAGCAAGAGCTGCTCATATCCTCGTTCACCCGGAGGAACCAATCTTAACCATTAACATTTTTTGAGCCAAAGAAACTAGGGCCATGTCCTGAGACATAGAAAAGGCAGCCACATTTTGATGCTTACTAGATTTTTCTTTCATTGTGTTTTTACTCATGTTGGATCCCTGTACACAGCCTGACTCATGCCTTGGGAAGAGAGAAATCGGCATTGCCTGCTCGGAAAGCAAACTGCTAGCAATACACCCAAACCACCATGTTGGACTCTCAAGTTCCTCGTGTGGATGATTTCCAACTAAAACTTTCCATCAGTGCTCATCAAAGGATACAGACAATAAACAGTTCCATATTGCACATTTCACTCCATCAGTCTTGTACTCTCCTTCACCCCTATCTTGTTCTCTTTGACACAGTGTCCACTAGTATCAATCTGAGATTTATTTTTGGAATGAATATAAGATTGCCTGGGACGTCTCCAAAAACCATGTTAACTCAGGACATTCTTTTGATCATAGAACAGATAAATATAACTCCGCGGTCTCCTCTATTAATTTTTTGCCCCAAGAAAGCAACTGGGTTTTCGTCAATGGACAGCAGAGCATGCAGTAGGTCTTTGTATAGCACAGAGCAGGGGTGCACAAGTCATCTGGAGAGCTTTGGTGCCCGTTCTAGCAATGTTGGGCTAAGGCGTGGCCATTTTCTGATTAAAACTTTTTGTGGTGGGAAAGGTGAACTTCTGACATCTGAATTTTCTGGCATTTTAAGTAAGAAGTTGACATTTTCTCTGGAAAATTTTAGTCGTCTCATGGGAATATGAGAGCATGCCCAATCTAAATACTAAAGGAGGTCATGTATTGCTTGAAACACTTAATCCGTGCTCCAGGAAGCTGGCAGGCAGTTACTGTGTGTTGTGTGTTGTTCTTTTTGCTTCGCAGAAAACTCCTGCAACCTGTCCTGTAGGTGTGTCACCCTGGTTTCTGACATTGCATGGTATGGATTTGGACAGTGGGAGAGAGAGGCCATGACCATTACTAATGAACATTACTATATTGGGGTACTTGTGATTTTGATAGGAGCGTGGCCTGATAAGACACAATTTCCCTGTCTTGTGATAAATCTTTGAATCTGTTTTGATGTCTTAGAGAATCTGTATAATGGGTCCCAGGTATCAGGGAAATACAATTTGTAATCCCACTTCTTAGTCAAATAATGACAATCTTAAAGGAAAGTTTCATCTCAGAAATTTCTTTTTCCTTAATGAAAGAAAACTGCTATTCTGCTTTGGATTTGCAGCACTGGAATAGGTGGCTCAGACTGCGTTCCTGTCCAGAAGTTATCCCTGCAACTGTAAATGACTTGTTTAGGGTTTGAATGGGACACTCAGTCCTTCAAGGCACAGTAAACCCTCACCTGCAGTATCTGAGGTGGTGTAAACTGGCACAACCTCACTGCAGTTGATGGACCTACTTCACATTTTGACTGTAGGTGTTCACAGCCTAAAAAAAAAAACCCACACTGTTGCTCCTAACGGAGTCAGAAACATAAAGCCGTGCACGTTAAACCCAGCCCCGTATTCAGTTAGACTAAAAGCAATCTCATCACTGTCCAAGATTCAGAACATGACCTGGTGGGGCTTGCAAGTCTTAGCTGTGAATGATGCCATTGCTGATGGTGGTTTCCTGTTAGCGTTGGAAAGGCTGCATGGATTCAGGCAGAGCTGCCCTCTCCCAGGGAATCACATGGGCCTGGAAAGAGAAATAAACTTCACATGGCATTTCTTCTAGCTGACTGCCTGCTCCTCTGAGGTATATGGTGTATCAAGAGACCAGCGTCAGCAAATGCATCACTCTTCACTTACTGTAATGTTATTTCTAGAAGTTTGCTTGGTTTAAAAAGAAAAGAAACCTGATAAAATGATTGGATGAAGCACAGGGTAAATTCAGCTGTTCTACAGATGTGAAATGATAGAAAGCCCTTTGGTTCTGTCTCTTTTTAAAACAAACCAGCTCCTTCACTTCTTCAGCATGCAGTCTCTTAAGAACTGTCACAGCCTCTCCACCCCAGTAGAAAGAACAAATATCCTCCCCATGCTTTCACTGCTGGAAACCCATCTGCAAGAGATGTGTTTTAGGCTTTATACGTGAATATTTTTTTCATAGTCTCAGAGCTCTTTGTGGGTAAAACTGCAAGTAAAGCAATTTTGATGAGCATAGCAGTTGTAAATAAAATGGTAAACTATGTTTAATGACAATAATTTAATGATGAACTTGACTTTCTTCTTACTGCTCTGTTTTCTCAAGCTGAATTTCTGCAAAGAAACTGTCAAAGAAGTTCAAGGATTTCCTGCGTGCTTTTGTCCATTGGATGAACTCAAATCTTCTCTTGGCCTTCAGGTTTCTTCAGTTTCCCTGATGTGCCCAGCTGGAACTGCAGGTAGATATCATCAGGGACTCTCTTCAGCTTTCCTAATGGAAAATTGATACCTGTCTCATGTCTCACCATTCCTGGGCATATAAAACTAAAACACATTATTGCCCTTTACCCTTTTTATCTTTTGCAAGACTTCTTGGAAATACACTCTATTTCCTCTTCAGTTCTGCTGTCTACATGGTGATACACTGGAAGATATTAAACAACAAACCAGCAAAGAGGATATGTTTTATATTATTTTGTTTATAAGAACACTCTTGACTGGTAAATAGCTACACCCTTCATAAATGCTTTCAATTTTCTCTTTGAAATAAGAGGCAAGTAATGTTTTCAACAGGCAGCTCTTCTTTGTCAAGTATTTTTCTTGTTTTAGGATACCCAAATAGTTTGAAAATCAAAATGTTTCCAGAAAACATGTTCTGGGCACACCTTTTTTTTTTTTTTAAAAAAAAAAAAAAGCCATACAAAGTTCAAGCTGTGACTATAAAGACATGACTGTTCATGATGCTGAATGTTTCCTGCTGAGTAGAATATCTTTCAGTAGGGGAACCAACGTGTGTTCTGTAAAGAGGCACAGCAACCTTATAAAGCCACTCGCATGAGAAGTTTCGCTTGGTTTCTTATTAAATTCAGCAAAAAGCATCTTGTATAACAAACAAATAACTTGAGATGTATAGGAAAGAATGGTACCTTCAGACACACATTATTGGCCTGGAGTAAGATATTCTTGTGACAATCATTTCTCAGAAACGATTGACCAGACCATGGATTTCAGTGCCCCTGCTGTGTTGGTCCCAGAAGCACAAATGATCACAAAAATCTCTTATTTACCAGCTCATGCCTTTTTCCTGAGGGACTTCTGAGTGCGTGACTGATACTTGGTCCCTTTTCCCAGCTAGGGCACAAAGGAGGGATTCTCCTTGAATTCACCATGAGAGAACTTGAAAAATTATGTCTGTAAATGAGGTGGTCCAGACCCAGCTTATTCTAGGTTAGTCTTACGTGCTTATGAAAGGCTTTTTGGTCTTGTCGTAGCTGCAATGCTTTCCTCTAAATGTGTTGTATTCTACTGTATTGCTCTACACTTCCAGACAGTGTTTTTTCAACGAAGTTTAAGGTTGCCTTGAGAGTGGCTGGGCTTGGCACAGCTGATTTCTAGTCCCAGGACTTGCTGCTGATCTTGAGTTGTTGGCTGATTACACTAAAGTCTGAATAAACTTTCAATTAAGGTTATAGTCAATAAGAATCTAAGGTTAAAGCACTTTATAGCAAAACAGGCTCTTAGGAACTAGTCATATTAAGAGTAATGATTTGATTAGAGAATGAGAAACAGGACTGGGAAGACAGGAGCCTGACCTCAGCAATAAAATGAGCGTAGCTGCTTTTTATTCCTTCTTGGAAACTGGTGTGCAAAGGTACAGTTGAACCACATGGCCAACGCTTCAGCCGGCCAATGCAAACGGTTTGTGCTTTCCTGACTCTGGGCATCTGCACAGAGTTTTGCTTTGTTCTAAACTTCTGGGCCAAATCCTCTCACTAGCACGCAGCACAAAGGGTGTGCAATGTGAGGGCTAGGGCTGGTGGAGGCGAACTGACCATGTTGAGCTGCAGAGGTTTTTGGCTCTTCCAGCTCAGGATAAGCTTTTGGACATTACCAATCAATAAGAGTCGAATTTAAAGACATCTGCAAGCAAAATGTATTTTGGAAAAGCAACCAGGACGAATAACCTGGGTCACATTGCTGGAGTTCACTGAAATTGGAGTTGGAGGGGAGCAGGAGGGGGAGATACAGAAGCAGCCAAACACCCCCACAACTCCAGCACCAACCTTCTTTGCCTTTGCAGTATGTTGTTGTTTCCTTAGAAAACCAGGCTAAACTCCCAGCAGCAGATTATTTTCCACCTCTCAGTGTCTGAGTTAGAAAGGGAAGACTTTATCCCAAAAGTGGATACTTGCAGTATTACTGGAAGTGCTGTGTGATATTTGCATTCTTGTCATTCTTTCTTCTTATCTTTCTGCAGGAGCAAGCCTGTGCTGGGAGCAGTAGGCTTGGATCCTACTGCTGAAGTGCTAATGAGGTGTCCTCTGGTTTGCTCTTGAGGATGCAGGATGCAGCTGAGGGGGTTGGGGAGCAAAGGCATAGACATAGAGAGGATGCATCAGTGTGGACTGCAGCTCTGCTCCTGGTGGGAGCCCTCCATGTCTGCGTGGAGGTCCCTGGGGTGGTACCAAAGGAAAAAGGCAGCCTAACCCCCACTCAGCCTGTGCTGAGGATTTGCTCATCCTGGCCCGTTCGGTGGGATGCAAGTGCAGAGAGGCAGCTACTACAGTGGGAGGTGATAAAAGAAGCAGATAGAACTCACTCACGTATGGCCCGTTATCGTCATCCCAGTAGCGAGGTCTGTAGAAGGCTACAGCAGGAGAGGGAGATGGTGCCTTCCTCGGCTTCCCAGCCCTGTGTGAGTAACCCAGCTTCTCTTCCAGGCTGTATAACTGACGGAAGAGCATAGCCCAAAGAAAGTGTCTTTGAGGGCAGTGTCTGCAGATGGAGCACTGTGGTGGGACAAATGAGTCTGTTCTTGTTTGCACATTGACAGTTGGCTTTGGCAGCCTCAGGGCCATTGCAGCCCATGAGCATCAAAGGGTTCCTGTTTGGATATGGGCAGACAAAACTTTCCCGAAGGAAAAAGCAGGGCCACATTTTTCAAAGTAGTTGTGTGGAATTGAGTAAAGAAGCTCGGTGCCTTGCGGGGGAGGTATGGCCACCATTTCACATCGCATATTTTCACATAGAAGTTGCGGACGACTTGGGTCATGAGAAGTCCTTCAGAATAAATACCCATCAAACACAAATTTGCAGTAGCACTTGAAAGGCTGATGAGAAATAATGATATTGTATTCACTGTGTTGTTACATATAAGACCACCAGTGCTTTAATCACAAAGGTGGTTGGTGATACCGTGTGTGCACACTGCAAGAGACCCCTCCTTCTCCAAAAAGCTGCCAGAAGAAAGGCTGTAAGGAAGGCAGAGTATTCCTGTGTGGCTGTATCTTGAGCACTGTATTAGCATAGAGTTTGCCACTTGGTTATTTCTCCAACCAAATGACTTGGTCTAATGAAGTATTATTATTTATCTTCCTACAAACCTGACTTCATTTACCTCCTCAGAGGTTTTAAAAGGCTCTTGAGTCCCAATGTCTGTCATGTTTCATGTGAGGCAGGTGCCAGCATTAGAGATAGTCACTAGAAGAAACAAACCCAACACGATCAAGCACAACAAACTGAAGATATTTCTGTCAGCATTGATAGCTGCACACAGGGACATGTACCACTGGGTTGCCATGACTGTATTCTGTATTCTGGTAGTGATTTCAGGGACGGCAAAGCCAGGAGGAGAAGCTGCACATGCAGAATGTGTCCTTGTGCTTCTGGAGGTTCATGCAAGACCTTGTCTTTCAGCAGTGCTTTGTGCTCCTTCAAGCAGCAACATTTCAAGCGTAGCTGAGCTGTCATTCAAAAGGCACTACGAGGCAAAACCCATCCTCTAAGGCTACTTTTTTTTTCTAATGAGTGTTTCTCCAAAAACCTTGAGACGCCGAAAGGAACGTAGTTTTCTGCTAGCTGGGAGGGTAAAAGTAGTAGTGATAACACAAAATATCTCATGTATTCTTTGTGCAGAAGAGGTAAACAAATGGTGTAATCCGAGAAGCCGTTGAGCCAAGATTGGCTGTTGTATTCTAAAGTATGATTGCGATTGCACCAATTAATTTGATGGGCCTGCAGGATAAGATCTACTGAGTCAGCAAGCTTGTCTATTTATTTCACTCAACTTCTTTACTGAAGCATTGAAGCACGACACTGAAGCCCAATGTAATACAAGCTGAAGAAATTTAAACGTGCTTCTATTTTTTTTTTTTTTTTTTTAAAGTATCATTGGCAAACACTGAGTAATAATTCCACTGGCCTCAGTAGAAATGTCCTAGTCTGAACACAGCATTTTTCAGGTCCAAATCAGCTGTGTTTGTGGAAGTTTTATGCCATTTTGCAAAGTTTATTTTCTCAAATGAGAAAGAAACATCCAGAAATATCATGATTTCTACAGAGAACAAGTTGGAGTAGGCCAAGTAAAATGCCAGTCTCTATTTGGCAAGGAGAAGAGATGATGCAATTAGCTAATTTTTATTGAGAAATGAGTAGAAAGGTATGAATTTGATATATAACCTTTTTTTCTGGCCAGAAATATCACAGTGTACAGAGCAGAAAAGATAAACAGCTAAATGCTTTAGCAAAAATGACCTGTGTCTATGTCTATAGTGAGATAATGCTCAATTATAAGACTTAAGGGATGAAAAGAATAGACTAAAATAGATCTCCTTAATTTATTTTCCTTTTCTGTTCTACCACTTTCCAGTTGCCTTCAAATCTCTCCCATTTGCTGAATTCTTGTCTGGCAGAAATCTGGCCTGGTCTTTTGCAAACTAAAGCAAAAGGAATGCTTTCAAAAATCGCAAACAGATAATTGTCTCTTTGTTCTTTTCTTGAAGATATTAGAAAGCACAAGCTGTTTGTGTGAAATACCTGCTGCTGTGAAAATGTATAAAGCAATCATGGTATACTCCAGAAGAACCAGAGCTGATACGTAAAACTCAGAGTAAGTAAAAGTAAGGAAAAAAACCAACCCCACCCTACTGAGGCTTTGAGAAAACGCAACGTCTCCACATATACTTCTGGAGTTTGTTTTTTGATTTTGTGTTTTTGTTGGGTTTGGTTTGGGTTTTTTTGGTTTTTTTTGTTTTTTTTTTTCCCCCCCATTTTTATCATCTAAACAGGTAGTGAAATATGGAGAAGAAAGAAAAAGAGGTAGTTGTGCTTAGGTCAAATGGAGAAGGATGAAGCTTGCTCTTATGCTTGACCAGTTTGCAACACCCCAAAGCACTAGACAACCCCATGATAATTTCCACTGGTTTCCATGGATTATTGTCACATGTTCCCTGTTGAAATAAGGGATCTAAAATCTGGCATCCATCACCCATTCAGGCTTTGGTAGACACAAAGTTTTAGACAACTGCTTGAGCTTCAGGGGGTTCACTGAACCACCAAACCTTTTAAAACAATGCCCCTTAACAGTGAGAAGAGCAGTTTGGTGACTCAAACAAACTCAACAGCAGAAGCATTTATTACCAAAGATTCCAGGACTCTGTGTAACTGGACTTGCTATGGCTTAGTGGCCTGGGTGGGGATCCACAAGATCATATGTACTTTAGAGCATCTGATGAGGGTCAAATGGTCTGTGCTGAGCATCTGGGCTCCCTCTGCGTCCCTGGAAGAAGACAGACATCCCTGAGGATCCCAAGGCCTAAGAGACCAGAGAAGGAGCAGAGCTTATTACCTCAGATGGCATCTCTCATTTTTTACAAGCCACTTGAAGACTCATCTCAAAGAGGTCATCTCTAAATTGAGGTAAGGGAAAGTCTGTGTTATGGGACGAACAAGGAGGTGAAGCCAGTTTAAACTGGTGTTAAAGGCAGCCACCAGTGATGTTGTTATTGGACCTGGCTGTCTGAGAAGCACCAGGGGAGATACAGGGTCTGTAGGGATCCCACAAGCCCCTCCAGGTTCTGCCATCCCATCTGAAAAATGGGGTTTGATATCTCCAGGTGTCATCATTGCTGCTTTCTTGGTAACCAAACCCAGTAGCTGTCCTGCCTTAATTATAGATGTATGGGTTTAAGTATGTGTCTTTATGAAAATTTTTCAGGACCGTGGTTGACAAATCATCGTGTGTGGCTGACCCAGCAAAGCTAACATCTGTCCAAAACTGTATTTTCATGAGTGTGAGTACATCTGTTCTTGCTGCTACATCTATTTTTGAAGGTATATCAACAAACACATTCTGATTTTGACCTCACAGAAGGCCAACAGTATAGCAGTCACCTCTTTCATTAATCACCCTTACGTCATTTGCTCGATTTAGTAACAGTTTTATTTTGTTCTTTTTCTCTTTTTCACTGGCGAGTTGCTGAAGCAATGTTTGCAAAATATTTGGGTTACACGTGGCAAAGCGTGAAATGCTGCTCAGGGTGAAGCCCAAGCTGGCAGTGGTTTGCTGCTTCAGAGATCTTTGGAGCACAGTCCCCTGCATGACATCTGCAGATGAAAACCAGAGTTGTCTGAGGTCACGTCACCAGAGGTGACCCCGAGCATTACCTTATGCTGAGGCAGCTTCTTCCTTTTATTTATTTTTTTGAGGTTCTCCTTGGGACTATTTCTGGTGGCACTGCACTGAAGTCTTCTCAAAGTAGAGGAGCTTTGCAGTGCTGGGTGTTGAAGCCGGCTCTGGCAGCACTGGTGGGGCTGGGTGTGTGGCTGCAGAGCCGTACTGACAGGAAACTTTTTGAGAGTTTATTTGAAAGTGTTTTTCACATTTGGCAGCTGGACAAAGCAAACAGATACAAAACATCATTCTCTTGACCGTTATAACTGGTCCATCTACCAGAAGCTGTTAGAAAGAAGTCCATTGTCCTGAACGTTCCTCTGTTTTAAGCCTGGAGAACTGATATCATTTATTTCCCGTATAATTTCTTGACCAAACAATACTCTGCACAAGATCTTATCATTTCCTCATACAGTAATAACCAAATCTTTTCAATTATATTACATTCCTCTGTCAGTGCAGCCGACATCCTGTTTGCCCTCCGTGCTGGTGCTGCACGTGGAGTTGAAAGCTTCAGGAATATTTTCTACAAACTCCTAAATCTGTGGTATAATCTGCTAGCTGCAGCCCCTATCAGCTTTTACAGCACGTCCCATCTAGATCGGGGGATAGATTGCTTCAGGAAACATTGCCCAATGTGGTTATATGTCATAACAGTCAAAACCTGACTGTTCGCATCCTCTTTAGGAAAGTGGAGCTTTGTCTGTGCTGGGAGCTGGGTTTGTCCCCTGAGGTTTGCCTGGCGCTGCAGGAGTGCAGGTGTTGCAAGAGTTTTGTTTCTGCAAACCAAAGGCACAGCAGGGGACAAAAAAATTCTGCATTTCTGGGTGAGACTTGAAGCTTGTGCAGCAGACGCTGTGGAGGTTGTTGAGGTCACTAGTGGGGTTTCAGGGGCGTTTCAGCTCTTGCCTCTGTGATATATTTTGTCTCCATTCAGTTAGCAAGGGTGCAGATGTCACCCTAGTGTCACTGTGCTCCTCGAGTGCATGAGCAGGGTTGTCATGAAGGAACAGGCAGTGTCCATGGCTGGCTGGTGGACTTGGTTCTTCCAATTATATATATATAATAACTTCCAAGCATTGCTGCTCATAGTCTTCCCACTGGGTGCAGCAGGGCTGCCACGCTGCCTTATTTAGCATTGCAGCAAATGTGGCTTCTAGTTCTGTATATATTTTTAAAAATAAATAACTCTTTCCAGAGGAGATCACACAATCACAGCTGAATCACAAACCCTGATGTTTCTTCATACATAAACAGGAAACACAACCTCCAGTTTTTGCTTTTGACGTTCCAGTTGTGAGTTGTAGGGTAATAAGTGCTGTCTTCTTCCCCTTCTGATTCACTTTTTAATTTTCTGAAAGAAAAAATGTCTCAAAATCCTAAGGAGAATCAAAACTGTACATTAATAAAGGTCTGACCGTGAAGTATCACTCATGCTTTGTGCTGCTTGGTACATTTGGACCATGCGTTCTGCACCACACAAGCCAGCGTTGCATGTTGATGACAGAAAAAAAACGGGTAACTCGTTGCTCCTTCAGCTACTGGTCCCAGGGGACAGGTATCATATTTATTATGGGCTCAGTACAAAAAGTGCATTGAAAACAAACAGTGTCCTCATGGCAAAATAAACCACGTTCTTCTTGAGGTTGGAGTGTCTTTGCATCTGTGCCAGATTGAAGGTTTTGTAGCATTTCTATGGGGTGGATGACTAAGCTAGCATGTTGTTAATATATATATATATTATATATTTTAAAGATATAAAAATATATGTTGTTAATATATATTATATATTTTATATATAAAATATATATTGTTTATATATATTATATATTTTATATTAAAAATATATATTAACTGCTACCTTTAGGATTTTTGGTGTAAAGAAGGGGAAAAATATCCTAGCAAAGTAATGATGACACACAGTGCTTAAGGCCAAAGAAGCGTTCAGGTTATTTGGTGAGAATAAAGCCAATTGCTTCATGTGCTCCTTGCAGCAGTCTGGAGAGCTGCTGGTTGCTGTTTCCTTGATAATGATCTTTATGTGCTTAGCTGTGAACACACATTTCCCATCTCCCGTTGCCACTTTCTAGTTTAGACAAATTAAATTTTTCTTCATACGCTGTGTTTTCCAAAGTATTTTTTTTTTTCCCAGCTGTTCTCTTCTGTCTTCTTTTGAGTTTTTTCTCATCACCTTCCCATTCCCAAACAGAGGCGATGGTTGAGTTTGAGAGCCAGCAGCACTGAGCAGGATGGAGTCACCCTGGAGCAATCACATCACTGCAACCCTGCACAAGGTTGGCTTTATCTCAAGCAACTTTGTCCCACTGACTCATTCAGTCTGCAGCTCCATCTTCTCCTGGGTTTTTCACACTCAAGTACAGCCCCTGCCACCAGTTCCACATTGACACTTCGCTTCTCCTTTCTAAGTTTGCTCTTTCTACAATTTGATGATTTTCAGCCCATTTCACCAGTTTTCCAAGAATATTTGGAATTTAATCTTGGCTGGTAAACCTCTTGCAAACCTTCCTACTGCGATACAATCTCAGCCTTTGCAAGTTCACTCTTTGTTTTTTTTTTTTTTTTTATCTCAGTCCTGAGCATAAATACTACCTAGACCATATTCATGGGTCTACCCCAAAGACCTGACTCTGAACTGATAAAACTGAACAGGATGTTTTAATTAATTTTACATTCATGTTAAAGGGGTTTTGTCTCCACCTTATTTACCCATGTTAGCTTGTCCAAATGTCATGCAGAGTCCCAGTAAGATTCCCAGGGAAATAAATCTCCAGAACTTTGTTTCTCCTCCACACTCACCGGTGTCCTGCTATGAACATTATCTAACTCTTAGCTAAGGAATGCCATATTTTTTCACCTCCCTTGATAAAAAACAGTGGTTTTAACCCAGGTCTTTTCTTCACAGTGTTGATTCTGTAGTTCTCAATGTGTCCCTTTTTGGAACAATAGCGCTGCTTTTACTTTATTCAACACAGAGCTGTCGTCTACTCCGTGCTTCACATAGCAAATGAATCCCTTTGCTTTTTTTTTTTTTTTTAGGGAGAGAGAGAGATATTAAAAGCTTCAGCAAAACAGGAAGCAATGAGAAGGTGTGGATTTATTGGATTATTAGCCCTGGGGCATGAAGTTTGCATGATATGGTATTTTAAAAGTAGTAGCATCCAAAGGTCACTAAATGTCAGGCTTGAGAGACACGTTAGACTGATTTCTTGAAGTTCAAGCACTGGATCACACGGTTTATTGAAAGTCATATGTTATCAACATGAATTATGTTGGCCTGAATTATAGGCATTTGGTAGAGAGTTTGTTCTTGTTATGTAAAATTTATTGTGCAATTTCCTTTGGTAATTCAGGACCCCACTGTCAGCTTGTGGACTCTGATGCAGAGAGATATGTTGCAGGGCTGGACTGCAAAGGCTTCAATTTATATTTTCTGGGGTAGAAATCTCTGCCTGAGCAAGAACTGCTAAAATCAGAACTGTGTTTGAGGTTTTTGTGCAACTTATACAGGATCAGAGCTCAGGCAAAGAGAGGTTCACCCACAGCAGTTCAGGAACAATGAAGGGAATTAATTGTCTGGTCCACAGATGTAGTAATTAGATGAGTTATAATCTTTATTCTGCTTTACTTGGGCTCTTATTCCTTTTGAACATGGGAATATACTCCCAGAATTACTTGACATATATGAATTCTACTCAATTTGGGCTAAGAATTTTTTGAGTAAACCACAAAACCAAAGGACTCTCAATTTCTATTTCCATTTCCTAATTACATTTTATTATGTAAATGCGATTAAACTTGATAACAATGGAACACAATGTACCAAACATTCAGGGAAAAAATGAGATTGGAAAGAAAACAAGCTTCAGCCTTCAGTAGAATTTGGACTTTTTCTCTTTTAAATAAAACCATCTGTATTTATATTTCAAAAGTTTGTGAGGGCCAAATGTTGACAAACTGTACTATTTCTTAATCTGTAACCTGGATGGTGACCCTTTTGTGTAGCCAGGCATGTCCTTAGTCTTTCTATACAAATCATGGTGTAAGAATCCAAAGAAGGAATTTATTTGCCAAAAATATTTAAGAAAAAGAAAGAAAAATGAAGGGATGTATGCTACTGGGATTGGAGCCTTAGGAAAAAAAAAAAAATTAGTAAATAAGTCATTCATCATTACTGCAATCAGGTTGGCTCAGCTAAAATAAAAACAAGGTAGACCAATATTCTGCAGACTAATAAACTAACACTAATCCGAAATATTTTTTTTCCTTGATTTCAAGCACAAACTTTTTAGATTGAAGCATGAGCTTTCCTTAAGCCTAAAGTGTGTTTGGATCCTTGGCTTGGTTCATATCCACGTGCTGATTCTGTTTTAACTTAAGGTATGTTTATACACATACAGCAACAGAAAAATATGCTTTTAATGCCAGTTAACCAATTCATATTAATTAATGTTAATGAAGATGAGGATGAAGAAAAAGAAGGAAAAATAACATAGGCGCTCACTCAATTCAGCAATTTGAATTCAACCCCTACCTAAAACCCAAATCACCTCTTTGACTGTTGCTCACAGCTGAAGAAGCCGGGGTGCCCACACAGCAGGTTTAAATCAACGGAGAAGCAGTTATTTGTTCCACAGTCCGTTATCTGACGGAGGAGCTCATTTCTGTGGGATTGGGACCTCTGACTTCAAACGTTTCTAAAGCTGTGGGTTTCTAAGGGCTCAATATAGTATGGAATTAGTCACTGCTTCCCATGCTTACATGTTCCTCCCTGAGCATATAAGGACCTTTGATCTGAATCAGTCCATACAGTCTTGTGTCCTTGTAGTCTTTTCACCTTTATTTTAACCCAAGCTAGCTCATTGGGGTTGACCAAACTGAAATAAAAACATTTTTTGCTTTTTGGAGTAGACATAACATCAGGCATCACTGTTCAAACAAAATCCTGTTAAAGCGACAGCAATTAAACTGAGAAAGGACATGGGATCTGGTCTTTATTTTTAAGCTCTTGCCTCTACAATGATTCAGATTGGCTTGGTTAAAAAAAAAAAATAAAATAAATAAATCTCCCTCCTCCTTCTTTGCCATAAATCAGTGTGTTCTGGCTTTTGTCCCCAGGAAGAGACTGTCTGTTCCGTTGCCAGGGTTATTCCCAGTTTTCTGTCACAGTTATAGGACTTGATTATCTTCAGGGACAGGCAGTTGCCTTGTGGTCCTTCTAACAGTTTTCAGAAGACTGGGAAAACCTTCAGGTTGCGAGTCATCTCCTTCCCATCTCTTCTCTAACCAGTTCTCTAGTACGAACTGAGCTGCAGAAGGATTTGTGTTTTGGAAATGTTTGCCATTTACTGAAATGTGGGACTGATGGGGCGCTTGGAGCAGAAGATGAGGCAGCAGATGTCCCCTGGTGCAATAACACTGCCTGTGCAGCATGGGCATTTATGTCCAGACCCCCCAGCTTCCCACCCTCTGTTCCTCTCCCTTTTTAATCCATAGCTATGTCCATCTTACCCTTCCCTCAACCTCCGTCTCTTCCAAGCACTTAATGTCTAGACATTAAGGACCTTGTTTTGCTAAGGATACAACAGGTAGTATTTTCCTCTGGAAACTCCCTGTGTCAGGACACCAAGGATGGCTCATTCAAAGTACACCTCAGGCAGGGTAAATACGAACAAAATGCTGCATATTAGAATATGCAAATTGTGGGCTTGCTAGCGCCAAAAAATTGGAAGCCACATATATATAAGACTGCAGGCTATTCTTCCTCTGTGAGAAGGATGTTTTTCCCTTTTCTTTGGCTTTTTTGTTTTCCTTTTGAATGTCATCTGTCTGAAGGCTTTAGAAAGAATCCAGAGGAATTACACAGTTTCAGTGGCTGTTGCAATAAATTAAATAAAAAAAAAAAGGCGTGTGGCCTTGATAGGGAACCAACGTGAGTATGGGCATAACAAAGTGGGGTCAGTGCCTCAGAGAGTGTAAATCATCATTGTTCCCATGAAATCCATACAGCCACACTGGTAAATGTAGAAGTTTGGAAGCTCATGTCAAAAAATGCTAAAGCAACTAAACTCATTTCCAGACCAGGCTTGGAGTTATATAAAATCTGATTGCGAAAAATGTCTTGGTTTTAGTCCACAGCTTTATCAGCAAGTTACCCACTCATACTACATTTCAGGAATGCACATAAATGCATGTTTAAATACAGTTAAATTCAAAACAATGTGAAAAATTATTTTGAGTTCCACTAAATATTTGAGGTTGGAGGGAATCTCTGCTCAAAGCACGGTCACCGAGCAGGTTGCTCAGAACCACTTAGGTGCTGATTTTGTTTAGTATTTTTTCTGATTCAGGACTTCAGTTATTCTTGTGTGTCTTTGAGGTGAATGGGACAACAGGGAAATTGTATTTTCTTCCTTTCATCTTGAAGACATTTGTCTGTGTGTCAAATGCAGTGACAGTGCAGCTGATTTGCAGAATTACTGACAAGATGACAGCAAACCTGACACTTCAGTAGCATCGGAGAAGGAATCCCCAAGAGAGTGACCATGGCAAAACTAGCATCTTCGTAACTTCTGAATAGTTTGAGTCCATCCATAAAGGCGTCGTTTAAAACTTTAGTTAATTCTGTCCCCTTAGGACAGAAGCATCAACCCAGTGCTGATGCTTCTATGCAATGTACTGTCTAGTGGGAATACGAATCAGCAGGGACTGGTGATGCTGTGTCCGTACAGGAGTTGACAATGAGAGGTGGCCACTCAACAAGTGTGCTCAAACGCTGGAACAAAGTTTTAGAGAGGCTGTGAAATCCCCTTTTTTGGAGATTATCAAAGCTCGGCTGGACTAGGGCATGAGCAACCTGATGTAATTTCGAAGTTTGCCCTGTTTTCATCGGGGAGTTGGTACTACCAGAGGCCCCCTTGAACCCACATTGCTCGGTGAGGCTGCATTTCTTGCAGCCGGTGCTTGGAGGTGTTTGCCGGCTGCATGGTTTCACACCTCTTCAGTCCAAGATCTGCACCCATGCCAGAAGTCTGATTTTTTTGCAGGACTTCTTGAAACGCTCCGCTTCCATTTGATCTCCTCCGCTGTCTCTGAACGAAGGCAGGCTGGCTGGCAGCTGGCAGCGGGGATGGAGGGGATTGAAGAAGTGGAATGTAAACTCCAGATCATTGTCTGGACTGGCTCGAAGTGCCATCAGGTGTGAGGCTTGGATAGAGATTTGTGGAGTTTGATGCCTTGCCCAGACAGAGCTTGAGTTCAATCACTTAAAGGCATGTCCGGCTAGACACAGCCATTGTGTCGGATCCTGGAACAGGAATATCCTGTGAGCTTTCAATCAGAGCCACAGAAGTGTTTGGTTTTACAGGCCACTTCATTTGTTTCTGGCCCCTGCCTATGATAAATAGCTCCATCTATTGCACTCGGCTCTTGCAAAACTGTTTGTTCAATGCCTGTAGGCATTTAGATATACCTGAGATTTTTTGCCTTTTGGCTTGGGTAGTCCAACCCCTGGACTGGGAAGACATGCTTTGTGAGCTTGGCATAAGTGGTATTTATTTGAGTCTGCCCTTGTGCTCATAGACAAAGCCTGTGGTAGAGAGTGGATATCTTAGCAATGGCATCGAGAGGTTTTATTTGGAGACAGACTGAGATTTAGAGTGTCGCTTTTGACTGTTGTAAATTAAACTGGTTTCTATTTGCACCATTATTTATGCTGTGATAATACTGCATCTGTGAAATATACTGCTTTGGCTGTATCAGCTCATGATCCCACCTGTCTGGGACTGTGGCTGCAGCTCCTCCATCACAGATGCTCCGTGACCTGAGCTGTCACTGCTATGTCTCTTCTTTAATCTTTACATCACAGCAACAGCCACCGTTGGGGCTACAGCGAGCAGACAGACCAGGGTGACTCCCAGAATGGTGACTGCAAAAATATGCATATTTCTTTTAGCTGTGCCAAATCACAGACCGATCCATCAGCGTCATCCTGCCTTCTCTGGAGATCAGTGCTGTCACCCCACCAGGCGAGGGGCAGCATATATCCCCTTCTTGGCAACACATCTGAGGGGGCTTGTGGCCTCTTGCCTGCTGCAGAGCTGCCTTCAGCAGAATAGTGAGGTAGGTAGCAAAGTATGGCGTTTTTTAAAGGCCTGGAGAGGCCAGAATAATCCTACCTCAGGCTTGGCAAGACACGGAATTGCAGCACATTCCTTCACCATTGTAACTCTGGGCTGGGGCTGTACAGCCAGATGATACTGGCAAAGCAATGGAAGTTTAGTTTGTGTTTTTTGGTGGGGGAATAAAGATCAATACCACTAACTCTAAACTCAGTGTGGGGGAATTTTAGGAGAACAAATATGTCCTGACTCTGAATTGTGCCAGAAATTAATATCCCAGCTCTTGCAAGAAATACAGTGTTGTCTTTCCAGTATAACCAGGGCCTAATAGTTACCTCTCCTCTGAAAAGAATAACATCTCTCAGGCAGCATATCCGATCAGACTTGGATAGTTTTGCTTTTATGTACAGGTGTCTTGACTCTGTTACTGAATCCACAGGGTGGAAGGAGTCCAAGGCTGAGCAGAGCATCATTCCCCAGCAACTCATACCAGATGTTAGAGAAATGAACAGAAACCAGTGTTCCCTGGGGCAACGGTATCAAGGTATTTCCTAGGCTTTCGTTTAATTGCTGGAAAGCTTACATGTGTCCCGTGTTCTGGTTATTAATGGACTTCCACTTCCATTTTGAGGGGAACAGGTGAACAGTTGGCTCTGTAGTTGTCCCTGATTAATTAAAATAAGGGGATGACAACATTAAAACCAGAAAGCGTGAGTCCTGTCAGAAGGATGAGTGGTAGGAAAAGTGAGGTGGTTAATGCTGAGTCCTCTGTTTGCTGCCTGTCAATCACCAGCCTGTCAATCATGGCTATGTATGTGCAGGCTTTGATTTGACAGTTGATTGCAGTAGGACCCTGAAGAAGTTTTGCCTCACAGCTCCTTTTCACCGGCCCCACCAGAACTTCACGTAATTGTCTTAGTTTTATAAAGTTGTCATGCTTTCCATGATCCTTCTAAAATAATTTTTCTGCTGATATTCAACTGGTTGGTAGAACAGTGTGATTGATTTTTGTGGGCTTGTCAAAAAAGCTTGGAGTAGCAAAGTACTTCTGGTCTCATCACTCCTTCAGACTAACCAGAACTGATTGATTTGGAGAATCTTGGGTAGAATTTGCTTGGGACTGGATACGTGTGCCATGACTACCCCTAGACACACTGGTTTAAGTGCCTCAGAACCAGTATAGTCCTGGATACAGCATCCTACCCAGGATATTTAAGAGAAATATATTGACTATGAGTTAAGAACCTAAAAATGTGCTACTGAATTCTCTATTGCGATTCAGTTACCATAAACAGTAATTAAAATAGTTATTGGGCTGTCCACTGGCATGAAGAACATTACATACTGTTATGTTTTCCACAGGCAAAGAGCCAAGCTCAGGCCAGAGTCAGTCTTGCCTTTTATTTCACGCAAAGGGAATCACAAACATGAGACTTTCCTTCAGAGCCCTTCAAAGACTCCCCCAAGGCATTCCTCACCCGAGATCAGGATGCCTCCTGCTCCCAGTGCTCTGCAGCACCCAGTAGGACCTGCACGCTGCGGAGTGGGGGCAGACAAGTGACAACCCCTCCAGTCCTTGGGACACCTTGTTGCAGCCCTGTTCGTTCCCTGCAAAGCAATAACTTCTGTTTGCTTAAACTTTTCTCCCCTGGGATAGGTTCAGGCCTCTTCCCCTGCAAATATCTTCCTACCTGACCTGACTTAGACGTACTGAAGTGACCTCAGGTGCTTTAAGTTGGGAAAGAAGGAGGAAAAAGTCAACTAAGCTTTGCAATATCCCTCTGGGAGAAGAGAGCTGAGGTCATTAATCCTCCTGCCTCTACTCTGAATTTTCTGAGCCTGCTGTTTCCACCTTTAAGGGTAACAAGAGCAGTACCAGTCCTCAAATGAATGGTTTAAAACGTAATGCATTTTTAAAATCTAATAATTTTAATGTTCTTACTAGATAGTGTCTTCTCCCTAGGGAACTGTTAGTTTCCCTTCTTTCATGCTTTTCTTTTAAAGCCAAGGAAAATCTTGTTGCAAAGAAAAAAAAAAACCAAACCAAAATCAAACCAGCAAGTGTTAACTGATTTGTTCCCAGAATCTGGAGGTCCACTGATGTGCCAGAGGTCCCAAAGTGCCCGGAAGAGTCATGGGAAGTGATGCTGATGGGAACCTCTTGCTCTCCTTTTTCTCTAGCAGGTTTGCTCCCTTGTGTTCACTGCAGATGAAGGGCCTGGGGACAGTCCCTGTGCCACAGCCACTGGGGTTATGTGGTTGTGAAGGGTGAGGATGGGCTGGACTGAAAAGACTTTGCTCTTGTTGGAGCACCTGAAAAATATTTTGGATCTCGAGCAGTTTCAAAATCTGGATGTAAGGTCCTGAAATACCTCACTCGTTTTAGCTAAGTAGCCTCCTGAGCAGATCAAATGCTTCTAGAAGTGGTGGACTGTCCTCAACTCAGCAAAATCCATCCTCGAATGCATTCAGGGACCTTGTAGGGAAACTGAGGCATTGGGAGGGTAGGGACAGTGGTGCCGTCAGAGTAAGGGGCTCAAGCCGAAACTCCCCACTCCAGCTGCTAGTCTTTGCATCTCCCAGTGCTGTACCCGTTGGTGAACACATTTACAAGATTTACATGTAAAGGTGCTGCAGTGAGAAGGTTCATATAAATAGATTAGATAGAGAGGTTTGCTTAAAATCAACTGTCAGATTCTGAAGGTTAATATTTTCCATCCTGAACAACCGTCTGAGCGTTCAGCTCATAGAAATCTCAGCTTCATGTTCAACGCTATTCCAGCTGATGCTGTGGCAGAGTGGTTATTCATCTCAACAGATTTCTAGAGGAAAGCTTGATGAAAAAAAAAAAAAAAAAGAGGGAAATAGGCAAAAGTACAAAAAAAAAAAAAAAAAAAAAGCAGAAGATTCAGCCAAGACATCAGTGATAAAGTGGAGCAGGAGAGGCGGCCGGAGCCTTGGACTGCAGCGCAGGACATTGTGTGCTGGAGTCAGGAGTCACTCCAGAGAGATCAATATTTGTTGCCCTGCTGGTCCAAATGCCAAAGCACTGTGTCACCAAAGGGGAGAAAATCCGCTGTGTAAATCTGTGGAGAGTGAGTGATAGGGTATAATGTGCACATAGCAGGGGATAATGTAATAAGTCTGTAAAAGAAGATATATAGACCATATACTTGGCTATTTGGCAGCTGGGTGTTTTTTTTTTTTTTCCCCTTGACTCTGACTTCTATCTGTTACTCCTGTGCTTTTCTTCCGTGTCTCACCCTCACTTTATTCTAGTATTTCCTAGGTTTTGCAAGCAAAACTTGTTATCACTCTGGGTGATCATGCCAGCTTCTTTCTAGGGCCTGGCTGAGGGTAACCTTTTGTACCAAGCAAGGGGTCATGGGGCTGTTTGTCTCTCCTCTACCCAGGTTTTTCCACTGCCGTGGGAAGAAGAGTCACTGGGAAACTGCTTTGCTTTCTCCCACGTGTGGCCGGACGTAGCTGAAGGCTGGGAAGTCTTTGCCTCTGTATGCAGACCGAGAAGCCCATCAGTGCAGCTGAGCAAGGGATGAAGGTAGAATCTGATCCTCTTCCCCTTGGCCAGGAGAGACCTTGGGCACCAGCCTGTGAGTCTTGGGTCACACAGTTCCTGAGCCACCACAGCTACATACAACCTGCTTACTCAGGGGTTGCAAAGGACTTACTACCCATCTATAAATTCCAAATTTCTGCTCTACTTATTGTATCTCTCATTAATCCTAAATGCCATCTGGACTGCCCAGTGGCAGCAGTGTCCAGCTTAATCTAGAGATACTCAGCAGAATTCATTTCATATGTCACACGTTCAAAACAGGTCAGGCTTTTGGATTGTCTGACTCAAACATGGTTATTTATTTTCAGCCACAGAATTAGCTTACTCACAAAGTTTTTATCCTGTCTGTTGGAGGCTTCTGTATTGCTCTTTGGCTTGCAAACCTGACTTTGGCACGATGATCAGATCACAGAAAGGGTTTCTGTTTGCTTGGAAGATGCTACCATAGGATGGCAATGGGACCATAAACTCATTGCTAGGATAACATCAGGCTGCAAGCTACAAATTATCTGTCAAAGTAAGGAAATACTCATACTCAACCAAAACCAGACCTCACTTGGAGTCTTCTGGGGAACAGAGGCAAAGAGAGGTAACCCCTGCAAAGAAACAAACAGTGAGACAGTCCCAGGAAGAAGGGATGAAGGTGTCAGCAGTCTGCTTTGATACACTGAAATCTAGGGCACATCAGCTCTTTCTAGCCACGAATGCTGAGCCTTAGCAAAACCCTGAAATTAATTTTTAAGAGCGTGTTTGGTGTCTAGCCAAGGAACTTTTCCTTGCTGAAACTTTTCCACTATAACTGGCAGAACTGTAACTGCGCATGAAAGATTGCACAACTCTGTCTCCCAGTGCGCCAGACAACAGGGGAAAGGGAAAGAGCATCCCAGATAGATTACAACTAACATTTAGAGGAAACGATTTCATAACTATATATATGTACCTACCATGAGCTTCTCCATGGACCGGGTGTAAGGACTGTGATTCTCAATCTTTCAAGAGTTACCAGACAAATATCAAAAAGTCCAGCTACAAGAGCTATCGGTAGAAAAATACGAGCCTTTGGTTTGTTTTAGAAATTGCTCTTATATTGTGTTTCTTCCATGCGTAGGCGATCTTTCCTGCATTGCTTGCTGCAGCTTTTTCTTGACGAATCATTGTGTCCTGTATATCTGTGCTGGGCAATTTGTTGGCTAGTGTGTGGTGCAGAGAAATTTAGACAAAATAAAACTCTGACCCCATGTAATTTGGCAGGATCACGACTCCCACTCTGTTGGCACAATATTAAAACCAAAAGAAAGTTTTCTATTAAGTTTTCGAGAGTAATTTAATGTTTTAATTTTAATAATGCTTACCCATACTCACCAGGCACAGTGAAATTCAGGTGGATAGCCCCAAACTCAGTATCTCCTCCCTATCCTCCCCATCTGGTATTCATCTGTTCACAGAAAGACAATAGTAGTCTTTTGGGAGAGGAAAAGAGAGAAACTAACACCAGCAAGATAATTATAGTGGGGGTATGGAGGTCAGGAAAGCATCTTAAAGTAATAAGTGAAATGGAGAGTTGCATTAGTTGGATCAATGAAATCTTTGCAGGAGAGGATGAATTCTTTTACATTATTGAACAACGTTTTTCCCCAAAGTGTAAACCAGTGATGTTTTCTACTGTTAACTCACTTTCTGTGGCAGGTTTGTATTGTCTTTCAGATTACATGGATTTTACTGCTGAATTTATAGAAAATAGTATGGTGGGGTTTTTTTTGTTTGTTTTTGTTTTTGTTTTTGTTTTTTAATGCTTAGACTTGTTCAAGTAAAGGGAAATAAGAGACTTGCAGAAATATACAGCTGAAGAGCATTTGATTTAAAGTTCAGACATGTAATGCTCTCCATAGGTTACCTACCATAAATTTTAAACTGATTGTATAGTTTTGATTACATACTTTTTATGATGCATTTCATGCCTCATTTCCAGGCAGATTTATAACCCTTACACAATGCTAGATGAGTGATTCCACATGCTTCATGTCAACAAGTTCCTTTTCTTTTTATTTTTTTATTTTTTATTTTTTCCTGAAACTCCTGCTGGTTAAAATTAAGCCATATTGCAGTCAAAGGACATTTTGCTCTTGTCATTTTTGAACTGCTCTTGGTCATCCCAAAGAATGTGGTGAAAATAGCCAGGAGTGTTTTGACTCTACAGATGGACAGCAATAAACAGGGGTTGGTATCCCGAGAAATTCCAAACCTGAAACCGGGTCTTTCTTTTACATATATATATATATATATATATATATATATATATATATATATATACTGTGTTGACCACCTGAGTTTGACATGATTAAAGGGCAAGGTAAAGCCTATCTAACCTACAAGGTGTCCTTTCCAAAACAATCTCACTTACAGAAACAGAGAGAGGAGAGAACAATGTTGCTCTTCACGGGCTAACAGATGTGAAAATATCTACAAATACAGAGTAGCCAACAATAACCTAGCACAAATCATGAGCTGTTGGAAAGAAAAATACCTTTACACTGGGCTTTGAATAAATGCTGTGACTTGGAGACAAGTACAGATTTTGCCCAAATGTTCGGACTGATGCTTTGCCTTTGATGGGTCCCAAAGGATGGTCCCATCGCCATCCTTGCATCATGCTGTACCACCCAAAAGTCTTACACATGTCAAAGCCAGAAACAGTGAGCAAAACACTGTGGTTTTGTTTGTTTTTTTTTTTTTTTTTTTCTGAATAAACTCAAGTGTATTTATATTCATTGCCAAAACCCTCAAGAGCTTACAAGGTCTGACTAAGGCTGCTAGGACAAGGTTACTCTTTGGCATATTCATAAACACAGGACAGGCAGAAACAGGACGAATCTGCGCAGGATGTCACATCACAGCTTGACGTAGCCACAAGGCCACTGTACGTTTTACATGCACTGTTGCACCTGAGTCACACAGGATGTGGCTTTTTGGCCAGATTGCCCTTGAGTGTGGAAATTTAGGCCATTAATCCCCAAAGGGAAATAAGCACCTCTGTGGGGTGTTGCAAGGATGTGCCACAGCACAAGGAAATGAGTGGCTGAAGCAGAGGGAGGAAGGGATGATGCCTTGATCATCTGGGCAGGCCATCAGTGAGGATGTGTTACACACTGGTAGCAGATAATCCATCTCCTGTCCTTCATGCAAGGGAAGAGACAGGCCTATTGCTGGGATAATGAATCCCCTGATGGGTCCATCGGCCCTTTAGAAGATGGTGGCTGGAGGGAGCCTGCCTACACTCCAGCAGAATTTTACCTAATGTTGTCAGTGAGGCAGAAAATAATCCCAGCATGAGGAAGCACCAAGTTTATCCTGGGGGTTGTTCTTCTTTCCCAAGCTGAGAGCATGCTTGGAGGTAGCAGCAGTGGAGGGATGTTGTAAATGGGTTGGCAGAGGCATCAAATGCCCAAGGCACCTGACGCCTGGTCCATAGCGGTGATGCTCCTGCTCCCACGGAGCTGCTCGCCAGCCCTCCCTGCTGCAGGGTCGGGTGGCAGGGGCAGGAACGGGAGCTGTTTCAGCAGTAGAGATTTATGCTGTGTTTGACAAGAAGACAGACCGTTTCAGCAGCTCCTGTTCGCAGCTGGTGTGCTGCAGGGAGGCAGCGGCCCTTCATCTGCTTGTTTTCCAGTCCCACACACTTCGGTTTGACTCTGGGGATCAGGTGCCCAGCGATGTAGGGAATAGCCCCTGATCAAGAACAGAACATCTCGTTAAAATATTTTCTTTCCATAAAACAACGGCGACTTCTTTAAGGCTGTTGCCTGCCTGTTCATAAAGCAGAGCTAAGAACAAGTTCTTCATGTGCAAGATGTTTCTTTTTATGACCTGAAAAGCAGCATGCAGAGCAGCTTAAGAATTTCTTTAGGCAGCACTGATTTATCTCACACCCACCCTCCACCCCCAGAAACAGTCTATCTTCTGTGTTTGATTTCTTTAAACCTAGCCTCTCCAAAGTGCTCTTTATAGCAGCCAAAAACGCTGCCTGTCCATCCTCTCACTACTGTGCATCGATCTCATGAGGATCACTACGCTCAGGACCAGTTATTGTCTGCTGCAATCCTCATGTTGCTTTGGTGATGAGGTTTTCAGCAGCGAGGAGAAGCCTGGTCAGCTTCCCCCAAAGCTGGCTTTTAGACCTTCATGGCTCCATGTCACAAAGAACAGAGCACTTGGCCGTTCCCTTTCTGCTTTCTGTTTTCCTGTGGCACGTTGCATCTTTGTGTGTGTGAGTTCAAACTGTGGTACCAAAGGGTTTAATTGCTCTGTAGGCTGACGGAGCAGTGGGGACCCTTCTATCACTCACTTATTAGAATGTAAAAAAAAAAAGAGGATTTAAGATGATTTCCCAACTCCAAAGAAAAAAATCTTGGGGAAAACCAGACTGTGGGTCACAAATATCATTGACCTGACCCCTCCTGGTGTTGGTGTTGTGTCTCTGCGGTTCCTTGTTGTTGCCCCCAGCAATGGCTTTGCAGGACCCCAGCACCTCTGCTCGACTTTGCCCTCTCATCTCTATTCAGAAGGCTGAGCATGGGATTTGTCGAAACCTTTTCCTCAAAAGGTTGTCAAAACCAGTGAAAGTGCTTTTGACACAGCTTGAAAACAAAAGGTTCTTTGGTTTGATTTGTGTGTTTTTCAACAAAGGTCCAACCTTTTCCACAGTGGGAAGAAATGTTTTCAGTTCATTTCCCTAACAGCTGCTCTACCTTGTATCTTCTCCTTCCCTTCAAATCCTCTCTTAATACCTTCCCTGGAGAGCTTCCTTCTCCTGTTCTCCCTAGGAAGTGTTGCATATCTTATCTGTCTTGTTAATTTTCTTGTTGGTTTTGTTTTGTTTTTTTTTTTCTTTTTTCTTTTTTTTTTTTCCTAATCTAGTTTCAGCTGTAAATTATTCAGCGTGCAAAAGAGGGATACATTTTGGTAGTCTTTTTTTTTTTTTTCTTTTTCCTCATATAATTGACTTAATATGTGCTAGATCACCAGGAATGAAAACAGCAGGCAGTACTGTCTGCTTAATGCAGGTTCACATTTAGAGAAATTGTGGTTTTAAGTATTTTTCATTTTAAAGAAGAGGATGGCTTAACGATAGCAGAATCTGGTGTTCCTCAGCCCTCTGTTGTACAGCTGTCCATCACCGTCAGATTTTTTCTTGACATTATTCCTTTGTAATAAATAATGGTCATCTCCTCAACCTGCTAGAATCATACCGAATGTATTGAGACTCCTGCGGTTTGTCCCTCAACCAAGAAGTCTTTCCAGAGCACCCGAGTAAGTTGAAAATGCAAATGCAGTGTTGAATTGGCAGTAACCTGCACTGGACAAGGATGAGATCTTCATAACAGACTTACCTCTTTTCCTACTGATTTCACTGAGTCTGTCACAGCTTGTTATTCAAAAGCGGATGCTCTAGGAAGAACTGTTATGACTGCAGCCTCTGAGGTATGCAGAGGAAATGGTGAAATATGTGTGCAAAAGTATGTGCAAGTGGAAACAAATCAAGACTTACGGAAATAGGTAGGTATTTATAAAATAATAGCCTTTGCAGTGTCTAATTCTCTGCAGAAATGGAGTTTTTGGTCATGCTTTGTCATGGTAAGAGTAGCACATTTATCAAAGTCCAAGAGCTCACATGATCCAAACCATTTAAAACTTGTGAAAATATTTACATTTTTAATCCTTTATATTAGCTATACTTACAGAAAAACCATTACTCAAGCCCAGCAGTACTGGAAGGAAAGGTGGTGGTGATACCTAGTCCAGCTAAGATAAATTTGAATATATTTTCTTTCAGTGGTGTTCCAGGAAAAGTGGCAGAAATGACAGCTGTAAAGATGATCTTGCCTATCATTACGTGACGAAAGTCCTATTTCTCTCTTAAAACATCACTAACGTTTCAAGGCTGCTTTTCCACAGAATGCTAGCAATATTTTATTATTTCCAACTGGAGGAATATATAAAATAACAAAGAGTTGTTACACTTGATAGTGCCTCATGGCTGGTGGTCTGGCTGCTGTTCAGATGATACACAGGAACACTTAGAGGAAAGCATCTTGGAGAGTTTTAAAAGCCTTTCTTAGAAATGGATCTATGTGTGATTCAGTTCACTTCTTTTCCTCAGCCATGACAAATAAATGTTACCAGCGTCAGGAAGGACAGCCCTGGTGAAGGGCAATGGCATCTTGTTCAAAGAGGGATTACAGCTGAAACCTGGAAGCACAACAACTGTCAGCCCTGCCCTTGGAAAGAGGGGAAATGTTGTCAGAGAGAGGGATGAGACATAAAAAGAAAACCTGGAGTGTTTCTTGTCCTCGTGCCAAGTATTTTTTTCTCTCCTGGGGAAAGACCCCTTTCCTTAGGGAGAGCTGTGCAAGCCCATTAAGAAGCATGACCCCTCAGTCATGTCAGATCAGATTCTTTGGCTTTTGCGTTGTATATGGGACTTTTGTCCAGGATCAGGGTAATTAATGACCCACATAACTAATCTCATGTTTGAATTTTTCAAATCAGCCAATGAAGACTAAGTAATGATTGCGTGAGTAACTGCAGAAGGAAAGAGGTACGTTGTGGTGTCTGCTGCAAGATCTATTTTTCTGGTAATAATGACTAATACAGCTTTTTCACTGGAGGATTTGATGTACATCCAGGCTGCATGCATGAATCAGTGCTGAGAATCAACATGCTGCAACTCTTTACTTTTTACTCCTAGACCTCTGCATTTTAGCTTCTGGACTGGAAGGACCTAGTTTGTTACCTCTTGTATCCTTCACGTTACTGGAGCTGCTGAGAAGGGATCAGGGGAGATGACCCCATAGGTCTGCTGCTGCCTGCACAGGTTCTCCTTCACATGTCACCACCCGAAGACACAGCAGGGGGTGACCTGAAGTCAGTTTTCAGTCTGATGCAGCGTTTGCTCATCTCGTGTGTTTGGGCAGTGAAACATCATGAGCACCAAACCAAAAGTGAGTATTGCTACTCTTAGGTGTTGCACACATTGACCTTCCCACAGACTACAAGGCCTAATACTGATCACACCCCGATACTCACTCTGCACATAGAATTTATGTTACAATTCAAGGAAAATCATCCTTTATGCCTGTAACCCAAATAGTGGATTTAAAAGAAAGCATAAAACTGTAGCAACAAAGACGAAGTGTTGCTCATGTAAGAGAAATCCCCTCCTGTAAGCTACTAAAGAGGCAATTGTATTTAGTAGACTTGCTTCAACACCATACCTAGCTGTAAGAATCTGAGTGTTACACAGAAAGGTAAAAATTAGCAGAGAAGAGGTGAGTCATATCTAATAATTGTCCTTTCAGCATCAGGTTTCCACAGGGGTCAAACAGAGGAGACCGAAGTGATGGGCTGCAGGAGGACACAATTAGGAGCTGCTTTTGAAGGACACTTGCTAACAAAGCCAGAGATTTTCACCGTTACTGATGTCAATCCAAGTTTCTTCATGTTTTCCTAAATTCTGTTTCTCAGTGTAGTCCAAAAGTCTATCAAGGACTGTGGCTTAATTTTCCAGTGGTTTGTCAGTATAAAAAGATGCCATTTCCACACAGTCTGTTGTTCCCAGTGTAAATATGTTTTTAGGCACAGAGGAATATAATCCTACAGATTTGCAGAGAAGCTGCAAACCCTTCTGGCAGTGTCTAAGGCAACATAAATGATTTGTTTCCATCACTTCTATTTATGGAAAACCAAAGGCCATTTATCTCCTAGATTCCCATGAGATTTTTCTATAGCTTAGTCAAGAACCATGAATTACTGCTTGGTTGGAGTTATTTTAGGGAAAATGCAGAGGATGGGAAGAGGCTGTGCCTCAGCAAACAGCCATAGTGGCTCTAGCCTGGCTCCAAAAGGGGCCATAGTCATGTCTTCTGCTGTTCCCTCTGAACTTCTGATTTATCTAGTTGCAGAAATGAGACTTTCATTTGCAACTCCCTTGATGAAACATCATCTTAGACTTTGTATCCCTGATATCTGACTTCTGAAAAAATAGCATCCCTACACCCCTAAACTCCCTGGTTCTGGAAAGTGATGGACAGTTGCCATAAGCAACTCCCACCCAGGGGAAAAGGATTACATTTGTCCTCCTGCCACAGGAGGGGACCCCAATGGGGATGTGCAGAGACACAGGAGAGTGAGAAGATGCAGAAACCCTCACAAGTGTGGCAGCTGCTCAGGTCTCCTTCAATCCTGGCTGGGATAGGCACCTGTTTTTTTTTCCCCATAGACATTCTGTCATTGCAAAGATTTTATTGAGAAATTCCAGACCAAAAATAATTAAAAAAAAAATAAAAAAATTTAAAAAAAAAAAAAAAAAGAAAAGGAACATTTGACTTCTCCTGACTGGACCAAGAGAAATTCCTTGTGGTTTAAATGGTTAGACTTCAGCTATGTGCTGGCAGAAGGCCCAGTTTGGGAAGTGATGGGGGATGCATCCATTGCACTGAGACCTTTCAGAGCATCTCCTCGAAGGGCTGCCTGGGTGCCCTTCAGCGTGCTTGTGCCACAGCTCAAGGATACACCACGCAGCACCACGCCGGTCACGGCTTCAGGCCCTCACACCACGCCATGTGCTGGGGGCTGTACCTCGGCCAATTGATGCTGCGGCTGTCATCAGATTTGCCCATCGCTAATGACACTTTGGCAACCCCTGAGTCACTATTTGATTTGTGTTTACAATGCAATAAACACACTTCTATTTATTTCTGCCGTTAGCACCTCATCTTGGTTTGTAGGAAGCCTTATGTTTCTGAAGTACTTCGGCAAAAGGTAGAGGGCAAAGTGGAGTTATGAAAGACAGAATATGTATTCATTTTCTTGTATTTTTAGAAGAAGACGCTAAAGGACATGTAAACCAATGTGCAATATCACCCCAGGAAGACTAAAGGAACTAAAGAAACCAGAAATTAGGTATATAAAATGTTTCCCTTAAAATTATTTTAAAAATAATTATTTGGAGGAAAAATAAGCTTCTAGATAAAATAGCTTTTGATGAGGATATCATACTTTAAAAATTAAGAATAATAAGAAAAATCCCTTCCTTGGAGAGTTCTAAAAAACAGGGAATAAAAAGAAGTTCCTGATCTATTTCTTATGGAAGGTCTTCCCCCCCACTCAGTATCTGAACAGATGTTCTAAATTACATCGTGTGTCTTTGAAAGTCTGGTGATTTCTGCTGGGAGTTTACTAGTTCCTAGGTTTTCTGTCAAGAAGAGCTGTTTTTTCTCCCTGGAGTTCTTCTCATTGGGCTGTAAGTTTGCAAGAAAGGACTTCAGTTGCTCAACTTTCTCCGCTCCGTCAGATGTTTTCACATCATATCAGGGCAACAGTGGCTGCATTGTGGAGCCCTTGCTTTTTTTTCCTGTTGTTGCCGTGCAGGCTGGTCCCCACTGCAAGTTTAACTGATGTCTTAAAAAAATCCTACTGCCACACTCATCTCTTTTTTTTTTTTTTTTAAATTTTATTTTTTATTTGATCTTTTTTCAATTCAGTAGCTCGGTGAGTTATTTCAGTTTTAGGAAATATGAGTTCTTATGACAATTGTTTTATTAAACAAGGTCTCAGTTAAAAAAAACCTGAAATGATCTGGCCTAATTCAGTCTTTCCATAGCACCATTAGGCTCACAGGGGAGAGGAAAGGTGTGTTGCTAACAGGCTAGCTGATATTCAGCTGGTCAGACACTGGGTCTCATGTGTAATTGCTTATGTAAAAGTAAAGATGTGGATCATTCTCTAGGCAAATCATACGTGCAAATAAGGTATCTATTGCATCCTTGTAGGTCTTGCCATTTTAAAGATGTTTGTAGCTGAAAGGAGGTAAATTGAAGTCTACCTTTTGCATCTGTCATGCCAAGTAGAAATCATCTCCCTAGTGAAATTACTGATGTAATTATAATAGCTACTAATGTCACACTTGCTCAAGTTTTTTCACTGGATCAGGGACTTTATCGCCCAGCTCTCCCTTACGTGGTATTTCTCAGATTCATTAAACTAATCCTAGGTATTACAGGAGAGTAATTTAGATAGTTTAGAGGTTTTAAATCTTATTTCTGGAAGTTGGTTTCTGCTGAGCCTTTCTCTGGTGACTTCCACCGTTACTGTATGTCCTTGATGGCCTCATGCCGTTATGAAGAGCAGTGAATGCCAGGTATATCAGCCCTTACTGTAATGAAAACCAAAGGCAGCTGGTTTAAAAAAAAAGGGTATAAACTGCTGGTCTGCTAAGGAAAGTACTGGAAGAGTGTTGTTTGTGCCAGTGTTGGCTCCAGAAAGGTGAAGCAGACAGAAAGAGATGCGTGTTTGGGTTTGAATTCTCTTCACTGAGGCAGGAAACCAAGACTCGCTTGCTGCGATAAAATCCCATGCAAATCATAAATGTGCACAAATCCATTTTAACATGAAACCCTGCCAGTTTTGGTCTCAATAGCTGCAAAGGGGTTTTTGCTGTTGCTCTGAGCAGTGGTAACAGTCTGCTCTGATGCTTCAACCCCAGAGACACAAGAAATCCTGGCAGTAAAAATGCTTCCTCCAATAACACCTTCAAGCCTGGCATTGCTTAATGGGCTGTGAGATCACATGAAAGCAGCTGCTTCTCACCATTACAGAGGCCACATTACTCCTCTTAGTCAGTTTTAGCACGTGGAAACCGCAAAATAAGAAAAAAAAAAGCAAATCAGGGCTAAAATATGACATTTCCACCTCCACATGCAGGAAACAATAATAGTTCAGTAGTGCTGGCATGAAAGGGACTGATCTCAGCTTTCTCATATTGGGAAAGTAATAAACACCCATATAAGAAGAGCTGTAGGTCACTTTGTTCCTCCTGCACACCCACTGTGGTCTTTCTGTTCCCTGCCTCCTGCCATCCCACAGGGGAGGTTAAATAACACGAAGGCTGTATTGTGTTGCATGCCTGTAGCAGCCAAAAAAACTGCTGAGACCTGGGACTCGTTTTGTAGATAACACAGTAAGAAGAGGCAGTATGTGCTCCAAAAAGCTCTTTAACCTAAAGCAGCACCAATACTAAGTGGTTATTCCTGGTAGAGAAGTGCCCAGGCTAGATGTCCTCGCTGGTGACTGCATCATGAGGTGGAGCTCTGCCAGGCAGAGGACGGGGACTAACCAAGCTGGGCAGGGTTCCCTACGCAGCACACAAGCCTTGAAGCTGCAGTGAGACCAGTGAGACTACCTCCCGCTGTCCTTCATGTCAACTGGGGTAGAACAACCCCTTAGACGTGCCCTGGGACATACCCAACAACTGCAGGACAAAATTCCAGAATAAGGGATTGAGTGGTCTACTAGATAGTCTTCAAACACACTTAAAACTATGGTAGGTTTTGAGGGAGATGAGGGAGACTTTTTTTTTTTTTTTTTTTTCCCCTACGCCTGAAAGAGGCTACCTACAGAGCAAGTCAGCATTTTGGTTGCAATTTCAAATTTTCCTATTTCTTATTCATATCTGAAACAACAAAAAGCATGTATAGAGCTGAGGTTTTATTCTGATATTCAAGCTAGCAGGGACATACGAGCTCAGATTTGAGCCTTCAGTTTCCTTGCTAAAAGGAAATATTCAGTGCAAGCTATGCTACTAGGATAATACTGACTTGTTATGATGAACCTTTCAGAAGGGATCTCACCTACTGGGAATGCTTGCTCCTTTCCAACTCTTCCTTTTTGCCATCCCTGGAAGAAACTCCTGAATAAATCTGATCTTATATTTTCATTCCTGGAAGTCTTGGAGAAACACCTTCCTTTGCTCCTAAAAAGACTGTGGTAGAGAGCATGAGTTATGGTGTATCCTGTGGCTGGCAAGAGAATGCCAGAAACGGGCAGCTCTCTGGAGACAGAAATTGCAGGTTTTCTTCTTCCTTCTGTTGAAGCCAGAGATACTGTGTGTGATATGACCCTGGTTTTGTTGTTCAACAAGGCCTGCAAACAGCAATTCAGATTTCAGGAAACGCAAAGCAAGAAATTCATTCCTTATTGTTTGTTTTTCAGGATGGGAGTTAGTGTCTGAGTGTCCTGCCTAACTTTATGGGTAACTTGTTTCCTAGAAGTGTTGAAATGTATGATCTGGAACAGACAGAGCTTGGCTTTTGCCTCCTGCAGCTGGGAGGGACAGGAATTTTGGTCTTCCATGTTTGCTGGAATTCACACCCCTCTTCTGAGTCAGTACCTCCAGGTTAGGAGGTCGAGGTTCAGGAGGCTTTACTGGTCATGATTAAAGGATAAAAATCCTTTGCAAATACAGAAATGAAGAAGGAAGTGGAGGACTTCAGAGAGATTTAGCCTGCCCTAAGGATCTGACCCACAACGTACCTTTGGATGAATATGTTCTCTTCATATTCTGTGCTTTAGCTGAAAATTGGTCATTTATAATTTATAGGTCTTTGTTAATATTGGGAAAGAATGAGTGGGATTAAAGAGACTCAGATTTTTTTAAAGTAGCCTTTCAGTAAAACAGGTCAAGAAGCAGATGTAGCAATTCCATCAACCATGTTCATTGTCCACAATATGTTTGGAAGTCCAGCAAGAAAAAAAGACTCCACAAAGTTTTTTTGGGTGGGTCGTTTTTTTGTTGTTGTTTCTAAACATAATGTTCTGGAGTCTAACACTTCCAGACAGTCTTCCTTGTTTATCTCATTACAGTAAAAGCTAGTACAAACAGAAGACGGCTGGTGTCTTCACAACTGGGAGCATGAAAGCTGATTTTTAACTTCATAAACTGTTAGCCATGGCTTTCCAAGAGCTTAAAGTGTCTGTGGCTTTTTCATAGCGAAGTGAATAGAGGCTTGTCTCACCATCAACAGTGTTGCCACTCTGTCAGACTCTGGTTACCTGAATTTTGGATTGACCAAAGACCCGTCAGGACCTGTGGGAGTACTCTTGTCTGATGTTCCTTCAATGAGAGGAGCAATGGCAGTGTCAGTCTCTGGTGGTTCCATCTAAGTGCAGTTTACTTCCCTGTGCTTATGAGCAGCAGTTATTCCTACTTGAGGTCTATCTTCAACATAGCAGGTGTCACCCACAGCATCTTCCTGCCCAACTCAGCTTCTGATCTTGTTGGAAGACCAGGGTTTCTCACAGTTCTTTGCTGGCAGGCTTTCCAACAGGATGCTTCTGTTAGTAGACACCTTTTGGGAATGTTGCTTGAAGAATGTCCTGAAAAGAATCACTGAGTGGCAAGGTGCAGATGTTAATAATCTTCCGTGCTCGCTGGAATGAATTGGATGAATTAAGAGTGGATTTTGCCTAGATGGTTTATCCTCCCTTCCACCACTTCCTCCGTATCTGCCTCTACCGGACCATACCTGATGGCAGGCATGTTGTAAACAGCATGTCACATTTCCTGATTATAATTCTATGTGGGATTATTTTATGTCTATCCATCTGAAAACCATTGCAGTGAGACAGCAAAATCATAACACTGCTTAAGGTTTGTTGAATAACTCGCTCCTGGCTTCTTGCCCATAATGGAGCACCTAAAAGTAAAAAATAGCGTGCCCTTAGCTTGCACTTTCTCCTCATAATGACTCTCCCTTCTGTTTTATTTCAAGTTTGGGGGCTTTCTCTAGAAAGTAAGTATGAATAAAGTATATAATGAAAGCTTACATGGTAGTCTAGCTTTTCAGGGTCCAGAAATGCTGTAGTTTATTTAGTTACCAAGTAATTACCAGTTTGAAACTGCTGTTATACTTTCGACTTCTCAGGCAGTCAATTTAAACAGGAAAAATGATCCTCAAGGGCAGGTAGGTCTGTAGTTTTCTGAGAGACTTTAATGTTCTTGTTCATGATGTGGAGAGTGCACAGACTCAGTGAGGTCAATGGGGAGTTTGTCTTTCCTTGCACCAGCCTTCAGCCAAGTGTGAGAGATATGTTGAGCTCTGTTTTTCTATTCACCACACAGGTGATGTCAGCCAAGATACTTTAAGCTGGAGCAGAAGAATTAGTCCTATCTTGCCACTCCTAAAGTGGCCTAATTAAACTTTACAGCTTCAAGTCCCGTGCTCAGCTGCCAAAGAAGTCTGACTTTCTACCCATGAATGTTCTTAAAACAGCTAAATACCTGTGCCTGGGACCATAAAGTTGCTTAAAATATGGCAGTGTTGAGGAGTTGGAAGTTTTAAACTTAGTAATAGCATCATAAAAGAAGGCTGTCTCACCTGCAGGCATTACTGGGTAGACCACCTCAGAGCAGCCCCAAAGGATGACCTGGAGGAGGTGGGAACTTAGAGGTAAGGGCATTTGTGGAGGAAAACCCCACTTGAGTCTTTGTTCAGATTAACACTCAAATACTTTGTATGAAGCATTTATTGGCAGAGGGACAAACCCCACACCTCTGTCTTTCCCGTGGTGGGTGCTTGTGCCGTGACACCGTGAAGCCTGGCTGGTGGGAGATGCAGGCGAAACGGTGTTGGGCCTGGGTTTTCTGATGTCATTGGAAAACACCCTGCTTATTCAGATCCTGGGAATGTCTGCAGATAAAGTCGTAAAAGATGTCAAGGATCAGAGATGTAAGAGTGGCACAAGTGGATTATGGCTACCAGAGTGATCAAGTATGAAATAATGATTTACAGCAGTTTTATGGCTGGCTGCTGTCTTTTAGTAATGCAAACATACGCCCTTTAACCAGTGGATTTGCATTCTCTTTTTCTGTGGTGATCTGTCCAAAAAGGCCCAGAATAAGTGATACTTTCTGAACCAGAACTGTTAAGGAGGTACCAACTCTTCAAATAATCTGGATGTGCTCCATACTTTAACCAATCCAGCAAAATCATGAATTTGTTAAAATGTATGAAATTGTTAAAGGTATGGTTTCTTTCCTTTGTTTTGTTCTCCCTATTAGGAGCTCCATGCTGTGTTTTTCATAGACTTAAAAGACCTTAGGAGCAGGGAATTGATATGGGGAGAGGATGCTAATTGTCAGGGTGAAGTTCTCCCCGATACAAATCTGTTCCATCAGCACTGTATTTTATCAGATTAGTTCAGTAGGCAAAGTACAACACCAAATGGAAAGCAGGTAAGACATCCCCATTGATTGTGTACCGGAATATTAAAAGCAAAAAAAGGGTACGTGAGCCATGTGTTCCTTTTCAGAGAGGAGGAGGACATTGCAAAGTCTCTTAATCCTTGTTAGGTTGCCAAATGATGGAAACTTGAAAGACTGCCAGAGAGAACTGGGATCTAAAGCATTAGCATTCCATCTTTTTGGGAATAAAACTACCTATTCTGTGAAAAAAAAAAAAAAAAAACAAAAAACCAGCCCTGTAGCTCAGTGATATATATGTCTCTGAAAGATATTTGAGTTGTGTTCTTAAAATACTCCCTTAGTGAGTTTATGAGGAAGGTTTCTGAGTTCTTTCAAGTGGTTTTTTTGAAGCTCTGTTAGATAGTATGAGACAATTCACACTGGTCTTAGAAGCCACCAAGGAGCCCAGATTGAGAAGCAAGAGGACATAACTCAGAAGGGGCTTTTCTAACTACTCCGTAGATTTTTTTTTTGTTTGTTTTAATGAATACATTCTTAATCAATCTGGAAAATGATACAAAAAGATCACAACAACGTGTACTTACAAGAATGTACTTCGAAGAACACGTTGTACTTTCATGCTGAAGTATTTTACTTTCACTGCAAAATGTTTTGAAATGGAGCTTTTCTGTGGGGTTATTGATCCAGCCTGTGTGGTTTAGGAGTGCTGCAGAGGGTTTCAGGTGTTACCTCCCTGCCTCGCAGGGGCTTGGGATGATGAGCTGAATCTCAGAAGCAGACAGCTGAGACACTTAGGGCTGAAACCCCAAAGGGAAACGGTCGCTTGATTGTAACTTAGCTCAAAATGTCTCAGTCCGAAGTATAGATCCTTAATTTCCCCCCGTTTGGCTGCTGCCTGAAAGTCTATTGGCACCTCCATTTCTACAATTAGGATCCTGAGGCATCAGGATGGCCCCTTCTGGGATCTTATCTGCTGATGTCTCTGGGCAAACTGACTATCACTGCCCTCAAGAAAGGTGGAAGCAGAAATACAGATGTCTGTCTCCTCATTCCCATCCTCAGACCATGGACATTCCTCTACGAAGCATTTCTCCTCCATTTGGCCTCTCTTCTCCAGAGGTATCTGGCTAGAGGGGAAGGGTGTTCCCAAGGCTTTTGTAGTCATCAAGCTCAGACATGGAAAGTTTATCGTGCGCCGAGCCAAAGAACGACCGTCAGCACGGCTGCATTGCTCAGCCAACGTGGAGACAAGGGCTGTCATTCGGGATCCAGCACACTGTTAGCATAAGATACTGAAGTAATTCTTGGCCCAGGGATGAGAGAGATGTCTCATGCCTCAGAGGTGAGTCCTTTCACAACATAGCTCAGGGAACGCGTAGGTGAGGGCTGTGATTCCGTTGAGGAGTCTGGCTTGGGGCATTTATGCAGCCGTGGAGATTGTCACAGTGAGACTGGGAGCCAGCGACTGGAGCACCTAATTTCCCACGAGGGCTGTGGCTGAAGGCATACTCCTTCCGTTGGCGTTTTCCCTTGGCCAGCATCTCCCAGCTTTCCATGCCAGCTATTTTGGAGCCTGGGCCAAGGTGTCTTGATGTCTCCACAGACTGGAAAAGGAGCCTTGGCAGCAGCAGTCTGCTTAGCACCATAGGATGTCCCGCCTAGCTCATCAGGGGATTTAACCCTGCCTGATTTGCCTGAAGCTATGTGTGAGTTCTGGTCTTTAGCCTGGCTCTCAGGTGACCAGAGGAGCTCAGATCACTATTAATTTATGAATAAATTATTCTTTTCAACTTTTTCATCATCACAGAAATCCATAAAGGGAGGACTTGCTTATTTACTCCCCACTCCTTTATCCTATTAGTTTTTTAAGTGCAGTAAAAAGGACTGCTGCAATTACCTTTCTCTTGCTGATGAACTGTAAAGGAATAAACTTCGTAAAGCACGATAAGTTTAATAAGAAAAAATCTGCCCTGAGTCTAGGTGTTATGTTTACAGCATCTAAGAGAACAACAACAATCCCAAGCATCTATACGGTTAATTTGCCCTGTGTCATTAATTGTGTTTTATCTCGGTGGGGAGAATGGGATTCACAGTACTGCAGTGTTTTCCTAATAGCTCAGGCTAACGAAAAAAAAAGGTTCAGAAAAAAAGAAAGCAAAGCAAAGAGCAAGGCCAATAAGAGAGGAGTCACAGGGCGTGCCTTGCCAACCAGATCACACTCAGTCAAGGCAATAAATCACAGTGGGGTGTTCAAGGGGCGTTGAGGAACTTGGCAATCTGCTGGGGCTCTCAACCCCTCATGGGATGAGAGGTTGGGATTATGTGTGCACAATAAGAGAAGAAAAGCATGACCTAAATACCAGTGGGCAGTCTTTACTGACAGGTAGATGCTATTTCTCTGTAAACTTCACTGGGCTGGATGCCCATGACATGAATTTTCTTGAGCATCTGCATTTATTTTCAAACTCTTATTAATCCATTTGCTATTGGTTGTGTTGAGCAATTTGCTCCCACGGTGCCAAAGCAGGACACGAGCAAAGAAGGTGGCATTTAATTTAACCTTCTCCCTCTCATTTTCTCACAGGGGAGAGAAGAAGATCTGGAGGCCTCAAGGGAGAGGGTCTGGATTCTGTCCTCTGAGCCACGGGATGGTTGTTGTCCCTGGGTTTTCTTCATATTGCTGAAAGCTCTGAAGTCTGGGTGGACCACAATATTTTGAAAGGTGAAGCCAATACATTAAGGGTCCTGGGGCCCAAAGTGTGAGGTGTGTCTCTGCAGCAATGCTTGAAGAATTAACCTTCCCTAGAGGAAATGAAATGTGGATATTTCTTTTCCTTTTGTGAAGTCCTTTTTCACTAAGGAGCAATATGAAGCACAGTCTCAGGAGTGAAAATAGGACACGTATCTCCCCAGTGAGTGCCTCAGTTGATACTCCGCAGTTCTGCTCTTGCTAATGCTCTTTTTCAGGCCTAGTGAAGCTTGACTTTTTTCTTACACAGTGTCACCCAGAAGAGCCCACAGCCCTGAAAACGACGTGATGCTCCCGTGGGCAGAAAAGGTGGATGTCTCTTGGTTGTGGAGCGAGTTAAAAGAAGGTGCCCAGCTTCCTGAGGGAGTCAGGAAGGTTACTGTGTAGGGCTTGATGTGACCTCTGTATGTGTATTTTGAAAGCGGACTTAAGTACTTTGCATCAGCAGACTTGTATTGCCATATCTATTTCGTTGTCTTGAGCTTTTTCTCCAAGGTTTCCATGAGGGATGACATTTACTGCTGTGAAGTCCTCAGATGCTAGCAGCGTATGTGGCCTCAGTGTTAGTGTGATTTACTGACTTCACTACTCACGGAAGAGCTGTGGGAGGTCCCTAAACCACTGACCACTGGCCTCTGGGAGGGTGTATCGGGGAGAGACCTCGCACATCTACCCTTCCCTACCCCATCATTAGCCAGGGTAGGAGTCTGGGCACCAACCTGGGTGGAGCTCTGCTCTGGTGCAGAAAGGCAATTCCCATAAGTAGCAAACCAACATCTGTCAGACACTTCAACTGCAGCTCATAATACTTTAATTTTTCCCTTTGTTCTCTCCCTTTTATCCTTTGATGACTTACAAGGCCACCCAAACCAGAGGAGATCCCTGGGTCTTCAGAGCAGGCACTTAGCAACCTCTTGTGAAGTAGCACAATATCAGAGGAAAGAAATGCTCCCCCGACTTCTGGGGGAAAGAGCAGTAACAATTCTCAGAAGGTTTATTTAAATATGGCTGTTTATTTTTGCTGGAGATTGAGTTACCTTCCCTTATAGGAGTAATGTTTTTGGAATCCTCCTCAGCTCGCCTGTAATAAATCACAGTTGTCTGAAGAAAAGGAGCAGGGATTTATGTCATTTCTCTTTGCTTTTCCTCCATCAGCGAGTGAAGGAAAAGCCCCAAGAAGAATAATTTATTATGGACTTGCTTTTGACGTTGTCGGCCAGCCCTTGGCATGTTGGCTAGATAAATAGCTGCCCTATCTCTGGGCAGTCAGAACGCAAAGCCACAGCTCTCTTGTTTCTAATTGTAGATTGGCAGGACCTCTGCTATCAGGCAACACAGAGAATAAAGAAAACAAGAAGAAAGGCTCACAGCTGGATCTTAGCGAGGGTGGCAGGGGTAGAGGGAAGGGACCCCAGGTCCTGTTATGACTTCAAGCCATATTTTACCCCAGCAGTTGCCAACAACCACACGGACAAAATTTTCTTGCTGTTATTGTGGCTTCTTACAAATCATGGGCTTCGTTTCTCAGTGTGGGCAAACAACAATGCAAAGTTGCACCCAGGGCTCTTTAATTCTCTGCGAGGGGATGGCATTTGGGCTGAAGCACAGCGAAGGGACCTCAGGGAAGAGCAGACTGATGGTGAAGACTAAGACTTCAAAGAAGTTCTGAAATGGCTCTGACTCTTCTCATCCCCTTTTTTTTTTTTGAGCAGCTTTTCATTGAGATTTGCTGCTGTGGGCTAAATTGCTTGGAAGTGTTTGGCTGATAGAACAGCTGGAACTGGTAATCTCCAGCATCTAACAGGCTCTGTTATGATGATCCTTTTTTTTTTTTTTTTTTTTTTTTTTTTTTCAATCACTCCTTGTTTTTCCCCACGAAGCTCTGAAAAACTTTTACAAAGATTAACTATGTTTTATATAATCGTGAATGTGTACAGCTAGATAAACTTTATAAATATCTACAACTAGACAAACTGTATAAATAGGTTATATAAATATATTATATAAAAGATTATATAAATAGGACAGGATAAGACAATGCATCAGCAAGTGGGCAAAGGGAGAGTGAAAAAAATAGGGTGAAAACCTGGCTGCAACAAAGCCAATGAAACTGCTATAATTTTAAGTCTAATTTCTTAGGGAAATTAGTATTACAGTGCCCATCTCTCTAGCCCTGATCGCTTCTTTAAGGATTGGAAGTGCTAGGAAATGAGACATAACTACAAATAAATATCTGCAAAGTGTCAGAAGTGCAGATGTTTTTTAAGAAAAAAGACACCTTCCCAGCACTGACCACCATTAATGTGATAGAAATACCTTTATTTGGGAACCTGGCCGGTCACGTTTTGATCTACTTGAGGTAAAAAATGGTGAATGTTCTGTTCTTTCTGCTGCCCCTGCTTGAGCCCTCAACATTATTAGATTCTTCTGAATATCTTGGTGTAAAGATATTGTGCGTTTAGTGGCATTGATCTTAAGCTTTTAATGTAACCATACTGCAGAACTGACCAAATACTCAAGAAAATAAAAAAAAGGTATGATGATTTTAGGCTTTGCAAGAGAGGAAACAGGGAAGGTTTTCCCCATTTTCAGTCTCCATCTCTCCTTAGTGAGGTTTAGGGTCTACAAGATTTTGGAGAGTGTATGGTTCAGCAAAAGCATTTCTCCAGATTAGATGTTGCTCATTCTTTGGTTTCCTTTAAAAATATTATATGAAATTTCATCGGACCATGAAATTCAGAATGTCAAATTAGAGTTTAACTCAAATAATCCAGGTTTTGGGTAATCTGGTCATACTAAGTGGATTCTTTGGCATTGACTAGTTTTATTATGGATGGAACCACAGCATAACCACATTAAAAAAGGATATTGTTACAACACTTTCAGTATCAACAATGCTACTTGGAAAGGAATAATGTATTCCAGATGGCTATTAAGAATGTCTGTCCTGTTTAGAAGGGATTTTTTTTTTCTCGTTTAGTTGATTTATTCTGATAAAATTTAGGATAATTTAGACTTCTGTCAAATAGTAAACAAGACGATAAGGTTATTCACAGAACAGGCTGTCCGAAAGCTTACTTGTATTTAATTCAATTAGATGGGTGTTCATACTGGTTTTATTTCTTTTATCTCAAGTATTGTAGCTAAATTTTATCCATGAAAAAGAAGGTAGAGAACAGTTATTGCAGGCATCAAAACTGCTGGGTTATGTCCAGGGTCTTTCCACACCACTGGCAAATAATAGAAATGGAGTTACCTGTGTAAGTGGGTGTAATAACAGCTACTGATAAAACAGATGAGATTTTGAGGAGCTTGAATAAAAAAAAAACAACCCTCAATTTGTGATATATATGACACCAACAAGTCAGGCACTGACTTGGAGTTGAACTGTTTGAAATGAAATCAAAAAGTTATTTTGTATTTGACTTTGCCCTTCTGCTGATCACGTTTGAGGGAAGTCTAGATGCCGTTACGTCAAGTTAAAGCTACTGTAAGCTTGCGGGGGCTTGGTTTCTACAGGCTTGGTGTCTCCACATGCTCCATCTTTGCCCTGGTCCTCTGACAACACGGATGGTCCATATAACACCAATGAGGACACGCTTAGTATCTCCTTTCCATCACCAATGTGCTTCTGTACCAAATGATCCTGCAGACAAGGACCAGCAGGCAACACAAGGCTGATGCCATCCCTGATAGTGCTGATGAGCAACAGTGAAGGTAAAATATTACCTGAGCAGTCTTGCACGGGACATTTTTTTTAATCCCACTCTGGCTTTCTGGTTCAGCAGGGATTTCAACTCATGGTTTCACGCCCATCCCCAGACACTACAGCGTGAACAAAGGCTGTCGTGATGTGCCTTGGCTTTTTATTGTCTGTTCTTCTTAAGACTTGCTGTATCTGGGCTCTCTCCCAGCTTCTCCCTAGGCTGTTGCTTAGGTCCTTTGAATCAGGTATTCACAGGCCCCCAGGGGCGCTGGGAAACATGAGGCTTGGGGAAAGCAGTGGGGTTTGGGCTGGCTGAATCTGGATGTCGCTTCTGCTGAGCAAAGTCCATGGTGACCTCCGCTGATAGAGCTCAACGCACGCCTCTGCTCTCAGCAGCTCCCTCTCCGCCGTTCCCAGCAGCATCCACCCATCTCTCCAGCCACCAGATTTTTCTCTCTGAAGACTCCGTTTTGCTTTTGTATGTTTCTCCAGCAGGCATTAGTTAAGCTGCTCACTGAAAGGCTTTTGAAGATGTTCCCCAGAGCTGGGGGCTGCTAAGCATCAAGCAGAGGAAGAGCTTGAGGAGGTTTGTTAGTCCTGGACAACCAGATTCCTGTTTCATATTTGAAATAGATCTGCAGCTGGTTGGTTAACAAAATATTATGCTCAGGATAAACTACCTGAGCCACCTCGCCAAGCCAAAGAGTCATAGTAGGGTTCCAGAAAAGGCAATATTAAAACCAGAGACATCAACATTAGTGAAGTAGGACTAAATTATCTCCAGCTGGCTCTGGCTCTCGCCTCAGGCACAGAAATAAGTAGCTCCCTTGAAAAGAAGAAAAGATGAAGGCTGTGTTAATGAGGACCATAACAAAGCTTGTACCTCAGGTCACGTTCTTTTTCCAGTCCTATCAAGTTCAGTCAATGACAGTTTCTCAACTCCCATCACTTGCCCGCCAGCAGCTCCACCAAAGCCAAGTTTCCTTGGCAGTGAGGACAGCCAGTCCCACTGTTGGAGGGTCAGAGACACGAGTTTCTCCTGCTTCCAGGGGTGGCTTTGTGTAGGTGACAAGCAGAGATTCCTTGAAGCTGATGTTGTTCTTGATACAGTTAGCTGGTTTTAACTGTTAATTACACGTTAAGCACAATAAAAACTTGCTACTGAGTACTTCTGTCCTCACTGACCAGCATCACTGAGTACAAGTCTTGAAATATATGGGGAAAATGATCGGTAAACATTGGCCATTGCTCTGTGCTAAGTGTGTTTTAGCATAGCAACATACAAGTAAATTAAAAATCAGACTTGACCTGGATATTCAGAAACCTTTGCGGTGTCTTTCTGATTAGTTCTTATAACAGAAGTGGTCTGAGAAGAAACAAGGATTTCAGACATGAACTATTTACTGTTGTGACACGTAAGCTCCGCTCTCACATATACCATCCTGATGCCACTGTTATTTTTAATTAACATCTGTAGGTTCTTTGGACAACCCTACCTGCCTTATGAATCTATGTATTTAAGTAACCACATTGAAAACGCCTCTATTTACTGATACTTCACTTATGATTAGACACCTTCTTTTTTTTTGAAAGCTTCATGAACCCAAAAGGTCTAACCAGGCGCAATGCCTCAGGGAAAGAGCTGTTACGAGAGGTTTTACATTTGAATGGTGACACAAGGAAAACCAGGAAAAGCTTCCTGACTGTACACAGAGGTGCAGAAAGATATAGCTGTTTATACAAGTGTTGCACTTGCTCAGCGCTTCGGTACATATTGTTGGGCAAAGTGGATATGGGTATAATAAGGCTTGGAAATCATAAATCCAGTTGGCTATGATCACGGGCTGAGTAATTATCCCTACGGGAAGATAGCAGGTGGATTAGTTATTGGGCTGCATCTGCAATAAGCAATGAAAGGAAAACATCTGTTTCACATCATCCGTTTCTTCTTTTTCAAGATACTCCTCCAGTTTGTCTCTCTGATACCGCAACCCGGGGACAAGACATTTCTCTAATGAGGCTGTGCAAACATCATGTGTTCCTCTGTGGAAAGAAGTGGAGATGGCCAGGAGCAACAGGACACAGTAAGTAACATCTGGAAACATCCCCTGACCCTCTTGTTTTATTTTCTATCGGATTCTGCCTTGTTCCAATCCAAAACGAATCTGTTTTCAGTGACTTGAGAAGAGCTCTATTAGAGGTGCAGAAAATAAATCCAGGAGCCAGCTCTGCCGAGTGACTCATAATATCTCTGCTGCCATCTTGAGTAAGAGGAAAGTCTGAACATCGGATCAACCTTTCCCTGTTTGATCAAGCGGCTTAAAGTGGATTTTGTTAAATGAGCCAGGCCAAACTGATACCTGGTGTGCAACGTGTTGTAAAGTCTCTGTTTGAAGCAGGAAAGGTTGACAACGTTCAGCAGCGCATCGGGGTATCCGCGGATGATGCTGAGTGTCCTGTAGCTAGTGAAAACTAATAGTAGATGAAATGTAAATGCTGCTCTTCGCACGCTTTTTTTTTTGTGCCTGCCCTGTGCATTATTATAAGCATGATTTCTTTATGGATGGATTTAAGGAGGTTGGATTCTGTTTAAAATTATGGTAAATCCAGAATAACACTGCGTTAGGCGAGCCAGTTTCAGTAGTGCTGGTCTAGATCTACATGTGTATAGTTAAAAGAATGGTTTTCCCCTTAGTTTTTTTAATTTTTCACTGGGGTAAGCAAGCCAGCAGCCTGAATCTAGTTGTCTCTAGATTATCATGATGTATAGGGATCTGACTCCTGACAGCACATAGACATAAAAATTATTTTTGACGGCGTGGACTTCATTATTTCATTTATCCAACTTGTGGTCTTGGCTGAGTACGCATTGCTTTCTCTGAAAGCCCCTTACCATTATTGCTCCTGTCTGGGGTTTATTTTTCAAGCTGTGATTAGACTAAATTTCTGTAAAAAGATTAAATATACTGGAGCAGAATTGTGGGGTTTAGCAGTGCATATCAGAGTGTCATCTACTGTGCATACAGCAAATGTTGGTTGGTTTCTTAATATCCTGAACTAAACTCATCTATCAGTTATGCCAATATACAACTGGAATAATTCCATTTGATGAAGAAATGTATCCAGCCTCCTTTAGTATGACAAAAAGTAACAAATTGCACTCTTTTTGTGAAGTATAATTAAATTGTTGCTTGGCATGAGGTGATTAAGTAATAATAGAACTCTTTTTTGCCTAATCTCTGCTTTACAGATTAAAATACAAATATTTCCAATGCAATAAGAAATTTTTAAAGCAGATTATTGCCTAGGGAAAGAGGCATTTTGGATGTCTTTCTATCAACTCTCCTGGGAAAAAAAAAAATGTAATTAGTGTTGTCTATCCTTCTAAGGAAAATAATGGGCCTGAAGGTTACATGCATAAACAGAATATTGCAACGACGGAGTGTAAACTGCTTATTGCTGTCAGGCTGGTTATTTATGGAGACCAATGTAAGTTAGAAAATCCCAGCTGGAAGAAGCAGCAGTGCTGAAGATGTCCCAGAAAAATATGAGATGACCTGTTTTATAACATTGGTAAAAGAGAGTCCTAGAGTGAGAGTTGTCGTCTTTTATATATACCTTCTATACATATCAATGAAATTCTGGCCAAAACGGACTGATTTCAGTCCATGGTGATGGTGTTTCACTTTAAATTCGTTAACAGTCTCATCTCATAAGATGTTGCTAAATAATTTTCAGTAATTGCCGTGGTCTCTTTTCTTTTGCATGAAGGAATCGGTGCTGTGGATCAGCTCCTTGGTGCCTTCTTTAAATTAAAACAATTAAATGCATGATTAAACTCTCTGACACTGTGAGGTCTGGGATCTGGTGCACCTCACAGTACAGTGGCGGGATCCAGTGGGAAAGACACGCACCTGGGGCTGAGAAGATCTTGGCCTCTTCACTTTACCACCTGTCTACCTCATTTATTATAAACAGGGACTGTGTCTTACCGCATTTCTGAACAGCACCTGGTCTAGAAGTATCCATCCCCTAAGCACTGCTGGAATATAAATAAGAGCAATAAAGAGCTTTTTCCCCTGTGCTAATACTTCATTGGTGTTTTTATGCAGAATTTGGGCCTGGAGCAAAGTATAACTGGCAGGCAGCTTTTAACTGAGGGGGCCACACTGACCTATTTCATCAGGGACAACAAACTAACAAAGCCATGTTATGCTCTAGATGTAAATGAAATAAGAAACGAAGCTTGGGTTTGAGAGCTCTTCCAGGATTTAAGGCTGGTTACCCCCTTCACCCCCTTGAAATATCTGGGGGGGAAAAAAAAAAACACAAAAAACCCAACAAACGAAAACGTCAAACAAACAGGAGGACAGATTAAGTTATTTCACATGGCAGTGGAAAAATAGTTGTAGTAGTGGGAGTTTGAGCACGTTACCTGGTTTTGCACTTTAGCTGTGCCCCACCAATCATCCTGTTAGCACAGATGCTGCCCCTCCTTTTCACCGTGCGTGGGCTCCTGAAAGTAATTATTATCAAAGCTGGTAAAGATCTTCTATGTACCTTTCATTACTTTCTCCTCTGTTAAATTTTTCCTTAATTCCTTCAAAATTTTACGTAATGCGAGGAGGCAGGATCGATGCAGGTTAGATGACAGAAAAATAAAATGACAGATGTGCCAGCTGGCTGCTGAGTTTGGCAGCCACAAGGTAAACCCAGGACAGGGCAAGGAGAGGCCTCCCTGTCCCCTCTGCTCTGGCAAAGCAAGGGTGGGAAAGATGACTTTTATATCACATGTGTGTTCTTAGATTCATATATAATATACACATTATATATATTATACACAAAATATACCCACATTATATGTATTTTATATAGTATATACAGTATACACACACACACACACATATATATATATAAAAGCTAGTAGCTAATTCTTAAAACATTGCAAAATCATTATTCTATAACATAGTATACATTCTCTCTTCCCTCTCTCCACTGCCTTTAGCTTTTTTTTTTTTTTTTTTTTTCTCCTTATTTTCCTCTGATTTACAGCAGGTAAACCAGTGGCACTGTTTCTGTGAGACTGGTGGGATTTTTTTCCCTGGGATTACTGTTGCAGAAGCAGAACTACCAACAACCAAAGTGTAACTGTCCTGACTGTCAAGGTAAGCAAGTGTTGAGCCTTCTAGGAAATTTTATTGAAGTGGGTGAATGAACAACCAAAGCTGGGCAGGGGGAAAAGAGGAAAGCGGATAAATTGTTTTTGTTTGGGTTGTTGCTGTTGTTTGTTTGTTTTGGGTTTTTTTTGTGGGTTTTTTTTGGGTTGTTTTTTTGTTTGTTTGTTTGTTTGGGTTTTTTGTTTGTTTGTTTGGGTTTTTTTTTACCTGCTATTCACAGTTTAACAGCATGGACTGCAATATTGTCAGAGACATTTTCCAAAACGTTATCACTGTTCAGAAATCGAAGTCTGGCATGAGACATAATTTTTCACCTCCCTGTTACTCTTTAAGCAAAGGCAAAAGTTCATGCCATGATTCAGGTTGAGAATGACTTCAACATCTGGAAGCTTGCAGATTGTCATTTTTGAGTGAGAGAACTGGCTGAAGGATGCCGAGGGATGTTCCATATTTCATTCAGCCTAATTCATTGTGGTCATATTCAATGCAATAATAATAATTAAAAAAATCTCTTTACAGATAGGTCTGTTCAGAACGAAGATGAGCTTCCTCCTTTGTTGCATTCTTTTCCAGCTGCTTCCCAAAGCCATCAGACCCGTTACAGTAAACATGTTGCTCTCAATGGGTTCAGGGCTCCAGGTTAGGAAGGATCTTGCTTGTCAGAGGACTTGCACAGAACTGAGAAGTAGACGATGGAGAAACTTGGTTCAGATCCATGAGGTCATTCTGATAAATCGAAGATGTTTCTGCAACTTGCCAGCTAGTGTGTTCCTTTAGATTAGATTTAGGCTAGATCCTAGTATTTTTTGAATCCATATCGTTTTACTGAACTAAGTAGATCAGATTATGATCAGAAAAACCCTCCTGATTTCAGTGCTATTCCCTAATAAAAGAACCGGTTCTGTCATGTAAATTGGTATATGGCATAAAAATGCGTAACAGCTCTGTCCCTGACACTGTGACATTTACTGCATATTTGGGTTCAGAAGATTGGCTAAAAACTCTGCTTTGAGGGAATTTTGACACTGTGGCTAGTCCTGAAAGAAAAAAAAAAAAAAAAAGGACTGTGTCATTTGCTGACTAACTCCAGTTTCTAAATGATTCATTTGATGTCACGTAGTCTTTAATATACAAAATTGGTCTAAAGACAGATGCGCAAAATATAGCCTATATGATGGATATAAGGAAAACATACTTGTCCGTGTGAGTGGCAAAGCCCACAGCCCCAAACACCTCTCCAGCTTGGTAGCCTCCAAAATGCATCCGCAAATATTATTCATCTTAGTGGTCAGCAAAGATTTATCAGGGGTTAGAGCTTCCTGAAAACTTCCGTGGAACTAGGAGTTTTGTATCTGTGTGTATTTGTCACTCCATAAACAGCCACTTTCTTTTACTACACCCACTAGTCCAGGAGAGCAGCAATTATGAGTAAGGCTGTACGGAAGAGACTGAAGTGTTTCAAAAATGGATATTATGGGGAAAATATAGCGTGGTGTTTACAATAATTTCTCCAATTTCAAGTCATAAAAAGCATCTTTCAACACGTCAATATGACTCCCTACCACTTTTTGGTGAGAGAATCTTTTAAAAAGAAAAATCTGCCTGAATTTGCCCCAAATACTTTTAAAATAGCTTCTCATTTTGGATGAGGGAAGCAGAATGTATCTACTTATAGATGGATTCAGTAATCCTGAAACTCCAGGAGTTGAGTTAGATGCAGTTGACATCTATTGATTTTGATGAACAACCACTTCTTGGTTTATGGATGTTATTGAATAGCTATGTTATATCAGATTTCTTCATGCTCACTAAGGCATTTTTAAAAGATATGCCTGTTAGAAATAAGAAAATATGGAAAAGTCCCCATGGGATGTAGGGCTGATAGCTTGTTAGAGGTGATAGATACACCAGAGAGATAAAGATGTACTAATATTCACCCCAACCAATACCAGCATTTCTCTCCGTGTTCGCAGAGACTGGAGCGTCATTAATGTTGCTCAGAGCTTTGGTCTGTGAAGGAACCACAGGATAAGCTACTGAACAGCAGTGCTGGATTAAATATTTGCTGATGATATTAATTTTCTATCTTTCAATCTGTATGGGTTCAGCGAGATGGATGGTTTATAACAACTAATGGATGTGTAACTGTAAAGCAGAGAGAGGCAGTGATTCCTAGGAACTACTGGGTTTTCTCATCTCCTGTTTTAAAAACATAAAATAGGGGCTCCTCCTGTGTTTCAGTTCTGCAGACTGAGCTATCTTTTCCTATTGATTTTCTCATTTTTTGTTTTTAACTTATCCCTTTGAAGTTATCCATTAAGACTCATAATTATCATCCCCAAAGCCTCATTAATTTCCATATGATAGCCATTTTAGATAATTCATCACTGAAAAAAAAAATTATCAGTATTTCTTTAGGTTTGTGCCCAAGTTTTCCAGTCCCTTGCATAAATGAAAGGTTTTTCTCCAGAAAGGAGACTACAACCTTCAACCAGCTACTACTTCAACTAAGTACCCATGTTGGCTGAAGATCTTTTGTTCTTACCCTGATGCTGAGATCCAAGAAGATCTTTGTGTGTGTGCAAGAGCTGCAAAATCGGATGTGCAATTATATAATGGATTATTGCAGCTAAAGTGGACCTGACCTGTTTTATTTTTGAAGTGGTGTGTCTTCTATCCTTTCTGAGTTTTTTATATATGTCCCCTCCCTGGCAGTGTTCAAGGCCAGGTTGGACGAGGCTTTGAGAAACCTGGTCTAGTGGAAGGTGTCCCTGCCCAGGGCAGGGGGTTGGAAATAGGTGATCTTTCAACCCAATAGGTCCCTTTCAACCCAAACCATCCTATGATTGTATTCTTCTATATTTGCACTTGATTTCCTTAGAAGAGAACGCTGAAAAAGAGTAAATTGGAGGAACTCCACATTTGTCCTGAACTATTAATTTACACGGAGAACAGCAAAGCTAGGGAATCTAGGGGACAAGAACAGAAATCAAAACCATCCAACAAAATGCTGCACAATGTCCCTGGTAGGAAATTTGCTTTCAGCTCCTCTGTTTACTGTATCACAGATGACGATTCATATGGTCACAGCCAAAGGTCAACTCATTCTTGATGCTTCTCTGGAACTAAGCTAAAATCTGTTGGTTTATCTCATGTAAAAAAATAAAAAAATAGTGTGAAGATACAGAGAATGGCTTACAAAATCCTTACAACTGGAAAAGTTGGATTTTGATGAAATTTGGATCCTCACAGTGGTAAAGCTGGATTTAGATTCCACCACAGAAGTCTTAAAATGCAAAGAAAAACCGAAGAACAAGGTAAATGTTTTTAGACCAGAACTAGGAATTTGTAAGATGGGAGTCAAAAATCTAAGTCCTGGGTTAATTTTTGGGAATGTGGAAGATTACATTTTTAAGATATATAAGCATGGATTTGACAGAAGAATACCTTAAAAAAGGTGCTTTATACGATAGAAAAGTGCTTATAAAGTAACAACGGTATCCCCTGAAATAGAAAGAACAGCAGAAACATAAACACTCATCGTGCTTTCAGTGCAAAGTGAGAACTTGCACTCCTAACCTCCCACATCGGATCTGGGTCTTGAATAGCGTTTCTGTTTTCTCTTCAGCTGAGCTAATGACAGATCTGAAGAAGTGTCAACACCGCAACCAAAAAAACTCAAAGCGGCAGGAATGTCATTCACAGGGGAGATGGGAGTCGTAGCAAATACTCTTTTCAAGGTTGGTTACCCCTGACTAATGACATGCTGTTTTCAGCAAGAAAAGCCCCAAACTTGTCCACAGGCAGCAAAGTGCTCCAGATGAGTCCCATGCCTACTCCGAGCAGCAGCGGGTGAGGTGATGCTGCTCCCCTCTCCCTGGCTCCTCTCCCGCTCTCAGCCCAGGTTCAGGTGGGGGTATTGGCTTTAGTCAGAGGTCGATGTCACCCACAGCTGAGGAATCCAGCCTAATTCTTGATGGTTCTGTGTCATTTTCTCTGTTGGCAGGAGGAGTTCATCTTATGTGACTTCACCTTTCAAAAAAATTGCAGGTTGAGTGTAAGTCATCTACATTCCTCATGTGCTCAGTTTAGAGAGATTGGCATCGCAATGCAATTCATCCCCTGTCCCTTGGAGATCTGTCTTAGTTTGGGATGAACCACCCTCTGGACATAGGATGAGAGGAAATGGCCTCAAGTTGCACCAGGGGAGGTTTAGATTGGGTATTAGGAAAAATGTCTTCACTGAAAGGGTTATCAAGCATTGGGATAAGCTGCTCAGGGAAGTGGTTGAATTACCACCCCTGGGAGGTGTTTTAAAGATGTGGCACGGTTTAGTGGTGAACTTAGCTTTATGGTTGGACTCAATCTTAAAGATCTTTTCCAACTTAAATGATTCTATGGTTCTACAACACGCCAATTTTTCTTTAGTGGTTGCAGAGATACTGACGGTTCCAATCCAGATGTGATGCCTTAGTCTGGGATGGTGAAAATCAGGAGAACTCATTTTTTTGGTGTGGTAGAGAGTGATCCGGAACTGGTCATCTCCTGCGACGCCGTATTCCTCTGACTGGCATAGCGCATGTGGAACATCTCATCCTGAGAGCAGCGAAGTGGGTGAATGAGGGAAGGACCGGAAGGTTGGGCACTTCTTTGGTTTTCTTCACATGTTTTGGTTCTCCAAATAGCACGCTCCAGTGTGTGTTTTCCACTTCCTATTCAGTGTTGAATATATTGACAGTTTGGAGGAGTTTGTGCTGGATCAGTCTAAGACAGAGCAGAGCTTGGCCCAAACTTTGGTCATTTTTTTTGAGTCTGGATTTTCCCATGTAAGCCTGGCTTAGGAAAGACTCACATGGAAAGAAGTGGATGTCATCTTTGTCGGCAATAAGTGGAAACAGAACATTTTCCTGCCAGAGTGTGAAACACTGCAAAAAGTCTCACCTGTGAGGCACTAAAATAAGTTCATTGAAACAAATTACATGTTAATTCTGGGGAGTGAGCTGGAGTTTCACAAATGTGTTAATGCTTTGATGAGTTTGTGGTGTCAGATAGCTACAATCTATCCTGAAATTCTTATCTTTTCAGACGAAATGTGTTTTTCCCCCAAATTTGTTGGTTTTGCTACCTGAGACATAACTTTCCTCTTAGTTACACAAGATAGAAAGTAAAATAAAGCTGATCATGATTTTTGAAATCTCAGCCACATGCGCTGAGCAGAAAGCAAGTTGCCAAGGGTCTCAAATTTCAGTCAGAAGCTGGTACCATGACTAATGTTTCCAACAATTGTAAGAAAGAAAATGTTTTGGTTTTGTTCTTTCAGTACTTTTCATTTCATTGTGTTTGTTACTAAATATCTTAATTCCCTTCCCTTCTCCTGTGACATTCAAAGTTCAATTACAAAGTAGAAATAATTTTGAACCCAACAAATATACTTTTCCCCAAAAAGAATGAAGTTTGTTCCCTTTTTTTTCATGACCATTTCAAGTGCTGATCAGCTGATCTCTTTCGAGAAAGGAAAAGAAACAAGAAGTCCTCTGAAATATCCCCAAGGAATACTCACTGATAGAGGTATTTGTTGATATGAGGAAAAATATGCTGTTTCAAAAATATTGGAGGCATTTCCTCTTTCTGAGAACTTACTCCTGCTTACGAAAAACAAAACTGAAATTCAACCTCCTGCATGCAGGTATCAGGTGTTGGCCATGAAGCTTTTGCCAGAAAGGGAGAGGTTTGTAAAGGTCATCGGACTCTGGGAGACCCCATGTAGGGTGGGAAATGAGGTTTTACTCAGATTTTACTCAGGTGTCCAAAACACCAGTGACCTGTGGCTACCTGAAGATATATTTGCAAACCCAGTTGTTATTCCCAGTGGGAGTTCCCATTTCTAACTTGATCTGAAACTCAAATCAGTTTCTTTTTTAGAAACCTAAATGAGTACTTAACGCTTTTGAAATTCTGGCCTGGGCCAAACGTACTGCAGCCAAGAACAGAAGTTATATGAACTCAGAAATTCATTGTTCATTGTAGCAAGAAATACCTGAAAAATGTAGAGAGATTTTGGTACTAACTACCACAAGTATCATTCAGTGACATGTACCATAAGAAACTGCACCCATAAAAGGAGGGAACTGATTTAATAGACATCTGGTCTAGATAAATTTGGCATGTCTGCTGTTGTAATTATATGCTAATGATATGATTTCACACTGCTTATAATCTCAGAAGCATACTGTTTCTAATTACACAGAAAAAAAAAAAAAAAAAAAAAAAAAAAAGCCTTGCTGGCTTCTATCTTTCAATTATTGTTTTTTTTGAGACACCCTCTCTCCAAGTAGGTAATTTTATGGTTACTGATGCTTCTGGTACCTGAGAACCACCTGAATATTGGTGGATTTATGTTCACTAATCCCTGCAAGTTCAGGACAGAGTATAATTATAGCTGCATTTCAGATGGAGAAAAATCTTCAAAACACTGGTAAGGCTTTTAAATGTGCTTCTAAGAATAAAACTTCTGTGCCAAAAATACAGTTAGTGGCTTAAGTCTGCTTCATCATTTTGCATAGCAACAAAACTTTGGGTAGGTTTTAGTGTCTCAGAGACCTCTTCCCATGTGCAACATAGTGTTACTTTAAAAAACAGCCTCCAGAGATCGATGTGCCGTTGCCATAGCCTGCAAACTTCTTCTCCCACCACTTACCTTGCCAAAGAAATGTTGTTTCTGGTGGCTTGCTCATGGTACTTTGTGTTCTCTCTTAATTAATCAAAGAGTTCTTATCTTTTCTGCACTTCATCTTGTCTAACAAGCATTCCCCAAAGCATCGAAATTTATTTCTAGGAATAAATGTGTTGTCTTATTGAGACCATGTGTTCATCAGAGCTTGCCCTCTGTGCTCTCTGCAGTACATATGAGAAACCATATTGATTTATTCCCAGAGCACTATCTTTGAACATTCGTACTATTTTTATTAAAAATAACTCTGTTTTGTTTTTTTTTTTTTTTTCTCCCCTTTCCCCTTCACCCTCCAGCTATATCCAGCCTCGCTGAGTCAAAAAAAGAATAAATGGAAAACATATTAAAAAGAGTCTTATGTCCATATGGAGGAGGATTGAGATCAATTTGCAAACCGGGAAGCCTGTGTTATACCATACAGTTTTGCCTTTTGTTATCCATACAGCTAAGATGCCTTTGCAGGTAAGTCAGTGTTCAGGAACCCAAAGAAAGGACAGATGCCCTCAGTCCTGCCCCCTCACTGGAAAACCATCAAGGTGTTTGGGAAAAAAAAAAAAAACAAAAAAAAAGCAGTTCTCTCTGTATGCAAGGCATTAGGATCAACTCACCTAGGCAAGCATCAGTTCTGCAGCCCAGAGGGAGTGCTCTTACGTAGAAGATCTTCCCCTCTGGTAAAGCTGCTTGCTAAGACTGGTGTGTGGGACATAGTGACCCCAGGGGGGAATATTTGCTGTGGAATTTCTTGCGTGTCCCACAGCTGGGTGGCTGCTTCCCCCTGGCAGCCCCAGCAGCAGCATAGCTGAGCACATGCTCCCCACACACCCTCCTCCTCCTCCTCCTCTGGGTGAGAAAAGGGAGCAATATGGGACAGACAGATGGTTTTTGGGTTTCCTTGTCCGTTCTGGTGAATGGTCTTCAAACCCATAGATTTACTTACCGGGGTTAATATCTCTGAGTCATGTTGAAATTGCCCTTGCCTGTGGTCGGCACTTGGCTTATGCAAGGACCTGAGCAGCCCTACCTTCTCTCTGCGTGGAAGTGAAGGTTAGAAATGGGTGGTAGAGAAAGATCAGAGCCTGGCTCTGTCCCACCAGGTCTCCTCTCAACCTCAGAAGCCAGGAGTTTCTCTCACAGCCTTGTGCATTCAGTGTAGTAACCCTTGCTTGACCTGGTTGGCCCTTCTCAGCACTGGCACATTACAGGGAGGGCCAGAACACCTGCACACAGCCTGCAGACACACACGGATGGAGCTGAAGCAGCTCCTTGAGAGCTGCCCTGTCTTGTGCCCCACGGGAAGAGTGTTTCATTAGAGAGCTGTTGGTCAACCCCACAAATATCTGCCTTAAAATCTTTCCCTACTGTTGCCCCGCTCTGTGAAAGGTTTGAGATTCCTCCAGTCCCCAGAGTACCTTTTGTGTACTTGTCATGTGTTTCTTCCAGAGACCAACCGAGGCTGATTCACGTCCTGTGGGCACACTGGGAGATGCTGGCGAGAGGAGCAAAAGGACTGCAGGTTTGCTGTCCTTCAGGGTGATGCCGAAGCACTGAGAGCCAAGCACCAGCCCTCTCCCACCTGCTACCAGCCTGTTTTCCACATCAAAGTGAGATTTCCAAGGGCAGATTTTTATGTTGAACACTTTATTGAGGTCAACCGGAGAGACATCTCTCCCTATCTCCCCGTCTGGTCTGCTCTGTCAGGTTAAATCTTTTTAAGGTAATGAAGAAATCAGCTAGAGATTTCTGGCTCTTGGCTGGGACAGGTGTCCGCTTCATTGCGATAATGAAGAGTGCTGAGTAGATGTGAGGGCACCTCAGAGCGAGCTAGATTTCTCCTGGTGTTAAAAGAACTGAGCCCCAGCTTTGAGTAGATCATAGCTGAATTGCAGCTGTGACTCAGAAAGTGATGTAAGAAAAAAAGAAGAAACCGTTCAACCCTCATCAAAGTTTGGTGCTTTTCAGGGCTGTTTTTGTGCTGGAGTGGTTTGAAACAGGGCACTGACATCTGTTTGAAATAGAAATGCCATGTAGTTTCACTCCAACACCACCTTCCACAACAAGTCAGTCCTGATTATCAATATGGATGTGATGTTGAAATCTGGTCCTGAACTATGAAATTTGCTCTATAACATTTCCTGGTTCCCAACACCCTTTTCTGATACCCAGAATGAAAACTGTCCAAGTGTTGTCCTCATGGCCCAACTTTCTTTGGAAATAAGCCTTAACCCTCACTTTGGACCGAGAGATCAAGAGCATCGAGGGATCTCTAGAGCAGGGATACATCAGGGCAGAAGCCCAGATTTCTTCTCTGTGGGCCACAATAACCCAAAAGCATGGTGAATACCAGTATGGCTATTTTAATGGTGAGAAACTCATACGAACACCCCTGGAACTGTAGAAATGTGAGAACTCTTAGCTGTGATAGTAGCAGAATGCTGAGAATCAGGCAGGATTGTGCCCATAGCTCAGTTCAAAAAAATGTACCAGATTAATAGGCATAATCAAGACTGACATTGAGTAAGAGGCAAGAACGACTAATCAGATGCTAACTTAGCTGATGCTGGCATTACTGAAAGCCTGGGGACATAGTCCAAGGATAAAAACATAACGTCTTATCTAACCAAGGAGTCATTTGTGCACCACTAGTTACAACGTGTTCTTAAAAAAAGGAAAGAAGGAAAAAAAAAAAAATATCGATGGCACATGAAATTATTTTATGCCTCAGAAATGATAAGAAAATAAAGCTAAGTGTTCCTGCACCCAATCTTTATAGGGGAAAAGCCTATCTAGGGTTGACCCATTGCAATGTCCACTCTAAGTCCCCAGGATATGGAAAAATCCATTTAAAAAAAAAAAAAAAAAAAAAAGGAATAAGGGGATTAGATCAAAATGAGTATATTTAAGACCTCTCAAAACTCAGTTTTGGCATATTTCTTGCTATTTGGAGATTGCTAGGATACATGGGGCCGCCCTGCTCCTTGGTTCAGTGAGAGTTCAGTCAGTCTGGCAATCCTTTTCTTTTGGCCAAGGCTCCTTTTCTGGCAACACCTCTCCCTATTTCTCAAGACATTCAACAGGATGTTGAACTGGATCTCCCAGAACAGCTCATGGAAAGGAAAGACCCTCTGACACAAAACAACGTCACCAGAGAGGGAATTGTAAAGTCAGGGAGGCACCTGGAAGATGAAACCAGGGAAAGACCAAGCACTTTAAGCTATACCACTTTACGTGGCTGTGTTTTATTTCCAGTCTTTTGCAGTAGAGCTGATGAGTCTTAACAAGGAAAGAACTCCTGTGCAGAATTCAGTAAATTTAAAAAAATCCCCACAGTCCTGTGGGGAAAAACTGGAATTGTATTTCCATAGTACGGGCCTTTCCCAGAAAAGCCAGGCATAGGTCAGCGTGAAATGCAACCCCACACATCTGCAAGGGAGTCTGCCTGGTTCCTTCCAGACTTTTCCATTTTTATCATTTGCCATCACCTGCAACCTTCTGTCCTAACAACTCACAGCCACAACCAAACTCTTTCTCCATGGGAACTCTGGGACGTTGGGGCTGTCTGGAGTCAGGAGGGGGGTGATGCAGGTGACAGGGATGGTGGGTGGGAGAAGTCACCTCCGCTCTTTCTCTGAGATAGGGCGAAATCACGCAGATGGCTGCAATAAAACCTTGTTTTTCCTTTCCAGTAGTAACTCAAGGTGTGATCCGGTGTGCAGCACTGTTGGTGTCTCCTGTCAAGGCCTCACGTTTTCAATGCCAACCTATCTTGACAGTCTTCAACCAGTGGTGACACTGACTCATTGTCTTCACCAGCACCAAGTGACATCATTTGGTCTTGTCCCAAGGCCCGGTAGCTGAGCAAGGTGACATCAACACGGGTGCTATTTGGCGTGACCACCGCTTTGCTCTGGAAGAACATGTGTGTGAACGCCTCTTTGCAGCCCTTTTCAAAATGTTTGCGCAGGAACAGCCATAAACCAGGCTGTATTGACCCGAAGATGCAATCCAAGTCTTTTGAGTCTAGGCCTTATCTACACCATATTATCAGGACCAGGAGAGCACAGATGCACCTCAGGAAGGGAGGGGACTGCGCGCGCAGGAGGGAACGGCTCTGTACCTTCTCTCCTGGCACGGGGAGGGGACTGCGGGCAGAGCTGGGTAATGATTTGTCATCGCAAGGGCTGGGGTGTCTCTCTTTGCAGAGGAAACCTTGGCTGTGATTGACAGCAGGGCTGTTTTTTGCCGCTTCCCTTGCTGTTGACAAGTAATAATGAAGCTTTGTCAGTCCATCATGGACATGGATATGCCAGATTATGTCGACTCCTTGGACTCCTCTTATACCATGCTGGAATTTGACAACCTTCGAGTGCTCCCAAATAACACCGGTGAGATTTCTATTTGCTTCCTCTTGAATAACCTCCACTGCCTTTGTTATAAAGCTGAGCACCTAGGAAAGGCAGGTAGGAGGTGTGGGGCAAAGGGTGGAAGAAATAGTATTTAAGCAGCTGACCCGTCAACTTGTGTTGGATCTGCAGTTGTGTTTGGGCTGAAATGGGACCCTTTCACTTGCTGGTTCTATTTTGAGTTGTTATTTTCTTTGGTGGGCTGAGCGTCATGTCCTGAGGAGCCCACAACGTATTGCAAATGTTTGTAGAGTTCTTCATGGCACGCCATAGGTTTGCTCCCCTGTATGACTTGTGAGAGGAGTTATTACCAGTATTTCTTCCTTAAAATATGTTTAATTCCTATATATGAGCTAGGTTCATATTTAATGCGAAAAAAAAAATGCCATTTCCAGTGGCATTTGTCTATTACCCAGACAACACACCGTGTGTGCAATTTAACTTCTTCCTAGATACTTAGATTGAGAACCAACATCCAAATCATTACTTGCCTTATATTTTCTTCTGGCTATCGAGATGGTCTAAAAGCCTTGACAGCACACAAAGAACTTGGCTGTGAGGCGTGAGTGTTTCTATGCAAAGACTTCCGCTTTGCTCACAGAAATAAAGCGTATTGCATGATATTTAGCCTTTTAGCAGTCAGAAGTACTCCATCATAAAGCGAACATTTTTCTGTGACATTAACTGTTCATTCTGTGAAAAATAAAGGGCATTTTAGTCATATAGCGTGTAACTGAATGAGATTCCAACATCAGCAATGTCTTTGGAGAGTTTTGTCAGCTTTTCGTGTAATTTTTCAAGAAGCTCAGTGAAATTAAGATGGGATTTTCACGGTCTCACGTTTGTTCATTAACTGTCTCACCAGAAGAAATCAGAGTTTCAGTAGGGCTATCGTCTCCAAAATAAAATGATTAGACTTATTATTGTGGGACGTGGAGGGATATCAGGAGACAAACAAAGTTAAAGGGCCCAAAGAAATTTGAATTTAAACTTGACTTCAAGAAAAGCTCTGTCTGTTCCCAAATAAAGGCTCTTCAATTTTTTTTTTTTTTTTTGCCAGCTCCAGATAGACTGGATCTTATTTCTTATTCTTGCAGAAGTGTTTCCATCTGCCATCCTACTCCAAAAATGTTATGTAACACAGTTATTTCTCTTCGCCATTTGCTGCTGAACAACGAGTTATTCTTTACTTTCTAGAGTAAATTTCCTCAAAATTCAATATAATTTTGCAAATTAACCACCAAAACCTCTTTGGGGCTCTCTGTTGTTTCATGCAGTGGAACTGACAGGTTGAGTTTTTCTGAAGTTTATCTAGATCGGTGTTGTGTTATTTGTCTAGCTGTTAATGAATAACTGGTTCCCTCAGGAACTAGCTGTTTTGAAATTAGCTTGTTTGTCTTGGGTAAGTGTCCTCTTCTACAGTTTGTAAAAATAACTTCAAAAAAAGACCTGAAATGTCCATGCCTGGAATATATATTGTTAACCAGCTGAGTTCAGTTCCCACAGGTAACTCAACAGTTCACACAGATACTTTGTAGTTTCAGAAAAATTTTAAAAATTCTTAGAAGCAAGAAATAATCTCATTTTAGGTAATTTAAAAAATATACTGGCTTGTTATCTTTCCCGTTATGTGAGACTCATCTGTCTTATTTCCCCTACTAAATCTAATTGCAGTTTTGCACTTTATAAACATGAACAGGAAGGGGTGCAATATTTATTTTAAATGACTCAGGACCGTTTCTGACATTCTGAACAATTTTAAAAGCGAAAATTATAGTATTTTCAAATAGGGTCATGCTTTCTTGAAATGAACCATTTGTTTCCTTCTTTGGAATATTATTTCATCAAAATTTGCATCTGATTAATGATGTAGAGCACTTCCAGTGCTCAGCTTTATGCTTCAGGAAGCTGCCATCCTTTTGAGGTTTGCCTAGATATGTATTTTTGATTTTCCACCTTTAAGTAGACCATAGTTTGCCCCATATTTTGAGACTAAATAAAATAAAGAATAGAATCCATTATGGGAGTGGAGGAGGAGTATAAAAAAATTGTCTGTCTTAAATATAAAGAATGACAAAAGGAAATGTACAAAACCCAACGCTAATCCTCTCTTTCCTTTATAAAATATGTGTTGCGACTGCAGAAATTTTCCCATTCTGTACAAACTTGTTTCCTTTACCTTGGCTGGCATTATAAGCCATGTTCTCACTTGGTTTTTATGTGCTGTTAATACCCATTTCCTCATGCTCTTGTCGGAGTTGTCGGTTTGTTTAAAATATGAAGCATTATTGGAATATTGCGCTAATCCTTTCGCTGAGTGTCGGTGAACACTTTTTCCTGCAGTGGTGCTCGTTTTCCCGTTTCGGCACTCCAACACCATGCTGGTTCCTGGGACTTTGGCACAAGGTTGGCGGAGCACCTTTCCCAGCCCCTCTGCAGTCTGACCCAATTCAGACCACGAAAAAGCCATCAAAGATGTTTTGACAGCGCCTGACCATCCCTCAAGCTGCCAGAGTGCTTGTGAGGAGCTCTGGCCTTTCTCACTGGCCGCTTTGGCATTGTTAATGTAAGATTTGGGAACACCAAAGCAGTGTTTATATCTCAAAAACTCCCCCTCTATTTGCTAAAAGCTGATGTAGAAAGCGGCTGACCTGCACATGGCCAGGACTTCAGCGTTAGCCCCCGTCCATCCAGACATTTGTATGCACAGGTTTTGCAATGCTGGCTTTGGCCACCGAGTTTGACTGCATGTGCATGCCCTAAACCTGCATTTATGCTCTCTTTACATTCTAGCCCAGCACGCGTCATTCAGGGATTTGTTAGCTGCAAAGTACGTGCACCAAGACTGGTTTGGATTTGGTTTTGGCTTGGATTGGGTAGATAAAAGGAAAAGCCATTCTGGAAAGTATTGTAAGGTAATTCTCCTATACAACGTGCATCTAGAAGAGATGTAGCCGGGAACATAACTGCAAAAAAAGCAGCAAAGAGGTCTGCAGTGGTTAGGTATTGTGGAGAGCTTCAGCTCTGAATGGAAGCCAGATACCATTCCCCAGCAGCATCCTCACTGAGACCATCCCCACTGTCATTTCTTACCACTGTAAAACTTGGCATCTTCATTTCAGCCCTGGTTAGGTAAGGATTTACATACAGAGGCAGTAGGTAACAAAAATCTGTATGCATTTTGGTTGTGATCTTGGTTGTGATCTTGGTTGTTGACCCCAAAACTGGTGAAGCCACTGGGATAATCTCATTAGCAGTGTGTAGGCTGTAGTTCCCAATCTGAATGTTACTTAGATATAACTCACAAAAGATGGTTGAAACTTCAGATTTTACTGCCAGTGAATGTCCAGGACAGTGCTAGTGAGGAGTCTGGCTACAACCATGGGTCTTCAGCTCAGCCTGGGACCTACACAAGGTCAAAATAAGTCACAGTCTCTCCCTGGAGAGCGCCATCAGTTGTGTCTGTCCAGGAGAAATTTCAGAGGCACTGTGGCACGGCTTAGGAACTGTTCTGTTACACACACACGGTGATGAGTGTCTAAAACCAACACACGTCTCTGAGCGTCTCTCTCCAGGGTGGTGAGAACAGTTGTGAGCTTGTTTCAGTTGTTGTGAGCCAGGTGGACTCTGACCAGACCCATCCTAGCAGCCCTCGAGCCCATCTCAGTGCGGTGCTGAGCTCCAGGTAGCAACCCCTCTAGAGAGGCATGACACATTAAACGAAGCTCTGAGCAGGTTTTCACCTTGTGTCAGTCAGGGCTGAAGCAAACGGTCTACAGCTTTCAGCTGATTTCACAGGCAGTGGCTGCGCTGGCAGGGATTCTGGCTTTCCTCTGCCTTTCCTAGCAGTGATCAGTCCAGGGGAAAACCAGACATTCCCCAAATACTGGGTGGGTTTGAAAGCCACATTGAAACAGTCTTCTTGATGCACATGTTATCGGTTGTGTCTTTGCTCTTCTATGAGCTAATTCTCATCTGGAATTCGTCATTAGTTGGTGGCAGGATTTTGTAGTTAAAACTTATCATATTATAATTAACTTGTGCATACTGGCTTAGGGCTTTCTTTTTCTTTTTTTTTTTTTTTTTAAATTTCTGTTCACATTCAACCAAGCTGAAAAGACACATAGCTTCCTAACAGGGACTGAACTTTAAGCTATGTATCTGACCTAACTTAGAGCCACCCCAACCCATGGGGTTGTCTGCATTTTCATGGGTATAAAGTGAGGACAAAATTTGGTTTGCTGACTTCTATGGGCTCTCACATGTTCAGGGCTGATGGTCCTTTCTCCAGTAATACTTGGTTTAAAGCCAGATTGGTAATTTCTTCCTTATATCAGCAAGCAGCTCCTTACGTGTCCTACTGACATAGGGAAAAGAGTCTTCTCTAGTGAGTAAATGCTTTCCAGCATTACTAACATTTTGCAATCTGGACCCAACTGAAGGATGAATGGCCCATTGGACACCCAAACTGTATGACCTCGGTTTGATTCCTCTGAAGTCAGGAGAGAAAGCATGAGTGGAGCAATGAGAAAATTGGCCTTCTTATCTGTATTTTTGTTGTGCAATTTTTTTTAAAAATGGAATCCAGCACACTCGGCACATTTGTTTATGGTCATATGTTCCTTCAAAAAAATAGATGGAGCAACAGACGCATGAATGTTTAGCAGTACCGTTGCCCTCAAAGGCATATTCTAGTTACAGCTCATTTAATACTGAGTTATCAAGCAAAATAAAATGAAGAATCAATATAAAAAACCCTAAAAATCAATGTAAGTTACCATTAAGCACCTCTGACACAGACAAGGTTCCCAAAGGACCCAAGTGCTACTTACTGACAAATGTCAGAGTTGGGAGCACCTTACATGAATTTTGGGAACAGGTAAATCTCAGTGCCTGTCATTATGGCCTAAAAATGATTTTGATGGTGTCATTCTTTCTTGTCATGCTGCTCCCATCTTGCTACAACCTACTTATTTATTCATCCATATGTTAGAAGGTAAAAGACAGATCAAAAGAGTTTTTTGAGGGGGTGAAGGGAAGTCTGACCTTTGCATTTGTGAAGTCTTAGCTAAAAATGTCTTAGTCTTAGCCTTAGTTAAAAAATTTTCCAGTTTTTTAAAAACTAAAGCTTTATTGGTAGGGTGTTGGGTTTGGGGTTTTTTTGTTTTGTTTTTTTTTTGGCTTTAGATTGCAATTTTAATTGCATAGTAAATATTTTCACTAAAAATTTTTGATGTGTATTCATATGCAAAAATAACCTTCTGTCTCTCTGTATATATACATGTTGTGTGTGGATCACCCAAAGCTATTTTTATGCATTGGAAAACTTTCTTTAGACTGTCCAGATCAGAAGCCAATTCCTTCCCTTTGAGTAATTTTCTCTGAGACTTGTCATTGTTCAAAACAACAGCAGCTGCGTGTTTCTTGTCACTGCCCATCTCTTCTGCGAGGCAGGATGCGTCTTGTTGCAGAGACTTTGCCGAGGTCACTGTAGCACGAGATCGGCTCCCCCTGAGCAAAGAACATACTCCCAGAGGTGTGATAAATTCATAAAACCATCTTGCAGTTAGTGCCCGGGTCAGGACACACTCTGCAAACATTCCTCCTCTCTGCGAGATGTAAACAGTGTCATCTGCGTCTTCTCAAGTGTCTCTTTTTTTTTTTTTTTTTTTTTTTTAATTTTCCTTTTTTTTTTTTTTTCTTCCCCAAGCTGTGCCTCAAATTAGGAGGATTAAGAGGGCAGCGAGTCTGGTGGTTAAGGCCAAGGGAGAAGTTTAAAGGGGAGTTTTCAGCAGTGTATACACAGGCCAGGCAGGAGCAGATCTATTCCTGCCCCAAATGAGTGGGTGCAAACAGAGGACCTGACAGAGGGCATTCACATGACCTAATTTTAGGTCCCTAATTTAGAAGGTCAATCTTCCTCCAACCCTCTATTGCTTCCCAGTGGAAAGCAATGAGCCTCTTCAGAGGGCAGTTCAGAGCAGGACCTAGACTTCGGAGAACTAAAGTGACCCCAGCGGGAGCTGCTGTCTCTGTCCTCTGGCTGCAGAGGCTCTCTCAAGAGCAGCCTTTTATCTCCAACACCTCTGTCCTGTGCACAAAGCAGTTCCTTCTTCCTGCCTTTGTTGTCTCTTCGCTGTTCCCTACTCATTCAAGTTAAGGATGTTTTCCACTGTCTTCTGTGGGCACCAGCTTTGAACCATGTTTTCCAAGTGTCTGACTGGGGAAGTGGCTCCCCACCTCCCCAAAAGCATATATCTCACATCCAGGTAAGGTTTCTCTCCATCTGTCAAGGAAAGTAGTGGTAATTGTTTAATTCTCATGAGCACGTTGGGTTATGCAGCTTGAAATCTCTCTGTTCACTAAAGCAAAGAAAACACCAATATCAGAAGTAAAGTAACTGAGCTACTCTCAGTTGAATTGAGAAGAGCATCACCATCAGTCCAGAGGCTTTACTAGCAACACATGCTGCACACGTGTGTGGGTGGCTGGGTCAGTGTGTGCTTTTTGCTTCAAAAAAGCAACTTGCTGTCAGCTGACTCTAGTTTCCATCACAGAGTGGTCTAATGATCCCTGTTCTCTGCCTGCAGAGGCCATCGCAGCCGAATCGGCCAACACCAACCTGCTCCCCAATGGCATTGGCTCCCTCTGCTCCATCTGTGGGGACCGGGCCACTGGCAAACACTATGGGGCATCCAGCTGTGATGGCTGCAAAGGCTTCTTCAGGAGGAGCGTCCGCAAGAACCATGTCTATTCCTGCAGGTACCTGCACCTTCTGCAATAAATAAGTACAATTTATTGATGCTGTAAATAATTTGGGGTGGAGATTAGGTTGTACAACGGGACCCCTATCCCAAATGCTGAATTAACATGCCACGAATGCTAAGAGTAATACTGCAGTTTAGTTCCTGACTGGAAGACAGAGAGCTAAGGAGTAAGCTAAGTCCTATCTCATCTTGGACCCTGACGTCTTTTGTCACACCAAACCATCCATTTCAAGAGTTCACTGTCACTGCTTTCCCCACGGTGTAAATCCAGGGAAACTTACAGACCTGAGGTGTGTCTGGGCTGTATAATACAGAAGTAGAGCTTCTGGGTGTGGAGTGACACTATAACCTATCACAGCCCAACAAGGGAAAGACAAAAACCAAAGCTCCAGGGATTTAATCTCAAATGCAGTGTTTCTTACCTTTCCTGGTAAAAAGCAACAAGCATCCAAGAACCTGCCACCTCCAAAGCTTCTACCTGTCGCCCAGCGTCTTCAGTTTTGTTTTGAAATCATTAAGCGGTGTATGCTGACATATCACTGATGATTTTACAGTCATTTTGAGAACCTAGCGTGGATGATTCACGTCCACTTTGGCACACAGGTATACATCTGAGAGATTTTTTAATTTTTTTTTTTACCAGGAGGAGGCTATAAATTATACAGCGGTTATCTTCGTTGACCTTAGAAAAAATTGTTTATTGTAACACAGGAGGAAGGGGAAAAAAAACCCTGAATACACTCAAGCCCTTCACCTCTAATTAAAACCTGGAAGGTTTTTTTCTGTTCCAGAACTTTTCCTCCTTTAAGGGCGTTCCAAATTTTTGCAAAGTGAGTCACCCTGTTTGTGCAAAAATTATCCTGGGGTCCTTATCACTCCAACACACACCAGCCATGAAAGACACCCGAGGTGACAGCAGTGTCCACCCGCACAGTGCCCATCCCAGGATCCCTGCAGGAGGAGGCAAACAGCTGCTACTAATTTCTTTGAAATTTCAGCTATCAGTCTCCTGGGAGCAGAGTTGTTGCCCCTCCCCAGGAATCCATGAATCTCTGCGAGATTTGGCAGCTCAGGGAAGATCCACATCATCGAAGCCAAGCAAATGGCAAATGCTTGCCTGTCTGCAAATCCTTATTTGGTGAGCCACGCTGTATTTAACCCAGCTCCAAGCTCTGTTGTTTATCGCAGACATGAATTCCTTGGAAAGTCTTCGGGACTCTGTACCTTTGGCTTTTTACCAGTCTGGGAAAATGCCTGAGCTTTTACAACCTGATGATGGTCTCGGAGCAACCCACGCTGCCTTCTCGCTGCGTGGCAAATTCCTCTTCCATCATTTGACCCACCATGGCACGAGCTGCCAGATCTATGTGGGCTGACCCTTGAACAGCACACGGGTTACTAAACCCTCCATTGAAATTACTAGGAATTAGGAGGAAGCCACATGCCTCAAAACCAGGCTGAAGGCACAGAAGAGCTTGTGGCCCACAGTGTAATTATTCTACTCAAAGCAGGACAGTCTTCACAAAGGGGATCAAATGAGTCCTGATGCCGAACAGCCAATAACTGTCTGAAAGAGGGAGATGGAGTTCCTACACTGCCAGGCATCAGCACAACTCGAGTCGCAGTCACGCTTTCACAGCCAGCACCACCAGCGTCCTCACAGGGTGGGTGGCCTGAAATTGCTGGCAGGAACGGCGATGGGGAAGATGAGGAACCGGGCCAAGCCAACGTTGATTCAATCCACTTCTTGCAAACTTTTGGCTCTTCTCTGGGTTCAGGCAGTGTGTCGCTCAGTGAGGTCTGGGACTGTATTTGGGGCTGCTTGGTGTGAGTGGGTTGCAGATGCCGTGCTGGTTGCTCTGTGGTTTATTTTCCATCTCCTCCCAGGTTCAGTCGACAGTGTGTGATAGACAAAGACAAGAGGAACCAGTGCAGGTACTGCAGGCTGAAGAAGTGCTTCAGAGCAGGCATGAAGAAAGAAGGTAGGTGCAAAGAGACATTACAAAACTGCCTGCTGCTGGCTCTGTCCCTACTCCCACTGCAGAGCGCCATGGAGAGCAGCAGCAGCCCTGGCCCGGGGAGATGATGCTCGTGTCTGACAGTGATAAAATTCTTCTTGTCAAAGCTGAAAGCCCCATTTCCTAGCATATCAGATGGAAATTTCAGTTAGAGCCTTGTGACAATATTCACCCACCCTGGGATGCTGGACTCTTTAGGAAATTTTTATATTGGGAAAGGGATGGTCTTCTTCAGGGTTTATTTAGCCTCTCATTGTTTCACAATAAAACTTCCCTTGCTACGTACCTGCTAGCGCAACTCCTAATCCCAGCTGTGACTATCTCAGCCATCCTCCTTCTCATAAATGCCAAGGACTACTCCAGAGTAGTGTTTGGTGGTTGACTTGGCTGGTGCTTATGTAGCTTGGTGCAACACTTAGGGCAAAGTACAGCCTGAACACGATGCCTTGTGGTGCAAGAGAGGCTGCTCCGTGGCACAGGGCACACAGGCAGTGCTCCCAAAGGCTCCTCTGTCCCCTGAGCTTGGACCTGAGTCAGAGTTAAAACCCTTTGGTAGTGCTGTCCTCGTGGTGGGTATAGCATCTCTATAGAGTCACTGTGAATGACCAGTCCAGTACTGGTTGATGCCTTTTGTTGCACTTCACATTGGCTGTATTAAAAGGGGGATGGAGTATTGTAGAGCATTTGGCTACCAGTGGCCATCGGGAATTGCCCTTCCAATGCACTGAAGGAAATACTGAGTGTTACAGTGCCTAATGCTGAGCAAGAGAAAAAACACTGCTGTTAACCTATGTCTTAATTCCCCACAGCCAGCCTCCCTGAGGAAGTCTGGGACCTGCCATAGCGTTTCTGATCTCTGATCGTTCAGTTTTCACATGGTGGGAGAGCACGCATGCTGATAACCACATTTCATTTACTCCAAGCTTTCTGTGTAGAAACTTTGTACGCTGAGCACTTGGCAAAGTGGGGGCCCAACCCATAACTGACGGTACATCCCCCTGACATGCAGGTAGTTGGGTGATGGGTTCAGCACTCTTCACCCTTCACTTGTACTCTTTTCCAACCCACCGACAGCTAAAGGGTGAGGGAGCTAGGAAGGAACTTGAGAGTTTCTTTCCATGTCACCGATTTAAACACCCCTTACCCAAAGAGTGAAATCATGGTTCCACTGAAACCAAGGGGAAATTTCTTGCTGATTTCTGGTAATTCATAAGATTTCACTGGTGATGAAAAAATCTTTCCAACATCCTGACCATATGTTTTCCTGGACAACAAGGGTGTCTTGCAATCTAGTGTAGGTCATGGATGTAGCAAAAATGCCTCTGGTTTAATTTAGGAGAAATGGAGTAAATACAATGGATGGGAAAAAAAAAAAATAGCCCTCAAAGTAATAAAGACAAAACTGAAGCATATCTGGTCAGATCTAGATGGGGATGGAGCCAATTGCCGGTGCAGCAAGCTCCACAGCTTGGAAAGGCTGAAATCTGGTTATCAGCTCCATTCTTTGAGCTGAAGCATGATTTTTATTGGTTTTTATGGTAAAAGTTATAAAACCTTGGCTCATGTCTTCATTATTGATCGTAGCTGGTGAAAGATGACTCATTTCAAGTTCCACATAGTCACATTCTTTGAAACATTTTTATGAGTGCAGTCAGGTTGCGTGCTCACAGACTGCTCATGTGTTTGGTAAGGAAGATTTTAAAGCACCTTGAGCAACTGCTTTGCAGAAATTAGCTTAGCTGACCGGAGCTATATCCAAAGCATGTGTGCAGGACTGTGAAAGAAATTTTCTTGCACAATTGTGTGCACAAAAGGAACACAGTTATTTGCTTTAGGGTGGTTCTAGATTAATATTAAACAGTATTGCGAAGCATCTGGGGAAAAAAAAAAAAAAAAAAGAGGAGCCATGTCTTGGGGCAGAGCAGTATGAGGATGATACAAATATTTGTACATAATTTTTTGATGGCAACCACCGATTCGTGTCGGGAGACCACAGCGGTGACACCCACACTCAGTGTGTCCCGTGGTTCCAGCGCTGGCACGCAAGAGTTTGACAGTCTCTTTCTCTGGCACACACCACTTTTCAGTCAGCCCCTATAATAGCAATCAGACTTTCCAGGGTGTGGTAATAGCATTGTTTATTCACAGTAGAAGGGAAGGAGCTGGAAACGTCCTTTTCCCAGCCTGTCTGTGACAATACACCTGGGGTGGGGTTAGCAGGGTTGTGCCACCCTCGCATGTTCCCCACCACTGACACCCCACTGGCCCACTGCTAAATACTGGAAAACCTGCAGTTCCCCAAGTTCCCCAAATGTTCTTATTCCAGCCAAACTAACTGAAAAACCGGAATTTTGGATCCAGAGTGATATTTTTTTCCAACCTTCCTGTGTTGTAAGACATGACATGACACATCTGGACATTTCTTTCTTTCTTTTTTCCCCTGTTGGAAACAACTCCAGTGCATAAGAGATTGAGAGGAGCTATATTATCTGGCCTGGTAGAATGGAAATTTCTGCTAAAAGACAAACCCCTGTGATGCAAATACCCAAGCTAGCTCTAAGCTGCCTGTCTACAGGGGCAGGGGTGTCAGTGCAGGGTTGAGCTGGTCCTGAGAGCACCATGCAGTTGGGTTATAGGCTTGTTATGGCTTTGGGGCAGCTGGGCAGAGAAAAGTATCAGTAGGGTGCTTTAGACTGTTTTGTTTGTACACTCTGAATTTGATCCTGCTGTTGGAAAGAACCAGGACTGTCCCATACAAGCCCTACACCTCCCAGCTTGTGAATTGAGATGGAATCCAGGTTTCACCGGTGTCAGCAAGAGCAAGAATGGGCCAAAACTCCAGTCCCTAGATTTCCTAGAAATTAGCTCATTCAGAAACACTCTTATCTGAATTACATTCTTGGTATCAATAATTCACTTCAATAGCTACAAGTAAACAATTAAAGAGAGGAAGAAAGGAGAGGAGAAAGCTTGCTTAAACGCAAACCCCTTCTTGTCCCCCGAACCGCCACTACGACCAGGATTTAAGATTGTTACAGGAGATTCACTCCTTTATTCTTGCCTTGTGGGTAAGGCTGGGAATGTTCCACAGGGTGGTCTGAGTGTTTCAGGGATTTTCTGGCTATTTTCTCTGATTTTTCTCTCTTTGCACAGGAGAAGGTGTGATTTCTATGGTTTTGCACAACGCCACCGGGCAGGTTTTTTGCTCCCTACAGCATCAGTGAATGAGGAGTGCACCAGATACTTAAGCACCCAAAGAAAACAGCAGGGTACTATTTTTGTCATCTTACTGAGATCATGTTTAACCTTGAATAAATTAGTAGGGTACGATTTTTCAAGTAAGCCAGGTCACCTACTCACATGGAGTTGAGTATCTGAAAACTTAGAAGCCTTTCGAAATGCCAGCACTGCACTGTCAGGATTCAGTTTGCTGATGAAAAAAAGAGGGGTTAATATTTAACCTCTCATCCCCTTTAAAGTAATTTATGAATGTGCATGAACTCCTTTAGTTTTACACAGAACTAAGCAGAATTATTGTATCACTTATGGCCGCAACTCAGTGGAAGGATTGGAGGCTATTTTTTATTTATTTTTGTTAAACTGGACAGGTTTATAGGACAGTTTTATAAGTGTTTCACAGAACCTTTATCTTGTTTCATACCTTTTGTTTATACATCTCTTCTGCCAGCTTTTAGAAGGCTGAGACTGCAGTTTATTGCAAAGATGGATGGAAAAGTTAAAGGATCTTCCCCACTTTGTGATAGTCATAAATCAGGCCAGAAGCCTGTGAAGTGATTAAATGTGCATGTACCATAGGGATTTATTTGCAAATAAAATATACTACACCTACAAAACCAGAGGTAGCTTGGGGAAAAAAATTATTTGTGCATACAATCAGTCAGCAGAAGGGATAAATCTACTGGTGGAGATAGAAACGCTGTGAGTGCTGGTGAATGCCAGCTCCGTGCTGGGGCGTTTGCATCTCCCTCTTCCTGCTCTCTCTTTATGCCGTTTATTAATACATTTCCAACTCCATTGGGTTTAAAGAAGGATGTTTTTAGAGGAATAATAATGGAAATGGTAACTCCTATGTAGGCAGGGCCTTAACCTCTGCAGTTACTGTGGAAAGTTACTGGTTTGCTGCTGTCCCCTTCCAATCAATGCCTGTGCCCGTCTTTATCGGCCTCCCGGGAGGTTCCTCATCACAGCTCTGTACCTATGTGGCAAGGCAGCAAGGACAAAACGTTTGGGAAACACGGGTTTGTTGCAATCCCACAAACACGCTGCTGTTTGTTCAAGAGCCACGGTGCGTGCTCTGCTGCCGGCATCTTTGATGCACTCGTGGCAAAAGGGCCAGGGCTTGCTCTGAATAACAAACCCCCGTCTGATGTCTCCTCTACGTCAGATGGGGAATGTGTTTGTTTTCCCGGCTGCTTCCCACAGGACATGCCGTAGCTGTGGACAATTCCTCAGAGGGACACGCGGGCAGTATTTTGCCCTCTCTCCCCTGTGCATGGGGGAAAGCCCAGGTCAGGGCCTCACTGTCCCTGGCCAGCAGCATCATGGGGGCTCACTCCCTCTGATGTCCCCTTCTGCAGGGCTGCCGTGCCCCTTCCCAGTCGTTTCTTTTTTTTTTTTTTTTTTTATACTGGCTTTGGGAACTGGAATGCTGTGCAGAGGACAGAATTAGAGGAAAAAAATAGGCGAGCAAAGATTTTGCCAGGCGTATATTAGAAATAATTGTCCTCGGGGGACAGTTGGATCCAGCACTGGGTTTGGAGTCCTCCCTGTGAGTTTGCTGAGTTCTACTGACTGAAAAGCCAAGATCACGGCCAAGCCCGAGCACCCTCAGCGCCAGCACACCCCTTGAGCATTCCTGATGCCTCACCACAAGTGACCTATCCCTTCCCTTTTACAAGCACCATAAATATAGCAATATAATTACCACACAGTAATAGATTAATTTTGTGGCAGGTAAAACATTAACTCCCTTTTGTCTTTAATTCCATCACATCTTGGGTACTTTCAGCGATAACACCCAAATCACCTTGAGAAAGTTGATCTGTACCATCCACTTACACTTGAAGATTGAGCTTATCAGAGCATGAGGGAAGCACTGAAATATGTGCCATAAAAGGACTTGGGAGAAAAACAGCCCGAGGCTTCTTAAAGGAGTCTGTCATTGGGCAGTAGGATCAGGTCTGCCTGGGTTTGTAGGACTTATGTAAAATAAGATGTATAACTCGGTTGGAAAGGAAAAATTTGTACCTTTTCCTGTAAGTGGGCAAAAAGAGCCCCATCATCCCCAGAGAGCTACGTGAGGGAGCATCTGATATGAAATCAGGCATAGAAAGTTGGGTGGGGACTTTCCAAGGACGTCAGCGATGACATGGATTTGGGTGGGCTTGTTTCTACTCAATGTTGGGTGCTGCTGCTTGTCTTTCTGGTGTACCAAAAAAAAAAAAAAAACCAACCAAAAACCAGCTGTGAAGGGTTAATTCATTCTGAAGATTAATTATAGATTGTGGTCCCCATAATCACCTTCACCTTCGGACTGGCGGGGATCCCCAGCTGAGGAGCCTTTTCCATCACCCCCCCTCATGCATAGGGCAGCGTATGCTGCTGTCTAAAGCAGGTTAGCAGAGACTCCCAAGGGCTGTAGTAGTTTTTTTTCCTCTAAATTGATGTCTAATTGCCACTATGTAGTATCCGTAGCCTGAAAAGGTTCCAGGAATATCTATGTGTTGCATCTTTTACAAATCAATGTACCCATCCAGCCCCTTGTAGGCATTCAGGCGAGGTTGGCACTGAGGTGCAAAATGGCTTTGGTGGCTGGACCCCAGCAGATCCCCACTAGCACACCCAGTTCAGCAGCAAGCGGGTCCTGACTGACAGCAAAGTTGAGCCTCAAATCCTGGAAAACAAATACTATGCTCCTGCTGATAACGGGAGATATTGATTTTTGTTGCTGTTGCTTGTTTTCTGCCCCTTCACTTTGTTGGCCTCTCATCAGAGGCCGGTTAGGAAAACAAATCAGTGGTTGGACCTGAGCTGACAAAAAAACCCCAACCTTCCCACCCTGTGTGCAAAACTGTGCCCACAGCTCCTGTGTATGAATTCAGAGAAACGTGCCCTGTGCAATGAGAGCTGCTTGCTCTAAAGTGAGGCCCAGCAATGAGGGAAAGTCTTGAAAGAGTGATGGTGAAATGATTTTGCTGCCTCTAAAAAAAAAAAAAAAAAAAAAAAAGTTGCTGGAAAAATCGTCTCCAGTGGCCACTTTTGAGACAAAACAGCAATATTTCACATCCAAGGGGTTAAAGCAGAGCGAGTTGCTCTGTGACAGCTATGTCTGCGTCATTCCTCCTAAATAAAACCAAAAGGAGCCTAGAATTGCTGTAAGGAAGGAGGAGGGATGTGTTACACTATCACCACATGCTAAATCTTCCCGCTCCCTCTGCTTTAAGGGCCTGACAACTGCCTCTCGGAGCTGTATGTAGCCAAGAAGTATGAGCTGTCAGGGAAATGCTGAGTCTGCATCCAGGCTCCTGCCTCCAGCCTCACGTGGGCTTGTTTGCTGCTGGACGGAGGCAATAGGGCTTGGGGGAGAAACTAACACGGAAAACAAGTTTGGACTAGGTCTAAATTCTGCTTTTGTCTCTGCTGCTGTTTCACTTGATGGTTGCAGTGGAGGTGAGTCAGTTCTTGGAGCCTGTGTTGCAAAAATAAGCTGCTGAAGAGGCAATAAATTCCTTAACATTCAACGTGCGAGGTTGACAGAGCATGGGCATAGATGTGGCTTGTGCTTCAGGGAAAAGCTTGGTTTAAAGGGTGGAACAGACCTCAAAAAAATCAGCCTTTTTTTCTTAATTCACATGGCACGGCCATACCTTTCTGTTTGCAGAAAGCCCAGGGCTGAGCTTCACTCTGCTGTGGTCCCTATAGTGTGTTGTGTCACTGTTACTAACAGTTCAGACACTCTGAGCTGATTTACAGCAGCGATTTGCACGGGGTGCCAGCAGAGCTGGAGGCAAAGCCTGGCTTGGTTTGTTCCCCAGCTGTGTGCCAGTGTCGCTGTCAGGGTTACAGGCTCACTGAAATCCGCAGCGCGATGGGCAAGGCTGAGGGAATGGTTTTAAGGGGGAATTGGCAAATTTCAGCTTCCTTTTTTTGGAGCTTCTTTAGTGAGGTGACTCTTCCAGCTGCCCGTCAGCTGTGGAGATGTCCCCCAGGACCACAGGAAAGGGAACACTTCAAGGCTGCTTTGAGGTGGGATCAGAGGATGTTTTTCCCAGTGATGTTGTAAGACAAGATACAATCTCAAGAACATCCTACTGTACCGGGAGCTCAGGAGAGGAGTCCTCAGTGCAGACAAGGCAAAAAGGGTACTGAAGGGCAGGTCTCCAGCCATGTGGGTGCGCTGATGAGTGAAAAAGGTTGACACCAAATCGCCAAACTCCCCCTGAGATGCATCACACCCAGTGGGACAAGCTAACGTCTGGTCTGACGGGCCTCACCTCCCTCTGTTGCTCCTGTGCTTGGTCTTTCCCCTCTCTGGTGTCCTTTTCCCCTCCCCTGAGGCCTGTTTAATCCTATTCCAGCATCCAACCAGACTGGAGGCTCTTGCAGGCACTGAAGCCCCATCCGTTCCTGTTTGAAGAGCCCAAGTAACAGCAGCCACCAGTAGTGTGGGCAGTTTCTCGCTAACACAACCCCTGCTGGCTCTCGTTCCAGCTGTGCAGAACGAGCGTGACAGGATCAGCATTCGCAGGAGCAGCTACGAGGACAACGGCTCGCTCTCCATCAACGTGCTCACTCAGGCCGAGGCCATGGCGCAGCAGGTATGAAATGCAGAAGCATCCCTCCAAACACGGCCCTCAGCTATTCCATATAAACTCCCTAAACCAACCAGGGCTGGATCTTTTTCTCCCCTCAGATGGCTCTTGCAGAAAGCCACAGGGAAGAAAAAGCATTAGTTATCCATAAGCAGACAGTAGAAAATCCTCGGTGCATTATCAAGACAGCGTGTCCTGCTAGGAGCAGATGCAGCCTTTGGAGATGCAAAACTGAAATTCTAAGGACTGAGGGATGCTGCAGACTCTGGGCCACGTCTGCCCCCAGCCTGAGTTGTTGCTGCACTCCTAAAAAATTGCATTTCACGTGGAAGTTTATCCCTCCTTGATGCACACTCTGTCCTGCTCAGAACATACTGTTCCCATCATGGATGACTGTATGTTTTCTTGTAACTTCCTTACCAGGGCAACATTTTTAGGGGAGAAAAATAAAGCTAATAAAATCACTGGGCTTCAAGTAACGCTGATTGCTTTCTTATTTCATGTTCCACAACGAATTTCACCCTGCGCGTCCTTTAAATTCCTATGCAAATATCCTTTCTCCACTGAAACATACGGTCCAGATGTTGCATATTACATGCGGCAATGTGTCCACTTCCTTTTCAACGATTATTATGTTTTAACTCTCTCCCCCCTCCCCATGCAGCTCTTTAGACATTGAAAAGGGTGTTTTGTGTCCCAGACAGCAAGCTGGGGGAGAAAGACTGGATGCATTTCATGCATTTGGCTGGCTGAAGTGACTGATGGGAATCTGAGACCCAGTGCTGCTGGCTACTGCTAGAAACGGGAATATTAATCAGATTTTTGTCCTGAGCCAGCCTGGAGAGTGGGGAAGGAGGCGGAGGAGGGAGGGGTGTCTGTTGGGACTGAGCACCACCTCGTGGAGGTTTCACCGTGGGCTGTACGCTGGACAGTATACGCCGCTGAGCAAATAAATGTGCAACCACAACGGCGACCTGATGAGGTTAAAGTCTGCGGAGGCTCCCCACGTTATCAATGTTGCTAAAGAGAATGGGAAAACAGCACAGATCTAATCCCAGTGCAACCAGGTTGTTTCTCTTTCAGTATTCATCGCCGAGTCCGGCGCACAGCGCGGACATTGCTATGAAGAAGGTTGCAACCATCAACGATGTGTGTGAATCCATGAAACAGCAGCTTCTAGTGCTGGTTGAATGGGCAAAATACATCCCGGCATTTTGTGAGCTCCCACTTGACGACCAGGTAAAATGCAAATGCCTCTTCCCTGCAAATCCACCACCTTCCGTAGGAATTCCCAGTCATACCTTTCAACGGGAGAAGGTGACATTAACATACAGATCTGCCTGTGCAGGGCAATGAACTAGCAGGAGACAAAGAATAATAAAGGAAGGGATCAATTAAAAATAAGTTGAGTAGCCAAAGTCCCCCCAGATATAATAGAGTTGGTCACTCCAGTCTGCACAAGGATCCAGGCAAAAAAATACTGGTTTTCCCTTTATTGGTACTTGATAGTTGAATATAAAAGCCATTTATTTCCTAAGAACTCAAATTACTCAAGCCCCTCTTTGTTTCAGTTTGAAAACACCTTTTTATTTATTTTGCCGTAAATGTAGCACTTCTGAAAAGTGAAGATATACTAATAGGTTCTAGCTCTTGATAGCACTTTATCTGTAGATCTGACATATCTAAGCAAACACCAAATTTAGCTTAACCTAAACAGCAACAGCTCACTGTTCTCTGTTTTTCAAACATAATATTATTTCTTTCTTCCATGCCATCTCCAGGTTGCCTTGCTCAGAGCCCACGCAGGCGAACACCTGCTCCTTGGGGTAGCCAAGCGGTCCATACCATACACTGATTTTCTGTTATTAGGTAAAGTAGTGAAACACACTCCTGCTTTTATAATTCGCACACCCGAGTCATTGCCAAGTATCCTGCCTGACTGAAATCCTCTCTGTGCTCCTGGGCATGGTCTGCACATCTGGCTTGAGACTAAGTGCTTGAGAAAGTCTCTGGAGAAGCCTAAAAAAGAGCAAAAAAATTCACTGGGACTTTTACAACTGTTCCCTTACCGCTTTGAAATTGTGGATGAGAAAACCCCCAATATTTAAATAGCATCTCGAACTGCATTGCCTTGTTTTTGTAACTGAAATCACCAGGATGCAGCCAATTAGATATCTGGATATCGGCACTTAAAAACTTAGCAGAAAGGTCTATTAAAAATTATAGTGCAAATAGGTATTTCCTTTTCATGTAGCTCTCTGCCACCAAAACCCCAGGTGGTGGGATTATTCTTGGAAAAATACAAATACTGACCTTGAAAGCCACACATTAAAGAAAAGAGAAAGGGAGAACTTTGTTAAAAAAAAAAAAAAAAAAAAAAAAAGAGAGAAAAGAAACCCACACCAAAAATAAAGATTCAACAGCATTTGCAAAGAGATGTAGAGGGCAAAGCAGAGCAGAACGTGAAGCAGGCTTTGCGTGCAGTGTGGGTGCCCCAACATGTGCAAACGAGATAATTAAGGACCAAAGAATGAGATCCATGGCTTGCTTCTCAATCTTGAATCCGAGGATGAAGCTGCACACTGGAAATCTGCTGCACGTGGGCACTGGGACTGCCTGGTGACATGCCTTGGGGTAACTTCTGGTTGGGGCTGTGTTCGCAGATCTTGAGTGAAAAGCTGACAGCGAATTTCTCTTGTTGCCCCAGGGAATGACTTCATCATCCCAATGCACTGCCCAGAACTGGAAATCGCTCGTGTGGCCACCAGAATTTTGGACGAGTTGGTGAAGCCCTTGCGGGACATCCAGATTGATGACAATGAGTATGCTTGCCTTAAAGCCATCATCTTCTTCGATCCAGGTAAGCTTCCTTCCTGACTGCCACGCAGGGGGCTCGGAAAGGAGTCGAGGGCTCTCCAATAACCAGGAAAACCCCTTGGCAGCAGCAGCTCTGCATTTCACTCTGCCTTAATGAGCAGTACTTAGCCGTGCAGCAAGGACATGTTAGAAGTGACCTATCCCTGAACGCTTTGCTATTTAGCAAGCAGTAACTCCAGCCAGACCGATGTGCAAGAGTCTGCAGACCCTAGAGGAGTTCTGCTGCTTCTGTAGCTTGGCTTCAGGAAAGCCCATCAGCCTGAAATGAAGGAGATGACTATTAAGGACATATATGCCTATATTGAATTATGCGTAAGCGAAGTGAGCCAACTAGGCAGCAGCGTGGAGCATCCAGCAGAGTTCAGAAAGCAGCATTAAAAACCACAGTGAGCTGGACTGTTCAGAATATACATCCCAGAAATATCAAGGATGTCTGTTAATGGATCTTGCTGGCAGCCTGTACCAACCGAGGTCAGGATGGAGAAAAGGGAAACACACAGAGGCAGACAAAAGCTCGTTTTGAACCTTTGCTGTGTTCGCATTCCACAAACACGGGGGGTTCTGTCTCAGCCCGGGTTCCCCTCAAACACTCCTGTTTCTATACGCCTACAGCACAGGCACAACCGCCTCTTGCTGCAACACTTGAGTCCCTTCAGTGCGCATTCCCCTGCAGCTTGGAGAAGAGATGGAGGACCAATCCCAAATCCAAACCAATGCCCTTTTGTCTTTGGCATCTGTTAGCATGGAGAAATTAGAGTATCTTCCATTAGCTGTTTTCTGCTGGGTTCGTTGATTTGAAATCAAGATACGGGAGTTTTACAAACATCATGAACTGTGGCTGGCCAGAGAGCCTGCTGTAAACCTGAGTAAGGGTGGTATTATCAAATTGAGTCTGACAAATTACCTTCTCGGCTGATCAGTATCTCAGTGAAGCTTTAGATCATTGCGACAGCGAGGCGCTGTGATTTCAGCCACAAGGAAAAAAGTGCGAGGCTCTGCAGAAGCGAAACGCGTCCGTGCTAACAAGTAGGCACGTCCACAGAGTTACGTGCTGACATACAATAATCCATAAACCATTTCATCTCTTGCCGTGATGATCCCTAAAATGTGGTGCTTGTGGATTCTTTGTAGATATTGAAGGAAATGATCCAGTGAGACAGAAATCTCAGTTTTAGATAGCAGGAGAGGCAGGAGTGGAAGGCTGTAAATCCCAGCACTTCACCCTACCCAGAGTGCACGTTTACTTGCTTTAGCAAAACTGGACCAGAGCTCCCTGAAAAATGTACTGACCACAGGTCAAAGACAGGAAAACAAGACAAGGATCTGATGCTGCAGCAGGTATAATTGCAACACACAGGAACTAAACCAGCACGGCAGTAGCTGGGACTCAAAGTTTTCAGGGGAAAATTCCAGGTTGTTTGCTTGGAAGAACAAATACGATTCAACTTCTAAATCCTTCCTCTTCACTAATGGCGGTAACCAGACATCCATCTGAAGCAAGCTCTTATTTTCTTACCGTTTCCCCTCAAATTGCCCTCAAGTTACTGTTTCCCCTCAAATTCCCCCTACTGTTTCCATGTTCTATGTGAGATATGGAATAATGGCAACCCAATGCTAATCTGTCAGATAAACTTGGAGACTCTGATAACAGCCAGAGGATCACTGGCATCTCACCCTTTTCCCTCTACAGAGCCTGACTGACAGCATAACACTTTTTTGTTACACAGCCAGCAATTAACTTCATTTTTTTTTTCCTTCTCCCAGACTGCAAAGGCCTGAGCGAGCCTGGGAAGGTGAAGAACATGCGCTTCCAGGTCCAAGTCAACCTAGAAGACTACATCAACGATCGCCAGTACGACTCCCGAGGCCGGTTCAGCGACATCCTCCTCCTGCTGCCCCCGCTGCAGAGCATCACCTGGCAGATGATAGAGCAAGTCCAGTTCGTGAAGCTCTTCGGTGTGGCCAGGATCGACAGCTTGCTGCAGGAGATGCTGCTGGGAGGTACAAACCCTGCCGAGAAAGGACAGCAATGTTGTTTTATTTCAAAGCCATTACAGGGCTTGGTGTCTGGGTATGTGTCCTTCTCTGGAGGATGTATGGTGGAGAGAACTTGGTCTTGGGAGAAGGGAAATGAAGGTGCAGATTGAATTGTGGCTTGAACATGGATCCTTCTCACTCCAGTCCAATCCCCAAGCCATTTGTTTCCAGCCTGTCTCTGACAGCCTGACCCAGGATCAGTTCTATAGAAATGGGTGCACTCTGTGATGCTTCCCACCAGTGAGGCGCTTGCCTTTTAGGCAAATTGATGCAGTTTGCAAGAAGACAACACATTTTTTCTTAGGAATATGCAAAAATTCTAACTATACAGGAAACCTTGCTAAGAGCAGTAATTGGGCCACACAGAGAGACAGATGAACAGTGCAGCTGGCTGTTAGTTGAAACCCCAGCCATCCTGGGGGCTTGTCCCTAGACAATGAGAAGTCTGAGGGCAAAGAGGACACCCAGAGCAGGAAGGAAGCAAAGATGAGTCAGGACGTTAACCCCCACTCACAGAGGTCTTCCACATTCTCTGAAAAAAAAAAAAAAAAAAAAAATTTGGCCCAGAGGATCTGGCTTCTCGGTAACTATGCAAAGAATGATGTCTTTTCCCACTTCCACTGCAGGAACCACCATTGATCTCCAGTACCAGTCAGGACCTCCCAACCTCAGCCTGGAACCGCTGCCAGGACACGTCCTCCCGAGCAACATGAGCTCGGTGATTCACACCGCTCCAGACCGTACGTGTCCATTTTTATGTTATTAGTGTCAGCATAATGAAGGGACTAGATAGGAGAAGCAGTTAAGAAAATGACCTTTAAATTTATTTCTATCTTTAAGCATTACACTTTAATCAGAGTTCACAGCCCCCTCTCCTTCCCCCCTTGCTGACTTCCTTTACTATACAGACTGGAAACACGCTGCCAAAGAAAAGCTGGGATTGTCATGGAATAGTACAATCCAGAGGGATTTTGATGTGCTACTAAACATCACAAAATTTAAAAAAAAAAAAAGGAAATCAAGATTGGTGACACTGTGTTTCTAGGAATACAGGCTGTGCTGTATCTACGTGAGAGACGAAATAATGGCAACTTCTTATTCCGTGCTGGGAAATATCACAAAGCAGCACACACAGTTATTAGTGGCAAGAGTTTCCCTATGCAAAGCATCTCGGTTGCTGTCAACCAGAACACAATATGACCTGAATTCAAGACAGTTTTCAACCACTCCGGGCACTGCTGCTAGGCAATGGCTATTTGTTAAGGCATTTAGCCACTGTAGCAGCAAATGGACCATGCTATTAAAAAAAAAAGAAAAAAAAAAAGTAGAACATGAGTTGCAATTTAACAGCCACTGCCATGTCCTCACAATGTCTTGCACACACAGTCTCCTTCTGACTGTTACGATCATCTACCTCCTGTAGAATAGTTCGCTATTTCTCAGCCATATAAATGTTGGCATCATGTATTTTAGCGTGCTTTTTTTTTTTTTTTTTTTTTTTTTTTTTTAAGCCACCTTGCAGCAAGGGAGATTAGAGAGATGCTGTGTTCTGTAAATGAAGAATAGTGGCCAGCAGGTTGAGCTCTTCTCTGACAAGGAGAGAGAGGATTGGAAAGCAGTTGGCAGCATTTCCCAAGTGCACAATACTGAGAAGAGTTGGTCTGTGCCTTATCAGTCCACCCTGTGCCTCATCACAAGCAGAAAGGCAGAATATGCCTGAACTTGGGATGGATCCCTCTGCCCCATCCCCCAAGCTCCCGCTCCTTGGTTCACAGGATGGTTTGCTCCATGGAACAGTGTCCAAGTCCATTTTAATTCTGTTTCTTTTTTCTCCCACAGCATCTCCTGAAACATCCCTTCCATCTCCTTCTACAAGCACAGGCAGTGAAGACTATAAACTAGGCTCTAGCGCAGGACCCAACGTTGTAGCGCAGCTCCTGCCTCAGACAGTGATACCCAAGCAGGAGATTTTATAGGGAGAGGTGGAAGGAGAAGCTGGGAGCAATGTGAAAACTGTGCTGAAAGTGAAACGGGCCCTTTCTCTTTGCAGAGGCAAAGCACAGCAACCCCCTGCCTGTAGCCGGATCTGTCGGTCACACTCTTTCCCGTCCGTGAGTTGAGCACCAGGTACAAGCTCGCAGCAGGAGCCTCACCACGGGTTCTCCCGCCACCGTCACCCTCATTTCACAGGAGATTTGGATTAATGCTCTTTGCAGTAAGACCAAGACTGTAAGCTCTCCGGAGCAGGGCTTCTGATCACATTCGTTATCTCCCAGCTTGGTGTGATCACGACCCTTTCAAATCCTTCGGCCGCTATCTTCATAAAACCAAATGCCTTACACAGCTCCTGGTAATTGCAGTGAGGATGGCGTGTCTTCAATTGTCAGTATGAAAAGGTCTATTCCCATTAAAAATTTAATTACACTCCCATTTCTCCTGCTGCGTGTTAAGCTTTAGGAAGAATATCTTCATAACCCGTCACAGGCCAACGCTTTCTTAGTCCACAGATGTGTCTTGTTCCACATAGACCATTTGACACTTAATGCTGGTCAATTATTTGTGATCAGGAATGCCAACAATTTGCCATTTTCCATAATTTCCGGTACATCTAGAGGTCAGTTGTGAGTCATTTGATGCATCCTCTGCTTTGTGTGCACATCTCATGCAGCTCCAAGTCGACAGCAAAGATCTCTGCATCAGACCGCGGCTGCTGGGTCTACTAAAACCCACAGCGGGCAGGAAGCTCAAGAAGCTGCTGACTTACCAAATCACTGCTTTGTACCTTTTGCAACCTTTTACTGCAAACGTATTTGAAAGAAGCAACAGCTGTCACAAAACCGCCAAAAAACCCTTTTCCCCAGCACACAGATATGCTTTTGCTGTAGTTTTATGTAACTTTGCAATGTCTGCAACCTAAACTTCAACGCTCTAAATTAGACCAAAAAAACAGAAGCAAGTCTCCTATGAGCTATTTATTATTTTTAAAAAGAGTTTGCATTTAAAAACTTAATCAGTGGTAGGTGACCAACTATTAACCATGTTACAGCTACTTAAGATAAACCCACTAGATGACTATAGACCCTCTAACGTTCCTAAAGCACAGTCATTGTTTTATGGTGTTTATTTGAAGGAATTGGACTTTATTAGAAGGAATCAGACTTTATTAGAAAGCAGATTGCTGGACTCGTACAAAAGAGGCGCATCTGTATACAATGAACTCCATCAGAGAGCTCTTGAGAGATCAGGAGCATCCGAAGAGTAGGACATGACGGAGAAGTCTTAGTTCACAACTCCATCAGCCCCTGTGCATGGCAAAAATGAGGCGACGGGGCCCGGCTCTGGTTTGGTGAAGCTTATTTCACTAATGCTCGTGAAGCACTTTGAGATCCTCAGATGGAGGATGCTATGGAAATGCAATCTAATTGAAAGAGAAGTTGGGACGAGCACCTGAACTTCCATCAGAAGGGGAATCCTTGGTCTCTCATCCCCTGGGGGAGATATCTTAGAGTTGCCATTCTACAACACAAGGGATCTGAAAACCATTGAAGACTGGGTTGAATTTCACCTAGGATCACGATGTTTTATTTTTCTACTGTCTATGATGAATTTGATCTGACATTATACGCTGATAACTTTGATTTGAAACAGCTATATCTGGAAACCAGGTTCCACTGCAAGCATTCCTGCTGCATGACAGATGCAACTGTACTCGGCTAACATTGCTTCCAGTTCCTCCATCATGTAGATTACATTACTTTTCTAGAAATTAAATGTACATTTATACTCATTAATGGTAAGAAAATACATCTATGGGGGAAATAAATTCCATATTCTCATATTTCACATGGACGATTTGCCTTTTTTTCTTTGATTAAAAACCAAGTTTTCAAGTTCTCCAATGCAAATACCTTAGGGATTTTTTTTTTTTTTTGGTCTAAAATAATCACCCAGGGCTGCAAAGCCCAGCTTTCACTTGAGACTGATGTAATTAACAATCTAAGATATTATCTGATAGAATAAAATTGTTCAGGAACAAGTAGACATTGGCCTCAGCCTCCAGTGTTCAGCAAGTCCGGTGAAGGTTTACAGCAAGAATAATTCACTGTATTAAGGGTCAGAATAGATTCATGGCAAAAAATCTCTTTCTAGCTTCCCTATGTCAAACCCCAGTCTAAATTAAACCAATATTCTCATGCAAACGTATCTTGTAAGTGACTATTTTATTGTATTTCTGCGTTATTGGAATCAGGATTTTAAATGCAGCTCAAAGCCATCATTTAAAAATATTTTATCTGGCAAGATGCCAGCTGCTTTGTCAGGACAAGACGAATCACACATCTCAGGTAATAAAATCTTAACCTATTTCTCTGTAAGTTATCTGTTTCTTTGCCAATTATAACATTTGGCTTTATTAACACTGAATCTGGGTGTTACATTAACTTTAGCCTGCGCTACAGTATGAAGAGAAATTGCAGAAATATTTTGGAGGTGCAAAGTTTCACTTCTGTTATTAAGAAAGTAACTGTGATTGCTTTGATGCATGCTGGCTATTTCCCAGAGCTCTTTCCAAGAGTAATGTGCATTACAGCAGCATATATGCTACTGCAATAGAGTCAGGAAATACTGCAAAACCTGAGTGACAGTATTCCTCCATGAAGAAATTCAGAACACACACACACACACAAAAAAAAGAATGAAAAGTGAAACAAGAAAAAAAATTTAAGTTTCATCGATCAAGAAGCACCAATCCATATTCAACCCCAAAGCACACTGCGTGAATTGAACTGTTACTCTGTTCAGTGGAATAACAATTTAAAAATATACAGAACTGTAATGCTGGTTGCATTTCATTTTAGTGTTATTAACAGATTCAAGACACATTTTACAGTCCAACTTGTGTATTTCAAAGCCTCTTACGCCACTTTCTTTCTCCAATAGCATCGAATACATTCACATGTTAACACAGTGCCAACAGAAAGAAGTGAGAACAATCCCAGAAACACAGGCATAAAGAAGTCCATAAATGAATTTTCTCTCGCTCACTGCTGCCAGCTAAGACTTCAGAAAAGGTTTATGAAGCAACCTCACATTACTACTAGAAATTAAACAAGAAAATAAAAAGGAGATGAATTAGCAGCATCCATCTGCACATAGGTCTGTTCCATTTGGAGAATAAACAAAACTCTTCCCTAAAATAGATGTAAACACAGCACAGCCTAACTGTTGTGGCATACAAATATAATCAAATCATTAACCTGCTTAAACATACAAGCAGCAGCAGCACAGAGTTTATATGACTGTATTTGGAGCTATTTTCTCTACAGAAACAGCAAGTGTGGTACTACACCCAGGAAAGGTACCGGAGTATTTTTTAAGAGTCGTTGCAAAGGGGAAATAAACTGCTTCCAGTTTCTCCCTCTTCTACTGCGTTTGTAAGCCTTGTGTCCTCCTCGCCCTCACCCTTGCTGGGTCACTTGTTGACAAGTATCCGAACTGCTGCTTTCTAGGCTGCATAACTGGCTGTCTTTGGATTTGAAGCTACAGAACTAGTGGCAAAAGTCAACATTTGCAGACAAAAAACTAGGGAGACCTGAGACCTAACCTCTATTTTTCACACAGATACCTTGAAAGTGCAAAGCCCAAGATACTCAGGAGTTTTCAAATCAGGTAGGATTCACCGCCTGTTTCCCACTCGCCTTAGATAAACAGGTACTAATGAGATAAGCAGTTACACCAGAGGATGCAGAGAAGGAAATGCCCAAGATCAGCTAAGCAGACAGCATAGCTCAAAACCCTTAATAAGAAGAGTATTATCTTTAATTTGGAGCAGTATCATCTGTTACTTGATACACATATACATATAAATCACAAGCCAAGGGATGCAAGACCATTACCCTGAAGTTGTTGTCATCTAAATATATGTGCAAATATGCACATATATGTGCAAAAAAAAAAAAAGTGACATCTAGGGCAGAAGTTAATCAACTAAGACTTCAATTCATTACTTTATTTTTTTTTTTTACATTAAAAAAATTACAACGTAACAAGGGTTTGAAAAGCCAAGTAAACCTGATTTCACACACGCACACGTTTGCTAAGTCACAGGGTTCAACCGCTTGAAGTGATATTTTCTGATTTTCATCAGGATATTTTATTAATCAATATACACATTAAGAGCCTCATGACAAAGCCAGACACATTTTTTTCTCCCCGATCTTTTAGATGTGCAACTGAATACGCAAAGATTCTTGTGGAACTTCCAACTTTCCTCTCAGTTACACGAGACGTAGTTTTGTTCATTTGACTGCAATTTCATTGGACGTGTCCACCCAGAAATTGTCCAGTGTTACACACCATCTCCCCCACGCAAAGTGAACATATTACATAGTATTGCACAGTTTTGTTCGCAGGGCCATAGCTAATAAATGGATCCCTTAGTAATCTCACCCACCCAATGGTATAAAACTGATGAAGCTGGAATCGAGATGCCACAAACAGTCACAAAGAAATGGAGAAGCAAGTCACTGAAAAAAAGAAACTATAGCTTCTGTAGCACGTAAACTTTATAATGCAAGATTCTTCAGCACGTTGAACTGCTTGAGGTGGGACAGATCATCAGTGCTACTGGCAAAGCAAAAGCAAGAACAGGACAATTTTAAGGCAAGTCCCAGAACAGGGAGCTATTTACTTTCTAGGCACGATTTCAAGCTATGCATCAAGGCTCCTGCTTTATCCTTTACATTATCAGTAATTTATAGAACAGTTTAACAATAATACAAAAAATAGTCTAAATCTAATTTTTAAAGAATCAACTTCTAGCTGAATTTCGTTACTTGCAGCTTTTATTTCATTACTTGCAGATTTATAAACATTTCTTAGCACTACTGTTGTTTGTCAGGCCCACATAAAGCAGTTCTAGATCTATATTGCTCTCATTTCTTGAAAGTAGTTCTGGTTGGAAAATGGTTAAATTCAAAATAATTGCTTCTATTACAGATCTTTCTACTTTTAAGCTCCGTTTTACTCGAGAAAGAGGCAACCTCCCTCACTCCTCTGATGCCTTTGTTCAGGGGATCACGAAGTTAACAGCTTTCCTTCTATGAAAAGTCTGCACAATAAAAAAGGGGCAGAGCAAGACCTTACAAAGACAACTGGTTTTAGTTAATTAACTCCAGCCTGCAGGACGTTCATTTCAATCCCACAGAGGATGATACAGTCACTGGTCCCACTTACCCCTGCACAGAGGACTAGATATAATCCTCAGACACCTACACTTAAGTTCCTCTAGAATCAATGCATTAAGAATTGGAGATGCATAACCGAGGGCAGAATTTGGCCCACAGCTGTTAGTTACAAGTGTTGTTTACTGAAGGTTTAGAACTTACCTAAATGCCATATGAGATTAATACTGCCAAACACAAGACATGCTTTTGTGAGCCTGGGAAGACATTTGGCAGGGGTGTAACAGTGCCTCTGATGTGTTATGCTGTTGTGTGCACCAGTCCTTGGAATCACTTGCATATGAGGAATGTGTGCCTGAAGTGGGACACAAGAGTACAGCTCTGTTTATTAGGACAAGCTGAACTATAAATTAAAACTGAACAAACCACTATTCCCTGAAAACTGGATTTAGAAGGCTAGGTCTCATTTGAGATCCATTTTTCACCATAATGCTCCTCCTTATGATTGACAACTGCACCTAAGTATATACTTTTTATAAAAACACACAGGTAATTCCCCAAACATTTATCAAATAAAAAGGGTTTAACAAAAACGGATAATTAATCTCATAAAATAAATTACAGTAGCATGACAACATTTGGCTTCTTTAGTGTGACCACGTGCTTTTCCCTTGTTATCTTGCTGTTAAGACCATTGCAGATCCAGTTCATGTCTCTGAAAGTTAATGAGATGTCTGTGACAAGAAACGTATAAAACTCTGCTTGCTACAAGCAAATGTCTGATATCAGTTTCACCTGGTCACAGATTATATGTAGACAGCCTTCTCTGGCCCCAAATAAATATTATATAGTATTCTTGCAAGTTCCAGCATAATTAGACTCAAACAGAAAACTCAGGTCCTCCTTTCTTTGCTCTCAGTAGAAGTCGCCTGATTCGAAATCCTGCAAAAGGATTGATCCACAAGAGTGAAGGTTGACCCCCAAAAACAGATTTCATTCCTTCCCAGCGTAGTCTCCGCTCCCATGTTGGCTTTTCACTCTTCAGTCTTTCAATCTCCTGTATATAAACAGACATGCAGTGACACACTAAGTCGGAAGTTTAGTGAAGTCTAACAGCAGTTATCAAAAATGATTACTATTTTGCGTTGTTTTAACATATAGCTAGTGAGATGATTAGTTTCTTACTGTTACTTGTTTAGTAAGGAAGAAACAAGAATAGCTGATTTAGTCCTGTGGGTGCAGGGCAGAAGACTTAGAACACAAAATGTGTACAAGAGGGTTGGTCTACCTCTACCTCTTCCCCTCTCAAAGTAAAAGACAAAATGACCAGCAAAGCTGATGTTACAGGAGAGGATCTGCAGGCAATATACCTACACTAGAAGCTGTTTATTCAGTTAATGAAACCAGACAATAAGGCTTCCAAGAAGGCTTTTGTACTGCAATTACCGAAGCTAGGCTTACTCTCCCACATGCATTATTCTGATGATTATTTTTTGTACTTCCCACTAATGAAGGCTCAATATTTACCAGTTGTTTTTCCACAGTTACTCTTCAGTACAGAAGTACACTTTTAAACAGTGTCACTGAAGAGCCACAAGATTCAAATTCCTTACGTTTCCAGTCAATTATCTGTCACAAAACATCCTCTCAAGGCTTAACACTGCAGATCTAAGGGCATGGGAGCCAAAGGTCTACACCACAGTTATACTCGAGTAAAGTATATCAAAGTAGAGGGAAGTGTGAAGGGTTGATACAGGGATAACTAGTTTAAGTGTAGACCTGAGAAAAGCAGACATTTCTCATGACACCTATCAGGAGTTTCTGATGGTTGAAAAGTCTAAGTCCAAACTGAAGTCAGAAGCTGTGCAATCTTTGTAATTTAAACCCTAATTATAAAATTTATGTCAGAAAAGCAAACAATGCAAGAACTGTTAGAATGCAAACCTCAAGAAACTATTTCAATCTTTACAACTGCAGAAAATAAAAACGATGAATTATTTCAGATTCAGGGTTTTTTCCAAAATAAGAGCCTTCCCTCCTGCAAATAAACCACCATCTAATCACATCTTCCTAGAAGAATTATTAGAGCACACAAAAACAGAGGTCTTTACCGTTTCATCATTGCATATTGAGTGGATTTGGGTGCCAAACATGACTGCAGTAAAAGTGAGAAACAGAAAACCCTCAAGGCACAAGAAGATCATCAGGATCACAGTTACAGGTGGGGAGAAGTCACTGCATTCTGTGAAAACGATATATGTAGTTATAAAAAAAACCCAAACAACCTAAAGAGCACATTCATACTGAGACATCCCCTCTTCAACAAAAACAGCAATAAAAGCTAAGCACCTGATACTCGAAACAGTATTTCACAATTAAAACAAATTTCTAATTTCTAGCACTGCGGCAGCTTAATTTGCTGCCCAAGGAAATAAAGAATTCTAAGGAAATAACAGTTTTGGCATCCATAAAGCATATGGTACCGCACTACTGCAGTGCTGCCTCAGTATTCCAAGGATATCAAATGTTTGCATGTGAAACAATTTAAGTACTCAGAACTGCACATATATAAAGATGAGAACAGCTTGAAGTTTCATGCATGACAAACACTCTAGAAACCATCACCACTGTCAGCTCTGACTTGCTAGTTAATCCAGACATGCCATTGTCATTCCATTGCTTTATTTTTATTTTTTTTTTAATTCACCAGAGTAACCAGGTTCTGATTTACAGTCGCATCTCTGGATATCCTCTGATCAGCTGATTAACTCAGAGTTAAACAAAGAGGATATGGGATAATATACAGGAAGCAGAATGTTCAAGTGAAAAAAGGACTAAGATTCCATCCATTTAATGGAATATTCAGCAAAAAACAGTCACATGGATTCCCCTGTTGCTTCAGGTACCAGGAAGAACACATGATCAACCATCTTCTGCCAAACGCACAAGATCAGAATGAGCTCAGGCATTTTGGAACATTAAGAAGTGCAAGTCAGAGGCCTAAGCAAACAACTGGGACAGATTAGGAAATTTCTTTTCTAAGGGACCCCCACAGTTGGCTCCAATAACAGAATGCAGGAGAAATTTGTTTAAGTTTCGGTTGCTGTTCACAGAACTATGGGGGGACACACAAAGCCCAGCTGGCAGTTTCAGGTAATACAGTGCTGAGGTGGTTGAGGACCAGCTACCTGTTTCCTTCCTATTACAGAGGCAGGAAATTTTTACTATGTGGGAAGGGAGTGAGAATGCCCTGGACAGCCACAGCTCTCACAGTGAATGTTTTAAAAAGAGAGAGGTAAACAGGTATGAAATATTTTCAGGACCTCACTTTAAAAATATTGAAGTCCTGTAATATTTCATACATGGGACGGAAATAGGTGGAACACTATGACTTACCCTTAATATCTGCTAGATTATGACAGTGAAAGTTAAGTATTTGCTTACCAGTCCACTGCCCTCGGACACAGGAGAAAAACTGAAACCCACACAGTATGAGCGCATGAGCTGAAATTAGGGCTATATACATCTGGAAATAAGAGAGAGTGCTTACTTTTGACTGCTGCCAGGTAGTAAACCAGACATTCCTTTCATCCAGCCTTCACCACTGCACAGCGAATATACTTTCCTATTTCAATTTGCAATTCAATACAATGATGTAAAAAAACAAATTCTAATTAAGCTTGAATCTAAAAATGCGGGCAACAATGAAAGTTTACGTGTCATTTCACTAACTGTTACTATATAAAAGACAGCAGAGTTAAGATAGTTTAAAATAACAGCACTTTACAATACTAAAATGAGTATGAGTAGAAATATCTTCCTGCTTGGAGACTATCTTGCATAGAATGGAAAAAAAACCCCACCAAAACAACAAACACCACAAAAAAATTTGTGCCCTTAAGCCATTGCTCCCTAGTAAGCACAACCAAAATCATTACAATCAAGGTAGATTCATACTGAGGTAAAGCTGCTGTTGATTTTCACTTACTGTAAACAGAACAAAAAATCTCTGATTTTTCTCTCCCACACAGTTATTCACCCACGGGCAGTGGTGATCCATCTTTCGAATACATCGTTTGCAAATACTGAAGGAAAGGAAAAGAGATTTCTGTTGAGAAACAACACTTCACATTTTAATGCAGAAACAAGGGTACCCAGTGGTCATAAGATGATGTGCTGAAATCTTTCTTGACAAACTGCAAGCAGTGATTTTACTTGCATTTTTTTAAAGAAACTAATTGCTCATTTACAACTCAGCTTTCGGTTGTTACAAAACTGACTGAACATAAGACATTCTTCACATAAGAAAAACAGTATTAATATGAGAATCATTGCATATCCAAACACAGTCAAGCAAATCCAATAACTTGTTTTAGACACTTGTGGCACTGAACGAGCAAAGTGTGTGGTTTTGTTTTTTAATTTTAGTTGTTTTTTACTTTTAAAAACCCCCTTCCCTTCTGAAGCACTTTTTTTAGACAAAGCAATTATTGCAAGTTTACAGACTTTCTAGTTGTAAATTTACTTTGGGACTCAGAAAAAAAAAATTTTACATCTTCAAGAGAGAAATTGTCGCTCTTGAGGTTTCAAGTGACCATACAATTTTGAACATATACAGTCAACATCTCAACTAAGGAACAGCTCAAAGTCACACTTCACTTCCTCAACATAAAACAAAAATATTGAAACTATAAGCAGCACTCATTCTTTGCTTACTTGTTAATAAAAACTTGAACACTACTGAGTCAAGGTTATTTCCAGAAAGAAAATTCAAATATTTCAATAACTCCAGTTTACATTCTAGGCCATATAGCACCAGAGGGTTCATCTCTCTTACATTCAGTTCCATCTGCAGCCAAACATGAACAGTTATACAAGAGAAACAGAACACTTGCAACATGTGTTGAAGTTCTTCCATAAATCAATAGCTCAAGTAATGCTGATACTTCATTTTCCTAGTTTTGTATTTAAGATAGCCACACTCTCAAAGCATTCCAGATTTTTCTGCAGAACATCCAAAATATTTATTTCAGGAGTTACAAAGCAAAAAAAAAAAAAGCCTAAAAAATGCAACCATGATTATTCAAATTCCTTTATTTTTAATGCATGCTTATTTATGTAGGTATCTGTGAGTGCTGCAGTGACAAGCTACGAAGCAAAGCTAGACGATTGTCGCTGGAGTGAGGAAAAGGGTGTGTGTGAAGGGGAAATCAATGCTCTGAGGCATAAAATAATTTTTAAGTCATCCCATATGCATGATTATAAGCTAACTCAGAAGAGGCAGAACATACTCCTGCACAGGTTTTATTAAAGAACCCCTAATCTCTCACTGCTCCTCTGAAGCCATCATATAACCCAGCCCCTACTTTCCCACTGCTTCTCGTTTAATGGACATTAAAGACGATTCATTCTCTGATGCAAATTACTTTTTAAATAGTGCCAGTTACACAGGAAAATCCCAATACCATAACTAAGCACTGTGACCATTCTCTAGTGCAGAAGAAACAGGTATCATTCAAGAGAAGGCATTCAGAAAGCTCTCCAAGAGATTTTCATTTCACAGCCTCCTACCTTTAAGTTCAGCCCTTCATTAATTTCCCGAGCTCTGGGGGAAGGTGAGCTAATTCCAGTTACCACAACCATGCAAGCCTCCTAACGCAACACAGAATACACACTGTCACTCTAAAAAGGATATTAATGTGAAGTACTGAGTAAAATCATATCCAGACTCAATCAAGCCAAACACTGGAGGATATGAGGTTGGCAGGACTCACTTTTGCTCATTCAGTATTTCTCACAAGCCCACGCAGAGCTCTCTCTCCAAGACATCAGATGTCTGGAACCCTGCCTTCATTTCTAATCTCACACCACGATTCAGTGAACACTTCCAGCCATCAAACTTACAGCAAAGCTTAAAACAGTGGTTCTGCCTTCTTCCTGTCCCCATCACTTGTATTCTACTCCTTCCCCTGCCCAAGCACAGATGTGGCAAGAGTTTGGGGAAGTCACTGTGTTACCTGCAACCTGGGACCCTTCAGTGTGAAGAACACTCACGCCTTGCACAAGAGGAAGGAGCAATCTGGGAGTGAGAACAAGCAGCTGTGGACAAAGGAAGGTCTTCTCCAGCTTGGCCCTGCTGCTGAATGCTGCTCAGGCAACTGCAGGTTCAATTAAAGTTTTGAATGCCAAAGATAACATTCAGATACGGCTAATGGCTTCAGAGAAATTGGTCTGGATACCAGAAATTCACAGGAAGACTGATGCAAACATCTCAGTGACTTGATTCTGAATAACAAATGTAGGCACTCAGAATAGGCTAGAAATAATGGCAGCTGTGCTCCATTATATAAAAACCGCATTCACTCAGGATAAGCCGCCTCTTTATGCTGAAAATGTTAACTCCTTAGTAAAATATCAGTTTAATGTATTTTGCTGAGGCTAGATATTTAGCTGTAAATAAAAGTTTGGGTTTTTTCCCCCATCGCTAATGCGTATTATGAAACTATTTTTCTTCCTTAAAAGAACTTCTGCTGCAGTGTTGCACAACAGTTTTCATAACTACATCATAAGAGTCTCTTCTGTTAATAATTTACTATTCAAAACATACACTGTGGCTTTGAGTGTAAGTATTTCCCAATAGGAACCAACTTCAATTTCCATTTTCAAGCCTCTTCTATCAGCAAATTGCCACTTTGACTCCTTGGGACCAGCCCATCCTTTTAACGTCCTTGGAGTGGGTTTGTAAGCCAACAAAAAGTTGGCAGTATAATCAAACGAACCTTTTTTCTATTCAGTGAACTTCTGCAGTGCTAAACCTATGGCAAAGAATCAGATTCTGGTAGCTGGTTTACCTGTCTATGCTGTATGTATTCAATTTTCAAGAAATTACGAAAAATTCCTTTGTTTTTCTTAAGTAAGCAGCAACTGCTATTATCATGTATCATACAAGTAACAGAAACAAAGACAATTAAACCAGATATCCAACTGCTGAGAAAAACACGACAGCGGGCATACAAAAGGATAGCACATACACTTTCAGATGTTCTGCAAAGCCAGCTATGCACTGTGCAAGCACCAAAATGCGTCCTTTGCCCTTACGTGGAACATCTCACAGCGTATTTTATTATACCAAGGCATAAAAAGTAAAACAATTCACAAGACAGGCAAAGCCAGGTCCCTAAATCAGTGGTTAGTGAAAACAAACCTTTTGTAAGCATCACAGATCTCCTTCATTGTAGACACTACCCATTCTTGCTCTAACAATAAATATAATCCAAATTCTTGCTATAAACAACGTATTTGAAGTCCCTACTTAAGTTTATTTTTATTCTTCTTCCATGAAGAAATAATTTTGTAATCGACACTGCCTTAACTGGGATCACAGGCTACTAGAACATCCAAGATAATAACTCAGTGCCAGCTGAGGATGAGGGCCCAGAGGCCCCCAAGGGACTCGGCAGGGTTTGTCTGAAGCATCGACAGCTGTTAGCCCCAGGTCTCAGAGGTGAGCGCTGCCCACGCAGAGCCATGCAGCTGCAAGGGCTCCAGGCTCTCCAGTACTCCAGCTTTTTGTGTTCATATGCAGAGTTCAACATGTGTTCATCTGGGGTCACTTCCAAATTAGTAAATCCTATCGGGACTGAAGATGTGAGAAACACTTTACAAAGACACTGGCAAAGTCTCTGCAGGAACCAGACTAAATCCGAGATGAGAAAATGAGCAAGATCCAACCTAGGTTCAGCAGAGGCTCTCGGGTGTCCCTCCAGTGCACCCCGTGAATGCAGGGCCGGGGCATGGGAACAGACCGCACAAAGCTGGTTTGGATCCCCAGAGATTAACAGCTTATATTCTGCCACAAAAAAGCAGCTGCACTGCTTCCACCCCCAGGCCCACCGAGCAAGTGGCACAGCTTTGCTCACGTAACGCTCTACCCGAGCTAATAAAGCTAGCCAGAACCCAACTTGCTGCACAGGAAGGCAGGCCTGGTACCTGCATCCAGGCAAAAAACTAACCTACAACATAGATAAACTAACTGAAGATAATCCTATACTTGACTATTTATACATGAAACTTTTCCCTTCACACTCCAGATACAAAAACCCACTCGCATCTGAGAGAAGAACAAGATTTCAGTGCCAAGGCGGAGTATTTATAATGGAAATAGCTTCTCAGCCATAACTTTCACACAGATAAGTGACATACACGGAGACATTTAATTTAGAAACCACAAATTTACAGAATAATTTGAGAGTCCTGACAAGACTTCACTCTGTTCTTTTGACGGGCACTAACTCAGAGACTTAAATTTAATACGCCTCACAATTCAATACACATCACTCCTCGCACCTAGAGAGAGCCACCAGAAACATTTACATACTTATGTAAGTCTTAATTATGCAGGCATATCTATTTTCAACTCTCACACAATAAACATTAGAAATGCATATCCACAGTGCCTGAAAACTCAAAAGATTGAGAATTAATTAAAAACGGATAAATTTACTATCTCTTCCATAACGTGTTCAGTTCAAATTATTATCACTTCCGTCCTTATTAAAACTAATCTTCAATAAGCAGAGGTACATTTAACCCACGATGCATAAAACTTTGGGAAAATAAGCTGCCAATTTACGTAACAAAATGACGCACTATGAAGACAAGACGACACAAATTAAAGTGATAGCTTAAAACTAATCTCTATTTTCTTAAATTAAGATTGCAGAGTCATTTCTTAAATCACCTTCTGTAAAAAATGCCCTTGAGATTCTTCCCCTTGCCCTGCATTATCAACAGTATGGCACAATAGTTAGAATGATGCACAGGAAAGAATATTTGCAAATCAAAAAAGGATTTAAGATACCTCAGTATGATTATTTTTTAAAAATTCCTGAGTCTCTTGCTTCTTTTCCCTCATCCACATTCATTTTTTGGCTACAGTATATTCTATTTATAAAATACTCTGCAATGTATGAACTTAAAAGTTTATTGGATACCAAAAGAAATTTGGGGGAAAAAAATTAACACGTAAGTATCAGGAAGATTATTCCAAGACTCAATATGCATAACTGCTTTAAAGAAAACTATGGCATACCTGCAGTGGTGTGCACGTTCAGGTTTGATACTACAGCACTTTGGACATTTGTAGATCACTTCTCCTGGTTTCAGTTGCAAATTATCCATGTATTCTTTAGTGGCATTTCCTTTGGGTACAGCCCCCTGAAATCATTTCAATTAAAGGAGAGAAAGCTTCTTAAATGGTATGAGAGCATTTAAAAATACATTTTATAGACTTTATACCAGTAATCTCAGGATAACTGCTGAAATAAATTCATTTATTCAAAGCTAGTCCGCCATAAGCCAGAATCATTTCCAAATGAATAAATTACTTCTGCTTGACCTCCAATTCAGTTTCATTACAGCAAGACTCATCTATGGCCAAGTATTAGCATAACTCTGAGAGAATCTACTGTCACCAGCATACATAAAATGAAGAGGAAGACATCTTTACATGCAGGTAAGAGCACTACAAGTGCAATATTTGCGGAGAAGTTACTCTGAACAAGCACTGCTAAAAGAGACGTGCTTTCTTACAGCAGCATATGTTAATTGTTGTGACATTCGATTATTAGATCAAGCCACCCACAAAAGTGAAATCTGCAACAACTGCTTGAAAAATGTAATTTCAACTCTCTGAATCCAAGATTTAGCCATCTGCCCCATGTACACAAATTTTTGATAACCAACTTTTCCTTTATACTTAAGCTTTTAGCTTGGACACTGTCAGCATGAACCACCATTGGCTTCTTTATTCTACATCTAGCATCCTCTGCTGCCCTCTGCTACTGTGAAAGTTTGTATAGCTATATGGTAAACAGCTGAGGGAATAGATCCAGGAGAAAAATAACCCATCAGGAAAAGAAATTAGTTTTTAGTGATTAGCTCTCTGAGCTGTTCAGCACCGAGCTGCATTAGCAGCTGTTTCAGCACAATGAGGAAGATGATGAACGGACAGGAATAGTAGGCAGGATTGCTTCTTCCAGTAACAATATTAACGTAGGGCCTGCCGAGAACAGAATCTGACTTTCGATTAGTAAGAAGAAAATAATGGACAATACCACTGTCACCTTGCTTATTTATAGAGCTAAAGGTTTATCTGTGACAGCAGTGATTGTGAACTGGGATGTGAAATGAAAGTGCAATGGTCTTTCTGTACCAACTCCTCCAGGCCAGCACTTACTTCACACAGGGACAGCCTTCTCCAGGTTGGCTTAAATCACCTGCAACATTCCAGAATTATTTCCTCATTCAAAAAAACCCCACTGGCAGCATCATCACTTTACACAGACACCTTAAGGAAGTTTTCAGGACAGACTTAAGAAACCAGCAGGCACTTCAGATACAATTGCAAAACACTTCTGTACTTAGGCAGAAAGTTTTTGTTGCCTATGGCCTGGAATAACAATCTTGTGTTTGTATTGCCCAAGACACAGCCCAAGTTCTGCCCCAGACGAGCTCCAGCTAAGCGGTGCTTCAAACCTGAGCCAGGTGGCCTCTGCAGGGGTACGAACCGAAAGCCAGTTTCTTGAACACTCGTTGCTGAAGTGTTTTTTGCAATGTGAACGTTCTCATTGAAGTTAATACTTTGGTGTAAACATGGTGAATTATTTCAGAGAGAACTCCTAAAGGACAAATTTATCCTGTTGCAGGTAAATATATGCTTATAAAACACATCTCACATTCACCTATTCCCCTGTCACTAAGGATCACAACTTCAAGCATCCTTTTAACATTTTGCTGATAAAATTATACTCTATTTCAAAAACATCTTTCATAGTCTCAGTTGGTCACCAATTCCTTTCAATGAAAAATCTATTTTTACACTTTAAGAGTAAATTTAATTTATATATGTTTTGAGGCAGTTTATTCCTTTTTTTTCCTTCAAGCTGAGTTTCTATCACACAATTGTGTTCCATTCTGGGAATCAGCAGGAAAGGAGTGGAAAAAAAAAGGTAGTGATTCATCTCAATTTCTATCATGCTTTATCCATAAAGAACAACACAGATCTAGAAAGACACACAGTTTTACCAGGACGTATTTTTAAGCAATCTATCCTTAAACTATTAACCTTCTTAGCTGTCACAGTCTGCACAAGTCATAACATTTTATCATTGGGTGTGGACTCCGAAGTAAATCAAAGACCTAGAAAACCATTAACTACAACACCCTTCTGTTTTTCTGAATGCTCCCATAACTTCTATATATGCTGATGCTGTCTCAAAAATCTGAAGAAAATAAATGTTTTTCACCTCACCCCTCTCTCTCCAGATATATTCCATTAAAAAAAAAAAAGTAATAGATTTTAGTACAAAATAAGCAATTTCCTGAACTCCTGAATTGAAAAGTCTGAAGAAATTAGTACTTTCAAGACCTCTTACACCTACTGTCCCAATGTGGGTTCAGCTTAAATCTCCTTTCCCACTGACTCCAAACACCTAAACACAACAATGCAGGACAATAGTTATTACTTTATGCCACTGTGTGACTGAGGTTTTTCAGCACGTCTACCTCTAAAAGTTCTTTCGTGCACCATAAATGGAAGATACATTTCAAATAATACAACAGGATGGAACTACAACTTCTTATGAAGTTTTGAAAATGTATTTGAGGAAAAAAAATACAAAAAATTGGGAGAGGAAAGACTGAAGCTTTATCAGCTTCAAGAACCTGGGTTAATATTTTACAAATAAACTGTATTGCTCATGAGCGTACCTCTCCTTTATAAATTAATTTTATACTGCCTGCCCCTCAAGTCAAAAATTATTTATAGTTTCATTAACAGAACAACAGGAAAAGTACAGGTATCATCCCTTCCCCTTGCGGGTTTTGAATCTAACACTACTTTTCCTAGCAGGAGAAGACTGGTACCACTTCTCCAAATTTCTCTGCAGACGATGAGCTACGTGAGAGAACAATCCAAGGTCAAGGAACAATCTCATACTTACTGGATCGGTTAGCATAGTTCTCAGATGCGATGACAAAGCTAGTACTGCCAAGCAGTTAAAGAGTACACCGTTGATCACAGAGTACCAAAAGTCTTTGGAAGGCAGCAACATGACAAAAGTCACTACGAAGTCTGCATAGACAACCAGAAGCCATGTCATTATAGCACAGACCATACCACAGCCATCTCGGATGAACCAAACCCTCTCTGCCATGTCGGCCTCTGAGGAAGAGGAATCGTAGCTGTCATTTTCAGCCAGAAGCGGGTGGTGCTCAACATCACGGAATCTGTGCCCTGATGACTGCATGGTTTTCTGGCCTTGCCCTGCAGGAATCAAAGATACCATTATTATGCATGAGGAAATCGGAAATAGAGGTGGCTCTCATTTTTCATTTCTGTAAGATAAAATATATCAAAGTTTAAAATAGATTACTGATTGTTTTTTTAATCTAAATCTGAATTCTGTGACTACATAGAAACCAAATGTTTCTGTAACCAAATGATACTCATTTACAAATTCTCATCAACAATTTTGTAAGCCACTTACTCAGTTTTATAATCCCGTAACCTTTTTTTTTTTTTAAAAAAAAAGTCCTTGTATTGGGTTTTCATGGCAAGGTTTTGGTAGCGAGGGGGCCTGTGGAGGCTACAGTGGCAGCTTCTGTGAGAAGCTGCTAGAAGCTTCCCCCATGTCCAACAGAGCCAAGGCCAGCCAGCTCCAGGATGGACCCACCGCTGGCCAAGCTGAGCCCATCAGCGACGCTGGTGGTGCCTCTGGGAAAATGTATTTAAGGAGGAGAAAAAAACCTGCACAACTGCAGACTGGAGAGAGGAGTGAGAACGTGTGAGAGAAACAACTCGTCAGCCACAAAGGCCGGTGAAGAAGAGGGGCAGGAGGTGCTCCAGGCGCTGAAGCACAGATTCCCCTGCAGCCCGTGGTGCAGCCCCTGGGGAGGCAGCTGTGCCCTGCACCCATGGAGGCCCACGGGGGAGCAGATCCCACCTGCAGCCCGTGGGGGACCCCACGCCAGAGCACGGGGACGACCGAAGGAGGCTGTGACCCCGTGGAGAGAGGAGCCCACGCTGGAGCAGGCTCCTGGCAGGACTTGTGACCCCGCGGGGGACCCACGCTGGAGCAGCCTGTGCCTGAAGGGCTGCAGCCCACGGGAGGGACCCACGCTGGGGCAGTTCAGGAAGAGCTGCAGCCCGTGGGAAGGGTTCACATTGGAGAAGTTCGTGGAGGACTGTCTGCTGTGGGAGGGGCCCCAGGCTGGGGCAGGAGAGGAGTGTGAGGAGTCCTCCCCCTGAGGAGGAAGGAGCAGCAGAGACAATGGGGGATGAACTGGCCACAACCCCCATCCCCCTGTGCTGCTGGGGGGCAGGAGGGAGAGAAAAATCAGGAGTGAAGTTGAGCCCAGAAAGAAGGGAAGGGTGAGGGGAAGGCATTTTAAGATTTCGTTTTTATTTCTCATTACCCTACTCTGATTTGATTGGTAACAAATTAAATTAATTTTCCCCAAGTTGAGTCTGTTTTGCTCGTGACAGTAATTGGTGAATGATCTCTCCCTGCCCTTATCTCGACCCACGAGCCTTTTTATATTTTCCCTCCCCTGTGCAGCTGAGGAGGGGAGGGTTAGATAGAGTGGCTTTGGTGGGCACCTGGTGTCAAGCCAAGGTCAATCCACCACAATCATGCAACTTCAATGCTCAACAAAGGGACTTTAGAATAGTTTCATTTCCATCTTGCTGTACTCGTAAACCATTCTTCCTCTTTTGTCAAAAATGCAACCTCTTTCTTTTATCTCACACTAAAACGGCAAAGTGTTCATTAAATTACAGCTCATGTTTCTCGGAAAACACCAAATTATGGCACCAGACTGTTGACTTTTCATAGCACTTGACTTCCAGCAACCCAGGGAAGAGCAGAAGGGAAAAACAGAATGGAAATAAAGCTGTTCTAGTATATTGTTCACAACAAAAAACGCAGTAAGTTAGAAAGCAGCTAAATTTGTTGACAAAAGTACTATTGTGTTGGAAAAACCACAAACCTGTTGCAAAGATACAATGGATAACTTACAGAACGGTCTCAGATCAGACCATACTTAAGGGAAACAAATGGTGGTGGTTAAATTAGCATGGCAGTGGATTACATGAATCAGATTTCCAAAAACACATTCATTTAATTTCATGAAAGCTCTTTTAGGGCTTTGTTGTTGTTCCAAGGTGGAACAAAACCAAGAGCTGAAACCTTAATAGTTTTCATGAAAACAGAATTATTTTCCAGACACCTCTAACAAGCAAAGATATAGAATGGCAGAACTGAAGTGTTATCAACAAACAGGAGACAAAATAAAGCTTAAACGTTATGCATCAAGAATAGCCTGCGACTTTAAAAGTATATTGTGTTCTAAAAATCATATTGATTCATGCTATTAAAGGCCATGGCTGAGAGAAACTTGAAAGCATTTATATTGATTGATGACAACCACGCAGGAGTCTCCATTTTTTCCCCTTATTAATGGTAGCCTATGACTGGTAGGAATGATGGCACTCCAATTTACATCCCAAGACCTTGAATATAGGATCACTTTGTTAGTCTAAAATGGTGCAAAGTTACCATTGCCAGGTAAAGAAACTCACTCAGAGATAGTTTTCAGATGAAACTAGGTATTTCTAAACCCTTTAAAAAACTCTCAGTTCTATCAGGAACCAGATAAACATACTCTGCCCAGTAAATCTTTCTGAATCTTAAGCCTTAATGCTGGAACTAGGCAGGAATAATACAAGACATGAAATGAGAACTACTATATGCAGACTGTAGTGCAGAGATCCCAGAGCAACAGATAAAATAGCTCGTTGAGATACAGGACACAGTTCAGCGTGGGCTACATTCTCTGCTTGTGAAACAGAACAAACTGAAACACAGCTTGTGGCTAACAAGGCAACGTTACAATTTCTACTAGTTACACTGTGTTTTCTATACACCCATTGGGGTTTTTCGCTTTGTCTTTTTTACACAAAAGTCCCCTTTCTTACCAGAATATGCCTACTAAGCCATGGATGAAGGTAGCCACATACTTGAAAAACACTTTAAAGAATAAACTTCACCCTCCTTAAAAGCAATTCAAGCTTAACCTAACCTAGATAAGGTCCTCTTTTTCAGCCACTTTAAATTATCCTAATCTTTCTAAATGTTTACAGTTAAAATTAATTTCAATAGAATTTTAGAACTTCAACAACTTGTGGTCAAGACTTGAAAAAGAAAATTCAAGTTTCATGAAGCCTATACAATTAGCAGCTAGAACATGAAGATAACTAGGCAAATCAGCTATTATTTAATCAAAAATGGGCATATAAAACTTTTAAGAAATGTTATTGTTTAACTTTGTCAAAAAAAAGGACCCACAAAAACATATGCACAGTCAACTTTCAACTAAGCCTTTAAGTATATGAAGAGCTGACAGCCAAGCAAAGTTATCACACGCACAAAATACCCAACAAACACTCTAAAGAACCAAACTTCTAAAGACGTAAGCAGCAGTACTGCAGACACAGTCAAACACAATGCATTTACATGTTGGCATTTCAGCAGAATATTTTTTTTCACTGCCAAATTCTGTTTTTCTTAACTCAAATTTAGGGTTAAATTCAACCAAATTTACAACAGCAAAAGTACTAGCGCTTCCCTTTTTTTTTTTTTAAGAATTCTTTTTTCCCCAATTCTATCTTTTTGTTCAAAAAGTCAATACGTAAGTAATTTGGAACTTTTTTTAAAAGAAAATGTCTTTTTTTTTCCCATCAAAGTTTAGAAATCCCACTCCTTCAATACATCCTGCTGCACAGATGTTTTGAAGTATCTGAGAGGAGCCAATGCATCAAAACCAACATCCCAATTGTGAAACTTCCTATAGAACATAAATCTGGAATTCCTTCTAGCTAAGGTGCAATAACTCAGGCGAAGAAATCTACAACTATTTTTCAATCAAGGCAAGTTTTCAGCTGCTCAAAACAACAAGTTACCTTAAATCAGAACAGACATCAAGATTTTGAAAAAAAAAAAAAAAGATATTTGGGTATGTCATTACAAATATGAATTTTAGATCAACTCTGCAAACAGTTCCTTCAGCATACAAATAAAATGGCACAAAATTACTGTATTCATTTTGCTTAACTGTATTAAAGACAAACAAGAAAATTTTTAGCACAACAGAAAAAAATCCCCACATACCTCACAAATATTTTTATGTTATTCTGACATCATGTCCTTCCTTTGGGCTCTCCTAGGCTATTCACATAGTTATATCTGATGTAATCTGAAAAGACATCATCAACAAACTGATTAGCAAAGCACTCTTGCTTCATCAGGAAAATAGTGTTAAGCACAAATAATATACATAGATAGTAGCACTTTGAAATATGCTGCGTGTAGTTACAGCAAACGAGATTCTGATCAAGAGGAAAAATCTCTTAGATTAAGCTATCAAAGAACAAAAAAACCCTCTAAGCAGTGTTTTGAGTAATATTGTTTCTGTCTTGTTTAATTGTTTTTTAAGATGAGTTGGATATCCAGATTTTAGCACTACAAACTAATGTATCCAAAGACTTTTTCCTTTTGGCACTCCTGTATGATTAAGAGCTGGAGTATGCAAGAAATAATAATCTCACTTGATTGTCTTCAGAGATTACAGCAAGGTTTTTGGTACCAGGTTATTAATAACGAGCATGCATGCCTACCAGTATTTTAATAATTGTTAGATAATATAGGAAAGAAAGATTGTTTTAACTCTGATTATTAGACCAAACTATGGCCAATTTAAAATAAAGAAGCTACTCATTCCAGAAGCTATTTGCAAAAGAAAACAGCCCACAATTCTGCCAAAGGGAATATGTACTTAGAAAGTTTTCTGTGTTAGAATTCCACCATATAGGCAAATAATTACCATACGACCGACGATATACAAATCAGAATAAGGACTAAAACGCTAGCATAACCCATTCTAACCATGCTTAATTTTACAATACAAATGTTTCACAAGCTTGAATACCATTCCTTCCTTTTCACAAGGACCTAACACTCAAATCCAACACAGACTGCGCAAGGTAAGAGAACGTCAGTAGATGTGCAGAAAGCGTAGAAGGTTTCCCTTTTCATAATGAAAGAAGAGGAAAAGGAAATTAATTTAGAAAACCAGGTACTTCAAAGCCTGAAAGTTTAGCAGTTAACTTTTGGAAACCATGACATGGCATTTAGAGGAGGACTGAAGCATAAAACCTTCCGTGAGATGTTTATTTGCGGAAAAGAACAGAAGAGGGACGGACCCGAATTTCTGACTGGAAAAGTTAGCGACCACATGCATGCTGCACAGAAAGTGCTGCTGCACTGGCTTCTGGCAAAATAAGTTGGGACCCCTGTTCCGCACAACGCTGACTGCCATTGCCATTCTCTCACCCAGTCCTACTGCTGCAAACGCTAACATCTGTCTGGCAATTAAATCCCCAATACGTGATCAAGGAAGATCTTCTTGCTTGGTTTTATATGGTACAGAATAAAATTACTACCTTGGAGTAAGGAATTTCAAATTTGTTTCTGACTGAAGTCGGCTAAAGAAGCACCTAGGTTTATTTCTTCAGTTGGTTTATTTTCTAGTGTTTAAAATAAGCTTTGTGACATGGAAGCTTCACTCTTTTAATTGGAAGTTTAATTTAAATTTTAATATATTTTGAGAGTAATGTAAGGATTCTGACATTTAATGATGGAATTCTTCAGTACACATGTTCAAATTTTCCCAAATCAAGGGGAATTATACCAACGCAGACCTCCCCTGGAAATAAGAAGCCTCTTGTCTTATTTAAACTCATTTATATATTCTATTGCAAGCCTAAAAGGTAATGCAAATGCTTATTATGCACATATAATTGCACAAAGCTACTGATTGCTTCCTGTTTTGCTTTATAAATAAGCTTTTATATTTTTGTTAAACAAGTTTCACAATATTGTGAATTCCACAATCACTAAGTTGTCATCCACATGGCATTTTGTGGAAGCCAAGAAAGAAACACACAAGAAGGCAGGTTGAGTGTATCACATTAATTTGCAGTGTCACCCACCCATTCTCTGCCTTGAAGATGACAAGCAATAGAAGATGACATGTTAAGGCTCTGCAGGTGAAATATTAAAGTCAGAGTCATCATTTGAAATTGTTAACAGAGAATTCATTGACAAGACAGGGACATGAACTGTTCAGTCAGTTCCCTAATCCTAAATTTAATTCTGTGCAAAATTCCAGCATTTATCGTAGCCTCACAAGTTATTGGTTTACGTGGAAGTGCCATCACAGTTCAGTTTTTATGAGAATAATAGATTTAGTCATTCTCATGTGCTTTCTCCCTCCCCTGCTCCTGTGTGTTGTTCTCCTCTCCAGCTGCCTACACCATTACCCCCTACCTTGGTCCCCTGCAAGGGGAAAAGGATCAATGTTTGAAAAGCACTTAGGACTTTATGAAAAGCTAAGCATCCCCACTGAGATGCTCACAGCTTTCCTCTAGACTATTAATTTATTTGCTTCAATGCCTGTCCTAACCAAATTTACATTGAGCCTTTGTTGTGTACTTAAAGCACAAACCTCCAGAACAAAGCATGACACTTTGATGTGTCAAGCAACAGTTTTTCATTTGACTGTTTAAAAATCTTTATCTAGCATTGGAAGATACAAATTATCCAATGTTTCATGCAAAATATAATGTGTTTGCACAGGTGATTATACTAAATCTGCTGCTGTTCTGCTCTTAGGAGTTACTTCGAATTCTCAGGTTAGGAATGTCTCATCTGACCTGCACCTAATGAAATAGAATAGTTAATAGTGAATAGTTAATGAAATAGAGACCCAAAATGCAGATATATTATTGGAATAAAAAACCCAACTCTTGAAGACGTTGCTTTATAAACTTATGATCATTGGAAAGATGGTCTTGTAAAATGACCGTGCCTAAGATGTTTTTAGTTTTCTAATGGAGCTAAAGAAGATCCACTGCAACAGCAAATTCCTCTTCTCTAAGTTTACTAGAAGGTTACCACAGGCATTAGGAAGATGAATGAAACAACCACTGTATCATGAGGCCCCTGTGCTAGTTAAATAAAAAAAAAAAAAAAGGGGCACTTCAGGGTTAAGCAGAGTCCTCTTCCCTGCTATTTTCTGAGGAAGAAAGGAAAAACGTTGTAGGAAAATATCTAACTTTTTTTTTTTAAAAACAGATATACAAATAAGAATTTATATACAGACTAAAAATCCATCAGCTGTGAAAGCTTAAATATTTTTTGGTTGCTTTTTCCTTCAAGTTATACAACGGGCAGTTCCTAAAATTCCTCATGTTTCAATTAGAACAGTAAAGAGAATGCTTTTATTTAAAAATTTCAGATTGTGTACTGATAAGTCAGTAGTTGTAGGGACACTAACAGGTACTGCACACTAACATAATAATACTGCAGCTATTATGTACACCGGATTTAAATCCTACCTAGAAAGCACAGGATCGATGGCAAATCACAATCACGGAACTGCAGTCTCATTAAAAGTTTACAGTGTAAACATTAACTTCAGTAACTGCAAAAAAATTTAAGTAAACCAAATGAGCACACCTACTATCACATCCAATTCCATGGGCAACGTGGACCATTCGCTGTGACAGATAAATAGCCATCAGATAATGTCTAGACATAATCACGCCTAATTTAGGTGAACAACCTACTTTTTATTACAGATACATGCAATCCAAACTGCAAAGCCATTTAATAAGTAAACTGTGGCTTGTTTCAACTTCTTAGGGACTGGTCTAGCAAACAACCTCATAGTAAACACATAAAACTACTCCAGTAACCACATCAACCAGTAAACCGCACTGAAAAGCCTCTAGCTCAGCCCCAGCAAGGGCCTAGCTCCGCACAAGGAGCCCTCTGCTACGTTCAAGACTGACCCTTCTCAGGAACCACAACGTATGAGAACGGCCAGAGTAGCAAGGATTCAGAAGACCCAGTCCATCATCTGCAATCCCAGTTTAGCCCTGACAGACTCAACTTTTGCTATCGGTAATTACAAAGACATATGCCCAGTGTCAAGAATGTGGGACATATGTAACACAGTGCCACACAACTCTGGAAAAAAGAGCAGCTGAAATCGCTTGTGATGGCAACCCATGGTACAATCCCAAAGTGTTGTTATCAGCTTAGCCCCAAACCTATCTCATATCCTCAGTGGCACAGCTCATCATCTCCCTAAAACCTTATTGCTTTTGCTCTAACTTAATGTATTTCTCATCATATTTATCTCATGAACTCCCTGTTTGTGCCTTGTAGTCCTTCTTTGTACTGACCCATACCTGCTGTTGCACAGGCACACAGTGACACTTTACAGTGGAAACACCTCACTGATGTGATGCTTTTTATACGCAAACACCCAGCAACATGTTCCAGAGACAGCCTTCAGGGAGTACTTATTTAACACAGTCAAGTTTCAAGTTATTGTGATGATTCTCCTTACCCTAGTCTCTTATACAGCAAGTGCCAGGCTGTAGGAAAACACTGGAATTGTTTCTTTTCAGCTTTGAAAAGAGGATGGGCTGCTTCTAAATAATCCCAGAAAAGAGATATATAGAAGTACTTAAGCATAAGCATGGATGTCTTAATAAGAAGCTGGTCATCTAATTACTTACGTCTTTATGCCAGTAGCATCTTTATAAACATCCTCAAAACCCAGCAATGAAAATTCAGGGTAAAACAAGTTATTCAAAACATCAAAACTTCAAAACTAATTTATGCATGTCTTCAGGACACACATTTATAGAAAGTATTGAAGAGCTTTGCTTTCTATCAGTGATAAACTCGATAGATCCGTGATACCAAGTCACTTTTCCATAAGCACAAAAATAACATCAGAGACGTTCAGCAAGGTATCTTTTTGGTAACAGTTCTTCCCCCACAGATGTGGAAGTCAAAGAAAATATGCTTCACAAGACTCTGGTACCCAGCAAAGATAGACATTATCTGATAAACGAAGCGTTCACTAAACTACAACTGCAAGGACAGATGCTTCTGGATTAAAGAACAACCTTTACTTGAGAGGAGGACATGAACACAGTCTACGGCTGGGCTTTTGTATCTTACCTCTTTGGGCCACAAACTCAAACTTAGATTAGACTCCAGAAAGCTAGATGTTTAAACCAGTATCAGTACTGTCAGGTGAAAACTGAAAGTTTTATTCCTTTGCCAAGAGCAACTGGATGAACCACATTCTGCTTCAAAGTTTAATTTTTCAATGCCAAGTTTTGCATTCACCACTACACACTATACCCTCACACTCAACTGAAGATAGCCTGGCTATCACATTTACTGATTGCACTGTGGTATCGGGCTGGCAAGCACATTTTTCTGTCAGTAATTAATATCCACCTGTGATTCTTCCTTCCAGGTTCCAAAAAGTAATGTCATAGATCAAAGCTGAACTATGTTCACTAGAAAATTTCAATATCGATTAAAGAAGTGCTAAAGCCTTTGTTTCAATGGTTCCTCATATCAAACACATACAAAGCCCGACACTTCCCCTATATTCTTCATCTTCAGCCTTTCAACTGCTGCAGAATTCTATCAATTTACTTCCTTAAAAGTTCTGTCTTTGTAAAAGGCATTAAAAAAATCAGATATATACGATACAAAAGACACTATGTTAAAGCAAAACCGAGAAAGTTCAGAAATGAAAAGCATTACCAATTTCTTTTAGTCACAAAGAGCTTCCAGCTATTTAATCTAAACCCACTAAAATTTCACATCAGTTTCATCTACTAATGAATCAGTGTGACTCTATCTGTAAATTTTCAAAGTCAGGGAATACCCATTTGAAAAGATCTAATGTAAGTCTGTTAATGTGAACAGTCACATTGACTTCAACCTAATTATGTCTTCAGCAAACAGTTACATCACTGTAATTCAGCACCCTGATACCATTATACAACTGTATATGTAGTGTAGAAAATAGCCACTGATTTCCCAATCCTTTTTTTGCAGCACAGATCACATATGTGCGGTGCTGTACGAATCTACCCTCTCCTTTTTCAGAGTGTGAACTATTTGCATTCCCACTTCCCGTAAGCACTGTTCTTCCCTCCTGGAGAGAAGGAAAACCAGCACCACGTAAATCAGCAAAACTCCCTAGAGTGTAGGACATCACTGCAAAGAGCGGGGTGTCAAGTGACTGCTGCTCCTTCCCCTTTCAGCTTCCCACGGCGGCAGCTGAGGCTCTACAGCCCAACCGCGCTGGGGCACAGGGACACTTCCATGCACTTGTCTCCATGGCTGCTGTCAGATGTTTTTTTTTTTTTTTTTTTTTTTAAATAACCCGAAAAGAAGCAGGCGAACAGCCGAGACCTAGTAACACCCTCTTCAGGACTGACACCGAACACCGCAAGGACGGAGGCTGACGGGGCGCGCAGCCCTCAGCCCGACCTGCCCCACGAGAGGAGGCTGATCCCCGCTAACCTTCCCCGCTCGTCCTTCACCGGGGCTTGACCGGGCCCCCGCGAGGGCCATGGGGGTAGCGCAGGGGAAGCCCGCGGCGGCGGGCGCCCCGAGGGGACCCGGCGCGGTGAGGGGACGGTGGCCCGGAGAGGGGAACGGGAGCGGATTTACCTCAGCGGCGGCGGCCCCGCTGCCCTCAGAGCTGCGGCTGGCGCCGTGCCGGCGCCGCGGTGGGCCGAGCCGGGGCCGAGCCCCCGCCGCCGGACCGCCGCCGCCACCGTGCCCGCCGCCGGTCGCTCCGCGGAGCCGAGGACTCCCGGAAGCGCGAAGGGCAGCGCCGCAGGAGGCGGAAGCCGGGCGGCCCGCACTGCGCAGGCGCCGCGCCGGGCGGGGCCGGGCCCTGGGCCGCTCTGCGCAGGCGCCGACAGGAGGAGGCGGGAGGGGGCGCGGGCCGCGCTGCGCATGCGCGCTGCCCGCGGGCCGCCCTGGGCCGGAGGGCGCGAGGCGCCTCAGGGCGCGAGGCGGGAACCCGCGACTCGCCGGCCGCTGCGGCTGGGCCGTTCCCCCCCCCCCCGCCTCGGGTGTTCAAAGACTCATCGTTTAAGGATAAAATTGCATTCGCAGGTGACCCTGGGTCACAAGCGGTCGCCGAGGGAAGATGCGGGGCCTGCTGACGGGGCGGCCTCTGCCCCGGCCTAACGTTAGCGGGGGGCCCAGCCCGCGCCCCGAGGCCGCGGTGTCACGGCTTCCCCAGGGGGTACCCCGGGCACAGCCCCGCCACCGGCACTGCAAGCCAGCAGCAGCACGTCTGCCTGCACCTGCCATAACTGAACACCCAGCCGGTGGGTTTCGCTTCAGCGCTTCCCTCGAGGGTTTTTGCTTCACACCTTTTCCTGCTCGTACTTCATCGCAGCCCCTCGCTGCTTCGCAGAGTCTCAGGAGGGTGATTTAGCACCTAAGTCGCGCCTGTTCAGTGGCCGTGTACTGAATTTGGCCAACCTAGGCTTCAACATTAGTAGTTAAATCAGACAAATTGTCTTGGATGGAAATACTACTGCGTGACACTCATTCAGAATTTTCCACAGCGCATTAGGAAAAATATACACTCGGTATGCAAAATAGCAAACCTCGCAGCGTGTGAGCTGGGGATACATCTAAAACACACGAAGATAAAAAAGCTGAAGGATGACAAAATTATGACAGCCCCGGCACGCTTCTGTATCCTCTTTTTTTTCCTTGTAGCATGAACACCATCTAGTGGGACACGGGCAGTAAGTGCATAAAGGGTTCTGTATGCCGAGAAGTACAAAAAAATACAGCTGCCTGCATGTCAATGTGTGTTTCTACTTTTTTTTATTTTTTCATTTCCTTAAGCTTCTATGCTGAAATATTAGGGACTTTAGAGAAAAACTTGGGTTTGTGTGTACTCTTCTATTTCCCAAGAGCTTGGTTTGACATACTAAAATACTCTATGCCGGTGTCTCTGCTATTCAAACAAAAGTGTGTAAACACCTATAGACACAAAATCGTAAGAGCTCATCTTTTTCTAAAACTTTCTTCTCCACGTTTTCCCTTAATACAGCTAATACGTCATTTATCCTGGAATGAAAGCAAAGAAAAACATTTTTTCTTGGGTACGTACTTAGGGGGGTGCAGTGCTGACTATAGTGAGCTGAACCCCTGGGAAAACTGAAATGCATTGCCTTCCTTTTGCTTTAATCACAGGATGGCTGAGATATGACCGTTACCCAGAAGTTACAAAGAAGTTAATTATTTGTGCTGGGTTTTGTTTGTTTGGTTTTTTTTAGCAGTAGCATCTAGACAGTCTCTGCATGTTGTCACATCCAGGCAGTCGTACACTGTAGCAGTTCCCACACATGATTTATCACTGACACCTTCTAATTCAGTGGAAGTTTTGCAATCGATTTCGGTGGAACTGATATTTTTACGTAACTTGTCACCACGGTGTAACTAGTGCGTTTGTCCACTGGATGGTGCATCGCCTATTCCTGCAGCCCTGGGGCAGCCTAAATAGTGTTAATCCTACCAGGCCGTGTGACATTGGCGAAGAGCCTATCCCCAGATGCAAATGCAGAGAGAAAAGGTGTATCGACAAAGCAGTTATTTGACAGTTTTTTAAAGAAATATCACATATAATGATACGTAACCTAAATATAGGCAGAAACCAGGGAATTCCCAGATCTGAGCTTTCTTGAAGTACAGGCGTGTCTGCGTCTCGTACTACAGATGTATGTGCCCATTATTTCTGGATTTACTTCTGAAAATCCAGTTTCATTTGCAGCTCTCAGAGGAGGGGAAGCCATGGTGCTTTTTTTTTTTTTTTTTTTTTTCTCTTGGCTTTGATTTCTGTTCAAACACTGCTAGAGAGGCTGCATAGCTTTGCACAGCAAACACGGTGCTTGCTGCAGTGCAAAGATCTTGAGAACCAGTTTGGGCTTCAAGGCTACACTCAAACTGATTTTGCAGGCCTTTGAATTTCTGAGGGTGCCAAAATATTTTTTTCTGATGGAATATAGTCCTAACATACCCATTCCCTTTGCCAGGCAGCTGGATTTAAAAGAGGCAGCGCTGTCTGAAGTGTTCACTACTCAATGAGAAGTTTGATGGCCAATATTGCAGATGCTTAAGAGCAAGTTAGCAAATTTATGCTAACCAGAATTTCTTAAATTCAGCTTGCTTTGTTCTCCGCATTTCTAGCACTGTGTATCCGTTCCTTGTTTCCTCCTGAACTTAAAATCAGTTGAGTATTTTCCTCCCCACATTTTTGCTAAGCGTGTGGAGCAGATCTTAGACTTGGTTTAATATGCACAGCATTGGTTTTGCCATGCTAAAAACATTACCAGACATGTCAGGACTTTGGTTCTTTGAGTTCTGCTGGTTTGGAACCCATTTCCACAGCCAACAATCTTGCCAAGATAAATTGTTTGCCAGAGATAACTTCAAACCCTCAAACAAATTACCTAAGAAATGTTGAAACATAATGCTGCACGGAGCAAATTGTTTCCATGCTTCCTGTCCTCGTAGGAAGGAACGGAGCTTATCTCTGGTACAGATTCCGCAGAGACAGGCACAACACCTTCACTGATGCGTTGTTTAGGCGATGGAAGTTTTTGAATACTTCACCTATCAGAGGAACGTATGAAATATTCATGCCCCATTTACCCTCCCCTCAGAAAAGCAAATACTGAAATACAAATGATTTCCATAAGGACTCCAACAGTTTGGCAAAGGGCAGTAAAGCTGCTCATGGGATGCATTAGGGGAGAAAAAAAAAAGGAAGTTTATGAGAATATGTCATCTGCCATAGGCGCTTACATCTCAGGCAGACTGGAGCTGCTGAGGGTTTAATTATGCGCATGTTTGTAAAGTCCCAAAGGTTTGTCATTTGTGTGGCTCTTTCCCCATTGACTATTGCTTTGTGTCAATACTGTGTTTAAATTTTAACTAAAAAGAAAAGCCGTTTTTCATAATCCATTCCCCTTGCAGCCTTCCTCTGGACTGAACTATATCCACTGTGCTGCAGGTGCAGGGTGATAACATTGTGACGCATCTCCTATTTTTAGACCATTTTCAGTCCCTCCACGACACAATCTGAAGCAACAAAACAACCTATTATCTGTCTGGCTCTCTGCCTACTCTGTGTGGTTGACTTCAAGACATTCTTCTTGAATATTAACTGAAAAAATGGCAATTTACAGAAATAAATTTCTGAACCTCATTGTCTTAATCTCTGGTGCCTTCTGCTTTTTAGTTCCTGCCCTTCTGCTTTTGATTTGGTGTGGTCCATGGATGGCAATAAAGCAATACAGAACAATCTCAGAAAAGGGAAACTGTGTAAAAATAAGGAAGCTTTTTAAAAGGTAAAAGGAACATCTAAGACACTGAAATCTTTTGAAGGACGTGATCATAGAGGCAGAGTACGTGCACATCGGTACCAGAATAGACTAGATAAAGGGCGAAAAGAAGCAGCAGAGCTAAGAAGGTTATTAAAAATTAGTTTCATTCAGAGAAGAAAATCGGAAGAACCATAAGCACTGATCCGTTAAACCACAGCAGAGGTAAAACCAAATTGAGGGACAACTGAGATGAAGCATAAAGATGTTCCAAAAATGCTTTTTCAAGTAATAGAATGTCCGCTGAGAAGTCTGCAGAGCTAACAGGGAGTCAATACACTCCAAAGGCAAAAAAGAGCACAGCTGAGAGTCCAAAGCGCGATCAGCCACGCGGAGGTAGGGTTGGGTTTGGTTTAGTGTAGGGAAATGAGACTAATGCTTACTAATTACAAAAGGAATAAAAAGTTCTATTGTGCAGCCAGCCAAAAGCCTTCAAAAATGCAGCTTCTACCAGTGGTACCTGCAAGAAATGCTGAAGGGATGCCCACTGCGGATTTTTTTTGTGTGTGCCTTGGGTGAAATGGGCTGCCAAGCCTCTTCCCTGCCCGTCGGCTGGAGCTAGCAGCGGGGGCAAGCGAAGGACCCACTTGGGCTGAGAGCCCAATAAACCAGGGTCAGAAATCATCAGCGGGACCTGCGATCCGAATCAAAGACCTGGGCACGTCCACAACCTGCCGCCTCGGGAAAGAGCCGCCGATATCGGCCTCACACCCCGCGACAGCCCCAGGGGGGAGACCCCAAAGCCACCTCTCCTGCACCGCAAGACTTAACCCGGAGGATTTCCGAGAAACTTGGCTGTGCCCTTCCAGGGGAACTGCCTGAGCTGCCCTTTTGAGCGCTTCCATACAGCAGGGTGAAACCACGTTTCTCGGGAGAAAAATTAAAAAAAAAAAATTTTAAAAAAAATTTAAAAATAAATTAAAAAAAAAGAGTAAATGCGACTTCCCAGGGTGACCTCAGCGCTCCGGCAGCCGGGACAAAACCTCTCGCGGAAATGACCGCGACCGGCCCCGGGACACCGCGGGGAGCGGCCCCCAGGCGGGGTTTGGCACCGCTCCGCGCCCGCTCCGCGCCGCTCCGCACCGCTCCGCGCCGGCATGGCGGGGCTGCTGGCGCTGCTGGCGCTGCTGGCGCTGCTCGGGGCGCGGCGGGCGGCCCCCCCCGGCGCCTGGGCCCCGCTGAAGCGCTGGGCCCTGGGCTGCCTCCTGCTCTTCCACGGCGCCTGGAGGCAGCGGGCGGCCGGCGGAGGGGCCGCAGAGCCCCGGCGCCCGCGCCCGCTCCGCCCCGACCCCCACGTGAGTGTCCCAACGCCACCCCCGGCACCCCACCCCACCCCAAGCCTGGGATCCCCTTCCCCGGGACACCCTTCTGCCACAGTCCCTTCCCTGGAACCCCCATCTCCCTGTGCCCCCTGGACCCCCCTGCGCCCCCGGGACTGTCCTGTGCCCCCGGGACCCCATCCCTAGCATCCCCCCCCCCCCCCCCCCCCCCCCCCGATCCCCGGAACCCCCATCCCCTGGGACCCACACCACCTCCACCTGCAGAACCCACATTCCTCAGGGACCTGCACCCCAGCACCTTGCATCCCCCTGGGACCTGCATCCCTCAGGTACCCCCATCCCCTGCATCCTGGTGCCTGGCACCCCCCACCACCCATCCCCTGACACCTCAGGACCCCCATCCTTTCCCCTCCCCTTCAACACATCCCAGAGAGGGCAGGTTGGGGATGTCACCTTGGCTGTCCCTCGCAGGGAGAAGGGTTACCTCTGATCAGACCACCTGATGTCGATGAGAAAAAGCAGACACACCATGGGACACAGAAGCCTTTTACTTTAGCACACTTGGTGAATTGAATCTTAAGTTTCCAGGTGTACTTCTCTGCTTCATAAGTAATAAACCCCCCATCTACAACCTGTACCTTGCGTGTGTCCGTGTACCATCCTGTCAGAATACTCACTGTGCCCAACAGGGAGCTTTGGGTAGGCTTTGCTGTATTTTTGGTGCGAGGGGGTAGTGGAAAGGCTGATGAGACAGGATTTCCCTCGGTTTTCCTTGCCTCATCGAGATTCAGCGTGCAGATGCCAGCTGAGATTCTGGATCCTAAGTAATTTCTGTGAAAAATCAACTCCTTGCTAACATTTCCTGGAGCCTTCTGGGAATCCTTAAGTCATGTTATTTAACAAATGCATTGAGGTTTCTGCTTCGCCTTTAAAAAAAACCAGCTGTTTTCTCTAGCTCCTCCTTTCTACTCATTAAGCTGCTTCTTGGAGCGTTTTGAAGTGTTTTGCCAATCTCAACCAGATTTGATAAGGCAGGAGTGACACCATCTTCCAAATCAAACTGACATCCGAGGTGGTTTGAGATATAGCCAAGGGGTCTGTGCTTTCCTCTCTGCTCCTCCAAGCAGCAACGCTGGTGCAACACTTACAAGAGAGGTCTAAAAACGGATCTGGAAAATACTTCCAGAAATTATGTCTCTGAATTTTTATATTGGCACCCTGTAGTCTCGCTCTGTGTGTATTTCTAGACTTTACCCTCAAAATCCCCCCTTATCTGTATGCATAAGGGCAATAATAATCTGACTTCGGTATATTTTTTTTGCACTTTACGATGGATAGTTTTTCAGGAGAACTACATCCATGCCCAAAAATGCATTCATAAATCTTAATTTTCATCTTCCAGCTTGTAAAACTTCACTTTGAGTGAGTTCTGCACAAATACGGGGAAATGTACATCTGAAATTGAAGTTGTGGACTTCTGTGCCTAATGGTTTTTGAGATTTGTGGTGTTAACTGGCCCTACACCAGCCCAACTGCTAATCATGTTAGTAAAGTGCTGAGTTTCCTATGATTTACTTCTCTCCTGTTCCTTTTTCCTTTTTAGTTCTATGTTTCTCCTAAGTGTAAGTTGTCCTACATACAATCTGTAGCTAGATGGGGAAACGGCTTGATTGTGCCTCAATTTCATCCTCACAGACACTCTTTTTGAGCACACATTTCGCAAAGATTTTATTTTATTGCCAAATAATCATCTTCATTCAGGATAATATTTCACCTTGGCTATCATGCAGTAATTAGCTTCCCTATTCCCTCTCTAAAACTGCTTCTCATCTGCTCCCTCTCTGCTTTCTGTGTCTGCCCTGATGAGGAAACAGGCAAACAAGAAAGGAGAAACGCCTTTGTCTCAACGAACGATGTGACTGTTGTACACTAGATTGACTAAACGTCGTGGATCTCCATCATTTTCTGAGCACGTGGACTTTCCTGTCTCATGAATGAGGCTTCACTGCTGCTAGCAAAACTCTCTGACTGTTTGCTGGTGTGCCTGCTATTGAATATAAAAAGTGAAAGTAAAATCTGATTCCTGAGAAGAAGCCTACGGAAAACCAAGAATTACTCACCTTCTCCCCCTCCTTTCCTGCCTCCAGCTGGAGCTGAAATCCATTTCCCTTTCCCTAGGCGCTCGATTCAGTTTACTTCACCGGCTTTGCAGAGACCAACAAGACCTTTGTGATTGCTCGTCTTGCAAAACGTCCCGATGGGATCTGTGAGATGTGGCTCTTCCTGAGGGTGGATGGAATTGGAGAGTTTGAAGTAAGTGGTGGATGTGGGATGACATTCAAGAGCAGTGCTGAGCTCCTGTCTTGAACCCATATTAGGATCTCAAGCGAAAATTAACATTCTCTGCCTCATCACCACATTAACACCAGTGCCGAGTCTAAAGGCAGTGGTAGAACTGGTCAGATTGCTGGTTATGTGTAATTTTTTGTAGTAGGTATCTAACACTCATTCCCTTTTTCCCGTAATGTGTCTAAAAAATGTCTTGTTAAGTCTCCCAGTCAGAATTTGATCATTCTGTCCTTCTGATGATGTGCCACACATGGTTAATAAGTTACGTTGTTTGGTTATGGTGGATTTTTTTCCCATTTTTTAATGAGTGAATGGTATAAAAACCATTGTGGAATTGCCTTTTTCAAAGAGAAAGGAAAGCTTTTAGGGAGTTCTATGTACATCTGCCTCATTCTTGCTAAAAAGAAAACTATTAATCATATATTTTGCCTGTGGATTTTCTTTTTTGTTAATAGCTGACTATATGGTAAAGAAGGAGGGAAGATCTCACACAAATCCCATTGCACTCAACTACCTTTACGTTCACAAATTTGTTTTGCTAAGTAGCAGCCATGACCAGAAAAAGCAGCAGGCATCCTATTTGCAGAAAAAAGAAAAAAAAAAGAGAGGATTGATGTACATTATTTTGTTTTCTAGTAATATTTAGTATAATGATACTACTTTCTGACTGTTACTTAGAACTGCCAGCCAAAGTCAGGACCTTCTTGGATCCTTCCCTACAGCAACAAGCATAAGCTCTCTTTTAGAAAGGTGGCAGATTTAAGAAATGACACATTTTTAAAAGAGCAGCTGAAGAGTTTTGGGAGCTTGAATGCACTGGAAATTTAAATCAGTTTAGAGTTTCATCAAATTCAGTCTAAAAATAAATTTAACCCCAAAGCCCTGCATCAGCTTGGCTGTAAGCCTGACAGAGTTACTAGCCTAAGGAGCTGAGCTCTTGCAGTGACCTCCCTTCACCCAAGTAATTCAGGTGTATTATCTGAAACAATAACGTGTTATCTTATAACTCAGGTATTTTAGATGTAATTTTCCCCCTCTAATAATCCGTTTACCAGAAATCAAGTAGAACTGAAAAGCCAATTCCAATAAATGTTCCTCCTGCAGAGGACCATCACAGCAGGAATTCACTGATGTTGCATCCTCATAATTGAATTAAGCAAATGTTTTCCCAAAATGTCTTTTTAGCACCCACAACATCCAAACATGATGGTGAGTGATGAATCTGAAGAGATCTGGAGTGGAGGAGGACTCACTATTGAATACTTAGAGCCCCAAACACGCTGGAAAATAAGTTTTGATGGATTACTCAGGTTTGCAGCACTCTATAGTTTCATTTATCTCCACTTAAGACCATGGCTTTTTGAACACTATCTGGAAATATATTTAACTGACCTGAACCAAAAACTATTTGGTAACAACAGCCCGCATTGATTTTTATGGAATGAAAATACAGCTACTCCTACCTTAGCACACAAGAGTGTCATTCTTCCGCGGTGTCTCCCATTGCATCCATTTTTGAACATGTAAGAAACATTTTGCTGTTTATTTAGAGTGGTAGAAAATTCTAGTGCTTTGCCTTACAGAAAAGGGCCGTACCGACAGCAGTGGAGTGAAGAGGAAGGCGAACTTGTACCAGTTAAATTCTCTTTCCAGTAAGAGTGTTTCCCATTTGCTTCGTAGAGTGAGTTCATGGTTAGAGATTTGGTTACTGTTTTCAAAAGGTTATGTTCGCAGAGTAACACATGAAGCCCTTGCCTCTGCTTTCTCTTTCTGTTTATGGACTCTATTGGTCTGATAAAAATTATTTCCTGTCAAAGTAGCTCAGCATTTCCAGAGTTAAAGCTGCATTTGTGCCTCTAAACAGACCACATGAGAGAAAGCAGCACGTTTTTGCTTGTGGCTCTGTCCTGCCAGCTTCCCTTCCTAGGTAATCCGTTGACTCTTGCAGGCCGTTGTTGCTCATCTTGGTTTCCTTTTGTTTGCTCCCTTGAAAAGTAATAACATATTTAAAATGAAAAAAATCAGAATTTTCCAATAATGGTAAAACACAAAGATTGCCCCTGTCAGAGTAGTAAGCGCACAACTTGGCCTGGTATGACTTGAAAGCCAATAACGTCTGTTATTTTTTTCCCTCTCTTTTTCCTAGTTGGGAGAACTTCACAGAAATCTTTAACTTCAGTGTTGACAGCCACCCCAGCACTTTTGCACGTGCTTTTGCCCAGGAACCATGGACCATCGAGTTCTTCCAAAGGGTCAAAAAGTGAGAGGCAAGATTAATTTCTTCTAGAGTTAATAGTAATTTTTCTACAGATCTTTTCAAGGTTTGTTGTGTGTTGTTATAGGTGATTTTAGAAGCTGGGTTTAATTTGAAGTGAGCTGATAAAGGACATGCCACTGTCAGGTATCTCTTGGTTTCATTACCACACCAGACCTGGCAGCCTCTAGGGAGGATCCTGCACACAGACTTTGTCTTCCTGACGTGTGGGTGGAGGGACCTCCCCACAATTTTCATCTGCAGAAATTGAGCATTAGAAATATTTCTTATTCTGTCTTATTTTCATTGCTAACAACCTGATTTAGGCTGCTTCCATAGTCAATGATGCAGGTGTATCTAAGCAGTGGATCAAATATAATTGTGTGAAAGAAGGGCTAAATTTGGTGTTTTAAGTACTACAGAACCTTTGGAGAGCTGAAAATACAGCAAGAAAATATGAGTATCAATAGTGTCTTGTCTAAATACAAGCAGAAAACATATATACCAATAGTGTGTTGTCTTTGGTGATACCGACTGACTTCTAAGCAGCAACTGCCTGGTAGTAAAGGCAGTACATTTTCTCAAACAAAGGGCATTTTTATAGTCTGCCAGGGTGGGAATTTGTTGCTATAGATTAGACATTTGTTGCTATAGAGTAGACATTACGTAGCAATAACTGGGAAATGTAAAAGTGTTTGCTAATGTGTAAAATCTGGCATAGCCATGTTCCAGATGCCCTGAAATCTCTCCTTCATTTTGGGATATAAGTCTATCAGGTTGGCATTAGAGCTGCCTTGATTTTTACCTTGCTGTTTTTTGCCTGTCAATTCACTCTTTTCTCTCTCCCAGACAAAGGGAACAACATTTCCGACATGAGCAGTGGGGCCAGTCTGTTGGTGAAATAGAAATAAAAAATCATGACAAAACTGCACTTTCCCTCAAAGGTGTTCGGAGCCACTCTTATGGTAACAGCACCAGAAACAATTCGCTCTCTTGGTTACCTTCACTATAGCTGGTACTGGCAGGACAGTGGGACTTTGTCTTTAAAAATTGTCTTTAAAAAGATTGTCTTTAAAAATAACCGATTTCATGACTGGGCGTGAAGTTAAGACATTTCAGAGGAAGTCCATTACTGTTTTGGGGACAGGCGTGTGCTTATTATGTTGTCAATTACTGGATATTTCTTTATCCAAAGTTAATGTCAAGTCAGGTACTATTAGTTCACATTTTCCAGCAATGGTGAACTTTAGGCCGGGTGATTGTGTTCTTTTTTGCAGGTATCAGGGACTGGTCTGAGATTTACCGTTATGTCATGATTTTGGCACACTTTGAGGTAGGTATTAACATGCTGCTTAACCATGAAAATGGAGTTGTTTCTGAGCTTGTCAGTCATATTTAAATAACCAGAAATAAGGCATTGGGAGCATCCATGGTGTGCAATCAGTCAGAAGCACTAACCGGTGCCATCATTAGCACATACCAGTGGGAGCAGCTCTCAGAAGCAGAGCCCCGTGTGTAAAAACTGATATTTTGCTACACTGGATGAACCAAAAGTTGTTTTGATAACTTGAAACTGTTTGGTTTGGCTTTTAAAAGAAAAATTAGATAGGCAGCTTTACAGGACAGCTTCTCAGCTGCTGCAGATACCCAGCGCTCAGTGGGGTTGGTGCAGTGCTGATTCACACTAATTGAGAGCCTGAGGTGTTTGAAGGCATCCTAAGCCTTCATGACAGCAGTCAGCAAATATTTCTGCCTGTGCTGAGCTCTAATTCTCTGCTTTGCCATTGTGGCTGTGCTGGAGGAGAGTCAGCGCTGGGGCTGCTGGGAGCACACAGCCTGGGGAAATGCTGAATGCTGGCTTTACAAGCTGGCATGCAACCTGAACAGATGCTCCTGAAAAGACATTTCCTTTGCCAACACAGGCATAAAGAAATCTAAACCCTCCATTATAGGCAGCATCACTGGAGTTAAGACGGAATTCAGAATAAAAGTTCTTTTCCTGAATATGTGCTGACTGGCACAAAAACACACCTTGCAAAATCCCACGTGTGTGCAGATCCAGTAGCTGCTGTGATTTAACATCTGCCCGTGTACCTTTTAATAAGGCTGTGCTTTTGTGCTGTGATGTGTATAATCAAGTACTAACCTCTCCCTTTTCTTCCTAGTTATTCAGGACTCAAAATAACTGTGTCTCTTCCCCTCCTAATTAAAAGCCATCTGACTGTTAGAAGCAATTAAAATGTATCACTGATTGAAGTTTTGAGTCCTCATACCCCAAGTGTCTGTACATATATAACATCACAGCGTAGGCTTGTATTTGCCTCAGAGCAGCCCAAGGGAAGCATGAAGGGATTCAGACTTAAGGGTGGAAGAGAAATGAATAAAAACATGAGATTCCAGTTCCTTCTTATTTAACATTTTTCCTGTATGCTGCTCTCAGGCATAGAATAATACAGGCTAGAAGAGATGTCTGGTCAAAGCAGGGCCAACTTTGATAGGTTGCCCATCAGTTTTGAACATGGCTAGCTGACATCTCTGCAAGTATTGTTCCCCTCCTCCTTTTATGCCTGCTTGCTGTGGACTTTCTGTTGTCCTTAATGTCCTTCATTTGTCCTTAACGTGTTTGGTTTATATTTTTGGACTCTTGTTTGCAGCCAGATTTTCATGGAAGATGTACTGAGAAGATTTAAAAGTATAAAGCTATAGCACACTGCTTAACCTGAGTTGTATCTACTGTCTTCTTGGTCAAGTCAGTGTATGACCCACAGAAACGAGTCCGCACAAATTACACTGCTTTTTCTTTGTCACTCTCTTACAGGATGGGACTGCGGCACATTTAACAGTTATTAATATGCCAGCTACCACAACTAAGTAAGTAACCAAGAAAGTTTATGCCGCTAAAAACGTATGTCTTAAAGGCGTCAGAAGTTGCTCTGCAGGATGCCTATATGCACATTCTTGCTTTGAACCTGTACAGCCCTATATTCATCTACCCCCTCTTGCTCCCCATTCCCTCCACCCAATTTTCCATTTGCAGTTAGTCACAAGGACAACTTTTACCTTCAATTACTTCCTTTCCATTCAGTAACTGGCTGATGCAGCTGACTGTCTTCCTTTCCGGATGATTTAGCGGTACAAATTGAGCACTCCCAGCTATTTAAGGAGTTTGTGTCCACCTGTGGTGGGGCACTATGCAGGGAGTCCTGCCTTGCTGACCGGTGCTCTCTGCATCCCAAAGCTTAAAGACGAGAGTTCATGGCCCTGTGACCAAGTGGAACCAAGTGACCTCCCTCTCCCACCTGCCCACCACCACAACCCATCCTGCAAGCCTCATCTTTCCTGCGTGCGTGGCTTCCCCCACTCACCATTTGCAGTACCCCACAATACAACCTTTTTTATTTATTCCTGCTGCTTTCCAGGGATGGAGGCCATGCCCAGTGTTAAGCTCCCGCAGAAGGCCAATGTGCCGGTCTATTTGAGTTTTGATTGAACTTTAAATCTGCTCCATTTCTTTCCCCTTCAGCCTCACTGTAGGTTATGTCTTTTTCCCCGATGGGAGGAAGGCTGGCATTGAGTGGTCCAACGCCTCGCTGGCCGAGATGGCTGATGATGGTGTTATCAAGGATGAATACGGAATCAGTTTTACTGCCGGTAATATCTGCCTTAGCTTTTTGGCATGCAGCTAATTTAGTGGAGGAAAGACTGTTCAGTGGAATTCCATGTGATCCTTGGAGCAAATCTGAAAGCTAAATGCATCATCTTACAGCCTGAGAAATTTAATTCTGGGCTTAAGTCATATGTGTAGTGTGTCATCGGTGAAACGCTGTGTGCCCACTGCAAGATCAGGGCCTCAGGCAGCTGGATCCGAGGGAGCGTTACAGTTTCTATTTGTGGTGACTGTTCCTCATGCTAATCTAGATAATTGATGTGTTTTTTGCTTTTTTTGTGTGTGTCAAAACATATGTTACGAGGTGGATTCAGCTGCTCTGGAAATACAGCTCGATCAAAGATTTTACTTAATTTACAAAGCAGGCAGGAAAACTCTTGCTCTTTAGAAAAGCCTGAGCAGAAACCATATGCAAAAATAAAGATCTTGGGATTTTTCGAGATAAAATACTACTGAAGGTTGGAGACATTCTTCCTTTTTTACTTTTATCAAAGGTGGCAAGTACTTTGATGTTGCTGCAACCCTGGATAAGCAGGCTTGCCCCGTGGTGTATAACGGCCTGACTGGACGTGGCGTTTTCCACGAGTGCATTGCAGACTTCCAACTGAACGGGTTAACGCAAGGCTGGGGCTTGGTTGAATTTTATTACAGGTAAAATAACGAGAGGCAAGAAGAGGTAAAGAATTCCCATCTTCCTATACTGTGGCTACAGCTGCATAGATATTTGAGGCATAAATGAACAGATTTTGTATCTGATATAAAGAAATGTTGTTCATTTCGTGCTTAACGCAGTTATTAAATTGACAAACACTCCACATATTATTTGAAAAAGAATGATTGTGCAAGAACTTCATACAGGCAGACAAACCATGGGTACTTTTGCAGTTGTTTGTTATACAGGTTTATGTAGAATTTTATAGGTTTATAGGTCCATATAGGTTTATGAGTTGGTGGATGGTCCATTCTGGAGACTGTCTTATTTAGGCAATCTGTTACATTATAAAAGTAATAAGTCCTCTACCCCAAACAGCAGGTTAACCTTTTACACAGTAAAATTTGCTCACGTGAGTATTTGTCAGACTAGAGGGCAGAACAGATAAATGTTCAGAAAATCAATACAAGAACGTCTCTTCTAGAGGAAAGGATTATATCGACAAAATATGTGCTTCTCAGTGAAGTGAGCTTTCTCCTGCCACGTGATTGTCACAGTCTTTTACTGGAGCTTTTTCCCTATTGAGTCTTTTCTCTCATGAAAAAAAAAAGGCAAGTTTGGTTGTTTACATTTGGTTTGCTTTTTTAAAATAAACACTAATTCTTGGCTGTCAGAAGAAATACCATAGATGACTTTCAGGAAATTGAGAGCTCAGCTTCTTCTGAAAACCAGACACATTTAAAACACATAAAATAGGCCGCTAAACTGCAAAATGCCCGCTGAGTGAACTTGAAAACCGTGGCCTGTAGCTGCTGCCAGTTCCTACTCCACTCCCTTTACTGACTGTCAAAACCTGCACAGTGGAGAAAATGTCCCAGCATGGAAAAATCTCAGCTAAACCCCAAACAAGGCACTTTCTGCAAGTCTGGACAGTCCTGGACATTTCTAGATCTGCCCCAGGAAGGCTTAATTTGGCAATGCTGACAAAATTCCCCTAGGCTCCCATGTCATATCTGCTTCCAAATCAAAACCATGTTAGAAATTAAAGGGTGGGTGTCTGGTTCTTCCCCCTCGCCGCAGGACGCCAACTCAGCATCGCTGCTCTTCTTACAGGGACGAAGCTGCCCAGCTGGTTCCGAATTTGCATCTCGGTTCAAAAGCCAAAGGACCTGACCTTTCCTCTTGGCATCCTGCGACCGACAGCTCTCCCCTGTGAGCATTTGCAAGCTTGTCCCAGTGATGTTAGCGAACAGCAGCTTTCAAAGAAAAAAAAAAAAAAAATTCCCTGCATAATGCACAGTTTTGAATGTGGAACTCACAGTCACAGGATGCTGTGGAGGGTATAAAGGGATTTGGAGAGAAATGAGATACATTTTTAGTTGTGTGGCTCTTAGTGGTTGCTAACCATGGTGGTCTGGAGGCAATTGAAAGGAAACCTCTGAACAGCTGATTGCAGGAGGAGTGCACTAGGAGGGATCACACTATGATCTATAAATACTATCTAATATCTATAATATAATATCTATGTGATATTTTTCCTAAACTGCCAGCTGCTCCCCACCATGAAGACCAGGACACTGGGCTGTGTGGATCTCTGACTCAATTCAGCAGTTCCTCTGTTCTTTCAGATTTGGTTTTGAAATAAAAGCTCTATCTTTCCAAACTCGCTGGTTGTTATAGTCATTAAAACAGGAGAAAAATCTATTACAGGAAACTACGCCGATTTGATTGTCTCGTTATGACTATATGAGAGCTGAACTGGAAAAAGTAGAAGGCACATCTAAATGAGGTGTCCTCTAGGAGTAGCATTAAGGGACAATGAAATAAATGGTGCAAACACATTTTTCCCCTTGCCTGAAGGAAAGTCAGGGTCTGGTAGTCCGGTTCAGAAAATGATCTGAATTTCTCATCATTGACTTGAAGTGAGATGCCATGTTATTCACAACATCCATGTTAGTCACTGATAGCTGCTGGCCCGAGGTAGCCTGCAGTGTATTCCCTACCTAGATACACCTTGCCATTAAGTACTGAAAATTAAATACACTTACGATATGTCAAGAAAAAGTAGTTATGTGGAAAATCTGAAGGAATTAAGAAAAGATTCTTCGTTCTCTGTACCAGGCAGCAACGCCATGCAACTGCTGGGAGCATCATAATGACATGTTAAATAGTACCTCCACTCCAATTAATAAAGTAGTAAAATCTGGGTGCATATATATATATTTTTATAATCTCTGCTTAGGTTGACATTGGAGGAGACTAGTAGACTTCAAAGACGACTTTCTCCTTTCTGACATAGTTCTTATTACTGTAGCAGCGTGATATGCAGAATAGGGCCATGAATGTAAAACTATTCAGCCTGTATACATCACGGCAATGACTGCATGTTCAAATTTGGGATGCATTACTGAACAAGCCTGGGATGATGCAAGCAACAGCCTGATCTGATGTAACAGGCTGATTTTACCAGCTGTCCCTTCTGCAGCTGTGCAGTAGGGTAGAGACATTCCTACTCCCTCTTCTATAATATTGTCCCTGTTCTGCATTTGTGCCTCTGAGCTGAACCCCGCCGAACACAGATCTGTGATGCGAGTGCCATGCCCCTCCTAGCACCCCAAACCGTCAGCTGTATGCGTGAAGCAGACATATGATTGCATTTCTTTTTGGGTAGTCATTGATTAAGAGCTTTGGATTTTAGCTGGACTTGTATAAATACTTCTCTGGTTACAGAGGCATTAAGGAACTCATTCTTGTAAGTCTTGCACAAACTTAAAGATGTCTTAAATCTGTCTGTGCATTGGTAGTCTCGATGCACTGAAACAGGGAGCTTCTAAATTTCTTGAGACAATGATAGTTTGACAGAAGGGAAGGCCTTATGCCTCTTTTTACACATAAGAAATCAGTCAAATAGGTAATTTTAGAAAGGTTAGAAAAATAACTATGTTATACATCACAGTTTGTCCTTCCTAAGTATGTGGCTTGTTTTGCTATGATCTCAGGAACATCTGTTCCTTTTTTTTTTTTTTTTTCTTGAAGTCTAGAACATTAACATTTAGAAGAAGGAGTACAGGCACATAGTCAGACAAGGTCTTTGGAGGTGTTGGAGAATGTAGACAATGAGAAAAATTGTTAATTATTACCCTGGAATGATAGTTCAAGAAATTGCTGGAAAAAAAATTATCTGTCTGGGCCAAAAATTAGAATTCCATCCCATCAAGAAAGTTATTGGACTGGCTGTTTCTGACTCACAGAAACGGGGCTACAGCTAGGGATGCTGTGGGGCAAATAGCAGCTATCTCCCCCAAATTGTAGTCTCTGAAGTTCATGTTTCTGCAGTGGAGGAGGCAGAGGAGGATGACGTAGCCTTCCTCACTCTCCTTTTGTCCTCTTTACTTGTTTCTTTTGGTACCAGTGGATGGAGAATTAGAGCACTCCTGAGTTCAGTTTGGAAAAGTTCAAGCAGGGTACAGAGAATGATTAATAAAGTTTTGAGCTGGCAGGTTTATTTGCCAGGTGATGAACTACTGGTACAGTATTTCAGCTTGAAGGACTGAAAAATTGACTGTTGGGGGTTTTCTCCCTGGATTTCAAATTAGTTTATAGTGAGCTTGGGTCCAGGACACATGGAATAACTTATTTAATTTAAAATAAATCTACCAAGCCCCACGCTTTGACCATATGAAGTGGTCCTTCTCTTGCGGCTCCTTTCTCAGTGGAAAAATCCATCTTGGGAAATGCTTCTGCAGCCCAAAAGCATTAATTTTGAGCAAAAAAGCAGTAAATGGAAGTAAGTCCTGGCCAGAAGTGAAATGTAGCATATGATCTGCTCTCATGCGGCATGAAGGGAGGCAGCTGGAGCCTTGTTGGGATGAGCTACTTTCCAGCATCTGCGTTTTGCACGTCTGGGAGGAACTGAACACCTGTAATTCCCGCTGCTGTCAACGGGCCAATGCCTGACACGGCAAAATACTTGCACAAAATACTTGCACGTCCCACTGGAGCTCACATGCATGTTGAATTTCAAGATTCAGGCACTTTTAAAGAGGTCATTTAAAGGCTGTCAGCCCCAAACTAAGCATTTCCCATCAATCTGTCCTTGGCTACTTATGTCTAGAATGGTAAATATTTTACTAGGCTTATTTATTCTCCTTCCTTTTAGCAATCTTTCATGTATTTGTAGTATAGATATAAAGGCCATTTTCAGTGACATTGTATTTCACTGGCAGAAAGAAAGGAAGAAAAAAAATCTTTTTTTTTTTTTCTGTTTGAATTTATGTCCTAGCTTTACAGTTGATGAAGCAAACTGTAGCCCAGGGAGTTCTGTAATTTATCAAAAAAAAAAAAAAAAAAGCAGCACTGTATGGCTGAATTATCTCTGCAAAGCAACCAATTATTTCAAAAGTAGATTTTTCCCTCCATAAGAACAAGCTCAGCAACCAAATGACTCAAAGACATTCCAGACAAAATGACTGATAACCACCCACTCCCTTCTCCCATTTACTGGAACCCCGACTGCCTCACGCTCTCTCTTGTTTACCATAAAAAGCCACATCAGTCTTTCTCCAACCAAAACTGCTCTTCCCTGAACTGTGGCTTTTTTATTGGTGCTGCTCTCCTAACAGACTCAGAGCTCAGGTGTCTGAAGCAAGGCCTCCAAAGGGATCTGTTTGGGGGGGCTTTTTGTGTGTCCTCCCCCCTCAACACCACCATTCTGAGGTATTTTCCTTTCCTGATTGAGGCTGTAATTAGTTACAGCATTGATTTTTTGCTTGTATTCAGCATTAAAAAAAAGCTTTACTAAAAACACAGTGCAAGTGAAGTTCATTCTAATCTGGCCATAAAGTTTTACGAGGGATGTAAATCAAGGGGAGGGGTGGCAGCTAATACTCTGGAACAGTTGAGCCCTGTTCAAGCTTTCTCAATAGAGTTAAATCCCTCCAGGAGCAATTAGCTTAACAAGCTGTTTGGTCCACTTATAAATAACATCACCGATGGAGACGTCTGGAGGTGTCTGCTCCGTGCACAAGAGACTTTCCAAATATGAGTGGTGAATGACTTTTTTTTTTTTTTTTTTTTTCTTAATCCACAGCAAAGGGGTGGAGATGCATATCTGACATGTCCCAGCAGCTTCACTCACATATTTATCATGTTTTCCAGGAAAGACGCAGAGGGGAAAGTAGGAGTGCCATGCTCTTCTGGAGTGTCCTCCTACACTGCTTGGTAGCTGTGCGTGGGGCAGCATGTCTTAAGTGCTGACCCCAAACGCTTTGGTCAAAGGAACTTAGAAACAACCCTGTGCAAAATAAACCTGGGACTTGGCTGAAGTCCTTGTCACATCCCCTGGGGCATCTGAGACTTGTGAGGGACTTTTGGTTTGTTATAGGTGTTAGTAATGTGATTCACATCACGTCTGATCTGGCCATCAGGTGCCATTTGAGCAAGAAGATGTTGACAGGAGCAAGGGTCTGGGTGCCACCCATGGCTGTGCCAGCCCTGGAGGTCTGGGACACGAGGGAGAGATGTTTTACCTCTACAGAGTGTCTTTTCTGCTATTGTTTGTCTGGAGACACTCAACAAGGTGGAAATTTCTTTCACAGGTGACCAAGTGACTTTGGTTTCTGCATTCAGGGACATCTCTGGCACATCTGGGCCCCACCACATCAACTCTATGACCTCATTTCTCCCTTCTGCTTGAGAGCTGACCTTAGTTTTCCTACCCGTCCTCTTGGCTTTAAGCATCTTTTGGGCTTTTTTTTGTTGTTGTTGTTTGTTTGTTTGTTTGTTTTTAATTAGCATCTGTTTGTCTTTTCTTTTTCTAAAATATGTTTTAAATTTCTAGCCTTTGTGGTCTTATGATTACGGAGTAACCTTCTGCAGCACGTAGAGAGCTCACACCATAAAACTGGCTTTATAAAACGCTAATTACATGTTTTCAACTGCAAGGATAAATAACTGCCCATATCCATTTAAAGTTCAATTTTTCAAAATAGGGCTGAAAGGGGCCCTTAGCCAATCTCCACCAATGGTGAAAAAAACACCCACACAAGGAGAAAACAGCACTGAATAATCACAGTAGCCTTAATGTGGTGCCTTTAACCATCAAAAATGGAGACTTTCATAAGCAAATAAACCTCAGCACAGATGCTGCCTTGGTTTCAACCCTCATATGACTTTGTTGTTCGAGTTTGTTCACTGAACCCAGCAAATTTCCATGTGTCAGGAGGCACGAATTCTTTTCATGGGAGAATTAAAAGGATGGGAAAAGGATGAAAGGCCTTTGGTCTCATCCTGTTTGCACCATGAAGGGACATGCATTCTGCATATTGCATCCAGTGGGGAAAAAAAAAAAAAAAAAAAAAAAGTGCTGTTGTGGGTGACTAAATATGCTGATACCTGGGTGCAAGTGAAAATGATGATTATCTCTTTCAGAAGGAGTTCTACCATAAAACCATAAAAGTTGATTGAGGCCAGGTTTGGTCAGGTCCCGTGGCAATGGGGATAGGATACAACACATTCAGACAGGACTTTGCAACTCAACAACAGTAGGATAAAAGTTGGCCTGCCCTGAAAGCCCAGTGAGCCACAGTGCCAAGTGTCATGGTGGAAAGCGTGGTACCAAGCATGCCTCTGTGGTCACATAGGCCAATATTGTGAATTCATCTATAAACAGAGAAAAAGTGACCATGAGGACATCTGGGAGCTGGCTTACACCTTTGTACAGGTCAAAAATGCTATTCGTACTTATTCTCTACCCTTAAAATTGGGAGAGCAGCAACTACTCAGGGAAGGAGACAGTGATTGTTTTTTACTCTCATCACGACTTTTTGGTGGAAATCGCAATTTTCTCCTTCTGCAAAAACACCCCAAATAATGCACACTTGATACATTTTGATTAACTTTTAAAACCTTCCTTTTGGATGAAGAACGGGAAATTCCACTGTTCGTTGCTTTTGTTGTCAATCCCTAATGTCCTTCAGGTAAGGGCTGGCTAATCAGTTGGTAAGGAATTAAAAAAAAAAATCAGTTACAGGCCCCCAGAATTAGAGAATATTTAATAGCATTTTGCGGAGATGAGGAATGGCAAAAGCTCTGAGGTTACACAATGTGCTGTGCTGCTGGTTGTCTTTACTAAAGCATCCAGATCTCAGTGTTTCCTTTCCCAGTCTTGTTTCTGCTGTTTTTCTAAGGCACGTAGTCTTCTACCACATGTTTATAAGCTGATAAAACCATAATGCCAGGAATGTTTTCCTTCCTCTGTCAGATTAACAAAATAAGTGACTTTTCAGATACAACCCTGTTTGCCATACTCTCCACACCAAAACAATAGTTGTGAATGAATGCCATAGCTCACAGAGAGGTGAGAAAATAAGAGTCACTCATCGTAAATGCTAATGTAAGATGTGGCTGTGCATCTCCGTGCTGATGGAAAATGTTCTGCTCTCCTGACGGCGCTCTCCCCGCTCTTGCACCACTGCTTTGCTGCGCTGGGACCCCTCAGCTGTGACAGGAGAGGTGACATCATGTTTAGTCCAAGTATCTAAGAATAAGTCCCGTCAGACATGAGTGAGTCCTTCTGCCGCCGCTGCTGAGCAATTCATAATGGTACATGTCAGGAGGCTTTCTGATGACATGGGGTTTGACTCCCATTAAGACAAAGCAGCCACACAAAATGCTTTTCATAATGAAGAAGGAGTATTTTAAATTATCTCTAATGGGATTTTCCCAAAGCCATAAATACAGTCCTCTTGATCTGTCAGGCACTTAGAAGAGCTGTGTGTTGTGTGAGGCTTTCAGAACAAATACTGACATAGAGAAGTTTTGGGGACGGGAAAGAGCCTTGAGCCATCACAGCCAATTACACTAAACTCCCAAAATACATAAAGCATTTCATCAAGGGAGATCAAAGTGCCTTTCAAGGGAAGGAAGAGCTATGGTCTGTCTTTTACCCATGGGAAAACTCCGGCGAAGAAATTGTCTGGCCAATTCTGTAGCAGCATTCTTTAAATGTTAACCCAAGAGTTTACTTCACATTCGTTGCAACTCGCAGTCTCTTGTCAGCTCTGCCCAGACCTACAGGAGCTTTTTGGGATGGGACGTGGAGCAGGCAAGATGCAGATGGGGGAAAAGTCTGCAGGAGAAGTAAAACACAGTCAAAACCAAGAATGGAACGAGGTAGTAACTGCTGTTAATACCTGATGTGCATTGCATCATGTATACGCTGTGCAGTCACCCCAGTGAAACAGTTAAAATTGTGACTGCAAAGAGGGACAAAATATCTTTGCAGAAGTTGTGTTGTATGTTATTAGCTGGAAATCGTTGCTTTGGACTGTGAAGAGCCCAATGGGTATGAAGGATCCTCGGTTTTAATATCATCATACCATGGTGATAATACCAAGGTTCTTCCTCCAAATCACTGCTAGTCTTTGGGTCTCGTAGGGATGACTGGATCAAGCAGCGGAGTTACTATTATCTGGATATTTAGTGGAGCACATTGGTCCTGAATAATTTGGTATTCTGGAAATAATGGAAAATTAGTGATGATTAGCTCAGTTATCCCTCATCTTAATGAACTGTGAATAAACTGTTCCTTAAACATTATTCCCATGGCATTGCATTTGTCTCAGAGAAAAGGGGCAAAGCATACAAAGGAGATGCAGCTCTACACACAAACAGGCATGGAGCGATGCTCATAAGACAACTCAGGATCTGCATTCACGCTTATGACCTCCAGAACATGATCGTTTCCCGTGGAGGAGCTAGTCCTGATACAATCAGAATACTGAATGTTTCTGCTGTGGGAAGTGCTTATGGAGCTTGGTTTCAGCTCTTGAGTCCTGACTTCGGGCAGCACTAAGCCCTTCAAAGGCTCGTGTAACATGTGGGAAGTGCTGGAGCACAGAGAACTCTGCTGTAACTGGTATAAGCTGGAAGATGAAGACGCATTTCTAACCATCTCTTTCTTCCTCAGGCTCTCTCAGCTTCATTGATGAACTCTGGTTCTGCACCCTCTTTTACATGGACTTGACTGACTCTGTCTCAAGGAAAAAATATCAAAACATTACATGGAGAGTCTTTTCTGCATTTATTTTATTTAAATTGTTCCTCACTCATAACAGACATCTGATTGAAATGTTATTTGTCAGCATTATTTAGCGATAATTCATAGAAAACTATATAGCTTATGGCACTTTATTAGTTCACACTGAGAGAGGAGCAAGGACTCTGGGCAATCTTGGGCATATACATGGACAAACTTCTGCCAGGAGCATGAAATCACCCAGATGTGTTTGTTGCCTTCCACGTTAGCTGGAGCTGCGTTGACAGAGCACAGTCAAATCCTGGTGGAAAGCTCTCCTGCATTTATTAGCGACGCAGTCCCGGAGGAAAGCACCACCCTGGCCGCCTCTGCTCGCCTCACATTGCTGCTTTCTCCTTTCATGGGATGGTTTTGCTGTCTCTCCCCCTTCAGTCTGCTGGGACTTGCACTTCCAATTTGTCTTCTCGAACGACTCTGGAGGGTGTTTCCGGGAGGACCTTGTCTCTTGAATTTGTTTCCCCTGTCTGATTCACAGAGCCTGAGCTTGTTTGATCTCCCAGGGCCAGTGTTTCTAGCAGCTCCCTGGGGCTCCATGAAAAGGGAGTAAGGAAGAAGAGTTCACATATGCTACACAGAAATCTCCATATTTTAAAGGGTATCCTGTATCCCCGCTGGAACATTTTTAATGGTCCACAAATCAGGAAAAAAAAAAAAAAAAAAGAAGAAAAAAGTTGAAAACCACACTTAAGGCATTCATTGTTCAAAGCCCAGATCTTCTGGGGGCTGCCGTCTTCACAGAGGCTCCACGGGGCCGTGATCTGAGGAAGTCTGTGCTGAGATCTGACTCTGAGACCCCGCTCGCCCAGGGATAGGTGGGGGTGCCGCTCTCAGGCACACAATGTTTATCTTTCAGGGATATGTTTCCATTTTTGGTAAAGGAAGCAAGCAAAAAGATTTCCGAGGAAGAATATGCAAAAGTATTAGCGATGGAGATTCATGCCTTGCTTGTGATAGCCAACAGGCATTGGTGAAATTTGTGTTAGAATAGGTAAAGATTTATATTATTCCTCTTTAAAGCTCCTGGAGCAGAATTCTGCTCTCCTGGTGATGCTCTTTGATGACACTTAACAGTTACCGAGACTGGAGAAGCCCAAAAATGGTTGTTGAGATTTTCAAAAGTGCTTGGTAAAATCAGCATTAATTCAGCGTGTTTCAGCTTCTGTCTTCCCTTCGTGTTCTCCATTCATACCTTTTGCAAATCCCAGTCGTTGAGTCACAAGAAAATTAAGAGCTCCAAAAATAAAGTCTGCTGTCTTAAGTGAGCTGTTTAATATGTGTCTTCTGCTTCAACCTTTGGTGGCAGGGTGGTAAAAGGAATCACCAGGTGCTGAGAATACTCCAGCTATTCAAAAAGGAGATGTATTCTGTGGGAATGAGACGTAGAGGCTGGATTTAGTCCTACCTGTACTCAGAAGAGCAGTTACTGAGGCTGAAGAAACAATATACAACTGGGTTGGGACTGGTCAACCATTTGCAAATTATGGTTTCGACAAACAGCAAGAAGCATCATCTTCTCTTGTGAAACTGTGAGAAGAGATTCTACAAATACCCGTCTCGTTTCAAAGCAGGGAAAGAGGAATACTTGAAAAATATCCTGTGATTATACAGGGCTCTAGAGACCTCTTGTGGACAAGCACGTTTGTTTCCTTGATATTATATGTTTTCATTACAGATCTTTGCATTTATTTTCCAAGCCTTCACCCAGTGTGGGATTATCAGTGGTGTGTGGTGACGCAAAGGCTGATTCTGGGCCTATAGTGATGATTGAGCAAGTCACATTCCGAATATCTTTTATCTACTTTCCCCCTTTGCCTTGTCCTGCAGTTTATTTCGATGTTAGTTTCTTGGTATTTCTGAAGTGGTGTACGGCAGCGAATAGCATTCAAATTCACAGAGCTGCCTCATTGCTCTTCACCACAATGCGTTTGGCTTTTCTTAGTATTTTAACTTGCTAGACAATATAAGTGCTACAGGAGGAAGAATTAAAACAGCAATACTAAATTATATAAGTGCTACAGGAGGAAGAATTAAACCAGCAATACTAAATTTTATTCCAATGTATTTATTGTTGACCATGAATTACTTGGAATGTGGTTTGTTGTGTGTTTTTTTTTTCTCATCCTAAAAAACTATCAATATTAATCAATTTTGTTGGCTCTTTTTCCACTCATTTTTTACTGACAACTTTTTCCTTTGTCACACAGAGAAAATTTCCATCATCCAGAGAGAAAGCTGGGGGTTACTGAGCATTTCTCAAGATGGCAGGAGGTGTCCAATGGTTGAAAACCATCACTCTTAAACAAGAAATAAATCAGTGTTTGAATTTTTATTTACTGATGAAAAAAGTTCAAAATTTTTCCCTGAGAACTGTGTTAACCTGGCTGGGTCCAGGCCTCAGGAACTGCCCTTCTATGAGATGAGTGTTATACCAAAATCCACATCTGTACTCATCTGCCAGTGCAGGGATAAATTGCTTTTTCTCCAGAGATTATTCGATTTTTTCCACAATCCACCTCATTTTCCAGTTCTATCCTTTCCTCACTTAGGTGAATTATTGGTGACCCTTGATGTTTTCACTTAACGAAAAGCATAAGGAGAAATGACTCCTTTTCTTCACTGCCCTGGCATTGCATGAAAGTGCCGTAAAATTAAAGGCAGACAAAAAAGTTTTATATTAAGGAGATATAATTAAAGAGTGCACTCAGTTCTCAGTGCTTATCTCCAGCCTCTGTGAGCAGCCCACTGTGTGGAAGTCAAAGGCAAGGTAATTTTTCTTTTTAATATTGCAATAAATCTAAGCTATTTTAAGGGAAAGTCTGCTGACAATTTTGGACAGAAAGCTACCTTTAAAAAAAATAAAAAAATTAAAAGCTTGGCAGGAAGTGCCTGATTTTGCAGGAAAATTTCAGTGTACCAGAGAGCTGAAAACTAAATGAGCGGGACATATTTCAGCTGAAAACGCTTTAATTTTTGCCAGGGGAAAAACACAGACTGGGTGCTTGCTTTTTAATTATTTTTTTTTTTTCTTTTTCCCACCCTTTTTCTGCAGGGGAAAGGATCTGGCAATATTTTTTCATGGCTTTGGTTGTATGTGCAAAGTTCTAATGGGGGAATTGGGAAAAAGAGGATAACGCTGTTGAGGTTCAGAGCTAGCTCTCCTTTTCCCAAAGCGTACTAGGAAGGCTTTATATTCTGTGCTAAGTAGATTTTTAAGTGGGTTTTAGAGGAAGTTTCTCTCTTCAGCAGGTTGCTCTGCTCAGCTCTTACACCTGTGTAATTTTAACATCGCTTTTTAATTTATTCTTGTCCTTGTGCTGAGTGTAAACCAGCATATTCTCACAATCAACTGCTGGGTATTTTTCAGACATGAGAGAAAGTCTGGAGCAATGTGGTTGTTTTTTTTTTTTTTTTTTTTTTCTCCCTTTTATTGCAATCCTGGATATCAGCTGTATCCAGGCCAAACATGGATCTGGAATCCCAAATTCTTACCCCATTTTCCTCCCTATCTTTGCCTAAAGCTTTCTCATCTCAGTTTGACAAACCACCGAGAAGTCCGAGTCTGGATGTTATTTTTTGTGGTACAACTTATCAGACAATTAGTGTTTTAATTTAAATGTACAAGTGCCTATCTCTCTGTTCACAGTTATTCTGCCTGTTATAAAACAATTGTTTGGTTACAGACTTCATGAATCAATGTTATCACGACTCGTGAAGTATCTTATTTGCTTTGTGATATGAATGTTTAGCGTATTTTTAAATTCTATTTTCTTGGTTTTTACTTTTATGTGCCATGAAAACCAGAGTGATCTCAGCAGGCTATTTTCCTGTTGTTAAGCCCTGAACCCTAATCTGAAGGAAACAAACCCAGCTCCTCTTATTTTCAAACAGATAAGATTTGCAAGGTTATTAATCACAGGTTGAAATGGCTACACTGGGAATTGAAAATGATATACAGTTTTATATAAAACTTGTCAACATTTATTACAGAGACGGACCATCCGTCCAGTGGGAGCCTTAGAAAGTCATTATGTGTCTGGTGTATGATAAAGAGCGATTTAACAGCATAAACAGCCATGACATCATGCTGAACTTACATGTTCTTTCATCTGCCCCTAAACAATACCGTTTCTTTTTGGCTGTTGCCCTGAGCTTTGATTTTTGGATGGCAGAGTTCTTTCTCCTCACGTGTATATTTTAATCTATTTATCCTTTCTTTTTTTTTTTTTTTTAATAGATCAAATTGCTGTTGTAGATTTTATTTTTTCTCAAAAAATCTGGAAGAAATTTCTGGCTGAATTCAGAGACTTAGTTCCCGGGCAGGTGTAAATCAACATTAGCCCACGGAAGTTGGCTTCCGTCAGACAAGGATTCAGCTCATGGTGTTTAATCTTGGTGAATTTGTATGCTGGAAAATATGAAATTATATCCTCCTCTGCATAAACAGATCCTGGTAGGCACTGAACACATTGAAAGAAGGTAATTTTCACATGGCTTTACTTCCTTTCTCAGCATTGCTCCTCAGATATTAAACCTATTTCACAGGTAACTGACACATCAGGGCTACCCAACCTACCGGCTATGCCAACAATTAATGACACGAATAACTTAAAAAGGAGATTAATTTCTTTCTGCTGTAGCTGCCATAAGCATTAGGAGTGCTGAACAGCCTTTAGCTGGAAGGGCTTTCAGCATGTGGTGTAACATCACCGTTACTATGACAAAGTAGTTTAAAGACCTCATAAATATCCCATCAAAACCTTCCAGTGACCATTCAGTGCTGAAATAAACTGCCAACATTGCTTGAAAAGGATGATATATATATATATATATATATATATATATATATATATATATATATAGGTGCAGAGGTACTTTGCAGTAGCTGATGGTGGGAAGGGACCCTCCCATGGATGCCACAGTGCAATCACAGCCGCCATGGGATGTCCTGGACACCCTCCCCATTTACTACCAAGGACTGTGCTGGAGTAGCTGGTGATAAGATCACAGTATGCAATAAACCTTCCCAGGCCCTTCCAAGGGATAAAAGATGGGAAATGAAATGTTTTAAGTGCAGCCAGATTGCTGTCCTAGGCTGAGGAGAAAAAAAAAAAAAAAAGAAAAAAGCAATGAAACTGGTATTTGGAAAAGTGGTCTCTGAGCCTTATAAAATTGTGTTTGGCATTGAGAAATGAAGTTCTGTGGAGACTTGTAAATAGAGCTTTCTGCAACTGGTGGTGCTGCAGCCTGGAACTGGCATCCCCGGGGCTGCGGATACCAGAGGGCAAAGATGTGTCAGAAGTGAAGTGGAGAAATTGAGATAAGAATTTTGCAAAATGACAAAGATTTCTCCTGTTCCTGTCTGTGACTCCTCACTCCAAAAGGACAAAGTGCAGGAAGACTACTAGAAAATTGATGGATTTTCCCTCCATGCATACAAAAAGGTTGTTGTTAGAGCAGAGATGAAGAGCAGTGTGGCTCAAGGGAAGGGTGCCGGGGTGTTTTTTTGCAAAATCATGAAGGAAAAAGAACAATTTGGTTTTTTAAAATCCCCTGTTTAAAAAAAAAAATAGTCTCCTCTGACCACCAGCCTTTCTTCCCTTATTTGTATGCTTATTAATCACCATTTAAACTGCTGCTTGGAGCTCCTGTACTCCACTCTCATTCCTCATAGAGTTTGTGTCACTTCTACATAGAAAATTCTTCAGAAATCATTGTGGAATATCCTTCAGAGTAGAGGATAGTCTCCATTTTCCTTTTTTTTTTTTTTTTTCCAGAGAAAACGAAGTGTTTTCCATTATTGATGAGCAGCCTTGTCCCTCTTCCCTGCACACCTGCTGCAATGGCAGAATGCTCTGATAAGGTTGACTGTAATCTGGCAGAAAATATCTTTATAAAAATAGCAGTGAAACAGCTGTGAGGAGAAGACAAAAGATCTTATTAGAAATGGGATTTCCATAGGGCAGAAGAAAGACAGAGAACCTGTTTTCCCACAGATGGTTGCTCAGATTCTCCAAGATCGCAGTCACAGAAGTCGTCCTTGGGATGTGACCATGGTGTAATTAAACCTAATCGTGTCAGCTTTGAACTGGTCACTCGCCAAACTCCAAAATATGTACCCAACATCTCAGAGCAGTTTTAAAGCCTGCCCTGAGTTTCACATCGCTGTAGCTAAGCGTAGCTGATCTCCAGGTGTAAAACGCTAGTGGGAAACACTGACAGCAGAGTAGCTGTTCCCTGCAGCGCGGATATTCAGCGTAGACGATCCACCCTGCAGCCATCAACTGAGGTTTTCCTGTTGCCACTGGTGTTAAAGTATTATACTTGCTGTTACTTGGAAGAAGGCATTTTCATGAGCTGGCTGCTTGTGAAGTCCCTGGTGGTCATAAGCAGCTGAAATGGGTGTATCTGAGGGTAACATTTATTGAGAATAGGAGTTATTTGCATGAGTAAAGCATCTACAAATGGATTTTATCAAAATCCACAGACTGTCTTTAGAAGGAAAAGCATGTGTGTGGGAAGAGACATTTTGCTGAGGTTTTTTTCTGTTAGCTTTTTTAGTGTTTTAGTCTTACCGTAAGTACTTTTCTCTGAACTGTGCGTATAATTCTGAATTTTAAGATTTTTTTAAATGGAAAAGACAACTTGATTGTTGGCTAAAGCTGATGCTGTAAAATGCTCCACTCTTCGGTAGAAAAAGGTTCACTGTTTATGCAATTCCAAATTCTTCCTTTTAAAATAAAATTTACAGCCTCCTGAAATGGCTTGCACAGACCTCCCAGGCTTTGATTTCTTGCAGAGTTTTTGAAATGCATATTAACCCTGAGACTGGTAACAGACTGAAATAATTGCATTCAATGGTAGGTGTTAATGCCTTTGACATTGCCTGCCAGTTGTCTTCATGGCTATGAGAAATTTATGTACCAACTGCCCGCCATTTTACTGCCAAACTATTCATTTCATTCCTCTTAGGGGTTACCCTTCGTGCCATGAATCTACTTGTTCATTTATCATAGCAACTCTTCAACTGCTTCAAGTCAGATTTAGTTCAAAGAAGACAACAAGGTGTGGGGCTACAACCTGCTCAAATTGTGGTGAGGTTTTCAGAGAAGCTTAGTGCACAGCCTACGCGGGCATGGTATTGCCTTGTGCGTTTGATTGAAGGACAGAGAAAAAGCTGGTGAAGATAGCTGGGGTGTGCTGTAACATCAGGCAAAGTGCTGAAAAGCAGCCTCCAGGTCTGCTGAGACACGGATTTAGGAGGACATCTAACAACAACAGCTTGGTAAACCTCCACCTCTCCGTCTTTATCTGGGCTAGGGAAGATGGTGTCATTGGTTTGCCAATCCCCTGGGTATAATCACAACAGCTGCCTCACTGCGAAACCATAATGGAGATGGGAAAAACTGGTGTTTCTGTGGAGTAAACTCAGCTATGGTGGCACTTGGTCCATCTCCCTGATGGAGCTCAATGTCAGCACACCTGGAGCATCACCTCTCCTCACTTGATCTTACGTAATCCATTTCTTCTCTCCACAAACCCTACCTCCTCCACCTCCATTTCCGACACTACAGTGTGATAATGCATGTGTTATGTCAGAGTTTAAAAACAAAACAGACCAAGAGGAGGCTCTAGTCTCTGTGCAATGCACAGTGGCCTAGATGTGTCTGTCTTGTGGGATCCTCTGCCCCCAGATACCCACAGTAAGAACTGGGGAATGTGCAGCTGAAGACAGCTCAGAAATTGGCTTTTGCCAGCTTTTCAGATGCTGGAATCATAGAATCACAGAATGGTTTGGGTTGGAAGGAACCTTAACGATCATCTAGTCCCAAACCCCCTGCCACGGGCAGGGACACCTTCCACTAGACCAGGTTGCGCAAATCCCCGTCTAACCTGGCCTTGAACTTTTCCAGGAAGGGGGCATACAGGGAGCCTAAACCTGCCTCTTGGAGGTCTTCTGTGCCCTTTGGAGACAGGACAGGGAAGGTCAACCTGGAGGGAGGCAGGAGGGGGACAGGTACCGGAGGATGGAGACCTCCACCCCAACCAGTTGTGCGTTCACTGGCAGCATTGACTTCCTCTCCTCTCAGCTTGGTGCCGGGTCTGTGGTAGTTTTGTAAAGACAAAATGGTGAGGCTGTACTTGCTAAGGTGCAGGTTGTACCTGTTGCTTCTGCTTTACTGGTTTTTCATCCAGGCTTTAGGTAAGAGACGGATCCAAAGTGCCATTGCTCTGTGTCCTCCACCCGCCACTCCCAGCGATGCCCGGTGACAGGGTGTGACATCAATTGCAGCACCTCCCAGGCACAGACACCGCTGTGATTTTATAGCTGGGTGGGACCCCAAATTCTCTGTGATGTCTAGGAGTGCTGAGCCAAAAAGCCATGACATGAAACGATCTGATTTTACCACCCTTTTGTTTCCTGGCACAGGAGCGTGTGCACTGTAGTGCAGGTGCGTGTTTAACCTGCACACGTCGGGGGATTTGATTCTCTTCCTGGTGCTCTCGCAGGGGCTTTGCTTCCAAAAGGCAAAGAAGCAACTGCACTGGAGTCTTTTGCGATCTGATCACATAAATGGGATCAGGGATGTGATGTGTTCACTTCCAATAAATGGCTTTGAAGGGAGGATTGTTCATGCGGGTAACTGCAACCTAGACAAGTCACCTCACTTGGAGAAGTCAGAGCTTGACGAGGTTGTGCACTGCATCCAGATTTCGGAAGAGCTGAAAAAGCTGCTTTTTAGTCCACGAAAATGAGCACCAAGGTGTGGCAGCATCTGCTGTCCAGTGCACCGGAGCTGCAGAGTGCAGCATTAGGCACTAAGATCTCTGCAGGAAACGCTGATTTTGCTGGGCAGATTGGATCTGGGCTTTATTTTTCCAGGTGGTTGTGGAAAGACTGGTTCTGTACCTTGTGGTGATGAATGTGGCAATTTTCCCATCAGGCTCTGACACGTTAAACTCTTCTGGGTGATGCTGAGGAGGCTGTGAGAGGATTTAAACACCTAACCCAATTATAATTATCTGCAGCCAACACACGGGCTCTGTCAATACTGATGCTCAAAGCAAAAGCGTTGAGTGAGAACTGAGTGACAAATTAAAAAAAAAAAAAAAAAAAAAAAGAGGCATGTGGAAGGAGGAGCAACATCTCCACACCTCTACTAATCAGAAGGGATTTGTTGGGCATATGTCCCACAAAGCAGCATCTGCAGCCCATGTTTATTGCTCTGAGGACAATGCTCTCCAGGATCCTGCCTGGCCTCGGGACAGCTGTATGCAGCGCACACAGACCAGCTGCAGGACTGGAAAATAAATACAGCATGATGGAGCATTTGTCACCTTCCACAAGGGTTTCACCTACTGCCTTACTCCTGGTGACATCTTGTTTTGACTGTTAGCTTAAAGAAACCCGATGGCTTGTGAATGCCTTGAAGGGCATATCCTGCTCTCCGGGGATATGCTGGTTCTCTTGTCTCGTTTTTTTTTTTTTTTCTCTATATAGACTTTTCTAGTCACCCCAGGATTTAGTTACTCCAGTGTGTACTGTTCAGGTACCATAGGTTAGCCCAAACAATCTTTCTGTAGACTCTTTCCAGATTCATTTTGAATTCCAAAAAATTTGATAGCAAGTATTTGATAGCTCTTGCTCTCAAATTCATCAGAAGTGAGTAAAGGGAAGGTTGGTGCAAAGCTGTTTTCCTCATGGTCCAAGGAACTTTGAAGAGTTTTGCTAAAACAGTAGAGTTCTTTAATAATGTTTTCAGCTACACTCCATCAAATAATGTGGCTAAACAGGGAAATGGCCAGGCCTCTGAACTCTTTTTGTGGGTCTTCATCACTCACTTCTGCACAGGACTCTCTCATAACAATGATCCCAAATAGAAAGGCAGGAGACATATTTAATACATGAGCAGTGTTTCCTGCCAGACCTCAGCTGATCTCAAAGAAATTGTAAATGATCCTACATCTAGGGAGAACCATGGGTTGCATCTCAGTCATTTTATTTTCATTAATACCTTAGTTGGGTGTAAACCCTGAGGAGGTCCTTTGACTTAGACCTCTGCGGAGGATGTGATACAGATGAAACCTCCCTACGGGTTGAAAGAGACCCTGTGAACCAAAAGCTATGGGATTTATGTTAAAAAATGAGAACTATCCTCAGACTCATTTATCTCCCCCTGCAGTGAATGTGCCACAGGGATTTGATTCCTTTGAAGTCTGAGTTAAGAGAGGAGCAGGGAGGTCGATATCTGGGGGAAGGCACTGATCCAAAGAGTGGTCTCTCCTGGGTTAAGAACAAAATAGCAATGGGTGAGCTGGTAAGAGGCAGCTCTTTTTGGACATGAGGCCCACAGAGTGGTCATGCAGAGCTGAGAGATTTCCAGACCTCCCATCTTACTGTGCAGGAAGCTCACGTAGAAAACCATGGTGTCAGTGTCCACCTTCCCCCTCCTCTGCCGACTTAGCACCAAACTGCCTGTAAACCTTCCTGAATGAAGATCCAAAATACTAGTGAGCCTTTAGCTGTGTTTACAACCCTCATCCTGAGGCTGGGAGACGCGAGTCCCCCTCTTGGGCACGTGGGAGCCTCAGGGTGGCCGTGGCCAAGCTGAGGGCAGACCAAGCTGTGGCTGGGTGTTTCGGGTCCAGCTGTTAGCCAGGGGCAGGAGAATGCATCTCTCTGTTTAATATAAGATAATCAGTTCTTGTGGGACACGGGCTAGCAGGGCAGAGCCGAAAGCAGCAGTCGGCACCACTGTGGCATAGTTCCTCTTGCAGATTAAAAGCCCTTTCTATAACCTCAGCAGCACCCGCTGCCAGAAGCATTGTTTTACAGAGTGCTGTAGATGCTGCCCATTAAACAGCAATTAGTCTGTGTTGGATGCATAGCCCGCTCTCTCTCCCAGATGGCTACTTATTAAGATATTTATGGTTAATATGAATTTCCCCTGCCATAAATCACCAGCCTTTATACCTGCAGGGAAGTCGCGGCAATCAGCGACCCCGCTCAGTCAGCCTGGCCAGGGAGCGCTGTCTTGTAAAATAAAGATTGTAACAACTTATCGTCATCGTAAAAACAACAGGAGAGGGAAAAATCCCAGTGCTGGTATCTGATAACGTGCTGTAATCAAGCGCTTGCATATCCTCTTCGAGGAGGCTGGTAAATGGAAAGTTACACAGATTCATTTGTTACTTGGGGACTTCTGGACAAGGAGCCAAAGCCTGTTGCAATTAGATGGGTGGGAGGACGGAGGAGCCGTGATGTGGATGGTTTGCAGGAGGTCTGTGTGCCGGCAGGCTTGGGGTGAACCTCACCCAGCACAGGGGGATGTGGGAAACGTTGAGTTTTAACTAATTCTGATGGGAAATGGGAAACCACCCTCCGGGACATGCTACTGTAGGTGCTGCAGGCAAAAGGTATTCCCAAATCAAGGTGGTTCTGTGATGTGTACACGCTCTCTGTACGGTTTATATGCACTGAAAACCTGAGTTATACGTGTATCTCCAAATAAACCCTTCTCGGCACTATTAGGTACACACATGGCACATTATTTTTCTCTCATGATTGGCATTTGGGTGTAGAGTAGTTATAAGCAACATGAAAGTATGTGAAGCATTTCTACCTTTGGGGCTGATATCGTTTTTACCCCGTGATTTTGGTGTTACCAGAAACTAATATTCATATCAACACTGTGGTTCTAACCACAGATCTCCAAACCAGGGAAATCACACTCCCTTTCATCTTCTTTTTTTTTTTTTTTTTTCCTTTTTTTTTTTTTTTTAATCTATCTAGGACACATTAACTCTGTGAAGTAACTTTAGAGAAAGTGCTTTAACTGACAGGGGATGGCAGGAGATGACACATTCTCCCCCATAGGTGTGCAGCTCCCAAGCAGGCTTTGCTTTCCCACATATAAGACACTGGTGGCGACACTCATGTCGCTGCCACAAGCCACGTTGCCTCGTCTCGGGACCTTCCTTTCAGGTGTTTCCTCTTGTCCTCAATAACGTGCCAAGGGATTTCATGTGCACCTCGCACAACAACACGCCTTTGGAGCGTTGCTGAAGACAATCAACCATCCTTGCACGGCTCATTACTCTTCACTCCATCTTCCTGCGTTTTGCAGAGGAAAATCCAGACTGCCTGAAACTTTTGCCTTATTACTGGGGGTTTTGGATTGACACAGTCGGTTTAATCCCTTGCAACAGCCCTGCTAGCACTAGCAAACTTTCTTCCAGTATCAGTTTGCAGCTGCTTTAGTACCATCTGAGCAGCGTGCCCTGGTTAGAGAGTTAATACAATGATGAAGAGAGAAAAAAAATCAGCTTTCAGGGTCTCATGCTGAGTACGCAGTAGTTTCGACCATCTGGGGGAAGTATTAAAATGCAATGTCAGTAGATGGCACTATTTTATACTTTATGAGGACCCAGTACAGGTAGGGAGGGAGCAGGAAAGCTCAGGGGATGTTGTAAACAGATTTCCTCTTTCTTACTCAGTGCAAAAATGCTCCACCAAGACCAGTGCAGAAGAGGTGAGGGATTTGCTCCGTGTGATTTCCCCTCTTCCCTTTGCTTGTACTGACACTTTTGCAAAGGTTAAGGTTTAAGGACGAATCTCTGTCCTTTCTGGTTCCCGTTGCCACGTGAAGGCAGAGATGCTTTCACGTGCTTATTAAACATTTCTAGCTAACCCTGCTCGGAAAATATTCAGATCGCTGCAAACCACTGTGGATGGTCTCATTTGCTCCCAGGAACTTGCTAAAAGGGGTGACATTTTTATTCCTCTGAGGCCCAGAGTTGCTTATGGAGTGATTGAGAACAGCTGTTTTTCTGCTGGGCAGGATTTAAAGGTCTCTCTAGCGTAAAATGTCTCTGGGTGTTTTATACCTCGGCATAAATTATTCCGTGATTAATGCTGTGTTGTAACCTCACTCAGACAAACAGGAGAAGGGAAGAAAGGTGCAAACTGGGGCAAAATGTGACTTTCCTGGTATCCATTGTAAAGCAGAGATAATAACAGTCTGTCTCCCCAGCCTAATTCTTTCACCCGATGCCGTAATGCCGGGATAATCCTGGAAGTATCCACGGGGTGACTGCAGCTGGAGGCTGGGGCACAGGAGCAGAGTTGGGCTGCTGTCTTGTCTGTCTGTCTGTCCGCAGGAGCCGCTGCCACCGCGGTGGTGCTGGACGCAGCCAAACGATGCCACGAGTGTGCGGCCAAAGCCACCCGAGGGACCGACTCTGCTGTTTGTTGCCGTTTCTGCAGAGTTGGCCGGGTTTTACTTTGGAGGCTTTAAAGGTCAGAGAGTTCAAAGTTCAAAAATGCTCATCGGAGTTAACATGTATTTCGCCTTTAAGTTAAAAAAAAAAAAAAAAAAAGGAATCTGTCCTTCACTGCTAAATCCCTTATATTAGGAATTCCTGTCATCCTCTGACAGTGAGGCTTTTATTCCCTTTAATAATTGATTTTTTTTTTCCTTTCCCCAGAGCCTCCCTTGTTTTGATTCTCGCCATTTATTACTTTTCTTTTTATTTGGCATCTAGGAGAACTGTCACCATTCCACTAGTGTGCTACTCCATCCCTTTGCACATATATTGTCTCTTTTTCTGTACTAAAAGCAAATAAAAGACACTCCTGAAGAGCATTAAAACCTCCTGGTCTTTGCTAATGCTGGTCAGCAGAAAGACTAAACCATGCCCATCTACGCCCAAGTCATTTCCCCCTCTCTGCCCTCCCGCCTGCTCCCTTTCCGTTGCTGATGCAATGCTAGATTTGTAAAAAAATCCTGACTACTATACTGTTTTTATCTTGAGGAACATCTAAATCACTTAGAAGTCTGTTGGCTGAACTCAATAAATAAATAGCAGAAAGCTCACTAGTAGCAGTGAGTTATGGCTTTTCTGTCACTGCTACGCAGGGTTGTATACAGCAGCTGCACTAACAGCAACCCCTCTATTAGCATATGTTTCTTTTAATCCGGTTCAGAAGAATTAAAGCAGTGTTCCCTGCATCGGGGAGCGTGGCATTTTATAAACTCTCCAGATTAAATTCTGCCCAGGAGGCGTTTTGCTGCCGGTAAATAGTCACAAGGGTTTGTCTGCGGTCCCCTCTTGCTGCGTGCAAAGATGATGCTCAGACGTAATCACGTGTGCAGCCCCACTTTGATTTGATGGAGAAAATCATCTGTTATGGTGAAGATCTCCAAGCAGCCGGCAAAGCCCAAAGTGAACCAAAGAGTAAGCAATGCCCTCTCCTGCCAAGGAAATAAGCCCGGCTTTGTGAAAAAAGGAGTCATGCCTGATGCTCTAAATTTCTTTCCATATCCTGTATGTAGGTATATATCCATTTCGATGAAAATGTCAGCACAGACGTCATTAAATCTGTAGCATAAAGTGAGCGCAACCTATATTTATTCCCACTATGATGGTACATGCCGTTGGTTTATATAAAAATAGGAATGATCTCTATCCTAGCACATCCACTACATGAATTAACTATATTACATTTTTACAAGTAATTCTGTACATGTCTATATATGACAGAGATCTAGCGCAATGTATGTCTGAATAATTTATCAAAATTGCACATGACATCTGTGATTTAAAGAAACAACTCATTAATCAGTTGTCTACTGGTTACAAAAACCTAGTTTTCAATGATCTACGTTTTGAATAAGTTTTCTGTGCCACTGAACAGTAATGGCTTGGGGTTTTTTTTGTTTAAATATTCTGAATTTTTGTCATGCAAAAAGCACGCCCAGCTATAAAATATTATTATTTTTTCTGAAGGTCACGATAACAGCACGACTTGGTCTTGTTCTCAACTTTTGACAAAGCTTACAGTTTTAGGTTCATTTACAGGGGGTTTGTATTACAACCTCATAAAAGTATTTACAATATTTCATTGTATTTTAAACCAAAAGCACTGAGAGAAAACGCTTTAAATAAAAATGCCCATAATTTTCCGGTTGCCTTGTCACTGTCTGAAAACCTTATCAGAGTTCCTCATTACTTTAATGGTATAGGATTAAGGGTAATGAAGGAACATTTAGGGTTCTGCAAATCACTTTGATTTCACTGTATAATGTAACAGCACTTCTCCTTGATTTACTACTCAGTTGTTTGAAATAGCCTATGGTATTTATCAATCTTGGAGGAAACTCTGTTTCCTTGAACAATTAACTACCCAGACTAAAGCTGCATAACTCTTCTTTTATTCTTTTTTTTTTTTTTTTTCAGACCACTTGAGGATGAGAAATAGTGAACCCTCCACTGGATCCTACCTTGATGTTCAGTGGAGATGAGTATTTTTATTGCAAATTTTCTTGCAAACATTTTGATTGTCAAGGTATTTTTCCCCTTTTTGAAGGTTAAAAGGTCACTGATCATTATTAAATTTGGTGTGCTTCCATATTTTTGGTAATTTTCATTTGCTCGTCTTGATTCTCATTTTTCATTTGGTTTTCAGTTCAGTTCTGTTTTCCTCAGTTTCCTCACTGAGGGGGGTGTTTCTCAAGTTAAAAATAAATGTTTTGAAATAAAACACATTCAAACAGAACAATAACATTTCTGACTATTACAACATTCATAAAAAAGAATAAAAACTCCAGACAACTCCAAAATCACCCATATAAAAATCCTTTTAAAAATGTTGCAATTTTCATGGCAATTAATTCTGATCTTTCAACTTTTCCTATTCATTAGCTACTGAAGAAAGAGTCCTTTCTCCATCTAATTTACCAATTTCTGCAGGAAGATGCTCTGCCTCGAGGCGAGTACGGTGGTATAAAACCTAAAAATAAGTGGTTTCTTAGCTTATATTTCCATCAGCTCAACCCCTGGCACATGGTTTCGGAGCTGTGCCTGCTCCTGCACTCTCTGCAAAGTGATTTCTTCCACCTGGGATTTAAACTCCTCTCTGGTCTAAACTGATGATGCTGCATGACCCAGGTAGCAGGAATGCTGAAGCCACCCCGAGTTCATGGGTAGTTCAGTGCATGCGGTGGCACGCAGGGCTTCAAACAAATTGCTGGCGTCGTTTCTAAAATGTTTCAGAGTTCCCCGGTGCAGTAAACTCCTTTAAGCAATTTAATAATTGAGGATTAAAATAATGTATCTGTGGTTTTGCTTTTACTAGAATATGAACGTGTAGCTGGACCAGTTCTTTAACTCCCTTTGATGAGTTTTTCCCATGGTATGCAACTAGCCAGGTAAAATTCCCTGTCAGTTTGGAAAGTCTTTATGGAAGCACAGATTCACTTGAGGTTCAGCTCTTCCCAGCGGGATGATCAAGAACTGGCCATGACATAACTGTGGTTGCAGAAAATTAATACTGTGGGATATCCCCGCCCTTAAAAGGTTCATCAACACAACATCTCTGGAGCTGGAGATGACTGTGTGGGGTAGGTAGGGAGAGAGTACCAAGAGATTCAGGCATTCCTCTGAAGCCTGGGAAGTGGTGAATGTTGTTAATAAGGCAGGTGTGTCCTAACTGGCACAAGGAATTTGGTGTGGAGGAGAAGGTGCTGGACATGACCCTCTTCCCAGTCCCTTTTCTTAGGGCACAAGTTCTCATTGTGATTTCCCCACTTCCAAGTTGCATGGGGAGGGCATCCGTCACGCAGTTAGTCCTGTAAACTACAGGATAGATACACACCGTGAAACAACCTGAAATACCGGTGTGATTAAAACAGAACTGATAATACTGATCTGATAGTCCGTCACCTGGCAAAGATACTGTGAGGAACAGCCATCCAAAGCTTCTGAAGCAGCTGTCTACAAAGGGCATTAAAGGCATCTCATGAGAACTTTTGCCCTTGAAAAATAAGGAATATAGAACGTAATCTTATATCCAGCAAGACCGCTGTCAAAAGCATATAAACAATGTAAGAGTTTGCAACCTACACCCAGTCTAGTTTTGTAAGACTTGGAAAAGTTTAATCCCGTGTCTGTTGTTTGAAAGTCTCTTCACTGAGCTCGGATTAGCGTCTGTTAGTTTCTAGCTACTTGCTTTATAAATTTGCAATGGTTTCTTTTTAATATCCCTGGTCTTGCAAGCAGAGAAGTGGCGTAGGAACCATAATATATCATGTGCTGTGTTACACCAGCAGTATAATCCTATATTGCTGTCGGGAGATAGCAATATACTTAAGAACTTAAGGAATCATAGAACAATTTTGCAGCGTAATCAGTGCTACCAAAAGCCCTCTCCCAACATTTGGAGGGGTTGGGGGGGGGGGGGGGGCAGGAGAAGGGAGAGATTTCAAGCTAATTCTTTCCATCTGGGCTTCATTTACGGATTATGTGGGAAAAGGCGAGATTAATACATCGGAGGAATGAGCACGCATTAGTTTGCCATCTGTGGAAGTAAACAGGAAGCCCAACGCGTTGTGCCTTAATGCGTGCTTATTGATTTAGTGAGGAAAGATGAGTTGAAAAATGGGTCTTATGATGAAAATATTTTAGTAAATTCTAATAAGATATTATAAACAAATGTCAGTCCAAAGTTTTTCCAAAAAGGGGAAAAGAACATTGTCCTTGGATACAAGAGTAGCTGATAGGAAGGAAAAAAATCCTTTGAATGAATTTGGCAAGAAAATAGCTCTTGTTTGAGATTATTTTTCTTGAAGTTTGATTTTTTTTTTTTAAATTTCCTTTGAATTGAGCATGTAAATGAACCCCCATGTTCAACTTCTGAGCTTCTGCTGCTCCTTTAAAATTTAATAATCGGCCTCAAGGACCGACAATGCTTTTAAAGCATAAGTTTAAGAATAATCCTTTTGTACTCTGATGGTTGAGTGAAAGAAGAATGATTTTCTCCCCTGACCTTTTCTTTTCATTTCCCATGTATTCATAAAAGCCCAGACCACCTACGTGAGGTGTAACCCAGAGGTCTCCCCGCTTTGCTCCCAGGTGACGGGATCCTATCTCCTTCCACAGTTTCACTCCCTGAAATACATATCCCTGTCTTCCCTGAGTGCATTTCTCTGGAGAGGTGGAAGCTGAGTAGTTAAACAGAGATGACACCGATTCTTCTTTCCCAAGACCCGTAGCTTAACTCCCACCATCCTTTCCCGCGGCAGGGGGTGGCTGCTTCAGCCCCACCGCCCCGTAATTGAGACCAAAACGCTACGATTTGGTTTCCCATCATCTGCACATGCAGGATGCCAGCAACACCCTGTGGCAGGGCAGGAATGGAGGCTCCGCAAGATCCTGCTGCACCAGCACGTCCATAAAAAACTTGTGGAGGGGTCCTGTGGGGTCGGCAACGTTTCATTTCCCTTGGGCTAAAAAAACCCTACCTCAAGCTGCATTTGCTTCCAGATTATCCAAAGGATAATTTTTGCCTGTCCAGGCGGTGGCTATCACACTGGGGTTCAGAAACACTCCCAGGGAGAAATAGGTCTCTGCAGAGAGCTAATTCTTTCAAGCCAGGAGTGTTTATTTGCTGTCCCTGAATCGAGACAGTGATCGGGACTGCGAACAATAAATGCCGAGCCCTGGCATTTATAGTTTTATACAAAGTTCATTTGAGAAATTAGGGCATGTGGCTTTTATGGCTGGCTGCAGAAATGGCACAGTCCCTCCTCATTTTAACCCATCTATCCAGCTCTCAGGATTGTCTGTGGACATGGGCATTCCCATCCAGCAAGCTTTGCAGGGTAGGATGCTCCTCACACTTGAAAGGAGCACCGCGCTTCCATCCCCATGCACTCCACATTGCGCCTTGCCCAGGAATCTGCCACAGGGTGTGCTTGGTGGTGGTAAAAATATCATTTTTAAGGAATGTATGAGGCTCCTCAAGCCTGCTAGAATCCTGCAAACCTGGAAGATAACTCATTTAAACCTCAGAGCAGTCTCCTTTTCTGCTCATATCCCATAATTATCCTCTATATTAATATTTTTTCAAGTGCATATGTGTATGTGTGTGTGTATGTACTCACCTACCATTAATTGTGGTGTTTTATAAATTTCCATTCCTGTCTAATGACTTTTTACAGGCAATGTAATTACCAGTTCTTTTTATTGCTATTATAATGATTCAAACATGCATACAAAAAAAGCATAGTCTAGCTAAAGAAATGGCTGCTGTAAAATTCTATATATATTTTCTCTACATAGCTTTAAATTAATCCATTTTTATTAGGGTCCTTGGCAAAGAAATTAATCAGAAACTGAGTCCAAACAGATTAGGATTTATTGCAGCTCTATAACTCTGAAGAGTGACTCGATGGAATTAAACCGTTTTTACAATTTAAAAAAAAAAAAAAAAAAAAAAAAAGAGCAAACAAATTATCCTGGCGTAAAAGCTGGAAAACCATTCTCTCTTCTTGTGCTCTGCAATTTGAACCAGCTGAGATGATAAACTCCAACTTTGAGTCTTTAAGCGAGGAAGACTGATGAACTCAGACCAAATGGCGTTTGAGCACTCGGCTCGCAGCAGCTGCCAGGACCCCCGATGTCCCCACGGATGCTGCTGGGTGTCACAGCACAGCTCCCTCCAGACCTGCAGTGGAGAAGGCAGGGGACAGCACCTCAGTCAAGGAGAAGATGCATCGATTTCAATTTCTGAAGATGGTTGTTAATCAATTATACAGCAGGGTATCAAAGATTAGCAATAAGCTCTCTAAGCCTCAAGGATGATGAACTATTCCTTCCTCATCTCTAAATCTGGCATAATTTTGTTCCCTTTTTATTTTCTTTTGAGTTCTTTGTGCAGAAAACAAACCCAGTTAAAGCAATCTGATGCTTGTTGTCTGTGACACCCTGCAAAAGATCCAGTGCCTGTACCCCAGCTTGATCCTGATGCCACCAGTGGGTGCTGAGGGCTCCTAGCACTGCCTGTGGTCGCAATGGACTGGGAAAGTGTTAATTAATCCTCTGCTCCTTTGGAGGAATGTTTTCCAAGACTCATTTTACATGCTTTAAATCAAAGCACAGAGAGTTTCCTTTGTATGCTTTCATAAATACTTTCTTATTATTTATATTACCGCAGTGTTCAGAGGCCTTAGAAGAGATCGGGGTCTTGTTGCAATAGGTGCTGTACAAAACCTCTCTGAAGAGCTGACAATTTAAACAGCTAAGGCAAAAATCAGAGGGATGGAAATACAGGGAAGTGATTTGTCAAAAATGTAAGGAGACTGGGAGCAGCTCTCCTTCCCCATTGCTTTGGTCACCCAGTGGTCCAGCTAAAGACAAGACCCAGCTGCCACAGGTGTAGCTGTGGCCAAAATCGTTCCTCTTTCTTAAATGTTGACTTTAATACTGCCTTGAGATCCCCTTTGGAGAAAACAAGGTCTTGCAGTGTTGTTCAGCGTGAGCTGACATTCAGGAGCTGCAGGGACAGAGCATATAGCAGAAGGAGAAAGGATGTACGGCAAACTGGGAGCCACCCTGCTCATCACATTCCTCTGAATATCTCATTTTGGAAAATGAACTTCAAGATTACAATACTTTTCATCCATTTTATGGATTTTTCAGCCTTTGGATAACTAAGAAACCTTTTTTTTTTTTTAAAACACCCTTAGCTCTCCTTCACCCAATATACAGTCACTAAGCATTTTTTTTGCCCAAAGAGAGCTGCCTGTCCCTTGTCTGTAGCAGCGTGCCTTGGGCTGCCACATGCTGTAGCTGCTTTCTCTCACACAAACAAGCAAATCAAGTCACTCAGCCCTCACTGGGGACTTGGTCTTCATAAAGGAGCACAAGGTCATTTATAATAACTAGCAGGGCTGACCCACAAGCAATATGTGAAATCCCAGTGAAAATGTACATCTGGCCATCCTGGATTTTAAATGATGTATTTTCTTCCTTCCTCCCCAGCGTTGTCCGTTATCCTGACCAGTGTGGACAAGACAAATAGCACCACACACCAATGTGTCTCTGTCAGAGGACGGAAGCAGTAACGAAGGCTGCAAATGCCTTCTCAGAAGTCACTGTTGACCTTACTACTAACACAGACGTTTCTGATTCAAGAGGCGACTCCCCCTGCGCTCCTATGTATTCTCAATTCCTGTATTTGCTTGGTTATTTTTCTTTATCTCCCTGCTTCAATCTGTTAACTTCTTCCACTGGCAATGGCCATCACTCACTGGGTCACCCTAAGTCGTCCTGAAACAGAGCGTTGGCAGCGCTTCACTTATTAGTCAGCCAACTCATGGGATCCTGGCAACCTTTTTCTTTCTATAAGGATAGGGTCCAAGTTGCTCTTTGATGTTGTCAAACCATGACTTCCACTGGTCTCCCTGCTGATTTCTTTGCTCTTTCTCCCTGGGAGTAGAAAGCCACAGGGAAGCATTTAGTGTTGTATCAGGCACCACGCCAATATGGTTTCAGTCTTTGTTACTGTGTGGAGCAGACAGCCTGTCCGGTCCTGGATCTATACGACTGATGCTTTCATCTTATAAAAATGCTATACATTTCTGTCGTTCAGGTTGTTCCACCTATAGAGCCCATACGGGCAACCTCTGTAATAGCCAACCTTCCTGAAATCCGAAGGAATAACAAAAATTTACGTCAAACACAGAGATCAAAGTTTGCCCAGAATTTATGTTTTATGGATTCAGAAACATAAAGGACAAGGTGAAATCTGCATTTCTGATGGGATATTGATTTATTTCTATTCCATTTGCCTCCTAAGGCTTGAAATATGCGGACAAAAAGGAGTCACTCACCATATCTGAGGCAACACGGGTGAAATTCTGGCCCCCGTTAAAAGTCAATGGCAAAACTCCCATTGACTACAGTGGGGCCAGCATTTCACCCCATGATTTCTCATCTTGCTTTATTTTATTGACCCTTCTCTTGAATACTAGCGAAATGCAAATATTTTTTTCCAGCACAAGTCTTTGTACTCTATGAACTCTGCTGGATCCAAAGTACTTCATATGTATATAAGAAAAACAGCCAGAAACGAAAGAGCGAGCAGTTGACTGTACAAATAATGATCTTCACGGTCTAGAAAAAACTGCCCATGTTCAAAAAGAGATAGTGGTTTAAATGGTCAGAATAAATAAAATGGGCTTAAGGCTAACTTCTGCACCACAAAGAGCATTTTTAAGCCTGCATGGTACAGACCACACATCCCGGGAATGCAGATCGCCTCTGAGGCCAGCTCAGCATGGCTCCATGGTGGCCATGAAATCACAGACACTTTAATATCATTTTAACATCATGCTGATTTACAAAGCCTAAGGAATCCAGCAGTTCCGATGTGAGAGGTTGGGGGATGCTCCCATTCTTTTGGCATTATTCTGGCTAACTGTTCACAGTGGAAAAAATGGATGTTACTTTCAGTGTGGGTTCAGCCTCAACCTGGACTGAATAAAAATAGCTGATTTCAGACAAAGAATTTCCCTCTTTGCTTTCTCCCAAAGCCTCGTCTCATTCCTAATATACTTAATGATAATCCCCTCTGTGTTGTGATGGTGAATCCAGGTAGCGTCACAATTCATGGAATTATTATTTTGTCTGTTTGTGGAATAATGCAAATTGTCAAAGCTGATTTTCTCAATAATCTCATTTCTCGTAGTACCCATCCTCACCAAATCCAGAGTTTCATCGCAAACCTTGCAGGCAGAATTGTTCATGATATTGAAGGGCTGTGATGGACTGGACATTCAGGCAAGCACGACCGGAAGAGACCTTCCAACAGCATCTCGGAAATTTGCAGACGGTTTGCACTGTTTAGACTGTCCTCAAAACAATAGAAGGATGTGGCCCTCACTGGAACAGTCCTGATTTTACTACAATCAAACAGAGGCACAAGAAGTCATGTAGAGTGACAAGCAAAGCAAAAGCAGGTGTGGTGGGAAGAAAACGGAACCCTTGACTCTCAAAGCGGACATCAACACCTTGATATGACACAGAAATGAGATATTATGTGACCCAATGATTTGAAGTTTTCTATCTCTCCCAGTGCCCAGTGCAGAATGAGAAGGCTTCTCTCATTCCAGTCTTCATCTTCCTCTGCTGCCTCAGTGCCTTTCAGCATCCTTAAATCCGTATCCTTAAATCACTCTTTCAGGATGTAAAATCCAAGGGCCATCTTGTGTGGTGCTGCCGTGAGGGCTTTCCTTTATAACCCAATGAAAACAAGGCTAAGTTTTAAGTGCTTCGGACTTACATTTTCTCTCCTTTCATTAATTTTAATTTCAGAATGTGCCTTTTTATTAGAAAAAAAGCCACAACAAAGCAATTTTGATCATCTCTTGGGCCACGTTCTGATGCTTCATGGACCACCAGTGGTTTGCAGACCACAGGGTGAGTAATGGTGCATGAGAGCACATTGCATGTTAAGTCCTCTGCTCCGACTCCTTCTGCCAAAGTAACTCTGTTCACACTAGTGTGTTCGCCCATGCTTTGTCAGACCCAATTCTGCATGATTTGAGTTATGAAGCTTCCATCGCGTCTTTGGGGAAAATTATTTCACTGTCTACCAGGTCTCTCAGGCCAGAATGTGGATTTGTGAAGCCTGTGGTGTGTATTTAGCAGAAGAGCTCTTTGAAATTAATAAGGTTGAGGAAATGGGGCCAAAATTCTGTCCTCAGCCTCACTGGTGTGCTGCTTGTTAGAGTGCAGAAAAGCCAGCTGAATGACAAGGGGTCGAGGATGGGGGGCGTCTATGGGGGCCGGTGCATCACGGGGCTTCGTGACCTTTGGGAAATCCTTTGACTTTAATCACCCCAGCTGGGAAACTGAATAGACCATCAAACCCTTGCTAAAAACCCAGCTTCTGCTCTTAAATCAGTGTTATCATTTACATAAATAACAAACATATCCTATGGTTTGGGCTCTATTTCCTGGCTGGAAGAAGCGTGAAGACTGATCACTCACATAAAGCAAATTTTATCCTAGTTTTGCTTTATAGCAAGTGCTGTATTGCACTTGTGAACACGGGTTAACAATATTGTTCTTTCTGAGAATGTTGGTGCTCACTGAAATGTTTCAGACAAACATCCTATGAAGACTTAGTGGCCTCAGCTTGTTTGACTTGGAATCAGGCTTGATTTCTAATTAGCCAATCTTCAACAGTCTGTCAGAAAATGCAATGAGCTGCCAATTTTCACACCTTTGCCCAAAAAAAGATCCCAATAAAAGTCTTAAGAAAAGTGGTCTACCACTTCTACTACTAGGAAATTCCCAATGTGTTCAAGGTTCTTCTCCATTCATACACACACACACACATACATACATGCATATATATGTATGTGCCTACACATTCATACGAGACCACCACCCAAATCTTTATATAAGCTTAGAGAGCCCAAGGTAAGAACATTGTCTTAATTTTCTCCAATTTTCCATAGAAAAGGAAAGTTCCATGTATTTAAACAAGCCTCAACCATTTAAAATAACCAATGTTAACCAGCATTTTAGCTGTTTAAATCAAAACACATGCACTGATGTTTTTACAACAAAAAGCTATGGGGAAATGAAAAAAAAAAAAAAAAGAAAGAGTGGATAAAACATGCTGAAATATAAGCTATCAAACAGCTGTTTAGGTCAAGCATAGAAGTGGTATAAGTAGCATAGCTCAGTGGAGTTGAAACCGTGCCCATCATTATTTTAAAGGTCTTAAAAAAATTCTCCTGCAAGTCCCAAATGTATCCATAGCATTTTCCTTCCAAATTTCATTCATTTGGATTCATTGCTGATTTCCATGGCCCCCAAATCTCAGACGTGAGCGGCTCTCAGGGGGTCAACTGAGAAAAGAAGAAAAGCTTGATAATTTTTATTCAATCTTTTCTCCGGGTTTTGTCAAGATTTCTCTTTGGCAGGCATGTCATGATTCGTTTTCTTCCCTTTTGAATTGCTTTTTATCTTCATGCTTTGATTTTAGAGATTTCATTTACGAATGTATAACAGTCTTCATTCACTTCAGCATCTTGCTTAGAGAAATGGCTGAGAGTTTGGCTCTAGCATAAATGCATATAATCTTGATTCAGATCCAGCTCAGAAGGAATGCTTGAAGGGACTGAGTATATCATGAACCTCATGTGCTCTCCTCTTCTGCAAATGTGCCTAAGAAGCAGCACTCTGTGCTCCATCTGCAGATAATCTACCTTTGGTACCCAAAGGATCATCATGGGCATGGCCTAGTTCCTCTCTACTCTCTGACCCTTGCTCTTTGAAGGCATTGTTTGGAGGAGTCACTTTTTCATCATGGAGATTAAAAATCTGAAAGCCCATTTAAAAAAAGTAAAGCAAGTTTTAGTGTCCTTGCACCTCTAGTGGCTAATTTTCATGGAGGTTATTTCTTTACCTTCACCCCTGAGGACCAGAATAAATTAAGATATTCTTTTATGGAAAACGGTAGAAACTGAAATGAAACAGCAAAACATGTGCTCTTAATGGTGTTGGCAGACCCAGAGATGTCTCCATCTAAATTTCTGCTTGTGTTTCACATTTTTAAGTATTGTTCCGTCTTCTTTTCTCTCTCTAATAGCGTTCAGATGCGAGGGAAAATACTGTTCATTGTCAGCCACAGTGGTTGTACAGCTTCAAGACTGTATATTTTGCCTATAAACTGCATTGCGGTGACTTCTTGACACTTAATCAGAGCATCTGGTACAAGAAAGGGCAGTGGGTTTTAGTCCTGAAGACCTTTTTCAGCTGTTACGGAGCCCTTAACTCAGGCAAATTCCAACTGACTTCAGGAGAAATTTTGGCCAATTAAAGTCTAGGTGAGAACTCCCAGATTTGGCCAATACTAATAAAATTAGAGAAACGTGACTCGCTTCCTCAGCTAATAGTTTCCTTAAAGGCTCTACCACATGCCACCACATTTCTCTCGTCCCTCTTGGCCACCCAAACCCAGCTCGCCTTGTTGCGGTGCCTGCTCCCATAGGTGTCAATGGCGTTATTTGCCAAACAGGGTTTATTTGCATTCCTTAAGCAAGCATTCAGCCCATAAATTACAACAAGAAAGGCTCTTCTTTGAGCCGTCATTTTTAAATTCCTCTTTAGGAAGGTTTTCACTCATATCACGAACCATTAACTAAGCCATATGTAGGATCCTCCATCCAGAACCATTCCACTCCCAAAAACACAACTGCTAGGGAGAAATGAATATTTGGATCGATTCTTGTTTTCCTTTCTGGCTGTTTATTTAACACCGGAAAGATTATTGAAGATGTTATCTCAGAGAGAGTTCACTGGGGCATTTTTCTGTGACAGTATTATTGCAAGCGCAGTCGGCTGGCTCTTATCTTCGGCTAATAAAGGTGCATGAAGCAGGCAAAACTGATCAAATGTGCATTGACCGTAATTTCCTTTGAGCTTTTTCTGTAAAGCAAATATTCTATTTCTTACATCTTTTGTTCAGTTTTAAATTGTTCTGCTTTGCTTTCCCTACCTAAAAACTAGCGGGGTTTCATTTGGAAAAGAGCTGTTTGGGTGCCTCTCTCACTTCTTCAGTCACTAGCACTGATATAATAGCATATAATCCAGACAGGTCCATACATTCCCTGTGAAAAAACTCTCCATCACGCCACAACAAGTGTGACGTCCTTGCTAGGAGAAGAGCAAAATATTTATAAATTGATGGAAATGCCCAGATGAGACTAAACCGTGACCTTTCTGCACCTCTGGTCTCCCCAAAGATTTCTGTTTGAGGAGAGGGAAAATGTATTTCCAGTTGCAGATCTGGACATTTGTAGTTACTCAGATCTGCCAGGGCTGCCACAGATTTGTAGGCTTTTTTGGTGGCCCGCAGAGCTCCATCTCAGCCTGGTCCAGCTGTTCTGACACTTCAGCAAGGAATTAATCCACGCAGTAAGGAAATGTGGGATTATACCTATTAATACCATATGAACAATGTGCAGCAAGTATCATGCAGGCTTTAAGAAAGGCCTCAACATCACCTTTTGGGCAGATGAAGTTTAACTGTACTCTTTTTTTTTTTTTCCCCCCTCCACATTTCCAGCATTTTTAACAGACTGAGGCTGAATTTCGCAGTCTGTTGGTAATTTGTATGCATTGTTACCACTCAATGATCGCATTCTTTCTGCTGACCTCACTTGAACTTGCTTCCCTCGAGTCCATGGCAAGTCCAGGAGGCAAGGGCTTGGTTTACTGCAGCGAGGCCTCGGTGGGACTACACCTTTGGACCACCCAGGAATGGCAGCGAGCCGTAGCACCGCTCATATCTGGAGCACACCTGCGCTCCTTGACCCACGTTGGCTTCCCCTTCATTTCTGGTTTCATTCAGAGTCACCATGCCCTGAATGGTTCAGCTCACAGGTACCTCAAAGACCTCATCTCTTTCTCCCTCTGTCTCCCTCCTTACAAAATCAATGACAGTGACAGAGATGACTTTATTTGACTTAACTGAGAGCAACTGAATGCAGCTGGTGTGAATGCAGCAGGCTTTGCTGGAAGCCATGGGAAGTCCCATGTCAATTTGCATCCTCTAAGAGCCTGTCCCAGGATGTTTTCTATTTTAATTTTTATGTCTGCACCTAGAGTTCCAGTTGGATGTATTTTAAAGTAAACAGAGTTGATAAATAAAAACTTATGCATTTCCCAGTCATCCCAGAGTATTTCTGTTCCTCCCTCCTTGCCTCCCCCCTTCTAGTCTTTTACTGCTTGCACAGATACAACAATTAAATATTCAGCTGGCATGCCAGTTTCCTCTCACTCAGTTGATTCAGCCTGAAATCTGATTTTTGAATGGGTGTATTCTAAAAGAAGTAGTGCCGGAGTGGAGAATTTAGGTTCTTGGATGGAAAACTCCTTACGCAGGACTTTTCACCCCAAATTAGTCATCAGTCTTCAGCAACCAAGTACATTTTACTCTGACCTTGGGCTTTGCCCGAGCCAAAATGCAGAGGCTTAATGAGAAGGATGGGAAGAGTAACACCCAGCCGACCAGCAGCCGGCAAATAGCCCCATGATTTCTTCTGGAGCTGGATGTGGAAACAACAGGGGAGCATGCCCACATTCCAGGTGAAGGTGAAGGGGGGTGTGTGGAGACGGGTCTGTCTTCCCCATCAGACCCTCTCGTGATGCTCACCTTCCCTGGCCTTCTGCATCACCAGCCCCACACTGTGTGTTTAGGCGCTTTTCCAAATCTGTGACTTCAAGAGAATTTGCCTCTAGTTTGAAGCACCAGCCTTTGATCCTAGTAACCAAGGTCTTTATTTGTTTAAGATGGTAATTAACTGAAACTAGTAATGGAAAGATTTTTTAACTTAGTGGGCCCTTAAGTGTTTGAAAAGCACCAGTGAATTTTTTTTTTTTTTTTTAAATATAAATCCCAACCTTTTCCCACTTTGTGAAACTGCTTTCTGTTCATCCTTCTCATTAAAGACCTCAGAGCTAAATACTGGGGCTTGTGACTTGGGAATCATATGGATTTTACAGTCCATGCAAACCAAAAGACGAGGCATTCATCTGCACAGACCGTTCCTGTTTGTTTATTGTCCCAGCAATGGGACTTCTTGGCTTGGCAGCCATCGGAGCACAGGTTCCAGACTCTTGGCTTTTCGGGCTCTTGCTGTGTGTCCCAGCTGCATTAAGACCCTGGCAGGTCTAATTCTTCTCTGACAGCCACCTTCCTTCACTTAAAACAAGCCTGGGGATCGTCAGGCCTTGATTCATTTCCAAAGTCTATTAATTGAACCTGCAGGGCTTAGTTCTCCTAACATACAAGGAGTCCAACTCTGCAACTCCACACAGCTGCTTTGCCTATTGCAAATGCAGAGCACATGCCAGCCTTACATCTCTACGTGGGAAATAAGGGACTATTCCCAGCCCAGAGGGACTAAAAAAAATATTTTTTATTTTCTAAAAGAAGGTCTCATTGAGAGTATGTTTCCTGGCTATGAAGAAATTATTCCTACACAAAAATTGTGTTTGTGTCCAAACAGAGCTGTGGAAAGGGTGGGATGAGAAAGAAGCTTGCTTCAAAGGCCTGCTGGATAAAGGGAGACTTTCTCACACCCTGACATCTGCTGCCCAGAGTCCATCCATCCCTGCCCGTAGCCAGAGAGAGCACTTGGTGACGGGAGCAACCGGAGGAGGGACAGGAACTCATTGCCTAAAGTGGCCCTTTTGATGCAACGTGTCACAGCTCCAACGCGAGACATCCCGAAGCCAGCAGAGAACCTCCGGAGGCTTCTGAGCTGCTTTGTCCCCTTCTCCGGAGCTTTTTGTAGCTGTGGTTCAAATTTTTTCAGACACGTAGGAAAATAGAGGAAGGAATTCAGGCTTTGCACTGTATCTTCTCTGAGGCAAAGGGCTTATTCTGAGGCAGCGCAGAAGAGCTGCAGGTTTCTGCTGAATGATGACTGAGCAAAACAGTCTCCTACCAGGGTCCTCACCCCTCTGAGGAGTCTTCATCTTTGCTGATGAAAGCAAACACCTCCTGCCTTGGTGTCTCCTTTGTATTTTAATCTTTCGAGCAGTGGACACGTCTCTTTTCTGTTTATCTTCTTTGGCTGGGGATTTTCTGAGTCCCCACACTCCCAGCCAGTCTTTGAACAGAGGGTGATTAAAGGGGTCAAGTTGTCAACACACATGTGGCTGTTTAATGCTATCTGGGATCTCCTCAGGGGTCTCTCTGGCTCCAACAGTTACTCCCAAAGGATATGGGTCTCCCACAGGTCCTGCATCAGACCGGGCAGTCTCATATTTCAGGAAATATATTCAAGCCCCAAAAGTCTATGGCTGGGTTAAAGACAATCCTTCATTGCCCTACTTGGACCCAACTACTCCATGTCCATGACCCCTTGCAAGCCTTACTTCACCTGCTTGGCCCCAAAATGCTGAAGGTTCCCATCACAAGCAATAATTCACTGAACAAAACGGGGTGAGAGGGCAAGCACAGCCTTATCCCACCACTGGTGAATGTAGATGAGATGTCTCTGTCAGCCTTTGCCCAGGTAGAACCAGACGCCACAAATGACCGGGGAGGGCAGGGAGCAGAAGGGAGCGAATACACAGAAAGCCATTTGTTTGAAAACTGGGACACACATTGACTGAAAATATTTTGCAGCATTCACTCAGTCCTAATAGGAACTCACACATTCCTTGAAATGGGCTATTCATTATACAGCAGCTAGTAAAAAAGAAGATTTTTTTTTTTTTTTTTTTTTTCACCCAGCCCTCAAACATATGATTTTTAGCTCCAACAAAGACTTTATGAAGTTCACGTGGAGAAACTTCACCAAGGGCAGCGCGTACTGCCATCGGCCGTGTGCGGGGCTGGGGCACTTGCTCGGGGCTCGGCGGTCCTGGTGCAAACCCGTGTTCATGGGCCCCTTGTGCCTGAGAAGCTGTGCCAAAGTCATGAGCTTTTATTAGCACTAACTTTCCATTTAGTCGGGAGGGACCTTTCCATTTGCTTCCCCGGCAGTATAGCACTGGCTCCACCTCAACATTTGCACCTTATAAAGTGTTGTCATGACCCGACTAGAGCAGTTTATACAAGGCCCTTCAAGATCCCCGGTAATGAAGAGTAAATAACCGAGGAAAGCTTTCTCTCACTTTGCAGCTTTCTTTCAGTCTCAAAAGAAATAAAACAACTTACTTAACAGCATTCTTTAATCTTTTGCACCAGTGGCCTCCTTTATAGGGTGTTATACAGAGCCAGTGTAAATCCAACCTCTGTAATGGGGTCAGTGTTTCTCAACAGGTGTTGGGTGGATACAGTGTAAGATCTATTTTTTCAATAAATGTCAAGCCAGAAAGCTTGCTGTTCATACACAGGCAATGTTAACATGTGGTTCTCTCACGCGCTTGCCCTCCCCTCCCCAGTACCCCTTTCCCAATCTTTTTTTCTTTTTTTTTTTTTTTCCCTAGCAGCCCACCAAGGTCTCCAATTTAATAAAGAAAAGCAATGAATGCCCATTGCTCAGTCCTAGGAGCAAGAGCACAAGAGCCACCGACCTGCCATGCTTTGGGCACGACAGACCTCAAAATGATTAGAGAAATCCTTCATCTTCTGGAAAGAAATCCTTCCTCCTCCTCTCTTTCCAGATCTGCAAAACAGCCTGATGGTGCAGGGGCAGTATAGCAGACAAAGTATTTTGAAAAAACCTGCTGCATTGTTTGGGAGCAGCCCCAGGCCTGATCCTGAAGCTCTTAATTAATCTTTTACTGAGGCAAAATGTTCTCCGGAGCCAGCAGAAAGCTCACCTGAGTAAGGATGACGTTACTGAGCCCATGGCCATCAGGTTGCAGCCTGAAGCAACTTTGCTGACCAACAGATTTGTCCCAGCAAAGGCACAGTTCTATGTCTCCAGTGCAATGATCCATGAAACTATATCACAGCAGTATTAGGAAATATGCTAATTAGCTATACAATTAGCTCCCAGAGAAGCAAGTGGTGTAAATAATGTAAATGTATGCTCATGCATATAACCATTATTTTAAAAGAGTCTTCCTAACTATTGGTATTTTAATATAAATAGAAATCTTTGAATGCGTCTTCTTAGGATCAAGGGAATGTTCCTCCGCTGGTGTCAGGTAATTAGTAATTAGGCAGCTCCCTTGGGGCTGCTGCTCCTGGCTTGTGCCAAAACCTGCTGGACTCTCAATTCCCCAGACAGGTTTGTCCCTGGGAAGGATGGGTCCAGAGCATGAAACCTTTGCAGTATTTACTTGTGGCTACACTAGCCTGTGCTGCCTCCCTTCTTGCTTGTCTAAATACCATATGGGAAATTAATGCAAAATATTTCCGTGAGTATAATTTGAATTTAAGGAGTGGGAAAAAAAAAAAAAAAAAATCACACTTTGCAATCGTTTGGGCTCATTCAGCAAAATATTTACTTATGCACTTAATTTTAAGCATGTTCTTAAGTCCATCTCCTGCTCGTCAACACATTTCAGCATTTAAATAAATCCATAAGCACTTTGGTTTATAAGGGACTATAAGAACAGAATTATACTGGGAAAACATTCAGCATCTAAATAAATCCGTAAGCACTTTGGTTTATAAGGGCCTATAAGAATAGAAGTATACTGGGAAATCACGTGTGGAAAGCAATTTGCAAGGTATTGTAGCAACCAGACCTTAAATTTGTAGGTTCAATTACCCTTGCTATGCTCTTTCAGTAAAAAATATTATGTGGTCTGTCAAAACTAGAGCAACAAAGTTCTAATTCCAACACTTCTGAACAAACTTAGGGTCTGATGAACTAAAATATCCGTGTAGTCTGTCATCAAACAAAGCAGGAGAACAAACAGATTCAAGGGCATTGCAAACTGCTCACAGATATTCCATGTGTCCGTAAAAAAACACATTTAAAGGCATATTAGATATTTGCTGTTAATTTTTATCTGGTAGAGGGCATAAACTACCAGTGGTATATAGCAAATAAAAAATCTTTCTTTATATCAGATTTGATTCTAATGGTATTTTGTGGCCACCAATCCAGTTTTGTCTGGCTGGATGTTCCTCAGTTAAAAAAGAAGGGTTTTCTTTCTGCTCTGTTTTTATTTGGTAAACCAGAAACCAACATGCTCATTATACATTCTGAAAGCAGTTTTAATAATCTGAGTAAAGCGATGCAAACGTTTATATATTTGGGGAGGAAGAATGAAACTGGTGCGATATAGGATCGTGTGGGCTGGCTGGAAATTGTATTTCCTTTTTTTTTTTTTTTCTCTTCTAATCCAGTCAAACTACGAGTGAGTTGATATCTCTCATTGTTTTTGGATGTATGTTGTTCAGTTCCAGTGGGTTTGGATCATGCCTCTACTCTTCAGTTGGCAGTTGCAATAGAGTAGAACGTTGTCCAAGGATCAATAAATTGTTAGAGGGGAAAAAACCCACATGGATAGAAATACTTTTAAAGCACAAATAAACAAAATCAAAGATTCTGTGCTCCAGAAATATTTAACTCAAAATATCCGTAGAAATTTAGTTTAAAGGACTCTCTCCCCCTACTGAAAAAAAAAAAAAGTATTTCCTCCCCACACACCATTCTAGTTGCATCTTGCTGGATTTGATTCTTCTTGAATACTCCCTTCTGACTCATGAACAAAAGCAAGACATTGATGCCATACGTGCCACCAACTTTAACTCTTTCTCAAAGTCAACTAAAGGAGCACTTTTTAAAAAAAGATGAGACTTTTCACAATCATAGCAAATTCCATCGCATACTAATGTTTAGATCAAACCAATCTGGGTTGAAATTGAAGTGTGATGGGAATGTGACAGGAGGAGAGAAATTCATCCCAGAACAGCTACTAGTGGAAGTAAAATTAGTGGCGCTGTCAGAAGAGAGAAGGAATGAGGTAAATAACAGCTGTGGGATTATTGGTATCTTCCAAGAATGTTTGGATGACATCAAAATCAGGAAGGGCTTCCATCTAAACCCTTCCATCTTGAGTAGTGATGAAAGTGATTTATTTCTAATGAAGACAGAATAACAGATATTTTGAAGTCAGATGGGATTATGAGGGTATCTAGTCTGCTATTGAGAACATTTTATTTCTTGATGAAATTATATTTGATTGAGGAACCTAGTCTTGACTGGAAGGCTTCAGAGTTTCAAGAGACGTGAGAAAATATAAGATTTGAAGACACAGCAGAATGTAGTTACTTCTAATTTTAAATTAAGCATGGATCGCTTGAAATAATAATACTAGTAATAATAATAATGATGCTCTGTTAGTAGCAGACAGTTACTGGTTAGGGAAAATAGGTTAAAAACAAGGGCAAGAACAGAACGATCCTTTCCCTGGTTTGTCCTTCCAGCTCCCAGCAGTTTAAGGGACTAAATAAACCAGACATTGCATCCAGACTCCCATGTTTGGTAGCCACCAGTGAACTTATCCACCATTAATTTTTCTAATCTCTTCCTGAAAGCATTCTTTTGGCCCCCATGACATTCTGTGGCAGAGATGCTGAGTAAATATGATCTCTGGATATTTGTTCAGATTTTGCAAGCATAAAACAAATAGTAACACAGGATTAAGCCATGATTGTGCAACCTCAGCCCTCATGTATCTCAATGGGAGTTTCAGCTGTTAGGTTTCGTTTGCAGTTTGGCGTTCCTCTAGGACAGGACCTGCATGTTCCTCTCAGTTTTGTTCAACACGGTGTGAGCTAGCATCACTGGAAAGGGAAAATGGTGTTCGTTTCAGTACAGAATTTGGACAAGGGCACATTATTATCCCTAGAACATGTAAAAAAAAAAAAAAAAAAAAAAAAGGTTCATTTTCCTAAAAATTACTCATGCATTTACAATCTTCTTTTGCCACAAAAGCAAAATGTTACTCGAAGTGCAAAAAAATTACTAAGAAACCCCACATCTTTCAGTTTTCCTCAGAAATATTACAGAAATCTTGCGAGTTTCTAATTAAAAATTAAGGCAACAAAAGCAGACACCTTTTGGAAAAACTCACTGAATTAAAGTCTTTCATTTTTGGTTAAATAATGGTTTGGAAGAATATTTTCAGGCAACACAAGTAATGCATAACTTTAATTTCTTTACTTCCATATAGGGATCAAACCCTTAGACAATATCACGGAATTTTTAAGCAAGGAAGTTGTTCCTGCTTTCAGGCAGTGAACAGTCTTTCATTTAAGTGTGATAGCAGCTCTGAAGTCACCAATTATACATCTTGTTCTCGCTATATGTGTGAGGACAATAAATTTAGAGAGTAATTTTGTTTATTCTCTAAACTCTAATCCCTAAACATAGGGATTCAAGTTACTGTGGATGTAAACAGCGATATCATATGAAGGATCTTCCTAGGTTCAGTGCTGATATTGTTAGATTTTGTTGCTGAGCTCCTCAGTCAGAGATAGCTTTATTTGTTTTATAACACCCTCGTTCATTCCCTTATAGTACCTTAATTCAGGAAGACCTTGTTATCTGTCACCATGACAGTAGTGTCAAGCTCAAAGAAGTGCCGTATCTTTATTTTTCTCAGAAAATTGTTCACATTTTAGGGTTTGAATAAAGACCTGAAATACTATTAGAAAATATAATACCACAAGGAATTGTTTCAACATGTGAGAACATAACTGCCAGATACAGATGGGAGGACAAATACTACCAGTAATGGCAAGACATGGTTACACTGAGATGTAATTACCAGTAGATATCTTTACCAGAAAACTGCAAAATTTAATACATTTTAAGCCCTTTTTTTTTTTTTTTGGCACATAGAGGCAATCTTCTGGAAGAGGAGACTGAGAATCAGAATAAAACTTCAGCCACTATAAGCTGACCCAAAGCAGAGGAAGGAATAAAAATCCCCAAATTCATCGATATCAGGTCTGCTTGCTCTAATTAGGGCAATCAGATCCAGCTAAACTTTTGCTGACTTATATTTGCAAGATGTTTGAAAATTCTGTGCACCAGAAGTAGGAAAACTGATGTGGGTCTCACATTGCGAATGAGAGAGTCAAAACCTGAAGGGTCCAGAGCTAACTGGCTCACTTCATAGGGTCTGTTACGGCTAAGAATGGAAAAAGAGATGATTCTACAAAGGAAGCTGCGTTTTAGAGGTCAGCAAGCATAGGGGTAAAGTGAGAACTGCCAAAAGTCAAGCTGAGTTAGACCTTGCAAAGGATATTAAAATAAACAACAGAAGTTCTTTAACCAGAAGAATAAAAAGAGAAGCAGAAAAGAAGACGTGGGTTTGCTATGCAGTAAGGATGGCGATGAGATTAAAAGAAACTGAGTAGAATTCCCAAAATTGAATGAATACACTGCATGTGTTTTCAGTAAGGAAGAGTGTATAGAAAATGGGGTAAAGGCTGGATGGTTTGTGAGTGGCTGGGAATGGAAGTTACCACATCTGAGGTGGGAAGAAAACTCAGAGGACTCAATATGCTGAAATCAGTGTACAGAGGGGAAAAAAAAAAAAAAAAAAAAAAAAAAAAAAATCACCCAGAATACTGGAAAAACTGGCAGAGTCCATTAAGCAGGATAGAAATGAGTGTATCCAACTGGGGTGACCTGATGAAATACGAATGCCTGCACATGTCTTCAGTAATCTGAAAAGCTTTAGGAGAAAAAGGAGAGAATAAGGGTGATTACAGACATCAAGGTAAGGAAAAGAAACAAAAAGTGGTGTGAGTTTACCTGTTCTAACACAAAGTCTTTCCCTGATCTTTTTGCATTCTCTAAGCAGAGCTAAAAGAAGCATGTAGTACTTCAGTCTTTGATTAAAGCGAAGAAGATGGAAGCTTGCACCAAATTTTAACCCAGTAAGAAACCTGATAAAGGGGAGTCAATTGTCTGGAATGGTTGGATGGTGGGAGGTTATAGGCAACTCCCAGAGATCCATCTTCAGACTGATTTTAAGTGTCGTTCTCAAGAACCACAACACCAAAGTTCACACAAGATTTGACAAAGAAGCAAAATTAAGCCTGGAGACCTAATTATTACAGAAGAGGCTCGGCATAGCACCTAGAAAGAATTAGAGGGCCCTGAAGGTTAAACTAATATAAAAAATATTAGATTTAAGACTGCAAGATACGAAGTTGAAGGAATGAGAGTGAGAATTTTTGCAAGTCTGAATCTATTCTATTCTTATTGGTGGAAAAATATAGAGGAACAGACACACCTGACATATGTACTCATTCTCAGTAAGACTACCAGACTTGGTTTTGAAAGAAACAGGTGAGATGCTAATGAATGCATTGAGAAGAGGAAAATGAGAATGCGATGGTGAACGATACTGGTCCTCCCCTGGAATTCCGTGTGCCTTCAGTGATCTGAACCTGGAGAGATGCAGTGGGAAGGCATGAGGATGTCGGGTGAAATAGGGACCTTGTTCTCTTTAGCTTAGCGAATCAGCAATGGAGCAGCGACACAACTGTCCCCTGCGACTGCATCCAGGGATACATCCTGGTCAGTGAATCGTGGAAAAAAGACTCTACAACTCGAATAGAGTTATACAGCAGGGATGTTTACTCCGGCGCCAGGGTGCAAGGGGATTTCTCCACAAAGCTTGCACACCCACCGCACATTTTACCAAAAACTGGTAGAGTGTGGATATCCATATTCATTGGGTGACATCACACAAACATACATATGCGTGAGTAAGGCTGGGTTAGTTAGAAAGGTTGATGTCAACAGTTGATGTCATCGTTGCACCTGCCCATCGCCTCCTGGTGGGCGTCTTCGGGGGGCTTTGGGAGGAAGGCTCGTAGTCTTTCTCACCTTCTTTTTCCCCGGAGCATGCGCAGATTCTCTTGGCCAATTTCTTGAATAACAAGAGTGTTTTTCAGACAGTTTACTTTCTTATCTAAGAGAACCAATAGAACTTCTACCATCCGTACATGGCTATCTTTACTCATCAGCAAAATTCCAACGAGTTAGAGCCACCTCTTCCTCAAGGACAAAAGTCTAATATTTTGCTGAACATTGTAATCCTTGGTAGATTTTCACAGAGAACTGCTTTGTTTTGATGAACACAGTAGTCCTTGGTAAAATTCCACAGAACAGTCTGGGCAAGCAGGACACTTAACAATATTAAAAAATACTATAAGTAATACCATAACTTGCTATAAGTAAATAAGTTGCTAAGTAGTTTTCTATAAGTAAATAAGTAAATAAATCTCAAAACCAAGTAATCATTTCTCTGTATCACAAGGAGGAAGAACTCTCCACATAAAGAACAATATTGGCATACACGACACATGCTGGCCAGAAGGGCATTTATGGGGTTAGAGAGAAAATAAATGACCTGAACATGTCTAGTTCGCTGCATTTGGTGGTCTCTTCAGACCAAGTCATTTCCATTGGCAGCGAGAGGCTCTGGAACAATCTTCCTGCAGAAGTAGCAGAGTAAGGAGCAAAGTAATTAAAAAGAGGAAACAGGTCCCAGAAGTTCTTTGCAGTTCCTTATTTCTGGACCAGTAATTTGAGGCTTTGTCCAGAGCTTATTAAATTGTGCAGATTTCTCCATCAAGGCCAGCATTTAATACCTGTCCCTACAGCAGCCATCAGGGATCAGGAGGTACTAAATATAGGTATTAAATAGTCTAGTGCTCTGTTACACTGGCTTTCCATTGCACTTGAAACTTCTGAAGTCTTCTCCTTCCCTCCCAATCCTGCCTTTCAAGCAGACACTTTTAACAGAGAATCAGGACCGAGCCATAAACTAATTTTCATGGTTTCTAGGCCAGTTGGCATAAGTCATTGCCACCAAGCTGCTGACCAAAAGAAGCATGCATCTAACAGATAACCTTTGTGAAACGCAGCGATAGTTACAGTTTTACAGAGCCACATAATTTTAGTCTCTAACAAATATTACAAGGAAGGCTTTATCCTATTTAACCCTAAGTCACTATCAAGAGCTTCTTTTTAATGTGCTTCTCTCTGTTTACTCCACTTCCTAATGTCATCACTGACATTCATAAAAGCTTGTATTCCACTGACATGTGGAATAATAAAGAGAAGATCAGTTTTTAAACACAGGAAAAAAAAATCTCTTTCCATTCATATGAAATATTTTCAAATAAAATAAAACAGTTTACTCTTTACCACGTCTGCTTTTGGTTTTTCCCAATTTACATTTTATGAGCCGCACCTTTCGGTGTTTGAAAACTCATCTTCTGAGTGCTTTTTAATTGAGATAAAAATCTTTTAAAATCAGTAAACTACTAATAAAATCCAAGGAACACAGGTTTAACTCATCTTTCTTTGCAAGCTCTGTGCAAGTCAGGATACGGGATAGTCACTTCCTGACCTGAAAAAGCAATAAAACACTGTCTTAACATATATAGACTTAAATGCTCAGATATAATGAATTGCAGCCCAATATTAAATCTGTGCAGTTTCCCAAGCTCCAGATACGCTGATCCAATCACATGACCAATAAATAAAATTAAGAAAAAAAAACCCAACGAAGTTTTCTCAAGAGAAAGCATCTAAGTGCTACTTCAACTGTGCAGACAGGGTACAAGGTGCCTCTTCATGATTAAAAGCTGTAATTCATTCTCTCAGGCTAGACTCTGACTGACACAATACACCAGATTCCATCCAGAGCCTAAATTTGTAAAATTTAAGACCAAGAGGGACCATTAGATCACCAAGCAAACAACCCAGACTCTTGCATTTCACCCCGTTGGTCCAATATTGAGCCCTAAAGCGAGTGCTTAGTTAAATCCGATCTGTGCTCAAGCTATCCTGTCCCTGACGTAAGAGCATGGAGCTCATTAGCTCAGGAGATAAAACTGCCCTTTGGGCTTGAAGCTCTTGGTCTGATAGGTGTTTTAAGGGATGACAGCCTTAAGAAGCAAAACCCACCATCAGCTCTGAGGTAACTGATGGGAGATGGCGGTGAATGCCCTGCACAAGCCCACGAATGCCAACTCCTGAGCCAAAGATTTCTCTATACGGCCAGTGTTGCTGTAAAGATCTCCAGCTCAACCCATAACTGTGGGACCCCAAGAGTGTCCTGATCTTTATCTCTGTCTGGGAATCAAAAATATAGCTTAATATAGTGCATGAAAATGAGATCTCCATGCAAGAGGATGAAGGCTGCTTGTCCCATGATTGCAATTTGGGGAACATGCCTTGCATTCTACAAGGGGAAGGGACATCATTAACTTTTTTTTTTTTTTTTTTTTTTTTTTTAAATCTGTAATTAAGAATATCACTCAACTTTCTGCTTTAAAACAGTGTGTTCTCATGAGAGCTCCACAGGTTGTTTGAAATCTGGGCCTCTTCCCAGTATTTTTCAGCCAGTTTCCTGAGCTTGCTGACAGAGCTGTCTGGACGGCCACTGGCTCACATTCCTCGCAGTCTCTGCTCCAAGCCAGCTTCTTTGGGCCCAATTTCAACAAATACAGACGGACCACCACAATCCAGAGCTCAACGTGGGACTGGCACCACATGCCTTTGAGATATTAAACATAAATCAGCTGTGGCGAGCAGAGACAGATGTGGGCGTTAAGAGAACTGCCAGCTCTATATGCTAAATATGGAGTTTTGCATAGGGAATGCCAAAGATCGCAGGTCTTTCTTTAATGCAAATTCGGCTGGAGGAGCAAGAACAGCAGCCAATTAAGCAGCTTTCAATAGAAAGCAGGCACTTTCTATTGAATTTGCAGCTGGGAGGCCTGGGTTTCAGTCAAAAGAGGGGACAATATTGCAACGTTGAATTGCGTTGCTTGAGACCCAGGAGAAAAACGTCAATTTTGTGCTACAAAAGCTCGCATGGGGAGACCATCACTACTGGGGACACTGGTAGTTCTCAAAGGGTTTCCATGCCTCTGTCCTCTGAACCAGGAGAACAGTTATTCCTCTGAGCCCTTGGAGGAGGCACGAAAGCAAACCTGTTTCCAGGAACCTGCCTGAAAGGACATGACTTTGTCAGGTATGATATGAGACTACGAGGGAGGTTGAGCACAGCACTGACCTGATCATTGCTGGAGGTGTCCCTGGCACAGGGAGCAACCCTGATTCCCAGGGGAAGCCACAGGGTATCATGCTGTGGGCAGCTGAGGCTTTTGGGCACAGGCTGCTGACTACCCATCCTCATCACAAAAGCCTTCAAGAGTCAAATGCAAACATAGTTTTGTGGTTTAGGTCAACCTGGTATTCCAGACATGCCGTTGATTTAATTTCTAAATCACTGCTGAACCTGTGATCTTTATTTTCAGAGGTGTCTTGCTCACATGCCACCCTTGCACACCTGCGAACATCACGAGGTCAGGCTGGGCTATACCATCAAATATACCACTCTATTAAACAGCTAGTGAGTCTCCCAATAGAATGACACAAAAGTGCATAATAAACTGTGCTTAAGTATAGTACAGAACCAGTATATATTTTTGATGCGGCTTAACTATCAGTTAATTTATTGACAGTGACAACAATACCAAAAAATATCTGTGAACACACTTGCGTTTGTAAGTATTTACGCATGTGAATAACTTCTCTCATATGCCTAAGTCCCGCTGAGGCTGACAGCTTTCTGGCATTACAGAAGCCTAAACCAAAGCTTATGGGTATCAACAGGACTCAGTCTGAGATGTGGACAATGTCAATAAGGCTGTGAGATGCATTTTGGTTCCAAGATACTCCAGCTGTGCTGGCTGGTCTCTGATATCTCACCTGCCAGCTCCATCCTGTTTTAGAAAAAAGTTAGATGACAAAAGAAGATTAGAACCTGCTTTCATTTTCAGAGCCGCAGCTAAAGCAGGGCAACGTTATGCTTAGACAGAAAACGAAGCGCTGTTTTATTCAGGAATCAGAACATTCCACCAGATTTTGTATGGGAAGTTTACATTGATTACAGACCAGAAACATCTTGTTAAAACTCCTGAACCAAAGAAGGATAGAGCAGCCAGCAGCTGGCAGATTGCAGAGGTGGACTCTCATGTTAGCATCTTATTACCATTACATCAGGTGGCTTATAAACACAGAAATGCTGACACACTCTCCTGAGTGCCACCGCAGGCTGACGGTGCTCCACAATCAGATCTCACTTGCTGGATTTCCCCTCGTAGGAAACTGTTATTACTGCAAAAGAAGTTGCAGCGAGTTGAGACAGTTTTAGAAGAGATGTATTTGTATTCGTAGGATGGAGAGCAGTCTTGCCTCGTGGCAAACATTTCTGGTGTCTGGTGTCAAATTTATTGAAAAAGTATTGCCACCGGTGTCAGCTCAAATCTTTGTCAATGCAAAAGTTGGCATCAGTGCCGGTTCCTGCCTTCCAGAGATGGAAAGCTGAGACCCGAAGGAGTCAACAGGGAGCTGAATATAGATCCACCTTTTAATAAGATGACAAGGTCAGGGGAAGGTGACCCTGTCCTTTGTGCTTCTGAAACCTCGCTTACTCCGTGGGTGCCTTGGCTGGAAGCAAACAAGTCCCCTTCAGGCTCGGTTACTGAGCATCAAAACTCATCTGTGGAAACTGTCCATCTTCATCACAGAATTCCTAAATTTTCCATCATATTTCTACATCATGGCATAGAACTCAATAAGAAAGGAGAACTCATATGAAATGCATTCCTTCCCCCCCCCCCCCGATAGAAACATTAAAATTCTTCAGGCATGAAGATGTCGTCTTATTTTCTAAAAATGACTCCATCACTTCCTCGCCCCATTTTCTTTCACTTCCAAAATAATTTATCTGAAAAATTCAATATGAAAAATAGGAAGCACTCTACAGATTATTAAAAAGGAGATGCATTTGGAACCCCCTGTCTGTAATTGTTCAAACACTTGTACAGTTCTGCAGCTTATATCTGTGACTCTCCCCTCGGCAGTAATAAGGTTCCTTGAATTCTCAGCAAGTGAGCAAAAAAACATTAGAGGCTTGACTTTAATATCTCTTAGCAAAATATTTTTTTCTCTTCAAAGACAGCAACGAAGATATCTGTCCTCAGGAGAGCAAACTTGGTGTATAGAATACACTCTGCTGTCTGGGGGGGTATTGCTGTCGATTAGGGTGTTTCTGAGGTGGCAGGCAGAATAGATGCCACAATCTCAAAGCATGCCAATGTTTTCCTTTTTGATATCAGGCTTCTTTTATACGTACAAGTTTGGAGTGGTTTTGTAATGTAGAATTAAGACAGTGGACAAAACTTGTTCTCCAGTATCACTGCAAGATTCGTGTGTGTCCATTTAACAGAAGCCAAATTTTGTAGCCAAGAACTAAACCGTAAGTGAACAGGATGTTGCTAGGGTTCATTACAAAAGGTGAGCCCATCAGCAGTATTTCTGAGGAACTAAGTGTTTTCACTAATTTTATTTGCAGAGAGGAACCGCTTTGCACTCTCAGTGAGTTAGTAAGAGAAAGCAAATTTTAAATGGAAAAAAGAGGAAAGAGTGGAGGTGGCAGCTCCTTCTTCCCTTTTCATACAAAGAGAGAAGTAACTTGAAGTTATCCCTGTTGCAGCCCTGGGCTTGTACCTCTCTTCAGCCAGACTCTCACCCACAGAGACACCATCTCATCTCCATCCCCTGAGCACAGTTATCCTCCTTTAACTTTTAGCATGTTCCCTGAACTGAAATTTCCCTCCTGTAACATATGTGTGAGACACAGGGAATAAGATAAGAATTGTAATATATCTGTCTAATTGCTTTCCTTCCAGTGAAGATAAAGAGATACAGCTGAATTCTTTTCCCACTCCCTTAGCAGCAAAAAGAAAAATCTTGAAAAAAAAAAAAAATCCCGTTTGAAGAGGTTATTGGTTGTTAGAGTATTGCTGCAACTTGGTTGAAGCTGGAAAGACTGACAAAATACCTCCATAAAAATAAAGTTTCTGGAGTTTTAGTTTTCCCTGCTAGGATCGTAAAAATAAAGCTGCTTCTTTGGAGGCAGAAAACAGAAACTTTGTCAGAAAGCAAGAAAAGGAGAGTAGATCTGTTACTTGCTTCCTGAGAGCTAATCATCAGCTAAGCCTGGAGAAGGTACCTGGCACTAACTTAAGGGCAGTCCCAGAAAAAAACCCCTCAACATTAGCTAAGGTCACCCTACAACAAGACAACTTCACCACAACTCCTTCGAACAAAGGCTGCAAAGAGTGACTTGAGCAAATTTATAAAGATCTCATTAATATCTAGACAGCTGGAAATTATGAAGAAAAGTCAACTAATGACCTGGTTCTTTTTTTTTTTTTTTTTTTTTTCCTTTCTTCTTTTTTCTTCCTGTCCCCATTCATGCAGCTATGTGCAAGGGTCAATTATTTTGCAAACCTGCCCCACCTGCTCTTTCAGTAATGCACGTTGATGTCAAACTCTTGCTGTTTGATGAAATAAATTAGTATCAGTGGTGGTTTCCACTGGTGTGTCATGGAAGAACCTTTGTTGCTGACAGGACTGAAACTACCGCTGGGGCATGCACTGGTGATGGACCGTCCTCCCCTTCCTCCCATCTTAGGCATTTCCATGCGTGAGCCTGACACAGGGGAGCTCTTCCACAAATAACAGGCTCTGCCCATACCTCTGGTTAAAAATAAAGTTCCTGTGCTGGAGAATAACTAAGTTATTACTATTTTGTCATGGTAGAAATAAAAAAAAGAAATGAAAAAAAAAAAAAAACACCAAAAAACCAAACCAACTATAAAGTTATGCTAATTATTTCAATAAGGATGTCTGATGAGCATATCCACTGCCTCACCACTCTGGTATTTGGGGTAAGCTTTGAGGAGTGTTAGAATTAGGGAGGCATTAACAATAGGTTTTGCTCAGTTGATAACTTCTCCTTGTTAGATTTCTGCTCACAGCAGACAAATTTCAAATGCTGTGACCATTTTAAAAGCAGTTCAGGAATCGAGTGCAAGATGTTAGAGAAATGTGACCATATGATAATCTTAAAAGATAAATAAGCCTCCCGTGTAACTATCCTATATATTGGGAGAACCTTTCCTACAACAGGCTCAGAGATCCTGAACGCAGCACCTTTTTCTGTCAGTAAAGCTGAACCATGTCCCATCTTGCTCTCTGTTATAGCACAGTTCTGATTTTGAATATGTTTCCTTCTCACTATTGCTGAATCCACATCTATTAGCATTAAAACTATGGAAAAGAGGTGAAGAATACCGTCTCCTCCTCAAATTTTGGGTTTCTTCCTCTGCTTTGTACCAACACCACCGGATAGTTTGAGCAACTGCATTATTTCAGACCAAGTCATAAAGCATTTTGGATTAGAAAGTCTAAGGAGTGGTTTATATTAGCACCATTTAGAAGCATTAAGTGTGTGCCAAGAGATTATGTTATGCCAAAAAGTTACAAACATTCAGTACGAAAACAAAATCTATGGTGATGCTGCTAAAAATCAGGTTAAATATAGACACCAGGTTTGCTCGGGAAAAATCATTCAACCAGAAAAATATACGCAGTTAATTGATTGGTCCATATAGAGGCACAGGTGCCATGAAGAAAGTTGTGATGCCAGGTTAAAGTAGATGCCAGGTTTTGGAGTTTAATAAGGTCTCATAGATTGAAACCCCCATCAGGGATTTAACCATTGTGTTTTGGTACAATATTGAGCCAGTGCGACTCAATTACTACTACCAACTGCTAATGAAAAACTTAACAAACCTCATGGGTAATGTGGAAGGTCTTGGATCAGTATTAACTCCCAGCCACTTTGTTATCACCAGTTCTGGAGGCCAAACCTCTCGGTTTTTGGTGGTTTCTTGTTGATTTTTTTTTTTCTTTTGGTTGAAGTTGTAGCAAATGAATCATCTCCTTTAATCCTGTAAAAATCAACAACACAAAAAAAAAAGACTCTTCCTTTGCCCGTGCTTGATGGTTCTTTCACCTTGTAAATCAATGCTCCTTGAGCTCTCGGATTTACCCTTTCCAGATTTTAACCCTGTTGCGTTTATAAAGGGCACTCTTCTTGAGTGAGATTCCTTGATTTCTGAAGTTTAAGTTTCCCTCTTCAGTGTTTTCAGCTGCTGCTGGTTTTATTAGTGGGTATAATGGATGCTAAATTTACCATGAGCACGATATTTCCAGTTTGAGCTGTCTTTGATTAACTGGCACTCCAGTAATTCAAACTGCTCATGGCTGTTGCACCTAGCAGACCTTTGGCAGCTTGTGTTGGCTGCCCATTTTTCTTGGGAGCATTCATGGGGAAAGGAATTTTATGTTCACTAAAGCCCCTGATGGTGAAAAATAAAACACAGCGCAACGCAAACCCCCTGAGAGGTCAAGAGGGCAGCGAAAAAAAGTCCTGACATGTTCGTCTTTCGGAAAGATCTCTGTGTGAGTTGTAAATAAGTGCTCTGTTTCTTTGCATCTCTGAACCTCACGATTCACAGACTGCTCGGAAATTGGGTAAGTGGGGGTTTTTTTGGTTTTGTTTTTTTTTTTTTTTTTACCCAAACTTGAGTAACCGCTTTTAAATGTATGGTTGGAAAATCTGGCTTGCACAGCAGACCTCACAGTCATTCTCCCAGTGAAATTCAATCCTCTTGGTTTATTTCATTTTACCTAAGACACCACTGAAGGAAAAATGGTTTTGGAGTAGATAAATCTCTTTCCATCTATGTCCATGATTTTTTTTTTTTCAAAAAATCTTGTTCGTTTTTTCTTTTTCTTTTTTTTTTCCCCCCTTCCCTTTTAGCTACAATTCAGAAAATCTGTTTTCTACTCCCTGTTTCCCACTGAATACAAGGCAAAGGCCCCTTGCAAGGAGCAGGCCACTGGACGAGCGATTTCCTATGTCCGTGACTGGGTGTCTTTGCTCGTTGTATTTGATAAGTGATCCAGACAGGCAGGAATGATTTACTGCAAGTCTGCGTTTGTCCTTCTGCTAGGATTACAATCTGGGAGGCTTTTCAACAAGCATTCTCAGCCCCCATTTTTAATCAGTCTTTCACCCGGATAGGCCAAGAAAAAGTTGTAAAGTCAGAAGAAACGCTGGCATCTGTTCTGTTACTCAGAACAGAGCAGAGGTTGTCTCCCTTCCATTTTCTGCAAACTCCAATTTTTTTTGTTGACCACACACAAATGGTTCTAATCAGCTTCCAAAAGGCTCTTGTTGGCATTTTGAGATGTTTGCTCTTTGCATTCTTCTCTACATCCCCTTTTCCTTTCTCATCTGAAAGCAAAGAGGATGTTGAAAAAAAATGGACGCTTTTTTTTTTTCTTTTCTTTTTTTTTTTTTTCTGAGCGATTTCGGTTTTCCATTAGCTGAACACTTCTATTGAAGGGTGTTGTGCAATGAAAGTACAACGGATATGGAAACCTCTTTATTATGCTTGGAATGTCCATTCGGACATTTGTTTTAGTTGGACCATGCAAAACACGGTCATGGCAAGAACAAGCCAGCAGTTTGCTTCTTTAATGACCCTTCCTCCGCTAATGGGGCTCGGGCTGTCAAGTAGTGATGCATGTTCCTCGATCACAGGTGAATCCAGGTGCTTGTCTATCTGGGGCCAGCTCGATCAGAGCTGACAATGCCCATGTCAATCAGGTACCCGAGAAGCATGATTGGCGATGCCTCTTAGAATGGAGCATCCTTCAATCATGCCACCAGAGGAAGCAGTTAAAGGCCTTTTTCACCTCTGATGGCGCTGAGCTGTTGAAGACGGTGAGAAAAGTTGAAAGCTCCTCAGGAAGGAGAAAAAGATGGTTGTTGGCATAAAAGCTGTTATGACTTCCCGTAGCAAGAGAGCACAGAGCTTGCTGAGAAATAGAAAGCAAGGAAAAGAAGAGGATATAATGCTCAGCAACTGAACACATATGTCTCTTCCAAAAGATTTTCTTCTCTGCTATAATATTGACAGTGAAATATATTCCTTTATATAAACAAAAATAACCCCCAAAAATGAGCCCTTGGCATAGGCCAGTAAAATCACACATTCTGAACATGGCCAGGCCAAGATGGAAAAATACTCAGTCTATTTTTCCTAAGATCTACCATATTTCTCCACTCTCTCTTTTTCTTTTTTTTTTTTTTTCCCCTTTTTCTTTTTTTTTTCCCCCCCAGCATGAGTGTGGATGCAAGATGCTCAGACTTTGCAGGTATGTTTCAGCAGTGCACAACTACAACCCTGTCAGGTGAAAGCACGGCGGCCCTCAGTGGACTGACTTCTATGAAGTGAAGCCCAACAGATCTCGTTTTGGCTTGAGGAACATCAGTTGTTAAGTGACAAACACCCCCAGAGAAAGGATTCACCATCCCTCAGTGGTCTGGGAAGGATTTCCATGGGTGGCCCCCGTGAATATGACAGACTCTACACTGGAGTGCTTGGTCTGAAGTAATTTCTACCTGAAAGATCCTCGGTTCCAACAGGTTTTTGATTAGACCTTATGCATAAGCTTCTACTGAAGCCAATAAAGTTCAGTCATTAATACACTGAATTGATAAAAAGTCCAGAGAAACCATGAAAAGGCTCAGATTTTAGTCCATGACAAGATACAACAGATTTCTATGACAAACAGGTAGAGAAGCTGGAGAAGCTAATAGCTCAAATCAGGGTAATTCACAGCCTTGAGTAAGAAGGATAAAATTTAAAAGGAAAATATTTTTTCTGAAATGTCGAAGGGTTATTTGTACATTTGCAACTCAATAGGAAACTCAGAGAACCGCCTCCCCTGTAAGACCTAACAGGCTACGTGCATATTGTGTGACATACCTGAAAATGAAAAAGGCTGGAGAAAACCCAACAGTAGTTCTGGTTTTTGGCAGTTCCCTCCTGTCTCCATTTCCCACTGCTACCTTTTATCACTTGTCTGCAGAGCTGAAAACCCTTCAGGAAATTTCTCTGTGGGGTGACCAGTGTCCTAGTGCTCCAATCTCATCTGAAGCACTTGGATGTGTTAATACAAGTCACGAGAAAACGCTGAATTATCGCAGAAAGTATTTTGTAAAAACAGTAAAAATGTGAGATTTTCTTTTTTTTCATGAAAATACAATCCAAAAAAAAAGAGAAAGGGCTAGAGCAGGGAGAAGGAGACCTATTTCTCCTTGTTGCCTAGAGAGGTGGCATTTTAAAGTAGAAAATAAAATGAGTTATATGTCATACCTGTATGTACCATGTAGGCGCCACTGGATAAACATTTGGCTTCTTCAGGTTATCCAAACTGGATAAAGTGAACACCTTCATGACCAGGAAAATAATCAGGAAAAGACAATTTTATTGATTAATACCCCCAAAAACCTGTTGATTCAACATCCAACAGGGACAGGTAATGAGCAGTGCAAACTGTTCAAAGCAAAGGTGATGCTAAAATTATCAGGACTTATTATCATACGTAAAGAGCCTTTGCTCCTGTGTCTTCCTGTGAGCTGGAGAAATTTGGTTTATTCTGTATGAGTCATCATTTTCTCCTCAAGGCACAGACGAGTGTTTTTTAAGGTAACCACACCAACCAGGAGGAAGGTGTCCTCCCTTAATCATCGTTAACAAACCTGTCCTTCAGATTTTTCCTCTTTGCATATTTTTTTCCATTTTAGATGGGATTTGGGATGATTTAAAGATTAGCTGGAACTATGGTGGGGGGCAAACCAGAGTCCACCCACCACCTGGACCCCCACCCCCCCACCCCTGGCAGGGGGTGGGCATCTCTATCTCCATCATGTTTCTCCTCCTTTAGACATCCACATGATTTTATCTTGGGTGGACTCAGGTCTGTTGAGGCAACGGACAGGTGACAAGTGGAAATGGGAATGACATAAAATTGTAATTTTCTCTGCTCAGATGAGCTGAAGTGTCTGAAACAACTGGTGTACACAGAATAAGGGAAAACTGAAACTTTGCCCAAAAAGGTCTTTAATATATATATACATTCTACCAGCGGTGTCAAACAATTTTTTGTTGTTGTTGTTGTTGTTTTTCCTTTCTCTCTTCCTCAATGCCAGCTATTCAGCAACAGCAACATAGGTAGCACGGCAATATAATGTTCTGTTTTAATTATTTTGAACTAATTTTGCATTGCTATTTTTAACCACTGTAAATGCTACTGCCACAGGGAATAGGTAGAATTATTTTGCCGTTTTAGCAGACTGGAAAGAAATTGAATGAACTTTTGCATACAGTGGGATGCTACCCTTGCCAACACTTAAATAAAATAGGCTTGCCTCTGTTATTATAGGGCCATAATAATGTAATTACATAGTACTAGCAGAGTGTTTTACATCTCTGCAGTAGCCTGACATTAATCTGTGTTATAGCTTAATATTATCTCCATTTCACAGACTGGGAAAGTAAGAAGAGTAAATCTCTGGGATCATAAAGGACATTAGTGCTACAGTGCAGCTGGGAGGAGGCAAGGAGTACTCCCTGCAGGACTAAAAGACAAGCCCTAGGGATGCTCTACTGCCTTATGCAATTAGTAAGGTAAAGTAGTCTCCTGGCTTTTCTTTTTTCCTCTTGACGCAGACATATCAACCTGCTTCAGGATCTTTACAGGGATGATCCCGACCATGCATGGTGAGTCCTTTACTCTCTGCAGAAGCATTTATTCTCACATCTCTGTATGAAGGGAAACCTAGGAAATGAGAGACTCTATGATTTACGCAAGTCCCCGAGATAAGTGCTTATAGGAACTACCCAGCGGCAGCCAAATACGCTTGTGTCCCCTTTCCCCCACAGCCCCGGCAATTACAAAGGTTCTCACGACAAAACAGAGGGGTTTATTCCTTTTTCAAGAACCTGTATTCAATTCTTTTCACAGCCAGCACCCAAATTCATCCAGCACTGTAGAAAGCACGTGGATCAGCAAGACCTCGGCACCCATGATGAGACTCCTGAAAAGCCACCCTTTGCCCTCCCCAGATTCACATCCCATCTTCGGGGACACTCTCTTCACTCCCCAAAGACAACTACCCTTCTTGAAAAGCCTGTCTGTGTTAACCCTAATCACCCTCACGGGCTCTGGGTAAATGCTCTCATGAGCATTTCTACAGCCAAATTGCACCTTCTCCTTCTTCCCTAGACATCAACCGGCGGGAGAGTTTTCAAAGTGAACTGAATGCCAGCAGCCTGGTGGAAGGACATAGGTAGGAATTTCTTGCAGCTTCACTCATGCGTGAAACAACCTCTGTGGATCTAAAATGATTTGTCATTTCCTCATTCCTGGAGGCCCGCTCTTCTCCAGCATCCATGTAAGAGGCCACCTCTATTAATAGCTCTCAGGCTTTGCATTTCCTGCATCCAAAGGACTAATGAAAACTCCTTCCTGGTACTCCTCCGGGGGAAAGGCAGTTTCCTCCGTCTCCCCGTCTCTATCTGTACATCTGGTCATCCAACCTTCTGGACATTTCTGTCCTATGGCAGATTTACATGAAACATCTGCCACTTCTTGTTGGCGTAGGTATTTTACAGGGAAAAACTGCAGGCTGACTCAGGGCAATAAGCACTTCTCCCTGCCCAGATGACTATTCCCATTCTCTAGAAGGGAAATAACAATCAGACCTTTTGCCCTGGTTGACTTATCATCCTGCTGCTTCTGCCCGAGTCAGGCTTCCTCTAGGGTCTGTTAAGTGAAATTCTTCATCCTGCATAATTATAACTTCATCCTGAGGCTGAGGGTTGCTTTGACAGCTCAAAGAATGTGAGCTGGGGAGTTTGGTCTCTGCAGATGTTGGTGTGGGAATCACTTGGCAAGGATAAAAGTTTGAGATATGTCCTACCTATGCACAGCTCTTCACTGAGCAACAGAGCAGATTTGCACGATGGCTTTGCTCTATTCCTTTGTCATAGAAAATTTCTTGGTACGGAAGACAGGTACCGATCAACCCCCTTCTCCATGCGGTGTACTCCACAGCTACAAACAGCTTGGGCCAGGAGTGCAGTCTCCAGCGTTTTCTTGGGAATTGTGCGGTTGCACACGCCACATTGCAAACCAAGGGCTGCGCCACGGCACTGCTCAAGTCTAACGTTATTGCTCTGAATGTAAATGAGCTTTCATCTTCTGTTGACCCCAAAAGAGGTTTCTAGAGCTGGTTCAGGCAATGCAAGAGTTAACCTTCCCTCCCCTCTGCCCCCCTGCCCTCTCCCCAGCCTCTCTGTGCTATCAGACTTCCTGGAGCGATTGTCATCTCTCTGTGAACCCTTCAGTGGGAATTGCACAACTCAGGGTCAGTCCTCAACACATCTCAGCTCTGAGGCCTTCCCGTGATGCCGAACCATCCCGTTCACGTCCTTGGCAAGCAGAGTGCTGACTGGGACCAAGCTATGTGCCGAGCCAGGCCAGCGACTGTACCAAAGACAGATGCCATCAAATCCTGGGGAAGGGGCAATTTGAAAGTAATTTTTTTTTTTTTTTCCCGCTCATTCGGGAACCAGAAGGGAAGGGAGGGGTCGTGTGTTGGGAGTCTGGTGAAGTCTGGCAATTTTGAGGTAAGTGGAGTAGCAATTTTTTGGGGGGTACATTTCCTATTTTTTGCTAAGTTTGTATCTTCTGCAGAGAATGTGATACCTAAAATTCCAGCAACATTTTGTTTCCATTGCCCCCAAGGAGACATTTGTCTCCAGACTAATAAATCCGAATTTGAAGGTGCAGCCTGGTAGGAAAACTGGTGCCAACATGACCTGTTTATGTCTCCCGTGTCTCAATTTTTCCTGTTTGAGGAACAAACTTTCAGTTACAAGCTTTTGTAGGGTTTAAAAATGACAGGTTTTGTATCAGTTAGGGGTTCCAAACAGATCCATCTACTGAACTAGATAAAAAAACCACACACAAGGAGCTGTTTCTTGTATAAATGATTTTTATGAAGGATCTGTCACCAAGATGGTTTGGATGGCTTCACCTCAACAAAGTGTTGGCTGTTGACCTCTTTTCTCTTGAAAAAGAAATACCTCGACAGCAGCTAGTTAAATACTGCGATTTCATATGGCGCCTTTATTTACAGTGTGGCATTATCTTTAACAGCATCTATTTATAATGATCTCTATGAGATAATAAACAGTGCAATCCTATTAACAGTGACCTCAGGGTTCAGCCAACAGCACGAGGAGCCTGCCAAAAGAGCTAGGTGGCCTTCTGTGCAGCTCAGAGCAGCGCAGCTGATGGTATTTTTTAATGTCCCTATATTGCTGTGTTTCTATTCAAATAAATACACTCTGAAGGTGTGAAGAGAAGTTCACTGATGTGTGTGCAACCCCATCACCATTCAGGGTACTGCAAAAGGGGAATGCTGTCATGAAGCCTTTCACACCAGGCAGCTATATAAGAAGTAAAGCAGTAAGCAAGCTTAGATATTTAATGAGAAAAAAAAATATTGTATTATTTTCCTGAGAAGGCTCTCCTCCCCTGCAGCCACCCAATGGGAAACATAGTCCTTCACCTTCTGCATCACACGACCGGGAGATTTTGTCACTGGGGAGACCAAGGATGAGCTCTGCCACGTCACAGGCATCGGGGCCAGAGCCCATGTCCCCAATAAATCTCCTCCAAATTAAAAGATAGCACAAGGGATGCATTTCTGCTGAGACATAGCCCACTCAGGATGGGGAAGATACTTGCTTCAATGCCAGTGCTGTGAATGCTGCCACATTTTCAAAGGTCGGATAGAGACAGCACCCAGGAGGGGTAACTATTTTAGGTGCGATTTCCATGCTTTTTGGGGCTGGGAGGTGCTCTGGCTACTGCCATGGCTGTTGCCTGCCCTCTCTGGCATTGGGTCCACCCCAGCTGAAAGGGCGTTTCAGAGGTGGATTGGGCCCCTGGGGCAGCGTCTGTGACAGATGGAGGCATAGGCTGGAAACCCGTCTGAGGCAGACAGCGATCCCTGTGTTAAGCCAGGCAGAGGGTTCCCCACAAACAAGTCCCTTTTCATGCAAACGTCTGCCTGGAAATCTCAGTGTCCCCCACCAGGGAAAAGCCCGTCCTGTTCCAGTTCCCAACAGATGGCACACGGCACCAGAAAGCTTTCCACTCCTTTCATGACATTATTTATTTCTTTGTTCCATTTGCAGTGGAAGAGTTGGTTTTGCCCAACATCTTCCATTTGCAAAGCCAAACAAGCCGCTATAAATGCCTCCTGTCACTGCTGGGGTTTGTGCATGTTGTATGTTTGACGTCGTGAACCATGGCTAAATGTGACTGCAAGCAGTAATTATGTGACTGTATTGCGTAGGAGGTGGTGTTTTAATTACAGCCCTAATTCAGCCATGGGCAAGCACCTTGGATCTGCTGCTCTTCAGAGTCAACAAATCCAAACCTTCAGGAGACCTCCCTATATCACACAGCCCCTTTCATACAGCACCATCCTTAATATCGAGGTCATCTGGGAAGCAAGATGCAAGTATCCCACTGAAATGCAGATCCTGCTGTAGTGGCTAGAAATTTCCAGCCTAAATTTCCAGGCAGATATTTTATCCTGAAGCAGGTCCGTCCACAGTAAGGGTAGTCATGGGACAAAGCAGGCTGGGGAGGACATTGTAGACGTAGGGCACAGGAAGGATTATGTTCTGTGTTTCTTCTCGGAGATAACACAGGAGCATTATCTGCACCGTAAAATAAATGATAACTTTGAGAAATATGCAACAAGGTCCTGTATGGGTCCCCGGGACTGTCTGCTGAGATTTACAGCAGTGTGGGCTGGACAGCAAGTGCTCAACTGGATCTGCACCGGCAACAGCCCTCCAAGGGGGGTTGATAAACTCCAAATGACGACTTAGAAGAGAAGTCCCAGCCTGCAAGATCTCTGGGTAAACAGCCTGGGAGTCCTCAAAGTGGGATGTATGACAGGGTGTATGGTGCTCAAGGACATCTGCAACCCTGAGTGCTGAGATGCTGCTGACAGAGTTTCTGGGAGTGATCCCTAACAAAATCTGGATTTCTGGATACCTTCCGTTCCTGAGGATACCGCGGTACTTTTCTCAAGAGGATGCGTATGAATATTAATATATATCAAACCCATTTTCTGATATCCTTTTCAAGATGAGTTCCATCCTCTCCAGCTCTATAGTGGAAATGTACAATAAAAATTAAAACCCTCACTTCTCAGTTGCCAAACATCGGTGAAAGGAAGCTGGGAAGGGCGGCCAGCTCAAGCACATCAACTCAGAGGTAGCTGGACGGGTGTAGTGAAATGTGCTCCACTTCCAGGGGGTTCAAACTGTGCCTTGGGAACCCACGAAGCATGAGATGTTAAGATGAGGATTTTTTTAAGATGGGCTTGAGGGGGATTTATGACCCTGGAGACTTCACTAAGTCTTTCCATAGGTTTCCCTGCAGTTCACATAACAATGGAGTCCTAATTCACAGCCCAGCACTAAAAACTTGGACTTCCCTCAAAGAAAATGGAGGAAAAAAAAAAAAAAGATATCAAAGAGATCACAACTGTGTTTGCATTAACATCAGAAATCAGATGGTGGCAAGGTCCTCTGAAGAAAAAAGGCTTCCATCTTTTCCTCTTACCAGTGTCTAACCTGTAAAAATGAACGTGTCAACAGCTCCAAGAAAATGTTCTCTGCATGACCTTCCTATTGCGGTTCATCATAAAAATGATTTCTCTGTGTTATTTCACATGATAAATTTGTAGGAAAAGCCATTACATTAATACAGCGTTAATTGTCCTGCTTTATAGAGTTACGTATAAAAGATATTTTTATTCAGGGGTTAAAAAGATCTAAATCCCCCCTAAAAACCTTCTCTCCTCTGCCACATGCAGCCCTGAAATCCTTTTGCTACATGACTTGAAATATTAATTCTTTTTGGGGTGGGAGGTAAGTTTATAATGTGGCTGAAAGGATACTTTTCATCTCCTAGCCAGTGATATCTATTTATTTTATTATTTTTTTTTTTTAATGAGACTCCAGCTGAAGACTAACACTTGACTTTAACAACTGCTGAGGAAAACTTATTAGCAGGGTGATATATAGGATCTTTTTACTTCACAGATGGGCTCTCCCTAGTTCAAAAGAAAACGAGGTCTCAAGTATCTGTTCTTAGAAAAAAAAATAAAATAAAATAAAGCTTGACTTCAGAACGATGGTATGTGCCCTTAGGGCCACTTTCCAGATCACGAGGGGGTTAGGGAGAGGCAAAAAATATGCCCTGAAATACAGGGGTGAGCTCCTATCCACAGCCCTGCCTCTGCAAGTACCGCCAGGCAGGGCTGGCAAAAAACCTGAAGATCTGTTCAAAACCCCAGCAGCTGATGGGATTCGGTCACTGATCCCAGGGGGAATAAATCCTTACAGGCTGGAGTTAGCTTTATTCTGATCTAGGATAAATACCCCACACCTATATTCTCCGACACTACAAATTTTAGTGTCCGAAGACCTGACGCATAAAATTCCCAGATTATTTTGCAGATTGCTGGGGGTCACCTTTTTATTCCTAGGCAAAATGAAGGCCAAAAATGTTTGTCCCTCACTTTCAAGCCTGTAGCCTCTGATGGGGCTGGAGCATTTGCACGCTCACTGGCCAGATGTCAGATCCCACTTCGACCAAGGAGATCTGCTTTGCCAGTCTTCACAGGTTACGAGTTTTGGCAGTGAGCAGGTCAAAAATTCAACATTTCTGCTATAGTATAATAACACGGTCTATTAATGAGGCACTTATAAATAGTTAATAAAGAGTAAGTTTATTCATCTGCACCAAACAGCCATTTTAATAAATGGCAAATCATTTTTGTAGAGATCAGAAGTTTGCTTGTAACCCTGGTTTCTAACTATCTATAAAACCTCAAATTGACGTGTTTTAACTGAAGTTTGACACATTCTAGTCGTGTTTGCAATTTTCATATTAAAATGTCTTAAATATTTATTTGCCATTTATAAGTTGCTTACAAAGGGAAGCATTACTATAAAATATGACTGCTGTGTACAGATTTTGGATACCTGAATAATTTAATTGTTTATTTGCTCTGTCTTCTAATTTCTAAGTGAAGTGGCACTACTTTTTTTTTAATTATTATTAATTTTTTCTTAATTTTTTTTTCTTTTTAAGGACAGAGTCTTCAACTCAAAAGGATCAGTGCAGCTTTTAAGATCTGGACTATCTATGGTTTTACGCCAATATCGTTGGCTGTAGTTGTGCAGATTTTCACCAATACTGCTGTAAAGTAGGCCTTAATGTGCTGTGACAAGTTTACAGGGGAAAAGGAATGGCTTTAATCCCCCCGCTTAGCACCACTTGGAGCTCCAGTTCACATCACACAGTCGCAGCATCTCCCCATTCTCTCCCCAACCTCTGCCAACCCGGAGCTGCATTTGCAAACCCGCTTTGTCTGTGCTGTTTTGCACGTATCTTACACGAGAACAGCTTACTCCTCTCTGTTTTCATGGATAATCTGTGCAGATATAACTGCCTATATGGAATGCTTATTCCATTTTAACTGCAGTGGTGTATTTGCAGCCAGCCTTTTCCATCTGGCAGCTAGTGCTTCGAATGCAGCCAGTAGGATGCTTCCATCTGGCCCCCAAGCAATTTTCCACCATCATCTAGTATTATAAGATATTTACCATCCAGTCCCAGAGAAATCTGTTATAACAGACTTCCCAAAGGCTGCCCTTTTGCTTCTCTCCCCTTTCCCTGGCTGCCAAGAGGAACTCTGCAGTGATCATCTCCCCTTCATGTCCCCCCAGCCTGTAAATATAGTGATGTGACATACTTTGGTGGCTAAAAAAACCTTTTCTCTCTTCTATCCTCTCCCCACAGAAAAGGTCAAAAATAGGCAAGAGAAGAAAAAATAAAGAAAGCAAGAAGACAAGAAAAGGGAAGAGGAGTCCGAGTGTGGCTGCTAAGTCTAAGAATGCAAATCAGACTGAAAGTTCCTGTCCAGACCTGGGAACAGGACAGAGAAGGGGAATTTCCACTAAATATATCTCTCCTTTCCAAAGATCCCAACATCTCCAGTGGCTTTCTCAAACAGTTCCATTTCTGAAGGATTCTGAAAAATGCCAGGGACAGAAACAAGCAATTAGTAGTAATTTTCTTTGTGCTATTTTACTCCGGTGTGTAACACTTCAAATCTTCCTGCTCCCACCCCATGCTGTTACAGGGAATTTAATCTCTAAATAGACGCATTCTAAATTTCAATTCTTCAAGAAAGTTTGATGAGCTCAGGCTGCCTGGTGGACTCTTCTGCCTGCAACAATGCCAAAAATGACAGGGGGAGAAATAACATTTTTTTCAGGAAAGTATAAATTTAAAATAAAACCTCACATTCTGATAACAGCATTTTTTTTTTTTTTTTTCCCCATAACTTGAGCCTCAAAGCACAGGTTATGTTGTTAGAGGTGAGAATGAATATCAGACGTTTGGAAGGACACAGGAATACCAGGGTGTGGGTTTGGCACGCTGTGGGGATGAGGATGGAAATGTATGTTAAGACACTGAAACGATCCAGGGGGTATGGAGGGATGTGAAAAGCACAGAGCTCTCCTGCAGCACAGCAAACCAACACACACCCTCAGCACACACAGCAGGAAATCTCCAAGGAGGTTTTTGAAGGTTGCTGCAGAACTATTGGAACTACTTTTCATTTAAGCCTGCCAAAAAGAGCCAACACCCCCCCAATAACCTCTGATTAAAACTGCCCTTATTGAAGTCAGTGGTAATTTTTTTGGGTTGTTGTTTGGAGTTCATGACTCCATAAGTATACAGGGCTCAGAATTACAAAAAGAGCCATTTCAATAAAAATGTCTAAAATATATTTTCTAGGCTCTTCAAGGCTATAATCTTGGTGTCTTCCAGCGCTGTAAGTGGTTACAAAAGCTAAAGAATTTACCCAGGACCAAATCTGATCTCTTGTAAATCCCCAGTGGGTACAGGGTAGGGTGCAAACACCACATGTGAAAGAAGTGTAGGTATTTTACTGTGTATAGCTTGTCCTTGAACTTCTGCAAATTATCAGTACTATGAAAAGCTCTTTGTGAGCTAGAAAGTCCAAGTGAGAAGCATATTCTTCCTGAATTATTTAGCCTAAAACTAATAATAACAATAACAATAAAAATAAACCTAAAAATGAAAATGGCTGCTAAGCTCTGTAATCAATTCTTCCCTCATTGTAAATCTTGTGTGGTCTCATTTCTGTTCAGCATAGAAACAGGAAATGTTGTTTTCAAAGGAATCGTTACAAGGGACCTCTTTGTTATTTGTCCGTGCAAAGGCTTCGCACAACCAGGCCTTAATCCTGGATTAAGTAGGTGCTACTGTAACACAGTAACTAGTTGCATCATGTGTGGGAGCATTATTATTGATGAGCATAACTATAGTAAAAACCCCAATAATAGTTAGGGATTATTAAGTAGAAGAGCGTCACCTTGGAAGGTGTTTCTCAGGAAATCAGGCCATGTGGCTCCTAAGCAGTTACAGGCACCAAAAAAAAAAGAAGAATAAAGGTCCAGTGGCATGTCGTGACCACGGTGGCTGCAATTTCTGCTTTTCTTCTGGGATTTTACTTCGAGGTTTTGCATTGGTCACACCATATACTGGAGAAAACAGCTCTGCAGTGGCTGTTTGTCCTGATGTCCACAAGGTTTTTCTGTTGGAAGGACAAATTTGCATGGAGAGTGCCCGGTCCCAATAGGATGGGAAAGCTCAGGAACTGAGCTTGGCTCCCTATTTCTCTTCTAAATCTGGGAAAAGGGGGTTCGGGGCTTCCCCTGGTGGAACTTTAAATATTTGAATCTCTTTCCCTAATAAACTGCTTTCTTAATAAACTGCTACCCTATGTAAATGCTAAGTGTTATTTGACTCTTGATACCCACCCGGAGCTACTCACCGGGCTACTGCTAACCCTTGTACACAGCACATACTCACATCACTATAAAAAGTAGCAGACTGTGTCCCTTTAATAAATTACACCATAAATTTTACAGACTTTACCCCAGTGACTTTTTAAATCTTGCTTTGGTTATGCAACATCATCTTGCAATAGGAAACATCCTTCAAATGTTTAGTTTAGAAGAACAGAATTTAATCCACTCAAGTTATTTTAAAGTGTCATAAATAAATAAAATGTACCCTCTCTTCAGAATGAAAAATGACACACACAAAAGGGAGTCAAGCAGCACTGATAGCTGATAATAAGGCTCAGTATTTCTTTTTCATTTTATTCGGCATCTGGTTTTTGTCCTAAAACTCTAGTATCTATGACACTGACAAACTAACTGAAAAAATAGTGAAGTGCAGAAAAGATGTTTTGCCCTGAAATCTTCTAGTCCAAGAATTAAGAAGAAAAAAGAATCAAATTATTTCAATAGTGATACAAGACTCCCACCCAGAAAGAGACTTCCAGTAAATGACAACGCTCAGGACCTGAAGATAAGGAGAAATAAAAAGCTTCAAAGCCAAATGACCATTATTCCGTGGTCTTCTTTGTGCCCTTCTATCGCTCCCATAGTAGGTGACTATTGACCAAAAATTGAACATCTACTTCTGTCAATATGGTGATAAATTCTGGGGCTTTGGACAAGCCCATTCTGCCTTGCGTGACTGCTACCACAAATATTCATAGTGATGGCTATAGAAAGCCTTGGTCTCCACCATGGAGAAACAGGCATTTGTGCTGACTCCAGAGGCAGATGGAAAACTAATCAACCTATGGAAACCTATGGAATCCAAGACACAGCACTGAAAGGAATGAGTGTCGCAATAAAAAAGATTGGCAGATTCAAAGTAGCATTAACACCGGGGTTCATAAACAGTATGGGTCAAATTCAAACCTAAGAAAAGCAGGAGGTGTCCCCATTAAGGCCAAGCCTGAATTTGGCCACGATTCTTGAGCTCTTCAGAAGTAAGCACAAGCTCTTCAGCCATTCATGAGTGAACACCACTGTTTTTGTGACTTTCAACATTGCCCTTGATCCTGCTTTCCATTCTGCTGTGGTTTCACAGGCAAGGTTTCTGGGCACGGGTCCCAAGACAAGGGGATGCTAATTGCTATTTAGGATTGGAGGGAGGGAGGGAGGAAGGAAAAGCTGGTTGTTAAATACCACTGCCCACACAAATACATGTGTGTGAGCTCCCCCCCCACAGTGAGCATGGCACCACAACAGCCTTCCAGGGCTTTTCCACATTTTTTCATAGATTTTGACCATTATCAACAGTATCATTTATAAAATATTGTAATTACCAAGAGGCTTGCCTGTAAATAATAAATACAATTAGGCAATTTTCTTTTTTTTTTTTTTTTTTTTCCCAAGAAGAAATGAAGAGCAAAGTGTTTACTTTAGGAAGATGTAACACCTGAGAGTAAGCAAGAAGGCATGTTAATGTTGCTCATGATTGTTTCCATAATAAAATCTAAGAAGAACCAGGAACAAATCAAGAAAAACCCTTGAAATAAGAAGAAAACTGGAGAAATTTCTATTACTGAGGAAATGGGAATTGTGCGGGCAACTAACAGTAACGTAGTTCCACAACAGAAAATGAGACTTGTATCATATGTGGGTGCAGCACGACTTAGCCTTGCCTGCTTCCAGCCAGCACACTGATGGACAAAAAGTGGCTCTGAAGACCATATAAAGAGCATTAGATGACCTGAGATGGAAAAGTGATCCTCAGAGCCAGAGGATCTGCTCATACACTGAAGCTGCGAGCAGTGATTAACTTAAACCCAGCTTTAAGGCATCCCTCTCTTCCAAAAAAGCACACAGGCTTTTAGCAACACTCCTGGTGTTGGCCTTGGGACTTTTTGCTTTACTTTAGCAGAATAAAGAGGCCTCACCTGGGGCTCTAAATTTGTCCTTTGACATAGCAGAGTTAATCCTGATTTGGGAGGATTCATTAATTTCATGCACCTTTGTTTACCTTGAGAGTGAGCTCAGGGCTCCCTTTGAGTCCTGCTTTTGACTGTCCTTTCTGTATGCTGTACACAGTAGTTGGACATGGTCTGTAGACCTCTGTAGTTGTTATTTTTCATCAGGAAGATGACTTTTAGCTGCAGGGGTAAACCTCACTCCATGCTGGGCAAATGTTGGGTGGAAAAATATTTCACAATAGGAAACAAGTTGGAATAAGTCAGAAAAAGAGGAAGTCAACCAATCCACAGTGCTGTTTGGTCTTGGTGTAATATTTCAAAGATCCCTGTTTTGAAATTATTAGACCACCAAAAAAGTGAAAGGCTGCCAAAAATTACTGTAAAAGGTAATAATTGTTAATAACTTGGCATCTGCTTGCTCATTTGAGCTGCATGGTTTTGGCATTCATTAAAGACAACATTGTAAGCAAATAAAAGAGCAACTGCCTGGCACATAAAATTTTTAACCACATCATAACTAAATATTAAATGTGAGTTTTTAATTCAATTTATAGTTTAAATAAGGATCTTTGCAGTGACTTTAAAAAAAAAGGAGGAAAAAGAAGAGTCAACCCCATAAACAGTCAATCATAACAAGATTTTAAAGAAATAATTGCAGTGTCCTTGACCTTGAAATGATCCTTTTTCTGAATTAGCACAGGAATTTAATTAAAGCTTAAAAAAAAGCTTTCATTTTAGATTTGAGTTACCAAATATTTAGAGATCCAGTGCCCAGGCAAGCCAATGGAAACATTCCTGTTCATTTCAGTGAGCTTTGGATCAGGCCCCGCACAGCCTTGGGTATCTCATTTCGCAGGATGGACCCAAGGTCACTGCAGGAGAAAATGTTCACCCTTAATCCAATGTTATCTGAGGTCATACATCCCAGGGGCCATGAAGGTAGTTGCGTGGCATGGACAAGCCAGGGAGGAGCAAAGGCAAAGCCACCTTCATTCATCCTGACTTACCATTACTCTGCGGTAGTTTCAGGTGATCACGTGAGGCTCTGAAGTCTCTTCTTCTGTCCTTTCAAACAGCCGAGGCCATTCTGACCTGCTAACAGGGTCACTGAATCTCTACACCTAGCCGCTGCCAGAGATGCAGCTTGTTCCTGCCAGTGAGCCTCTGTCTCCCTTCTCTTTCCAAAAGAGTTGCAGCAGTTACAGCTCCAGCATGCTAGAGATTCATCCAAAGGTCACTGAAGTCAGGGGACACCTTTTCTATTGACTTCAGTGGGCTTCAGACCAGGTTCTTAGTCACCATTAGCAAGTCAGCATTTACCAGAAGTGATATCTGAGGCCTCCAGCTATTTCCTGTTCCCAGTATAGGGTAAGTGGTGATAGCTGGGGTGTCATCCAGTGGTTCCATCTGGCTTTTCTGACCTCTAAATGAGCTCCTCCATCCCATTCCAGCATATCCAGGGCTCTCTACTTCATGTCCCAGTATGCAGGAGGGAGGGGAGCAGGCTGCAAGAAGTGCATCTTGCCTTACTTATCCCCTTCTTATCATGATACCAAGCAGAAGAGAGTTTTCAGGGGCCTGCGAATAAAAGAAAGAAAAAAAAAAAAAAAAAAAAGACTGTCTCTCTAAAGTGTTTGTGAAATTCTTGCCCACTTTCTCAAATCAGGTTCACAATGAAGCCGATGGCAATTTTGCTTGAGTCAAGGCAAAGCAAGGACAAACTGCGAAAGAAGCCCTCAGTCCCGGCACACAGTCAACAGTGTCATCTTTCAAAAGAAATTTCTGCATGCTCAAAAGGATCAATGTCTTCTTGTTTTGGTTCAACAGAGGCCTGGTTTATTACACAGCTTTTGTTTTTATTAGTGAAATACACTAAACTGTTTTCTCAAGGCTTGCCAAACAGCTTAAAACGTAATACCATTAAATTTGAGGTCCTACTGGGAAAAGTAATGCAAACTTAATTAAAAGTTAACCAGAGTTTTCTCTTTCTGCAGACCCACGTTTCACTGTGTTGGAGTTTGCTCGTAAAGCACTTGCTTACTCAGTGCAGCAGCAATGCTCAGGCTGGAAAGGGTGATGCAACTCACCGGGACTGCCAGGGTGGGAGATGGAAAGAAGAGAAAGGAGGAATGAGCAACAGAAATAGCTAGGGAATTAAAAAAAAAAATAAATAAAATAAAAAAATTACCGCTTTCTTCCTCTGGTGTAAAACATCCTAATTTTCATGTTAAGTTTTGTGACATCCCCACAACTTTCACAGGGATGGGGTCTGGAAGACAATGTGGTGTCTCCAAAGTGGGTGAGGGCTCAGGCTCGACTACAGGGGTCAAATATTAATCTTTGCAATGTCATCTTCACAACATTAATCTTTGTAATATTCATTTTGTAGCTTCTTACTGTTTCTACCTTTTTACCCTCAAGATATCCAAGTTATCTCCTTGGGATGCCTCCTCTGCACATGGCAGTTACCCCTCGCTGATGGCAGGAGCCTGGCAGTCAGAGATTTACGGGTCTAAGAGGAAGGATGAGCTTCGCCTACAAGAACCAGGAGCCTGGCAGGCAGCAGGCAGAGATTTACAGGTCTAAGAGGAAGGATGAGCTTCACCTACAAGAGCCATGACACTGCACCCCCAATAAGTGACCATGGTGAGGTGATACACTGATTACAACTCCGTGTCTCTGGTCAGAAATAAAGTTCATATCCCAGCTCCTTACAAAGCATTAAATATCCCCTGGTGTTTTAGGACAAGGGTGAGAATGTGACACCTGATGTTTGGGGTAATTGGATATTTTCCTCATCAAATATTTGCCTGTTGGTTTGTGCTGGATGCTTGTCCTAGGACTTGATCAAAAAGTTGGTGTGTTCCACCCCAGAGCTGAAGCATTTCAGTGGAGAATACAAAAAAAAACAAAAAAAAAAGTTTAAATTCCTCTAGAGATGAACTCTGACCTGTAAAACCGCAGATTACAGAAAAAGCTTCCCCTAGATGCCATCTTTTTTTCCTCTTAGGATGTGTTGGTCAAAGGTGGGTAGAAATTTGGCAACAGTGCTGAGCCATGCCGTGGGAATGAGAGGGCAATCCAACTGACTGGTCAAACACTCTGGGATGCCATTAAGCCACCATGGCTAGCACAGGCTAGAAAGCAGTGAGAAGAGACTCTGGGAATATGGAAGTTGTTTTACAATGAGTTATTCTGGGATTTTGCCTCATCTTGATCCTCCACCTATTAGTCTTCTGAGCAAAGCTCACTTCTGCCTGAAGCATTGTAATGCACTTTGGTTGTCTGAATGAGTTTATCACGTAGAGTGTTATTAGCAGGATTGGCAAAAAAAAAAAAAAAAAAAAAAAAAAAGAAGGGAAAATTACCCATGATAAGTATATTTTTAAAAGAGAACCATCTTAGAAACTGTTCATATGCCTGCTCTTCATCACCCGCCTAAGGGATGGATTTCCAGGCCGCATATCGTGCAAGAAAACAGGTAGTGATGAATGCCTACATGAAAAGTTTAATCTATAAATTATCGAATTAGAATTCTGCTTCTCAGGTCAGAAAAAAACAAAGCTTTCTTGTGAGCTATTTGTCCGGTTAAAATTCCATGAATTTTGAATATTAAACTGTTTTTTTAACTTGGTACAAGTAATTAATTATTTCACTTAAGCAAGAAGTATTCAGAAAACAAGCAAACAGAAATGGAGGTGATGTTCAGCAATGGAATGATTAATTACGGGTTATATAACACCTTTTCATTTATAGTAGATATCTGTAATAACTCTGACCAGTAATTTCCTAGCCATCACCATTTCTCAGCTAAAATTTGGAGCTCTAAAAATATGCACAGTATCTTTGCATTTACAGAGTCCGGAATACTATATTGCAGAAGAGCTCTACTGCTGCTGAGGTTGAGATGGTTTTTTATTGATCGGATGGAAAGCAAAACGATGTGGCGTCGAATAACTCATTTAGTCTGCTCTTTCTCTCCCAAATTGTAAATTAACTCCACTCTGTTCCCCGAAGGTGGGGAAAGAGGTTGGCTTCAGGTCTGCTTGTGAAGCACCTGGATGCTCTTGAATTGAGGGTATAAATAAGGGAAAAATATTTATATAAGCAGAAAATATTCTAGGATTGATTTCTTGTAAAGGAGGGACCTTTTTTTTTTTTTTCCTTGCTGCCACCTCATGGAAACCCCGGGCATCATCAGTGGCGACTTTTTGTTTTTCCCACCACAGCACTTAGACGTGAGCCCTGTGGAGAGCACCGCATGGTATCCTGTGTTGATAAGAGGGACGAGAATAGCATTTTGGTCTTCAGAGAATTCGTTTATTTCCTAAAAACTGCACTGGTTGTGAAGCTATCACTTTCCCTTTTATCCTTTTAGCATGGGTAACGCCAGACGTGCCCAGGACTGAAAAGCCACACGTCCCTGTCTGTGGGGGCACTTCCTGACCAGAAACGAGTGGTGGGACATCTCTTTTTTTCCACTACCCCTGGAGAACAACAACTTTTTTTGGGAGCAAACTACGCCTACATGGAAAGTTCCCATTTCCTCCTCAAAACAACAAAAAAACCAAAAAAATAGTCCAAAAAATAAGCTTCTTTTCTCCTCTGTTCCATGGCTGGGGCAGGTTCCCGCTTGTGCTATACCGTGGCCCTCGCCTTGGCCGGCTGCCCAAAACTCCCGTCTGTTTTCCAGACAGGAAATATGAATCAAAATAACATGACATAAAAACAGTAATTAGCTTTTGTGTGTGAGGCTGCTAAAGCCTTAATGAGGAACAGGCTTGTAATAAAACTCTTGGCTACTCTCTCCAAAACTTACTCTCTCGCTCGCTCTCCTTTTCAGTTCATCATTTATTTTCTTGTAGGGAGAAGTGAGGAGAGAAGGAGACACTATCTGTAAATTGATCCTCCCCACCCTAGGTTAATTATCAAGGAGTCTATAAATGTTTTGACAGTTTTTTCCATTGGTTTGGGGCTATTTCCCTCCCACCCACAATGCTCACCTTTCCCCATGATCCTTTGCTGCCTTTCATGGCATCTTAAGAGCTCCAGCTTGACCAATAGCTGAGATCTTAATGAAAATGTGGGATCCTACGGGTCACTTGGGGCTATCACACTCTTCCAAGGGTGTTTTCTGGATAGTTACTCCATCAAGCAACCTGGAGCAGTTGCAGTGTCTCCAAACATCCTTGTGCCTTTGAGCAGAATGAAGGATGTTGCGGAGCAGCAGGTTCACCACGAGGCCAAGGGAGCTGTGCCAGCACCAAAGGGTCCCCTCTATTCCCCTTGGCACAGAAAACTGTGATCTCAATGCAAATACTGACTCCCACCCCTTGTGTGCATGAATGAGTTTACGTAGGGAGGGGTTTCAAGTTGTAGTAGTAAACTTTTGTCTCAAACCTGGCATGATGTGGACTCAAAATAACACGTGAAATGAGACTTGCCTCGGGATCAGTGCTGCCGAGGGTACTAGCTGCAAGTACTCACAGGCATGTAGAGGTTTGCAATCTCCTGGACTTGTCTTCAGCAATACAACAGTTTGCTTATAAAAACAGCCGTGCCTCCTTCCCAGACAGATGTAGCTCGTGATGAGTGATACGATGTTCCAACTCTGTAGGACCTAAGGATCACCAAATCCTCTACGGATCTTGGTCCAAAGAATAAACCCTGCTTTGATACCACTTTCCCTGATACAATCACGACAAAATCTCCGATAACTTTTCTGTACGTGTCTCTGTCTGCACAACTGTAGGCTCCCCACCAGTTTAAATGAGTTGTCATTTAAAGGTGAAGTCCCTTCACGGTCAGCCTATTCGGAGCTGCAGAGCACTGATACAAGCCAGTGGCATGGTTTACTTGCAATGAATAGTAAAACTTTTCTAGGATCACTCATCACCTACGCACATAATTGGTCATAGATCTAGTGGGTTTAACCAGGTGGGAGGAAAAAGAAAAGTTGTGTCCTTGTTTCCGGAGGCTGTGCTCCTGTTTCCCACTTCTTTATGGGGAATTTGCTGGGGCATTGCATAGGAAAAGACAGCAGGGACTGCAAGTTGCATCTTAGGCATGTTTCGAGTATCCACAGATCATCTCTCCCTGTGGAACAAACCATGGACCCTTCTGGAAAGCTTCCTTCCATGGTGGGACTAACCATCTGTAAGAGCACCTTGGCTGCTGACGGATAGTTTCCATTGCTTAGCGCTCTACCTCACAGCTGGCAAAGCCCAGCACTGTTGCTGGAGTCAGAGAAAATATCTTCTGGGAGACCTCAAAATGTGCTGTAATTTTTAACTCCAAGTGCTGCTGTACATGATAGCATCAGATTAGGGTTAGCAGGAAAAAAACCTTTCCCTGGCAATTTTTCAACGGAAAATGCCATCCAGTTGAAATCAAGACTTCCGATCAGAGAATGCTGCTGTCAATGAAGTTTTGTTTCAGTTTTTTAAAAAGTATTGTTTTGACTAGGTTGCAAGTATTGTGTTTGGACCTTGCTGGAGTGAAATTACTTGATTTTTTGGCCTAAGTGTCTTTTCATAACAAAAGTGATTTAATTTTATATTTTGAATAATGTATGTTAAAAAGGAAGGTATTTTGTTCTGATTTAGTTTTATCAGAACAGGCTATTTTAATTCATCCCAAATATTTTATTTTAATTTTTTTTTTTAATGTGGTTGAAGAGAAAATGTGGTTTTCAAAAGTTGTTTTCTGATTTGGCACTAAACCAAATTTTGAAATGTCAGAATTTCAAGTGGACTTCCAGTGAAGTTCAACCCATTCCACGGTGTAGGGCAAGAAGAAAACCCACATAAAACAATCAAATTGATGTAGACATTTATTACTTGTGAGAGTTGTAAAAGCATCACATGGCTTTCTCATAAAAAGTCATAAACCCTATTTACAGTCCCTGCATTATTATTCTAGTAACTAAAACCAGTGACTCTATGAAGTGCATGAGTGTTCAGCTAACTCTCTCACAACTAGTTTGGAAATGCAGAAAATACTTACTGTTTTCAGAGCAGGGGGATTGTATTTTACATGTATTTATTTATTGTGTTTACCTCTTACACTTATAGCTTGGCCCTTACCCAAAAGGTCAAAGCTATAATTATTTCTACTTCATGACAACAAACGCAGAAATTAAACCGGTTAAGTGCATTCATGCTTTTGTGAAAACTAGTGGTGTTTAGCTTACATTTCAGCATTCAATAGGGTTAAATGCTTTAGTAGGAAAAGCTTAACCCTGTATACAATGGAGCATCCAACACTTATAGCCTTAGGCAGTGTGTGGTTACAGGTGAAATTTATTTGAAATGATCATAAAGTCCATAAGGCACAAGAAAAATAATTCTATGAGGTTTTGGATCAAGTCCAGACTTTTCCTATTCAGAAATATATTAAAAAAAAAAAAAAAAAAAAAGCGCGATATTCAGAAAGATTCATTTGTTGTTCCACGTTCTTAGCTCAGTGAAATCAATGAAAAAAGGTCAGCTCCAGAGAGACAGAGTTTGGTTGTCCCGTTAACCAGCAGTGTTGCTATTACAAACACATTGTATTTGGGTGTTGTCATCTCTGGAATAAAGCATCGAAGCTTTTAGACCGAAGCCAAAGCTTCCCTCAGACTTTCTAATGTGAAGATCTTTTACATAGCTTGTAAAAATGACGCCCCCCTCCTTCTCTAGGGAAAGTTCAAAGCAGCTCCAAAGCAGGATCAGCTGGAGATGTTTGCAGAGTTTTGCTTTATTAGGGGTCTAAGCGAAGGGAAGTCCCACTCCTCGCCTTGGCTTTGAACCTACAAAACTTGGGCTTATGGAACATGATCCTCTTGACTGTAACATAGCCGCTGATGTTTTCTTACTTTTATTTTCGGTCATTTATCATCCTTTACAGAGCCAACAAGTTCACCTAAGAGGGCGAGTGAGCTTTGGTGTTCGTCAGTGGAAGGTCTCTGTGGAATGCTCTATCTCTCATGGGTTTCCCACTGGTCTCACGGCACTGGCATCACCATTGCTATAGCAGCTTTCTATAACCTTACCATTATTATTTTCAACTTTTTGCTTCTATACAGGACCCATACATAAGCCCAGGCCTAAAAATTATCTGAAGCCGGCCAATTTCTCCCTACAGATCTGGGAACTGGCGTCTGTTGACTGAGCTCAGCCAGATACCAATTTCCAGAGTCTGAAACTCAGCTCAGACCAGCGTCTCAAAAAAAAGGAAATATTGGAGAAGAGCCCCAGGCAGTTTACAAATCCATCACCACTCTGCCATGCATGTAGCGCAGCTACCCCACAGCGGGTCACCTCACCTGAGAATATCCCCAAAAATTGCCTGCAAAGAGCAGATCGAATTAAAGGGTTAAAATATCTGATCCGTGTAAAGAAAACTCTTATGTTTTAAAAAATGATTGAACCCATAGCAGAGCTCCCTTCTCAGAGAGGAGAGGCCCCTTGGGCTGGAAGGAGACGTAGGGAAATTCAAAGATAACCGTGGCCATGTCCTCCTGTACTCTCGCGCCTGCCCGTAACATTCCCTGACTCATGTACGCGCTCCAAAGACACATGGTATTAGTCTTTATGATTCAATTATTCTGCGGTAGAGCTTGGACGTGTGCAATATATTGAAAGCCTTTGGGAGACTATCAAAATTTAATAGGGAAAGTATGGCATTTTTTAATTTTTACTTCCAAGCCTTGCTGTCAAATGATTTGTTTGCTATTTTTATAAACACACTATGGTACCACTGGGGAGGTACGGGGACAAGAATAAACTGAGCTGACTAATCTAGTCACAGAACATAAGGACGGATTAACCCCTTGAGTACCACTCATTGGGATTTCCAGATGTTCAAGAATAACAACCAGGTCTGACTGGCATCCTGCAGTGGAAAACCGCCCTTCGCTGGGCAGCAGGACACGGCAAGGTAAGACCAATGGGTACATTGTTTTGTATCTCAGATACCCCGGTTGCTATGTTTGTGGTTAACAGTCCATACAGATAATATTGTGTAGGCGATCATTCTGCAGCCTTGGCTCTGCTCTCACTCTGGGTTTCTCAGAAATAACATTGGACATAGAGATGTTTCCCTGTTGTGCCATTTCTACCGCTGGCGCTTCCTTTCCTCTGTACTCCCAACCTCCTCTTTGGCTTCTTTCTCTTGGAATTGCTCATCCAACTCTTCAATCTCTTCTGGTTCTCCTAGGATTTTTAAGACCAGTTATTTAGCATCCTTCATTACCATGTTTGCTTGGCCTTGGAACTTACATCTTCCTCTTTCTCCATATGCTTCCTACCAGAAAGTCCTGCCTGGTCACACAGTGTCTTCTTGGTCTGACAAATATCCCAATCTGCTCTTGTCTTCCTTTTCCTTCTCTCTTCGTTCCTCCCATTTAGCAGTTGCTCATCAAGTCCAACTTGTTCTTTTCAAATTAGCACTTCTACAGTCTTGGTCATCTGCCACACAATAAAACCTCTTTCTAATTTCTTTCCCTCAGGGCCCCATTTCTACTTCTGTCTTTGCAACCCTTCTGTCAGCACCTGCAACCTTAAAGTTGTCTTTTAAGCAGCTATCTGATTTCACAGTTCTTGCTCTACCTACTTAGAGTCTCTGCGCTGAACATCTGGCAGAGACAATGTGCAAGCCAGAACTTTATTTTTACACTGGGATATTCAGGAGTCCATCCCCTCACTGTCTTCTTTTTTTCTTTGCAATGCCAAGGCACAAGTTCACTTTTTTCCTTGTTGACTTCTCTTTTATGCTTGGGACAAGTGGTATTCCTCTACAAAACACCCAGCACTTCCTCCTTTTCCCTCTTATTTCATTCAAAGCGCGAGGAATTTGCTACACACTTCCTTTTGGAGGTCCAAAAGCTACAGAACACTAATGTAGCGTTGGACTCATCATAGGTTGGCAGCAATGAAATGCCTCTTAGTATTCAGTAGGTTTAACTGGCTGTTTTAGCACCACCTGTTCTCCAACCCAGTCTACTTCTATACCACAATTTATTTTTATACTAATGGCAAAATACACTGAAAAATAAATTGTATGTTTTTCATCTGCAGTTATTTCCTTGAAAAGATGGCCTTGGAAGAGAACTCTGAGTGTGTCTTTTCTTATGAATCACTGTCTGCAGAGTCTGTAGCTCCAACTCCTAATCCCAGTGTGTGAAGAGGAGGTATTCCTGCATGTGTGCATTTGTATAGGTAGAGAAACATTGACTTTTGAATCTGCCTTTCACTCAAGAAAAGGGCAAAAAGAAGCAATATCACTTTACACAGACAGGAGACGGTTCCAAACCATGTTACATTTTGTACGATAATGGTTTTGAAAGATGACTCATTCCAGCTTGTCAAATTAACCATTACATTTGCATAGCTCTTATGGGAACTCTTTAAGCTAGCACAGAAGATTAAAGAACAACGCGCACACACTGAAAGAAATTTAAATGGGGTTGCCCTTTCCCTTTTATCCTTAGCACTTAGACTGTCTTTGTTTCTCATCAGAGAGGCAAAGGGACAGGTACACAACGCCAGTAAAACAAGTCACCCAAACATCTCCCTCTTTGGAGCACGTCGGAGATTGGAAAATATTTTGGCAAACTTTCACGTCACATGTGTGCAATTAAGTAGAAGCTTTCTGACAAAGAAGGACAAGTTTGTTCAGGACACAAGTGCGCTAACCGCCTGATCGCTCAAACACTTGTACAATATTCTTTACACATCCAAGCTGTAGCATCAGGGCTTGGCGCCGCGACTCCGGGCTCTGCAATCAATCTATAAACTATCATCCCCAGTGGACTCCAGCTTTCTGCCAAGGCTGAAGTTAAAGTGTTTGGGGCTTTTTAAAGCCAGATGTCTCTGTAATTCTTGATTCCTGTTAACCTCTTCACTCAAGCGTCTTTGGAATGATGAGAACGGTTTTCCTAATAAAGATGACAAACTGACAAGAGTTGGGCCACGTAAAAAAGCGGACTCAAGGCGGGGTGCCTTGCTGAGTTCTTTCACTCAAGTCTGAACATTAACACGTAGATTCCCATCAGTCAGTACTTTGTACAAATGCCTGAGTTACAGCTTCAGAAAGATCCTTTTTGACCTCATTCCTGCATCTGCTGAGGTGTAAGAGATCCCGAGGAGTGCTCTCATTGGGAACGGGTTTCATGGGATGAGGTTGGGCTGGATCTGGCTCTCTCAGCTGTCAGCGCAAAGATTCCCAAATACTTTGCTGGAAATTAGCTCTAAGGTAGTGTGTGATGCTTAGCACAGAGGCTCTGCCTCATGTTATCTGCATGTCCTCTCATGCAAGCCTTAGCTATGAAGTTGATGTTTGAAACCTGTTTTAATTAGCTTCAGTTCCACTCTCAGAGAAACATGAGTCTTGGTACAAGCAGCGGGCAGAAGAAACAGAATTTTTTCATCATGTCTTGGCATCTGTCTCTCTTTCTTATTCCCAATCTCAATACTTGTAACGTTTTGGGTTTTTTTTTTCTTCTTCTTTTTTTCATTTCAACCATGACTCGAAAAGATTAAAGCCTGACGTTACTACTTAGAAAAAGGAACCTGTTCCAGCAGGGTATCCTGCAGAAGGAACAGGGGGTGACTGAAGCTTTTTGAAACAACAGCATTAATACTTGCACACAGCCTTTTGCCTGAGGATACCAGGGGCTGGATTCTCTCTCCCTTACTCCTGCTTGGTAACACTTTTGTCCATGACTAAACCTCAGAAAGACAACTTGGAGAGCAAGGCAGCAGGTGGAGGCTGCCAGACTGTTAAACCTTGTAACTTTCTTATTTAATGAAAATCTTGGCCCTGTTTGAGACTTTTTATAGTATGCATTCATATATATATAGTACGTCACTCATTTTGAGGTCTATTTAGTACGGCTGCTTTGCTTAACCTAACACAGGACAAGGTTTGACTGGTTTATGGTAGGAAATCACAAGAAAAATGGACTCCGGAAGGGAGGAATATGTTCTGGTGGAGCAGTGGAGAGAGATGAGCAAGTGGTCCAAGGATGAAGGAGACTGACCTGCCCCAGCCAGCTATCCAACAAGGGCAGTAATCGACTCTTGTCACAGCCCTACCAAAGACTTCTTGTGTGACCACCACTCAAAAAAAAACTTTATGAAGGAGCTCTGACAAGTTTAGTTCTTGCTGTCTGAGATCTCACTGACCCTTACAGTGTCCCTTGTCTTTCTGCCAAGGATTGCTATCCAAAGAGCAAGTGCAGCAGACATATTAGCATTGAAAATAGTTGATTCAAGGGCAATGCCTCTGGGTTAGTCCTTGGTGCAAAGCGGTGGTGATTAATACTCCTCCAACTATATCAATGAGGGTCAAGTGTGAGCTATAACGCAGGCATAGAGCTGGGGAATGAATCTCAACTCCCTTCCCATCATTCTCTGTCTTGAAGTGCTGGTGCTTAAAAGCTGTCTGGCTCCCCGACGTGTCTCCAGTTCTCCTTCTGTACACTTGTCAGCATCATGATGGACTACATGACTGAGCATCCCCTCTGCAAGAGCCAGGAGGGAATCCGTTGTTCATCACTGATATAATATCCACAGAAACCTCTCTTGCTCATATCCACAATTCTCCTGCATATCAGCCAGGGGGTTTTGTGCTTCAGGTTTCCTTCTGACACCCTCTGGTTTTGCCTTAGCAGGGAAGGGGCTCTCATCTGCCTCAGCCACTGTCCCAGGAAAAGCGGGGAGCGATGCAGAAGAGCCGATGAACAATGACAGTGTTTTGGGAAGATGCTGCTCCTATCCAGTTATTTACATATTTGCATATTTTCCCCCTTTACATTTGCATATGATATTTAATTTACATATCTCCCCCCAGCACAGATCTTCATTTTAAACACAGAGCTTTAATGAAGTTGCTCTTCTAGAAGGAAAAAAAATACATGAGCACGTGCTAACCTCCTGTGAGAGGAGAAAGATTCCTCAGCCATTTTAATGATTTGCTATAAAAATAGACAAAAACACATATGACTTTACTACAAAGGCAGAGTCTTGTACTCACCTTGCCCTGGTACAGGTCTGTTTTACAGAGCATCGTGCTTTACACAGCTCTGGGCTGCTGCACTGCATCTACTGCAGTCTTAGGTTCACTCCATCAAATATCCCCTTTTTCTACCAGAACATCCATCAGTTTAATTCATGTAGTCACGCTATTTAGACCTTGAACAATTTTTCTCAGCTATGGTTATGTAAAAGGTCTAAATATTTTCCTTGTGAAGCACAAACACCCTTTACCCTTATGTTTATGCACCCTCTTGGGGAGCTCACATGAGAACCTTTAATCAGCACCATATTTTGAGGACAATCTCTTTTTTCTTTTTTTTTTTTTCCCATTTATTTCTTTTTTCTTTCTTTTTTTTTTTTTTTTTCCCCCAGAAAAACAAGCAATCTCTGGTCCATGCCCACATTTTTTTTTCATGTTGCCATTGACACATAGAATCCTGACAAGCCAAGTTGTATTAATTTCCTTGATTGGCACCAAAAGTAAATTTACAGCTTGTGTTTCATTTCCAGTCTGCTGTTCTGAATTTCAGCTCCTTCATGGAGTAGATACAACTGGAAGAACTTGGCAGACTGTGTTTGCTTACTGAAGACTGGGCTGCTTGACTTATCTAATACTTATTCTTCTGTTTGTTCTTACTTTCCCCAAAAAATCTGGGATTACAGATCACCTGGTCTGAGGGGATAAAAAAAAAAAAAAACAAAAAACCAACAAACAAACAAAAAACCAACCCAAAAAATATATTTCTTTTTCAGGAGAAGAGGGTTTTTTTCTGTATTTCAGAGAAAACAGACGTTGCAGCAACTGTGGGTTTCCTCAGACCCTGGAGATTACGGTGACCTTTGAGATAGATTGTGGGCCATCAGAAGTTAAATATGCTTACTTTGGTTAGCTTGACATGAGTTATGACTCTGGAATGCTGAGGTCCATGTTCTTGATATATTTAGGTATAACCAAGGGTTGTAACATAAAATTAGATCAACAGATTGCTATCTGGCAAAACGAAGGCTGAGAAACGATACATGCCACAATGTAATGGAGTTACAGTCAAAACCTGGTAGCTCGCTGGCCCACAACTACAAAAGCTGCAATTTTTTTAAACTCATTTTCTCAAAATCCTTCCTCACTTCCCAGTAGATCTAGGCAGATTTGAAATAGCACACCCCAAACCATCCATTGAGCCAGGCGGGAACATGGTGCTGACCCTGCTCTTCTCTCACCCTACCATGGCCGGCCTCCAGCTGTTTCCACTTGCCATGACTGCATCCAGCTCATCATACTGGCATGAAGAAGAAAATAAGAAGAAAAATCCTCCCTAATCAGCCAATACATTGGAATATAAGCCTGGACTCTAGTGTTCCAGCCAGCTGTCCTAATGTTTAAACTTTAAATGAATGTTGGGATTGCTCCACTGAAGATTTGTGAATATGAAAAAACACATTAATGAAGTTTTTCTTTGGTGTATTAGGTCTTTAGAGCATATGAGTTCATTCTGAATCTACCACTGGTCTGGCTCTCGTTTGGACTTGGACTATAACCAGTGTCTACCATAACCTGTCCAGGGATGACCACCATGGTCCCCTGATACATAAGTAGCCAAATCTAAACCACAAGAGCTGTTTTATTTTACAACTACGAGAAGCAGAGATAGGTCTCAGCCTGAATCTGAGGGTGATTATGGTTTTGAAAATCAGTTTCATGCTTATGCCCAACATCTGCTTTAGCTGAGTCCTAGTAGGGATACAATATTTTCCTTGGATTTGGGAAGGTGATGAAGTTTTCCTGAACAGTTGTGACTGCAATACCTTTCCAAGGAGCACCAATTCTGACCTTACATCTTGGAAATTAATGTTCTTCCACACACTCCTGTTCAGAAGTGTGCACATGGGTGGTTTAGTGCTTCATATCAGCAAATCAGGATGTTGCTCTTAATTATGTTTTCATTACCCCAATGCAGGCTAGAAGCCTCAGACATGACCGCAGACACCATTGTGTCAGGTCGTGTAAGAATGCAAGCTAAAAAATTGGTCTTTACCTTCCTATTTTGTAATTCAGCCATATTTCTTATTGTGTCACCTCTAACATCTTCACAAGTTGGCAAAAATCCCCAAGAACAAAGCACGGAGCGGGGTTACAGCTGGGAATCTTCATCCTCCTTTGCCAGAAGTTTTCATAGAGACAAATAAGGAAAATATTAGGTGTGACATACAGAAGCATCCTTCTTGAGCCATTCATTTTTCAGCAGGAAGAAAGGAAAACAAGACATCCAGCCTGAGTTCACCTTTCTTCCTGCGGTGCACAGACAGGTCTCTGAATGTGGCAAAACATGTTCGCCATGCTCAGCTCTGGAATTTGCCAGAACAAAACCAGATTTTGGCTTCTGGGTGGGAGAATGACAGGAATTGGGGGCAGAATTTCATGTTGCAGGCAGAGCTGTGTGATTCTGTTTGCTCTGGCACGCTGCCCTTTTATTTATATGAACTTGCAGCCATTTTTCACTGTGCGGGGCCATCCCCTAGAGAGTCTATTTCAGAAGGAAATCTGTCGAAACTTTGACGAAAACTGTTGTATTACCTCCCTCTCCTAATTCACCTTGGATATATGTGCCATATGAAAAACACAGCCACCCGCAAAATGGTGAGAAGAAATCCATCCACCCATAATAAACTTGTTCAGCCATTTATATTTTTTTTTGCACTTTACATCTCTCTGGGTTACGCAAGCCAGGCAGCACCAAAGCCATTTGCCAGCAAACAAGGCTGGGGCCACCTAATCAACCATCTCTATAGTCATCTGGGCTCCCAGTTTGGCTGGAAAATAAATTTTCAACAAGTTAACTAGGTAGAGCTACTGCACAGCAGCCATAAATAAATACTTACTGCTGTGGCCATCTGCTGCTGAAGGCCACTGAACAATAGCTATTTTCAGGAAAACATTTAGCTTCTTATTGGGAATACCTCTAATCAAAGCCAAGCCAATAGGGAGATCATATGTTGGTTGGTGGGTGGCCTTAATGATTTAACCATAAAAGTAATTCCAAAAATACACATATCAGGTGCTCCAGCTAATTCTGTAGCTAGATTTGTCATGTAGGAACCCATATAGTAACCAAGCAGTTATTAGTGGTAGAGAAGCAGCACTAAAGCTACTAAAAGTGTCTTGGCACAAATACCAGTGTGGTGCCCTTGTTTAAAGTCACACGGGAAGCTCCTTTTTTATGCTGTTTCCAACATTATCTCCTCTCAGAGAGAAAATCAAGGAGACAGCATGTGCTATAGGTTCATTGCATATTATCTGGAGTCCTTCCCCGCATGCTATAGGGTCACCCCACTCATTGCAGGGATGTTATTGTGGTGTAGAGATTTTTTTATTTTTTATTTTTTCTACAGCTCTCCGGAACCTTTGGAGCTTTACGGAAATTTTGGAGGTTCTCAGACTTTAAGGCCAGAAAGGAGCATGATAGATCCACCTTGTTAACAACAGCTGTGGGAAGTCCCCATGGGGACCCAGGCACAAGGGGTGAGCATGACTTGTAGGATAGCATCCAATCCCGCTTCCAAACTGCTCTCCCATGCCTGCTTTCTCCTCCTTCTTGATCTTTTAGTATTCCCAAATTTATCTTTCTCTTGACGTGTTGTCTCCTCAGCCTGTCACTGTCCTGGTCCCCTGTGTATTGGGGAAAATTAGGAAATGTATTTATCAAAGACACTTGTATGAACCTCACAAACACAGTAAATGAGAAAAGACCAAGAACACCATGAAATATGAAAGGATTTATCTCCTTTACTTAGACATATACTGAACCAAGGCTGCTAGGACTAAGAGGTTTAAAATCACTGTCATGTCAATTTGGTTCCACTGCCTGCAAAGGCTCATCCCAAACCAACTCATGAGATGGACCTGAAATGTGAAGTGAATCCTGAAATACACTTCATTTTCAGTATTATTAAGCAAGGTACCTGATTTTCACGATTCACAGGGTGATAGAGTGCTGCAACACACCATAAACACAAATAAAGGTCAAAACCTAACCAGTATCAGCTATTAACAGAGCACGGTAGGCTTTGTCTCATTGCAGAGAGGTTTCTGAGATGAAGCAGCCCTTTGAAACAGCTGCTTCTACCTTCCTATTCTTATATTTCAAAGTTACAGCTCTCTGTCAGATATTTTTTATAGGTGGTCCTAATGATAGCCCAGAGCCCCGTGTGCCCCTGGTACGAGGCAGCTGGCCTGCTGCTGGGTCACCGGAGGAGCTTTGCAATCGCCCTTGGAGCAGGACAGGAACCCTGTGGGCTCGTGCTGACCTTGGGGCACGCAGTGACATTCACAGATAGCAGGGCTTAAGCACAAATCCAGAAAGTATTGTTTTGTTCACACCCTGTGCTACCCGTTGCCACAGGATATCAGAGAGTAGACGTGGCTTGAAAAAGAGTTTAAAGAAATCCCCGTGGGATGTATCCATCAGTGACCATGAATAGCAATGACACATATGCAGCCTCCAGATGAGGAAATCCCTGCACTGGTACTATCCATAAACTGGGAGAATATTCAGGACGCTACGCTTAGTTTTTCTCTTTTTTTTGGTGGTATTTCCCTTAATGCCTGTCAGAGGAAGAAAACATGATCCTGTGTGGCCATTCTTACATATTTACACATGGCCAAATGCCTTAAATTTGTCATCGTGTCTAGTGGGAGGAAGTTTTAGGGGTGGCGGCATTGAGGAATATCTGCTAAGGCACCGTGCGCAGGGTATTTCCTACCGTACCTGGGCATGGCTGCATCTGGGTCACCTTGAGAAACCCTCAAGTGAGTGTGTGCACTCTTCAGAAAAATTGTTTTATTTCACCTTGAGGGAGCTGAAAATTCTTTGCCCTCCCCTGTCGTGTAAGCAGTGCAAAAAGACCTTCAACGTTGTGAGCACCCGCTAATTTTAGAACAAATGAAGGGGAAAAGGGATGTTGCACTGGGACCCAAGCAACCCCTGGAAGCAAGAAATTGTCTTAACGCTTGTAGATGTGCTGTGCATCAAATGCAATGGGTATGTCCTGCTCCTATAACATCTTCCCCTTCAGTGTGGCTTTCATTCACAAGGTAACCTCAGTACTGCACTACTCCTTGTCCTTCCTGACATTTTGCCATGGTAAAAGCCATGGGGATATTACAAATACTGACCTGATGTTTAATGAGGCAGTTGGCTGGCTTAAAGGGATATGTGTGTGTGCACGTGTGTATGTGTATGTGTGTGTGTGTATATATATATATATATATATATTTTGTGGAAGGGATATTATTCCCTTTCTAATAGGCAAGGTACTTAAGGCACATGCATGTGCACAGAGACAATGCTCTCATTTTTCTTCTGAGATACATTTTGCTGTCATTTGTGTAACCTTTCTTTTCAGTTTGTTAATCAATTATACTTTGGGCTTCATCAGAGGGGTCTGAAGTATAACAGCAGCTGCTATTGTTACAAGGGAAAGAACAAATTGATTGATGGTGGGTAATCAAAGTAATATAGAGACTTGGCATGGGTAGTATTTACTTTACATCTGTCACTTAAGACATTTTACTGCCAATCAGTGCCTTCAGAAGGCTGGCTGGAACAATAGAGGTCTTTCTACTTAATTCCTCCTATTGACTAGGGCTTACACTGACAAAGTTCACTTGCTATGTAATCCTCAAGGCATGCACTCACTGCTGCAGCCAAGTTTTTAGATATATATCCCCCTGTGTCAATGAATTGGAAAAAAGCAGCTCTTTGGAGCCAAAACATTGAAGGTGGTCCCTGAAACACGGCCCATGACAGTGTACAATTGGCGTTGTCGGCTTTGGAGGTGTCAAAGTGATAGGAGCACTTACAGGAACCCTCCCTGCAGCTGCTGGAGATGTGAAAGGCCTTTGATGGTTCACTGGTGACCACTGTTTGCAGGTCAAGTCTGGCCAGGAAGATCCTATACAATAACAAATGTGAGGGGCATTGGTGGGAAGCAGGAGGAGGGGTTCGTTTTTCTTCCTTTTTTTTTTTTTTTTTTTTTTTTTTCCTTTTTCTTTTTGGTTGGTCCTGCTTGCTACAGGGACTGATATTTACAAGATGACTCAGAAAAGCCACAGACCAGAACTGGAGTGAGGGAGCAAGAAAACTATGAAAAAAGCCTTGTGCACTTTCTCCGCTATTTGGTCCCCCGGGGTTGTTGTTAGATGCCCAACGCCAGGAGCAGGGGGGTGCCAGCCACAGCAGTGTCACCTCAGGCATCATCAGGGGGCAGGGTGGGGACACCAAGCTGCTTTCACCCTTGCTGGTTAAGGTGAGAACAGGAAAGGATGAAAACGTCCCTTGCAGCTGGAAGTCATTTGTACCTACATTATATTCAGCTTTCAGGCACACGTTTCCCTGACCTGGAAAATGAGGACACCTGAATTAGCGAGCGTTTTGGGATGGGGGGGAGATGCAAGGCAAGACTCATTCATGCTTACAGGGCGGCTGGTTGCCTGATCAAAGTCCACAGGAATTCTATAGAAGGGCTCTTTTAAATCCGAGTTTTAGAGACATCACCTTGAAAAGCTCCTACAGATAATTGAATTTAGGTTATTCTCCAAAATATCAGAACCAACTCACTTTTGGAGCATTTACAGCCACAGACACAGCCCTCTTCCACTTCACTTTAAAAAAACATCTTTTTTTTTTTTTTTTTTCCCCCTGTTTTTGTTCACTGGACTTCCACCCACAGGGATTTAGTGCACATTTTGCCTGTAGCTCGTGCTGACTCAGTTTCCCAGTGCTCTTGCCACTTCATTCCTGTGGCAATTCAGCCTCTGGGCTAAACACCAGGTGAGAGCCTTTTGGTCCCAGGCTTTACAGCTCCTTTTCTTGCACAGTTTGCTGATTTTGATCAGATCTCTGCCTTCCTTAAAACACACACTAAGGTGCTATAGCCCACTTCTGCTGAGGACTTATCAGCTGGACTGTGACTATTAAATTCAATCAAAGAAGCCACGGAATTTTCATGCATTAAAGACCAAAGAGGCAGCCTTGTTATTCCAGAGGTTTCTCTTATTTGACAGCTTTCTGTCTCACAAATGACATTTTTTTCTGCATGCACCATCTTGACTCACAACAAATATCTGCATGAGAGTTGGAAGTGAAGGACCAGTTGGGTTTATTGGGTTTCAAGACCCTCTGCTCCAAAGAAATTTTCTCCTTTTTTTTTTTTTTTTTTTTTTTTAAAGGGTGGTGGGGAAGAAAAAAAAAAATAAATCCTGGGTCTCTGCCAAAATAACTAACTAACTTCCAAGACATGTCTGTCAGTAAGCTCACTCTGGAATTTCCTCTGCATGTACTGGAGGGTTCAATTTTTCCATAAAACCTGGTATTATGTAAGGGGCACTGACAAATATTTCCACTTGGACCCTGAGATTGCAAATGCATTTGTGGAGGACTGACAAGAGATAACAACCCAGGTTCCCAAATCACTGGAGTCCCCCCGGAGTCAGAGCACTCTTGCAGCACTTCTACCTGCCCGTTAATACAAAAAAAAAACAGAATTAAGGGCCTGAGATTTAACCAGTCCACTTTAGATTATAATAGAGATAAATAGGGCTCAACTGGATTTAAGTGTCATTAGTGTGTAAATAACAAGACAATGACAAAACACAGTTATCACGGCACTCAGCTCTCACAGCTCTTGCCCAGCACCTGGAGCCTAGGAGCAGGTTTGCAAAACGAACGTGATCGTTCGGAAATATCCCTGAATGTTGCATCTCTGTGTACAGCAGGGATTTCAGTGTCAGCACATTTTTCAGCTTTCACTGAGGGCTTGGAATGGCAGAGGGTGTTTCAAGGTCAAGGCTGGGAGACATTGGCAGAGCTCTGCGTGGGAAAGCTTGACATTGCGATATGTCTGGCTGTAACCATTGCAGTCAGACTGACCTCCCCAGGAACCAAATTCATCTTGTAATTAAACGGGGGAAAGTAAAAGCAGACTGGCATCTAAGTTAGTAGCTGAAAAATGTCCAATGTGTAATCATATATGCATATATATAGACACACATGCCATCTCTTCCATAAACCTCACATATGTTAGCATCAACATGGTTTGCAAGAGTAGAAGTGATATATGTAGATCAGAAATAGTAGGATATCTGTCCATGATTCTTTGCTTCCTGTCTTGAATAACTTCCAAGCTGAAAGGCTCGAAAGACCCGAGTTTAAGGCCATTTTGGACATGCTCATTAAAGACATATGCACCAAAGACATTCATCACTGCATCACTTCCTTGCAGCTGATGTTAATGTAGCTCAGGATGGGTTACAGAGAGGCACAGTGGCAGCCAGGTATATGTTAGATGTCTCTTTGTCATTTGCAGAATGCATTTGTCATTTCACAGAATCATCTAGGTTGGAAAAGACCTTGAAGATCACCCAGTCCAACCTTTAACCTAACACTGACAGTTCCCAGCTACACCATAACCCTCAGCGCTATGTCAACCTGGCCACATCCATGGCCCAGTTACTAAACTAACAAGAGAGGAAATAAAAGTGTGCTTGGAAAATTGCAGGACAGCTCAAGAAGCTGTTTCAGGCTCCTGTTGTTACCCCATAGTCTGCTTCAGGCACCGTCTTCAGGCAGCACTCTGCCGGTTAAGAAAGAAATGTGAGCAAATTATCGGCACAAAATGGGTTTTCATCATCTCTGGGTTACAATCCATAAACAGGGCCGTACAGCCCCTAAATATTGTGTCTCGCAGGCAGGGCTGCAAGTCAGGATGCCCTGCAGTTCCCACTTCTCAAAGCATCAAACTCAGAGCTGCTGTGTAATTTATCCCAGTGAAGGAAATCCTGCAAAAAAATGATCAATTCCCTCCATCTCCCTGGGCTGAACGCACTCCCTGGGCCTAGCACTGGGGATATCGCTCACTCGAGCTCAGCCTGAGCTCTTCCACACTGGTCCTAGAGACTTCAAACCACTCTCGAAAAAGGTCTCCTGTCTCCTTTTCTGCCTGGTACCGTCACCTGCACTGATGCTACATTAGCTGGCAGCTGCCGGGGCTGCCCGGCTCACCCCACACAGTGCAAAATGTGCTTTAATCTGCAAATCCATCTAAGGTCCCTGTGATACTCTCCAGTATTTCCAGTGTCAGCCCGGGGTGAGCAACACGAGGAAACATGCAGATAGGGACCTGTTTTTCCATGGGGCTGCGCCGGAGACCATTCCATGACACAGAGCAGGTTGGGTCTCCACCGCTTGCTTCCAGTGAGTTCAAGGGAAGGAAAGAGTGAAGCGATCTGCGTTGCTGATAGGTAAAAGGTAAAAGTTCACAAGTCCATGTGCACACATGCCGAATGCTTCATGAACTTAGAGGGATACGGTTTCAGATCGCACCGCTGGAATGCAGCCCTGGCTGCAAGGGCTCGGGGCTGGAGGGATGAGGGGGTGCCAGAGCCAGGGTTTCACATGAGCGCCTTGCACCCACTCGAGGTGGGGAAAAAAGGAGAGAAAGGGGGCTGCTGGAGTGGGATAATGCTGTTCTGGTAGATTCCCCCTGAGCGGGGCGAAGGGGAGTGCAGGGGAATATCATAGGCTACGCTTGCTCCAGCTCACGCTCAATTTCTGGTAGTTTTATTGATCCCAGAGGGAAGAGACTTGAACCTTTCCTGTCTGAATCTACCTGAAAGTCGTGTCCAAATACCTGGTCCTTGTAGGTTGCTTAGCCAGCTGATTCTAGTTAAAAATTCAATAGCCATTTCTTTCCTTTAAATAAATAATAGTAATTCATATGGTCATAAACGATTTTTTTTTCCCCTCTAAGAAAGCTCTCCTTGATATTCAGCCACTGGTTGTCAAACAGAGGCTTGTTTCCTTTCCTGTTAATAAGTGCTGTCTCTTTTTTAACCAGACTTTTTGTAGCATTACATCACCGTGTACAAAGTTATGTCAAGGCTGGATGGAGATAATTCACATCCTGTCAGGTCCGACATAAGAGAGTGGGCTACCTTCCAGCAGGGTAAAATATGAAAGGGAAAGTAAAAAGGGTCTATTCTAGTGTAAATGAGGGCTAGTGAATACCGGACATATGGATTTGGGAGGTAATTGAGGAAGAAGGTTTCGTGTTTAACTTCTGCTCACTTTCTGCTCCCCTTCACCTCGGCTGATTATGTCTTAAAAGCTTCATGCCATGACCATTTGCCATCTGAATACCCACCATGAGTTACAACTTGCTATATCAGTCATTAGACATCGAACATATTTGAATACCGTTTTGCCACTTCACTGCAAAACAGGAAGACAAGGTAAAACTGACCTCAAAACGATCAGAGCCAAAAGTTGTGACCCAGAAATTGCAAAATAAAAACGTTCAGTCAACAGAAACATTCAGCATTTCCACAAAGCTCTGCAGATATCGTGGCTCCCCACCTTCCCGAGTCAATGCAATTCTGTGTTTTGTCACCCTCGCCATTTGCAAGCTTTTTAAATTTTGAATTTAAAAAGTCTTCCTTGCTGTAATGAAATCCCATTTCTTCCTCTCCCATCGGCCCAACGATATAGAGAAGATACCACTCCATTCCCTCTGCACCAGTAGGTACTCAGACTTTTTAGGTACTCAGACTTAAAACACTGATAGTATGGCAAATAGCCTGATTATAACCCCATCTTAATTAATGGACACCTACTACTGATTTAACTACATTTAGGAAGAAGCCAAAGCCTGAAATTTGCTTTCACTCTACTGTTACCAGAAAAAAGGCAACCAAAAACTATAATTTCAGATGCTCTTGCCCATGTTTCTCTCTCAGGGCTCTGCTCTGCTCTACGATTAAATTAGGAAGAACCGAAAAATCTCGCTTCGTAAAAGTGACTATAACTTTGCATCAGGACAGGTTTAAATACAAGCTGTGATTACTTCAAATAAAACTCTTTACTGGGGATATGTCACTTTTATTTAATGAGTAGGATTTCCATTCTGATCTTCCCTGAGATCTCCGCTGTATTAGTGTAAAATCAGTGAAAACTTAAATATTTGAGCAGATTTACTCTGGATTTACTGTAGGTAAGGGAGAAGGAATTTTGCACATGAATCTCAACTATAGCTGGCAACTCAAAATAAATTTAATGTTTTAGTACTTCACATTTGGCCTTGGATTACTACTCTGTGACAAATTTAGAGGGCATCTGAAACAGGAGCAGCTTTAAAATTAAAATCTTGCAAGCTATTTCTATTTAATGTTTGTGCTACAAACTCTTCGGAGTCCTTCTGGTTTCTGATTTTTAATGAAGCCATCATAAACCCACAGCAAATTCAGTCCAAGGAATTCCAATAAAGCCTTTAGAAAAAAAAAAAAAACTCTAACATGCTATATCTGAAATGACAAGTGTGTTATTACAATCAAATGCAGGCTGACTAATGTTTATTTGGGGTTAGAGAAAAATTGGTTTTAATTCATGACCGCTGATTTTTTTTTTTTTTTTTTTTTTTGGTAAGAATAAGGATTATTTACCTGCCTGAATTAAATTATGCTGTTTGAATCTGAACAGTTAAGGAAGAGGGAAAGGCAAAGTGCAACTGAGAAGGGTTATCCTCCCATTTTAACATAAAACCAGTTAAACAAAGAGCCATGTATTTAAGAGTGAAAGCAAGACTATGTCATTATTGCTTGTGGAGAAATGTGCAGAATTAAGTAAAGGAGACGGAAACGTGTTTTTTGCGTGTGTAGCACATAGGGGTTTTTCATTGTGGAACATTTCACTACCTCATTTCAGGCACTTTATTGCTCCTCCAATTTCATTTTCTGTGTAATTTGACAAAATTACAAGTTCCTCCCTGCCCAAAGATGTCTTTTCTTTGAAATTGTAAATGCCTAATTTCAAACTCCAACTTCATAATGCACCTTTAAAACAAATTGAACCCATATTTCCACAGCTAAGGAGTTCTGTTGAAAAGGAATGAAGGTTTCTTGCAGAAGGGTGTGTGTCTGTTCTTGTATCAAAAAACATGAAGGCTCCGTGTCTGATGATTTTTCCGTTTACCACCACAGACTCACTCTGCTATGCATTAATGTGCCCGTTAAGATGATTCTTTTTATGATGATTAACCTTTCGCACCTTCAGTGCCAGAGTATATCCTGACAGAGCAACCTTAAATTTTTCACAAATGGTACAGAAAATATCCATCTCTTATTCTGCCTATTCAGTGATGCTCAGCTATGAGCCATCATAAGCTACTCCTAGAAATACTATTTGCAGAAAATTCTGCTTTCATCACTCAAGCAAATATATTGGAGAGAGGGAAAAAAAGCTTTTCCAGAAATATCCGTGTTTAGGGATGCAGGGCCATCGTGCCCTTGCACTGATGATGGGCAATATTTATTTCCAAACCTACTGTCAGACGTGGGTACCAGTGTCCTGCTCCACAGAGGGGTTTGGGGGAATCACGAGGCAATATGTCATTTGTGACCACAATTCATGTTGCTGATGCTGTTGCCATTGTTAATGCTGTTTAAACACAATTGAGAGGCCTTTTTTTTTTTTTTTTTCTCCCAAAAAAGGGAAAAACCCATGTTACAGAGATGGTCTTAATCAGGTAAAATGCAGTCCTTAGTGGTGCTCGTTGCTTGGGAATGTGCTCAGGTCTGCTTTCGTTTTTTAGGCTGAATCACTGACCTCTGGATGCACACGGGGTGGTCTGCCGCCCAGCGTGGTGCTCAGAGACCTTCTCCTGACACTTTCTTCCTTATTTCAGCGCCTCTCGGTTGGGTCTCGATGGAGGTGACACAGAGGGAAGTGGGGCCTGGGAGTTCATGGAGGGATTTTCCCCTCATCCGCAGATGCTTCTTTCAATTAAAGGATCTGCCTCCTCTCAAACTGCTGGTGGATTTCCACTGGGTGTGGATAATTTAAAAAACTGAGGAGCGAAGTGTAAATCTGGAATAGCAAAAATGCAAAAAGGAAAACTCTACAGCACCTGCTTCAGAAATTATTATGTAAGTCAAGGGCATAAACACTATATTGATGTTATTGGCTGAGCCACCAGTATCCTACCAGTGGGATTTACCAGAATTCACCAGCAGATAAAAAATAAGGCGATCACTGCTGGCATCTGTATCCCTTGTGTCAAGTGGAAGCCCGTTGTAATTACAAGAGACAGTAAAAAGAAAGATTTAATTTCATTTTGCAAAAGACCAACATAGTATTGATGTCCTGGGGGATTTACTGATTTGTTTTTAGACATTTAGACAAAATTAGAATTAATGGGAAGAGCACTTATTTATACTTTTCTTCCCTCCCCCAAATAACTGTAAAAGCTTCAAACCTGTATTTTACACCCTCAGAAATGAATCTGCAACAGGTTCATAGGTCAGTCTGCAAGATTTGAGGTGATTTTTTTGAACTTTGAACAAGTTACAAATACTTCCTAGAACAGCAAATGCAATAAATATCCCAGCAGAAGAAATTTCTTTGACTTCTTTCCCTGGATGAAATCCAGGGATGAAAGTGGGGCCAGAGCCGTTACATGATAAAGAGGAATTAAAAAAAAGTCAGCTTCAAGAACCTCAGCAGAAAGCTTATTGCAGGCTTTGTGTGAGTTTTTGATGAACATTTACGGCGTCTTGAACAATTTTACTCACCCCTACTAAATACGGGTTGCATCTGTTAAGTCAGTCAGCAAGGAGCCGTCGTAAATGTGAAAACCAGAAAAGCCTCTGCTGAAGGTTCGAAACTGTTTCTCCTTATTTATCATTTTAGGTGAAATTGAAAGCTTGTTTTCCTTCTGTCTGGAAATGTCACCGACAAGATCTTCTAAATCCTCCATCCTTAGCACTTTGAGTTTCCATTTGATTGGAAATTTGTCTTGAAACTCAGCGGGGTGGACTGGGAGGCAATAGCCAGCTAGCTTGTCTCCCATGACAGATAGCCCTTTTACAGGCAATGGATTTATATCCTATATTTATGAATAATGAAAGTGAGGATAATAATGAAGGCGGAATGACATATTTTCCTTGACGTACTTTGTCACCCAGAGCTGTTAGAGCTCTAAGCAGTCAAATTTGTTTAGGCCTGCAAAGTGAGTGATGTGCCCTTTTCTCTGAGGTAAAGAGATATTTGTAGTGGCATGAAGCGAGCTGGGAACATTTCTTGTAAGATCGCCCAGAGGAAATAGCACCATGCACAACTGACTTTTTGTATAGAAGACTACATTAAAAGAAAAAAAGAAAAAATAAAAAGAACACACATAGTCTAAAACTATATTTATAAAAAAGGGAGGGGGGAAAAAAAAAAAAAAAAAAAAAAAAGGACATATTTCAACCCTTGTTGAAACGCCTGAAAAGTTTCCCTGTGACACTAAATTATCTAAGTCATGTCTCCAAAGAGTAGCTCATCATTTCTCAGACAACAGCAGGAATTTGTGGCTGACCTCCTGAGGGAAATGGTCAACTTTCTCCATCTTTCCTCTCTATGCCAATTGTTTGGCTTTAATTTATGTTGGTCAGTTGAAAATGGAAAGTTCAGTACCAAAGCTGAACTGGGGGAAAAATACAGCATGAGAAAGGATTTGTTTGGTGGGATATGTTTTCAAAAGCACTATGGTTTTACACAGACGGTTTCCGTATGCCTTCCAGCCTGTTTATCACCCCAACATCGTGCAATCGTGAGTGCATTACCCAGATGGAGAAATGAAAGGCTTCAGTAATTGAGGTCAGTTGTCGTTACTGCTAACTGTTTGCAAAGGGTTTTTTACAAGCTGTCAGGCCACCTCCATCTGGTAAGAAGCTCTATATCTCTTCTAACCACTGCAGTGTGTTTTCTTTCAAAATATCATAGAGGAAACATATTGCATCAAGAAAGATAGAAGCAATTTTCAATGAAAGCCGGGTGCCTTGACTCTGTGACGTATCTCAGCCCTAACTCACTTGTAGATTTGTCTGTTTAAAAAATACCCCAAAGTAACACATGCCAGGCACATACCTCAGAAATTAAGCCAAAGAAAATAACGTGCACAAAGAAGAGAGCACCCAAAAATGACACGGTAGAAAATAACACTCCAGGTTATGAGAAGCAGAGGGGGGGGAAAAGGCTGCGTGTTTGGTTTGTTGACCCCGTTTTGGTGGGATGTGTGTGGGGTGACCCTGGTTGCACATCTCCTGCCTGCACCAGTGGAAGGAGGATCTGAGGGACAGCAGCAACCAGCTCCAGAGCTACAGCCGTGAGGCCTTCAGAAAAGCACTGGGGATTTACCACTCTAGGCAGACACACCTGCTTATAGCTTTACAGGGTATTTAACAATATTTTACAAGGTATTTAACAGAAGAGCAGATGGGCATTATTTTCAGATGAGCTGAACTTGCCCAGCATCACAGCCACCTAGAAGAAAGACTTCTGCTGTCACCTCTTAAAAAAAAATCTCAATAAAAGTCTTCAAAAAGCAACGGGCAGCTGATCAAGCAAATGATCTAAAGCACAAAACTAGTTGTCAAGATTGACAGTTAAAGATTTTATGTCCCTGGAAGGAGCACGAGGGTGCCACTATTTGACCGACACCATGAGGTACAGATTTTGTCAAGGACAATTTTAGAGAAAGATTTCAGTTTTGCTCTAGCACAGCTTGGAACAAATTTCCATCTTACGTATATTCATTAATTTTGCAATTCCTTTTCTATTTGTTTTTCTGGTAAGGAAGCTTAATCAACAACCCATGTGATGTTTTTATCATTTCCAAGAGGGTTTTTTGGCAAAACACAGGGAGAAACATCTTACAAACTGGGAACATGGCAAATGCATTCTAGATTTTCTTCCAGAGCAAGGTATATAGACACATGCCAAGCATATACATGGCACATGTAAATGCCATTTAAATTCAGTTTAAAATAATATCTAACCAAAGATAATCCCATGAATGGCATTATTTTACCCACTTAGGAGAGACTGTACTGTCATGAAAAGCTGCATTTCAGTAGATCACAGCCCTTCCCACCTCCAGATCCTAATGAATAATCTCAAATTGTGTAAACATGAATAGCAAAGAGTTTGGGTTCTCTGTTTGTCTTCTGCTGGTTTGTTTTTTCCTCTTCCTCTGAAACCCAGACAGATCATGCTGTCTCATGCTTTTCCACACCCAGGACGTTGGAAAGAGGTTACTTAATAGTTCAGCTCCTGCCAGCAGCTCTCGACAATGTGGGACACGAGCTCACTTTCTGGGCTTCCACCCAAGATTAACGTTACATGACACCTCACCGGACTTTCTCACTGATTTGGGAACACCTGACACTCTCTGCAATGCACACCTGGATGAGGCACAACTGCTGGGGAGTCCATCGTGGCAAGGGAAAAATCAGAGGTGTTGGAAAGGTCTCAGAGCATCAGCCAGATATGTAACCCTACCCTCAACCATCACGCCAGTCCAACCGTGGTGGGCTTCAGCAGATGTAAAGGTTTCAGCTCTCCTCCTATATAATCAACCACCTGCACAAGCTCCAAATATATTAAACTAAATTCATACACTTTTAAGCCCTCAGGTTTGCTTACTGCAATAAGCTTTTCCTAGGAAAGAGCCTCCAGCTGATAAGGGGGAGAAGAAGGTGCACATGTTCCTCATGTGGAGGACAAACCTCCACACCCTGCACCATCATCTCCATCTCTGTCAAACTCCAGACCTTGGCTGAAGCAGAGCAGGATCTTACAATCCTGCAGACCGCGGGGTTAGTGATGGAAGACAACTCTCAGGTTTTTAGGGCCAGAACTTTTCCTCTGAAACGACTTCTTACATACGCAGACTGCTGAGAACGGCAATATTTTCCCAGCCGTAGGTATGCTGAGAGTGGGTAGAGGTTGCTCATACAGCACAGGGCATCTGTGCATTGTCTTTAACAGCCCTCGCAGTAGCAAATTGGGTTCTGTATATGAAATATAGTATTTTCACACATCTAGTGAATGCCACAATAAAAAAAGGAACTGGTGCAGTTTACGACTGGGCCTCATGCTGAGTCCAATTAAACCTACTGTTTCCAATCAGGTTTAATGTGAGGATAAAGTGAATGCTCCCTGAGATTTGGAGGAGGATAATTTGTCAGTAATAATAAGTGTAGACAAACAGGATGTTCCACAGTGCAGGGGCCTGATTAAAACCAAATGTGTTTCCAGGGATCATCTCGAAACTCCTGGCAGCCAGCGCAGTCAGCATTGCCTGCAACTTGCACTATTTCTTTTGTAAAGGCTGGCAGTCTTTGCAATTATTCCTAAAGCCCATGGAAAAAAAAAAAAAAAAAAGGAACCAGGCCATTGGGTCACCCAAGAGCCATCTCTGTGTGTTGTTGTTGGGGTTTTGGTTTTTTTTTTCAGAGCTTGTTTCAGCTTTATAACTTGTCAGTGCAAGGACATCCTAACAGGAAAGGGAAAAAGTCTTGGATTTTCAGCCTGGCCCTGTCCTACTTCCTGACAAGAGCCTGTCTAGCTGGACTTAACATTGGCAAAAATACATTTCCTGATCAAAATGGGGTTTCCTACAAAAGGTGAATTCTTTCATGATGAACTTTACCATTAAAACAAAATTGGCAGTCACCAGACCATGGTCCGAAAAGTCACTTCAGCTTGGGGGAAGTTTATTGAAAAGAAACAAGGAAGGTTTGAAACTATCCCAGTCTTCGGGTTTTAAATTAGACTCGAGATCATTCTAATAACCTCTTTCCTTAGGGGATGGAGAGGGTGAATTTCCTCAGAAGGATTTTCCCACTTCTTGGCCAGATGGGAGACTCAGTAACTCAATGCTTGTTAGTTAAGTTATAGTCCCTGAGAAATCAGTGGTTACCTGTTGCTGGAGAACTGCTTTTGTTCATTAGAGACGAACCAGCCTGAGGTCAATGTGCAGAGCAGTTAACATACTAGCAAACCACTAATTAACCTAACACAGAAGCAGGAGCCCGTTTCCAAAATGTGTCTCTAATTCACCATCACTCAGTGTTTACAGCAGTACAATGGATCGTGTGTAAAGCGGGGGCTGTGGCAAGGACCCGCTGTCGGGGGGATTGTCCCATTGGGGGACTATTTCTGCAAGTCTGCAGAAGTCTGGATTAGGGATGGGGAAAATCACCGATGGAAATGCAAGACTGGATGTTATGTCCTTGTCAACATTTGCCCTATTGCTCAACAGGGCCAACTCCTCCAGCTGCAGGTCTCTGTCTTGTTCAGATTTATCTGTTTGTCTTCAGGATGGTCCTGGCTTACTGGAAAGTTACTGCCTGGACCTTCTCTCTCCCTCTGTCCTGGGGGCACTTGCTTTTTTCAACAGATCACTGCAATCCTTTTGGAAATTCTTTTGAAGATCTCTGTGTGTGACAGCTTGGTTGGTGAGGTAAGTATCCCTATGTCCAGTAACACATCCCCAGAAACTCGCATTACTTCCTTGCCTCTCATTCCTTAATGAATTATCCTTAGGAGGGTCTGGTGAGCTCCTGTTTGTGCCCCCAGGACCAAAGGCTACCCTGGCTGCTCCAGCAGCCCACTATCACAAGTGGATTATATATATAGAAAAAATAAAACCCACTCTAAACTATAAACAGGGAGAGAACCCCAACGTTTGAGTCCCAAGGACTCTTATGGATGAGATCCTATCAAAAAGGGAGCATACATAGAAAAAGGTGGAGGTTTTAAAGTCCTAGAACAACCTTCTGATGTGATTTTGAGGCATCTTCCTGGTAAGGGAGCTTTGTAGGAGAAAGGGTGGACAGTGACTGAGGGGTTTATTTCAGTCGCAAAGTGGATAGAAAACTCCCTCCTGCCTTTCAGCCTGGAAAAAAAAATGCAGATAAATTCACGGGATTCTGCCCCAGAACACAGTTCTTAGGTCTTTACCTGCATAGAGTCTGTTTTGAGAGGCCTGAAAGAAATCAAACTTTGGGCAGAAGATGTTTTTGGGTACCTGGAGAGTTGCGTGTCTCCAGCATAGAAAAATGTATTTTCGAAAAGACGACTATGAATGGAGACAGGAAAATAGCACCAATAAAGCAAAAAAGACCCATCCTGTGTGGGAGCATTTCCCCTGAGGGAGGAAAAAAAAATGCCCCCAGACAGGGATGCCTGACACAGGCACCCATGCCTCTCCTTTTTTTTGATGAGGAGTGACAACTGCAAAGACATACTTTCAGATGGCAGCAGCTTCTCTGAAAACTGCATGATGTATCTTAGCCAAGCTGCCCCAGACAAATAAATGGTTTGATTTAATTTAGAGCCACATCTTGTTCCCAGGGAAGGGTAATTGGATCCATGGCAAAGAGCTGGGAAGGGGGCCTGAGATGAAACAAAGGAGGCAAAGCTCTGCTGCATGGGATACTTGTTTTCTCCAGTGGAAATTTCTTAAGGAACAAAACCCCTTCTCTGCACAGCAGGGCAATTTCACTGACCTAATTTCCTGCCACTGTTCCTTCTCCTCTGATAATGGGGAAGCGTGTTGGTTTTCTCCTCCTCCAATTAAATAAACAAAGCATCAAATTAATATGAGTGTTCAATGCAGAAAGCCTGCGGAAGGAGAGCTGCTTTCGGCCGGAGACCTTTCCAAACACGAGCTGATGTGGTTATAATGTGACTGCTTCTGCTACTACTGTCCTGCAACCTGCAAGCTCGGTGCATCTAACTATTCTGAGAACATCCCTCGAGTTATAGCTGCCAGGCAGCCCTCAGGAGCTGAGAAAGAGGGCAAACTGCCTCTGCTTTGCCTCCTTCCGTCCTTACTCAGCAGGTTGAAGAGATGATGAGGAGGAGAGTTGGGTTGTGAGCTCTTCACCATCATTCCACATGGTCTGCCCCACGCTAGCTTTTGGTGGGACGTCTCCAACACAGCTGCAAGAAAAGTGAAATTTGGTGCCTCGTGTGGGCTGGGGGTGTGGAAATAATAATGTGCTTGCAGCAGGATGGGGTTGTTGTGGTGCCAGGAGACTGTGGGTGGCCCCACGGGAGGTACCATGAATGGAATACGACCCGCCACGCGTGTCTACGCACCCGTCGTGACTTGGTTGCTGAGCATGAATTTGACATTGAAAGGCAAATAAAAATATCTAAAAAAATCCCAGCCTAACACATAGGCACAAGCTGATCCTGGTACTTGCAAAGTCCTGGGAAAATCATATCAGAATCTGAATCTGGTTTGAACCTTAGAATCACAGAATGGTTTGGGTTGGAAGGGACCTTAAAGATGATCTAGTCCCAACCCCCTGCCCTGGGCAGGGACACCTTCCACCAGCCCAGGTTGCCCAAAGCCCCGTCCAACCTGGCCTTGAACACTGCCAGGGAGGGGGCAGCCACAGCTGCTCTGGGAAACCTCTGCCAGGGCCTCACCCCCCTCACAGGGAAGAATTTCTTCCTTGTATCTAATCTGAATCTCCCCTCTGCCAGTTTAAAGCCGTTACCCCTTGTCCTATCCCTACACGACCGTGTAAAAAAATCTTCCTGGGTCTTTCTGACCCAGAGCAACCCAACAGCGACATTTTCACTGAGTTGTCACCGCTTTGGGCTGACTGTGGAGCTGAGCTACCTGGATACACCCAAGAGATGAAGGATTTACGGCTTCTTCTGGTTAGGGATTTGTGATACCACTAGTTTGTGGAGTTTTTTTAAAGCTGTACATGTTATCATCACCCTTTTCCTCTCTCCTTCTCCCCACTGTATGTTATTAAGAGCTCAGCTCTGGACTGTTCCTCCCTACATTTGTCATATGTGTAATTTGCACTATTTAAAGGAAAGTAAAATCCAAAGCAATTCTGGATTATAAATTTTAACACATAATATAAACATTTCCCTCAATGCTGGATTTCCTTTTTATAGCCAAGTGCTGTCACTATCGTTGTTTTAAATCTGGGCAGAATTTTCATAACTTTATATACTTCCTTTGTAACTGTGACTGGCTTAAAAGTCGGTGTGATGATGGTAAAGAGCAAATTGGAAGTGTTTTGGGGGTTTTTTGGTTTTGTTTTTTTTTTTTTTTAATTCATTGTTTAAATTTCATACTCCGGAATAATAGAACTGGTTCTGTTCACAAGACTATTTTAGCACTATATTTTCCCCCACAAAACGAGTGCTCAGCTTGCGAATTATTTTAGGAAGGTTACTTTTAATAAGATCCATACCGTTATAAAATATAATCGAAAGATATTAACTCTTCTTTAGTCCTCTGCTTTAGGCTGGAATTCCCTCTGCCCTTTCATGCCTGGAAAAATGAAAAAGATGTTCGGCTTTCTCCCCATGAGGGAAAAAAGGTGTTTGCTTCAGCAGGCTTCTTTCTTGCTCTGTGTTTTTTAGATCCTTTTTAAAAAACATTAGCCTAGAGCCTGGTCAGTGGGTAAGGTATTGAAACAACGAGGATGCCCCTCCAGCATGGAAGAGGGGTAGCAGAGCTTTACAGCAGTATGCTGGGAGAAGATGGAAGTTGCATATAAAACTTTTCTCCCATTATTTTTTTTTTTTTTTCCAAAAGCAAATGCAGACGGAGTCCACTAGAGGGTACAGCTGGGATCTTGTGCAGCGCAGCGCAGGGCGGCTGCATCCAGGCGGGATGCGCTCGGCTGGGCAGGTGGAGCTCCTGCCTGGATGCCACTCGAATCCCATCTTCAGGTCAAAAACCACCTGCAGCTGGAGGAAAGGAAGAGACCAGTCAGGAAATTTAGCCTAATAAAAACCGGATCGTTCTAAAGAGGTCAACTGCTCTTTGATTCATATTGATTAGATACTCCTGGAAGAAGAAGGGTGTTTATGGGAACGATAATGTCTGCTGACTCCGGCTGGGTTCATTTCTTCTCCCTTCCTCATTCCTTTGGCTGGTTAGAAAGCTCTCTAGTCTTTTAAAACTTCAGCTCTGAAGACCTAGCTTTGTTTTAGTTTGGAGCATTTTTCTTGCAAACCCGGAAAAAAAAAAAAAAAAAAAAAAAAAAAAGAAAGAAAAAAGCATAAAATCATCTGGAGCCTTTGGAATTACTGCTGGCTTGTGTTGCACTCAACAAGTCAGCAATTACAGCCTGAAATACTGAGTGGCAGGAAAATTGATGTCTTACCTCGGCACTTTTTTTTTTTTTTTGAAAGCACAGAAATACATGAAATAGACCTTTCTGTGTCGGGCTGAGGGCTAACACAATCTAATGTGATTACAAGGCAGGGGGTACTCGGGGTCATTGTGGATCCCAAATGAGTGACAGCACTAAACTACTTATTGGCCCGTTGGTTTCTTTTTTAGCACATTTGCCAAGACCAAATGCAGGAGAGGACCAGAAGAGGGGGTGGCTTTTATGGGATCACAGAAGGGAGCTGTCAGAGGCCCTCAGGAATAACATTCTGGGCAAGAAAATCTTATTGTTGTTAATTCTTATCAGTCAATCATCCAGTTTACTGCAATGAGAGTAGGTAAACCCGGTGAGATAACGGATGGGACCCCATGGAAGGCTCAGCTAAATGCTTGTGTAGGTACAAGGGGAACAGACCCACGTGGCTGAATCCACCTCCTTTGGGCATCTAATAGCTCTCAGAGGACACCTTGGAAGGTTTGGCCTAAAAAAGTTTCTCTTGCACGGAACTCGGTGCCCTCAAATCTCACTGCCACGAGTGATGTGGGGATGCCCTGCTGCTGCAGTTCTGCCTGACATAACTTTGCTGATGAAGCAAATGAAATTCCTGCACCCAAAGGACCATTGCTGAAGCAAATCCGACTGCAAACACAGGACAGTAACTGGCCAAACGCAATCGTGATGGATTATCAATTATTTTTATCAAGAGATTTTATCTCTTCTCGCTTAGCTCAGTGGCAAAATTTCCCTTTGCTTTCTGGAGCTCTGGATTTTAGTTTCATCATGCGGATAGGAAGACAGTGAGATGATACCCACAGCCTTATCCTCAAAGCTGCCAGCTACTGAGAAAAACCTTCTTTCTTGTAATCTAGCTCCGTTATACTAGGATTAAGTTAAAGCATGTAAAATTTCTACTCATATCTAAGACCTGAATTTTGTGTATGCTGTATCATGGAAAGTTATGACTCTGCTTTCACATGAATAATTCAGTCTGTGGCTCTTACGGATTCTGCTGCCAGCAAAATTGTCATGTTTTAGGATTTTATAGACAGATCAAAAAGGGTACCCTTCTAAAAATGTACAGTTTCAGTTGAGAGAAAGGGTTCGGATTGCAGCTGTCCCCTGTTTGAAAATGCTGCTTGGAAGACTGATTATTTTACTTCCTTCTGGACCAAAGCATACCAAAGCTCCCAGTTTTCTACAGCCCCCTCCCACTCTAAATGCCTGGCCCCAGATGGGGCTGGGAGATTTGTTGATGTTGAAAAAACCCCCCCGAGAGCTGTTCAGAAAGGATCGATAGCAAGTGATCATTTACCAGCGTGCTCAGCCTTGTCTTTGAAAGCGGTGCTAAAATTTCCATTGACTTCAGTAAGAACCAGACAGAGACTCTTAATTGAAAGTCAATGTGGCTTTGGTGTAAACACACCAGGCTGGGATGCAGATAACCTGTGTTTTAATCCTGCACTTCACCACTGAAATTGCACCTTGGATAAACCTTTTTTTTTTTTTTTTTTTTCCTAGAGCTTCAGTTCCCTCATCTATAAAAATTAAACCATGATACTAATATTTGTATTAAACTTTGACATTTACAGGAGTTACGAAAGAACTAGGAAAAATTACAGAACATCCTTCTAGTTACCTCTTAGACTAGTTTTTGCTGCTGTTGTTGAATTAATAAAAGTCTGATATTCCAGGTGATCTAGTGCCCTGCAGTCCACGCTGCAATGAGAACATCCTTAAGCAGATAAAACTCTGCTAAGGAGAAAGACTGAAGATACAGGATCAGGACCTAAATTTTATTAATTCTCCTTAATCCATGCAGCTCACACCACAGCACTTGCCGTGCTGACCTCCCAACGTGGGTCAGACGGGCAGTGCACAGCAGTGCCAGGTCAGGGGGCTTCTGCCCCAGCGGCCGCCTCGTGGGTCCCTCCTGGGGGCCCGATCCTGGGGATGCTCCGATCCCAGGGAACCTGCTGCTGCCTTTGCTTTTAGCTCAGCTGGACCCCATGGACCTGATCCTGTGTGCTCCAGCCTCGCTGACAGCTGGCAGAATTAGATATTATTTTCCATTTTTATTTTTATTTTTTAAATTTTTTTTTCTTTTCTCTTTTTGCTTTTATCATCAGCCTGTGCATTATGATCAAATGATGAACTCTACCAAGAAGGAATGACAGAAAAGCCACCACATATTAAAGACTCCTCTCACTCCACCCAGATTATCTTCTATTTATTTTGCGGGCAAACAGCAAGCTTTTCAGTCTTTTAATCCACAGCCTTACAACCCACCAAACAAAAACAAGAAATAGGTTTCTCCTGGCAAATCAAGTCAAACTGGATTAAATCCTATCCGAAAGGGACTAGATAAATATTTTCCTATAGGAGTCGACACCCCCAGCCTCTCTACAAACTAAAGAGGCAAGTGTGGGGTTTAATGGCCATATAGATAAGCCCTTATCTAAAGGATACACTTAGCTTTATAGTCCGCACACTTATTTCCCAGTTGCTAATGGCTACTGGGTTTGTGGCACTTGTGCCTCAATGACGGTGTGAACAGCCCTGGTTATCAGTGGCAGGGGGCAAGCCGTACCCCAGAGAGCCCCAGAAGGGATTTTTTTTGTGGAAACAAGCGCTTTAGAGGGGATCCGATAGGAAAAAAAAAAAAAAAAAAAAAAAAGCTTTTTTCTCACGCCAGCAGCTGCTTTAAGCGAGCAACGTGTGCCCTGGGCACTAAAAGCACTGGGCAGGGGGGAGGCGGCTAGAGTTGAATTACGGCTGCTTTTGAGAGAGTTTGGAGCCTGTTTAGATTTCTTGGGTCAAAGCGATCACAAAGGTGATTTTTTTTTTTTTTTTTGGTGAACAATTTCTCTTTGCGGAAAAGAAGATCAGGGGGAAAACTTTTCCCTGATGCTGCCCGGAGAAGGGATGCTGCCCGCAAAGGGGTGGGCAGCGGAGCCGGGACCTCCGCCCAGGTGATGTTTATGGCACAAAAAATAATCCCAATATCCCGGCGTACAATGGCTACACTGTAAATACGTCCTTTCCCATCCGTGTAAGACGTTAAAATCGTTAGTTTTGGCTGGAAACAAAATATATTACAGGCAAACCACTCTGCTAGTGGGCAGAAAATGCACACTGCTGCTGTAATGTTTCTCATTATATTTCCCCTTTGTTCATAAAAATGACTGAGTTATTGCATAATGCAGGAATCGAGGAAGAGGGGAAAATATATCATAAAGATGGAAACGAAGACAGCTTGGCAGTTATGAATACAAATGAATGCTTGATTTCTTTTATAAAGCAACTCCACCATAAAACTAATCGTCTAAGTAAACAAACCAAAAATAAAACCCAAAACAATCCTATTCCGACAAATAAATAGTTCGTCTCCTCCACGTTTAATCCAAGCTTGAAAAATCTCCAGAAACTAGTCAGAGGTTTGTTGAGGGGTTTTTTTGTGGGTTTGGTTGTTGTTTTTTTTTTTCTTTCTTGATTCTTGATTTTTTTCCCCCGAATTTTGTGTGCGTGCGTTTTATTAGGTTAATAAAACTTGGTTTTCAAGGATTTGGACGCCTCGAGGGTACAATCAGCTCGGATGTCAAATGCATCAAATAGCCAATGAAGGGATTTCAAAGGTCTCCAAAGTGTCCATAGCAGCAACTTGTAGCGTCTCATAAAGGTAAAGCCCATTTTGTGTTTTGTCTGACAGTTTTCCGGCTACTCCAGCTTCGATCTGGTGTTTTATTCCCATTTTATATGATTTTTAAATGCCCCGATCTCACTGTCATAAGGTTTGTGGTCAAATCAAGCCAAACCATCATCCTCAAGCGAAGTCACGCCAGTATTACTCGGAAAGGGCAAACGGGGAGCGAGGGGGGGGGGGAAACGGAGATGGACCCCCAAAGTATGGTGCATTACCGGGATGGAGAGGATGAAACCATGTGGGGGAAAATCCTTACGCAAGGAAATATTTTACTGTGTAAATGTGTTATTTGGGAAGGAACAGGGGGAGGAGAATCGCTTTTTGCTCCTTTTTTTTTATTTTTTAATTTTTTTCTTTTTTTCTTTTTTTTTCTTTTTTTCTTTTTTTTTTTTTTTTTTCCCCCCCTGTTTTTTCTTATTTCAACTTCTTTTCTGCTAACTAACTACTCTTTCTGGGGGCTGAGCTCGGTGCGCAGGCGGGTGACAGTGAGGGATGGAGGGAACTCTGCCGGCTGCTCCGGGCACTGCTGCCCGCCTGTACTCAGCTCTGCCCGGGGGCCGGGGCACTCACTTTTCCTCCAGGATTTTTTGCTTGATTTACTCTTCATTCTTCCCCCCCGCCTCCCCAGGCCTGGTGCTACTTTGTCAAAAGCAAAAAAAAAAAAAAAAACCAAGCAGCCCCCCCCTCCATTCCCCATCGCGCATCTCATCCGTGCGGGTCGCAGCATCCCCCGGGATTGCGGTGTGTTTTCTGTGATTCCTGGGCTAATGAATTTGCCGTTTCCAGCTTTCCTCTGCCTTTTTCACAAACAGGGAGCTCAATTAACGGAGCTGAGGAGCAAGTCCCTTTGAACTAAGCTTCTATAATAAACGCCCCGCACTCCCTCTTGCAGAGAGCGCTGTTTTCTTCCCCTCCCGAGGTGCAGGCGGTCACTAAAGGAGCTCTTGCAACAGGCCGGTGTTTGCTGGAAAATCTTCCTGGCAGCTCGTTCTGTCAGTTGTTACGAGCTCTTCTCGGCTGCCAAATTAAAGACATCGCCCGTAAAAATATTTTAAAAATTAAAATACTAAAATAAAATTTAAAAAAAAAAAAAAATAAATAAATAAAATAAAATAACCCCTCTGCCGGTTTTTTTGCAGCCACTCTCTCTGCTGTGGGGGACACCCAGAGCTTCGGTGACACCCAGGCAGGGGAGGGACGGTGATGGAGAGGGGCCGGGGGGGGCCGGGACGGCCGGGTTGGGGCTAAGCTGAGGATGGCAGGACTCGGGGTTGTTGTCACCCTTAAAACAAAAGGGCTATTATGGAGCCCATAGATCAGCAGCAGTAAAAGCTTTCCTAAGGCACAGCTCTCTCCGTGAGGTTAGAACAGCAGTGTTAATCTTCTATTCAGTGTTTACAGAGCCAGCTCATCCGTGGGGTGGGTGGAAAGCCGCCAGCTCGCAAGAGAACGCTCTTTATTAAAAAATACGGACTTGTGTTGCTTTTAGCAGTGACCCCGGAGCGTGTCCCGCATTTTTGGGGGGGAGGGCAGCTCCCCTTGCCCAGGGCTCCCGCAGTCCCGGCCCCGCACCCGTCGGGAGTGTGTGTGTGTGTGTGTGTGTGTGTGTGTGTGGGGAGGCGATAGGAGAGGGGCGGGGAGGTGTCTCCAGCATCTGGAGGGGTCTTCCCTGGGAGAAAAATCCCTTGCGGGGATTTGGGGGGTTATATTCGCTCAGATGGGAGCCTCAAGAAGCCAACCCCCCACCCCCGGCAGTGCCGCTGCCCACGGAGCGTGTGTGCGTGTGTCCCCCCCCCCCGCGGAGGACAGCCACGGGCTTTATTTTATTTATTCCTCTATTTGTTTGTTTTACGTAAGGGGTTGGGGGGAGCGAGAAAGACTTTCGGTCCGTATCAGCAGGCAGAGACCGTCATTTCGAAACGGGAAGAAAAGGGGAAGGAACGGGTGAATTGTGGAAAACTTAGGAAAAGCACGGAGGGTAGATGTGCAAGAAAAAAGAAAAAACAAACAAACAAAACCAAAACCCCAACAAAAAAGCGCCCAGCTCTCCTTGCTACACTCATCCTTGTGAGAAATGCACTTTTAGAAGAAATACCAGCACGGAACTCTGTCATGTCGCCATCCTGCTTAGCCCAGCCCGTGGGAAGGGAAGATAATTCCTCGGAAAAGGCTGCGCGCCCCGCACGGGTGTGCGGGGAGCTGCCTTCCACCTCCTTTTGGGGACAGATGGGCTGATGTGGGTATTTCTGCCCGGCAGGCAGTCCCTGGGCTGGTGGGGGGGCCCTGCCGGCACCCCCCGCCCTGCCCCGCGCTCTGCCGCAACCAGCAAAATCAGTAAAACTGGGCGGCCGCACCCGCGGGAGATGTGGGGATCCGCGGCCGCGTACCTGGCCCCGGAGGATGAGTTTCCGTGGGGTAAAAATACAGCAAAGAGAGGGTACCGCGGGTCGGAGCGCTGCCCGCGGTGCGCAGCGCCCTGCGCTGCTTGCGCTGCGCTGCGCGGGACTGCGCGCCGGCCCCCGCTCCTCTCCCTGCCAAAACGCGCGGCCCGCGCGAATTTGTTGCATTTCCTCGATTGATTGTTTAGTTAGAGATTTTGCCAACTTCCTGATGGTTCATTTTCTGATTCTGAAAAAAAAAAAAAAAAAAAAAAAAAAAAAAAGAACCGCATTTCCTTTTTGACTTAAGAGGGAGAGAGAGAGAGAAGCGGAGGCTGGGGGCTGGTGGACTCATCGAGCTGTATGTACTGGACTTTTTCTCTTCCCTCTCCCCTTCCCGAAACCCTCCTCCTCCTCTTCCTCTTCCTCCCCTTCCTCGCTCCGAGTTTCTGCTTCGAAAAATCCCGCCGGGCTCCTGGGACAGCGCTGGGCAGGGGGAAGCGGCACCGCTGCTCCGAGAGCAGCTGCTCCGCCAGCTCCGCTGGCCCAGGTTGGAGGCTTTGGATTTGCTTCCTTTGCCTTAAATTGCTTTAAATGATTTTTTTTTTCCCCCCTTTTTTCCTGTATTTTATTTCCCATTTCGAGTTCTATCCTTGCAGTTCTTGTGGCTACAACAAGGGATCCAACTGCAGAAAGAAAAGTAAACACGGAAATCTGTTCCACTCGCTTTTATTTGCTTCGGGGTTTCTGTTGTTGGGCTTGACTGAGTTTATTTTACTATTATTTCAATTTTTTTTCCTTTTTTCTGAAAGCAGCAAAGCTACCCTTTGCACTATTTTTTTTTTTTTTCCCCAGCTCTACTGGCTCTAAGTGTCGCCTCTAATCCTGATGGTTTTAAAACTGTGTCTTTCTTAAAGTTGATTTTTATCCCTAAACTTCCCATACTAGAATATTCTTGGAATAGGTGGTGGAACGGGTGCAAATCTTGCTGTAAGCATAGCACACTTCATAGAAAATGACTGTCTTTCCCCCCCCTACCCCCCCTTTCTAAACTATTTTTGTGTGGCCTGATGTTTGTCATTCAAATTAGCACCGATTTCAGACCTGCCTGCAGCAGGTCAGGGGCTGAAGAAGCGCAGGGCCCTATCCCAGACCTCGTGAAGTCAGCGGGAGCTTTGGGTCAGCCCCTACAGAAATAAATAAGAAGGCAAATCCTGGGTACAGTGTAAAGGAAAACACGCACGAGCCAGAGAGAATGGTGCTTTGTTCAACTGCGACGGGAGAAAGGGGAGAGGAAAAACCCAAACTGCTTTCTGACAGCCTTATGTCCAAGGGTATATAACTAGGGTGGAAATCTTAAATCATCTTCAAATTAGGGCCTGGTTTGGGAGTCAGTCCTAGAAGTTGGTCAGACACGATTTGTTGCACTAGTGAAAAGGCAAAGTAATTCGCCCCTGTGTTTATATATGTGTGCATAGATAACCACGCATCCACTGATCAGCAGCGATGCCTGCCTGCCCACGGGTACAGAAAAACATTCCTGGGAAGGTGCGCACACGCACGCAGATGTTTGTGACGCTGCAGAAAAGCAGCTGCAACCTGCACAATGCGGTTTAAGGCAAAGGCATCTTTCTTCTGTCGTCTCCGCACCCCGGCCTCGGTTTCTCCACGGGCATCTCTCTGCAAAGGGCCACGTGCGAGCCGCCGTGGACCTGTGTGTCGGGATGCATGAGGGGTGGGAGCGATGGGGAAGGCGAAAGCGTGTCACCACCACGCGTCAGAGAGCAGCGGTTTAGTGCAGCCCGGTGTATTTGCCCATCGCTTCCAGAGCGGGTCACAGCTCCAAGTATTCTGCCTTAACAGGAATATGGGGGGTTTCTATGAAGATAATAAATCGAAGCTTCTAAATCATCAGCCGTGCTCCTCATATAAAACCACAACTCGTGCTTTAGGGGCCGCGTGCATCTGCCCGTGAGACAGGGATGGGTTGAGACAACGCTACTCACTTCAAATGTTGACATCCAGCAAGGCAAGCAAAATATTTGCCCAGCCTTTGCTACAGGATTTTGTTATTCTTCCATTGAAACGATTGCTTTGTAAAGCTTTTTTTTTAAAAAAAAAAATTTTTTTTTTAGCTGTTAAAGCTAAGCAGAGATTGCTATCAGGGAAAACGCCTGCTCGGGCCGTGCTAGGTGCGGGCTCTCCATTAGATGGCATTGCTCGGTTGGCAGTGCGAGAGGGAAAAGGGGCTTCGTGCTCTGGTCACCTTCTACCGCGACATCTATTTCCATCGCCATTGAAAGCGCATTTATCTTTTCAGCACTTGTTCTACACTTCTAGTACAATTTGCTTTATCAACACCCAGTTTAATAATTTTATCGGCGAGGTTTCTCTATCAAGAATGAAAATCAATACCCACTTGCCCTAAACGCTGCACGTTGCGTCTGCTTTTTATGCAATTAGAGGCGTTATAAAAATAGTTACCGTACAACACTTAAAAACCATAACAGTCCAACTTAATGTATAACAGATTATACACAACCCTTTCCTGTTTTCCAAAGGGAACTCAGCCCTTATCTCGCGGGGTAGCCACATGCATTGGCAAATGAATTTTACACACTTACAAATTGTGGGTGTGTTGTACGCCGGGCAAAACCATGATGGCAATAAGAAAAAAAAAAAAAACAACAAAACACGCTTTAAAAATGTATAGAGCACAACTGGTTTTGATCTGAGAGATTATAGATGCAATTCTAAAAAAAAAAAAAAAATCTAAAAAAAATAATAAAAATCAATCAACAAAAATATTTTTTCTACCCACAGTAACATTCTGTCCGTGGGAGTTCTGCTTTTACATCTCATGCCAGATATATATATATTTTTTTAAATGTGGAAAAATCCTTTAATTGTTAAAAATAATCTATTTTGTCTGCAAAGACAGAGATCATTTTAATCATAAAATAATTAGCCTAATTTAATTTACACTGGTGAAATCGCATTAACTAAATTAGAGCCAGTCCCTTATTTACAATGAGGTTAGTGAGAGCAGAATCAATCTCAAACTGTTTGCTATTGTTTGTTTTGGTTTGGTTTTTTTTTCCCCTGACTTCTTGCTGTCATTTAATTGAAAGGGCAGACTTCACATTTATACTCATTTGGGAAAAATGCTCTAAAGAATTAAATCTGTGTTTTAATCTCAAGCTACTGTGTTTAAAGAAGGAGCTTCCCTGAATGGCTTTAAAACATCCTGATTCACGAAGGCTGAACTGTATATTTTGTCAAAGTTATGACTGGTAAGCTGTATTGGAAATGTTAGCCTGGTTTTTAATTAATTAATTTATTTATTTATTTATATATCATATATATATGATGAAATATCTACACATACTAATGGATAAACTGATTTTAAAACATTTGTTTTATCTAGAAAAAAAGGATTTTTATTTTAGTCTATGACATATTCTCTTTTTTTTTTTTCCCCAGTTTTGTCTTCTTTACTGTACTTTTCTTTCCCTGGACTAGCTATCTGAAAAAATATTAAAAATCTCATTTGTTGGATTTCTTTTAATAACTCACAGTGCTTTCCTGTGCTCTCATGGGAGGGAATACTCTGGTTATTTTGACAACTGAAGTTTTCAAAACCTTTTTTTTTAAAAGCACATAATGACATTTCTATTTGTATATGTGAGTCGATGACAATTAATAAAAAATTTTCATTCTAATACCTTAGATTTCTAGACTCCAGCAATAATAAATTGAACGTTCATATCCCAGATACATTTTAAAATGTAAGTTTTAAATATTTTCCCTATAACATCTGCAAGACCCCCATTAATAACATCTATATCAATATATCAGAAGAAAAGTGGCTTTAATTCTCGGGAGCCCAGTGGGAACATCCTAATCCAGTTCTGCACCAATTAAGCATGTTGTTGACTGAAATTTTGTTTGTTTAAAGGTCATTTTTGCCCCTTGCAGTGTTGGGGTGGGACCATAAAGTTACATGGCTCATTCCATCAGTTTGTGTTGCGTTATCTAAAGTTGTAGAAATGCAAAACAGTTTTTTTTTTTTTTTTCCCCTTGTAGCGGTTTGCAGCTAAAAGCAGAAGGGCTGAAGCCAGGGAAGGGAGCGACAGTCAGCTAAAACAAAACAAACAGCCAGAGCAAAGTGTGATTTCCAAAAGGAGAATTTAGAGTCATAGCGGGGGTTAATTCAGCAGTGACAACCTTATTAGCATCTTCTGCATGTTACATTCCCATTTCAAGGTTTCTTTCATTATTTTTCCTTTTTATTAAGGCACATTTACTGGGAGGTTTTGTGTTGGTTTTTGTTTGGGGTTTGTTTGTTTGGTTTTTTTTCGGTTGTTTTTTTGTTTGGTTTTTTTTTCCCTGAATTAACCTCTGTCAGTCATCTCCAATGTTCTAGCAAACTGAAATTTTTACCCTGTGCTCGGTGCAGTAATCATGATTTCATCATCCTGAGCTGAAACAAAGCAGGACTTCATTTTGGGGGCAGAGGGATATGATAATCAGGGAGAAATCAGAGACTAGATCTTAAACTAGGAGAAATTGGTGAATTTCCATGAAAAATCAATGAGGAGCTGGAGTGATTTTTTTTTTTTCTTTTTTTCCCCCCCGGGTGGAAGAAAACTGATATCAAAGTCAACAACCTCAGAGCTTACCCCAGTCTGTGGAAATTTCAACATACGTTACCTGCTTTTGACCTTTAGCAGGGCAGCAGAATAAGCGGCACACAAATGCTGGGGGAACGGCACCCAAACACAGTTTCTCTTTCATACCAAAAAAAAAAAAAAAAAAAATCAGATGGAAGAAATGTAAATATCTTTTTCTATGACAGCTCGCAACTAGAATCACCCCCTCTTAAAAAATGGTCAACGTGGTGATAGTATTTAAAGCATTTTCATGGCTTTTTCTAGCACGATAAGGCCCCAGGTTTGATTGCAGCTGAAACTCCTGGGAAATTCAACAGAACAAACAAACAAACAAACAAAAAAGGGGATGTGTAAAGCTCTCAGGGGTCAGGTTACCCCACTTGCCTATTCATCACTGAGGGCTGTCTCCTCTAGTAATTTTTAACTACGTTTTAGGGTACTTGCACGCTGTAGTTGTTTGGTTAGACTCCTCTTCACGAGAGAATCAAATATGCACAGCATTTAGGGGAGTAAAAGATCGTGGGATGAGGCCTGAGAGATTCAAATTGTGGTCTTGGGCAATGATGCAAGTCTAAATAAATGCTTAAAAACTCCAGGAAAGTTCTGCACAGCCATTCTAGTTAAAATAAAATAGTAATAATCATAATAATATATTTTAAAAAATAAAAATAGAAGGGCCAAACTCTGCTGTAAACAACCGTAATGAAAATTACATTGTGGTAATGACTATACAAGCCAGTTTTTAATAACATGAAGAAGGAAACTCTATTCTTGCCTTAACAGCATGTCAGTAGAAATAGATGCCCTTGCAAAATCCTATAGAAATACATATGGCTCTGCCTTTATTCAGGGTCTTGGTGGATTAGGCTTTAGGGTGGCTGCCTTTCCCATCGCTACTGGCCTCTTTGATGCATTTTCTTGCCTTTTTCATGGTTCTGTTGAAAAGAGATCGAAACCACAGGCTGGCCGTGATGCTCACTGAATGTGCTCGCATCCACCCTCTCGCCAGCCTCAGGAGGTGTTTCGGTCCGGACACGTCCGAAGCAGAAATCCTGTCACAGGCAAATCTCTGGGCTCGAATATGGGGTAGGGGGGTGGTGAAGTATTAGCTGATGAATGAAAGCAAGGAAAGTATTTTTGCCTGTGATTTAAAAAAATAATAATAATAAAATATTGGTTTTAAAAGAACATATTATATTTATTCAGTTTTGAGTTTGGCTGAGGTTTGTTAAAAAAATAGTGCTGTAATTTTTTAAGAAACATTTTCTGTTTGGATAGATTAACTGTACACGCAGGCACTTTAGCTTTTGATTCCTTTCAGTAATATAGTAATATTCGTTGCTGGCATCAAAAGCTGCTCTTAATATAAACAGTTTGGGAAATCTTCTGTGCCAGGGAGATAAAATCTCTTTGAAACACGGGGTGGTGATGAGCAACTGTCAGAGAACGTGATTCCCCCCTCTGCCCTTGGGTCCCAGAGCCGAAGAGGTATCGCCTGCAAAAGTGCATCTTCTCCAAAGCTCCGCTACAAAAAAATGTGTTTGAGAATGATCTTATTACTAAGCCAGTTGATTGCAATTACCAGTGCTGTGTGGGTTCAGGACAAAAATAATACAGGTGTCACGGCGATGTGGGGTTGTCCCTCTCTCCCTGTACTTTTCACATCTGGGCCGGCATCCTATGGCACTCAGCAGGGCTCTGGTGTATCCTTCCCAACCCACCTTGCCTCCTCAGATCCCCTCAGGCTCTCAGTGAACTTTTTTGCTTCCCATGAAGTGTGGGAAAAGCCCGACTGAAGCAGCAGCGCTGGGGAGCCGGCAGAAGGGATGATCTTCTGTATCCCTCTGCACGTGCCCTCAAAGCACCTTGTTGCGCCCCTTGCCTTTAATCGCTGCGCTCGCAGGTTATTCGCAATAATTCCTCTGATGGTCCGGGAAGCTTTCTTATAGCCAATAGTTGCCTTCTGTCATTTTATATCTGTTAAATCAGGGCAAGATTCATCTGAGTTAAATCTTCATAGCTGACTGCAAATCCCCATTTACCTAAGCTGAGGCTGCGACCCCGAACACCCGTGCTGCTGCTAACCCTCAAACCAGTCTGCAGAAATTAAAAGAAAAAGAGGAAAAAGAGCAAAATACTGAAAGAAACACATGTTTTTCTCTGTTCTCTGTGTCAGTGGGTCGTTGCAGAAGTGGCCACCCTGGGAGCTACCTGGGTCCCGCTGGTTGGTGCCACCCGCACGGATCCAGCCCGCAGAGCAATTCCCAGCCCCAGCACGCTTGGACATACCGGGCTGTTACGGCTCAGCTTTTGCTTCTAATTGTTTCTGCCTCGTTATTCTCTTTGAAAATCCTGCAGCATTTCTGAGCAGTTCACTTCAGTCTTTGTTAAAAGTTCCATTTTGGGGGGGGGTTCCATTTTTGCAGTGTTTTGACTTCAGTGCGTACATGGATGCGCTGCCAACACACCCGTGAACGCACCCAAAGCCTGAGTGTTCAATTAAGCAGCTCACTGCTCTTTTGACATTTTCATTTCATCTCTCTTTTTTTTTTTTTTTTTTTTCTTTTTTCAAGGGAATTAGTGGTAACTTTATCTCTCATCAAATTCCAGGATTTTGTGTAATTCAATTATACCTATCTAGGTTCTTTTCTTCTTTAGTTGGCTTTACTGAAGCGACACATTAAGATTGTATTTCTGTTTCTGAGAAAATTCAAATCACCCTAAAAATATCTGCATTTCTGCTTGTGCATGCCCAATAATATCTCTTACTCTTCTTCAAAACCAGAATGTGCTGATCTGTTGTTGGCTACACATTATTATTAAACCATTTTAATGATGTTCTCTCTGCAGACATTGGTAATTTGTTACAGCAGCAGCGGTGATGATAATAGGAAAAAATATTAGGAAGCACCACCTCTTTGCATTAGCCTTCCTTGCCATGCTCCCTGCCAGCTTGCATCCCCTTCTCATCTCTGAGATAGAAATAACCTTGGGACTGGGAGAAATGTGTGTTTCTCATAAGAACGTGGGACAGGAAGGCCTTTTCTTTAAATTGAAAGCAGTTGGCTTCTGCAAGAGTCTTGAGGCAGAAGCTCTGCTGCTTGCTGGTGGTGTATGTCGGCCCTTCCACCTGCCCACAAGCACAATTCGCCGGGGTTAACATCAATCCCAAAGCCCTTATTTTTTAACACTGGTCTAATCTGAGACCTGCTGCAAAGCAGTGTGCTCCCCTGCGGGCTCTGGCTGGTGTGGGACCAGGCTGGGCTTTCCTGGGGGCTGGAGAGAGCTGCCTCTGGCCATGGGCCAGGTTGTGGGGACATTCCCCCCAGCAAGCACCCAACCTGGGCAGCTGGTCTCTGCTGGGAAACTGGACCAAGGTTTGCCCAAGGCGACTCCCTAGGAACTACCTTAGGCTCTTTTAGGTGGTGTGTCCAGCCTGCTTCTGCCAACAACTCTCCCCCATCAGGACAGCCACAATGCAGCATCCCTCCGTTGCAGCTCTGCCTACACATGGGCTGGCGATGCCTGGAAGGACGGACCATTTTGGCTACTCCTTCTTGGAGGGGATTTTCACTGCTTTTCCTTCTGAGGCATATTTTGTCAACCAGCTATTGAACAGACATTCTTTTGCCTTGCACAACTTTTTCTTTCCTAGGTTGATGGTTGATCTATTCCCCCCCAAGGGAGTAACAGGGGGCATCCCCCGTTCTTTGTACTCCAGCAGCCCTCTGCATCCCTGTGTGATGAAGTAGTCCGACAACGTTGCTGGCAGCTGTTATCTTGGCGTTTAAGGGTGATGCAAAACCTGGGAGCCCCGTGAAAACTGGTGCTGTTGAATTTACACAGCTTCACTCAAAAGTTATCAAAGCCAAGGCTGGGTGTCAGTGCACAGGGCTGGGCATGCCGGGACCTCATGCGCTGCGCAGGTGGATTGGTATGTGGAAAGGTCACACCTACCAACTTCTTAGGCCTCTGGTGAGAAAGATAAAGCCATCTGGTCACCATTTGACAGCTTAAATTGTAATTACACCATTTGGCCTATGAATTGCTGTGAGCCACTGTTTGAAGCTGCCGTGATTCAGCTATTCCAGCGCCGAGATAGGGATCGGGTCATTCCCCAGAAGCTGAGTTACTGGAATTCATCTTGCTTCATCTCCTTGGCCTGTTTTTTACCTTCCAAAATTTATCTCTGCGGATCCTTCGTTATGATTGTGAACTTGGCAGCGGTTGTTTAGCATAAATAATCACAGTTGCCGATAACCAGTTACACCTGCTGGCTTATTACCCGGAACAGGAGGAGAAGACGGGCATCTCCAGCAAAATTCCACCGCGGCAATATGGAAGTGTTTAAAGGAAGACCTGCACCACTCAGGGTAGCAGAGATCTGAACCTTTAAATTACAGCCATTCCCGGCCTGACGATAAGTAAATAAACAATTCACAGCTGCATGGGCTAAACACAGAAACACATCTATCTCTTCCAGGCGTGATTGCTGAACAAGTAATTAAGTGCGAAATGTGAGCCCTCAATGTCAGTGTGAGATGATAAAGGTCTCCAGTTGTAAATTAACTGAACTCCAGCGAGCCCTCGATATTAACCCTTCAGGAGCCCTTGGGTGGCAATGGGTGCGTTAGCATGACTCCAGTGCGATTTGCATGCAATTATTCCTGACATTTGCCCCTGGGAATATGGAGCTGTTATTTTAGCAAATTAAAAAAACAAGTGAGGGAGTTGCTTTTTCTCTTCTCTACGAGCTAGCACAGGGCACCCCGTAAGATGGGAGATGTAGTGGCAGTTCATGGCTCTGCCATGCTCGTCCATCACATTCCCCTGTGGCAATCTTCCTCCTGGCCATCGCAGAGGTGTCACAAAACCAAAATACATTAAAGACTGTGAGCTGCTCAAGCACTGAGATAAAGAGGAGGGCTAACTCAGATGGGCAGATATCCATCAATGCCTCAAAATGGGTACACCACAACTCAACCCCAGAATAAGGATCCATAAACCGAAATATCCCCACTTGTTGAGTAATCCATTAAACAGGTTGTGGGGGTTTTTCTGGTTTTTGTTTGGTTTGGTTTTGTTTTCCTTTTTTTTTGTTGTTTTTTTTTTTTGTTTTTTGTTTCCCCATGAATGAACTAGTTGAAAGGGAGTTTACCTGTGATTTCAGTTTGCACAGTATTTGATGGTTTATCTTAAGGGCTCAGCTCCTGCCATCATATGACTATAGTCAGTGTTCTTTTTCAGATGTGTATCTCTAATTCCTTTAGCTCGTAATGAAAACTTTGACACTGTGCATCAGGTGCCCAGTTTTCAATCCAAGGGAGTGGAAACTACAAGACAAATAAAACTAATTCAAAGTAAGGTTTGTTCTTGGTTTGGTTTCTAAACTTATCATTTTTAAGCCATACAATTTGAGGCCTAAATATCAACTTTGAAACTTCTGGGGCTGGCTGTACGGAATGCAGTTTTGGTCATTAAGCTTAGAGGACCTGTTTGATGCTGGGGCTGGATTTCACTCAAAGTCCTGGCTGTGAAGCAATGTGCTGCTGGGGGGACAGATCTGTAGATCTGGACCTTGGAGTCCCCAGACCCCAAAAGCCCATGGGCCATATGGGGCACTGCACATCTCTGCTGGCTCCTTGCTAACTGGCAAATGCATGAAGTGAGCCCAGTTTTGCTCCCCCCACCAACCAGTTTACACTGGGGATTAGCAGAGCCTCGTCGCCGCCTCTGGCCTCAACACTTTTGGTTTGGGCAAGCTGAGTCCAGCCACATTGTAACGTAGGAGAAGAAGGGGACCAAAGGGAAATTTATGGCCACGTTTGGCAAGGTGAAGTTGAATTCCCGGTAAGATGTCTAGAAATAGTATTTGAACTATGACTCAACCCTGGGCCAAAATGGTGACTTTTCAGGTGGAGCCAGCATTACTCTTTCTTTCACATCATAGCAAGCGGAGGAGGAAGGAGGACACGGGCAGGAGAGAGCAGGTAGCCCCGCCTCAGCCTCCAAATGCAGACAAAGGAGCTCAAAAGCATGACTGCAGTTCTGCTGTGGTCCATTTTGGGCTTCAGACAACTTAGGACCAAGGTAAGAAGTCAGCAAATGCAATGTAACCGAGCTAAATAGGCTGGGTTCATGCAAAAGGTAATCTTTTATCTACTGGGCTTAGCACAAAAATGACCCACTGGCATTCAGCATGATACATCCCAAGCTAAACAGATAAATCAAGAGGTTATGTTGTTGCACACACGAGTCTGTTATGAGTATTTTAACTCTTGGACAAAGCTTGCTGACCTTGGCTTTTGTGCTTCAAGTATTTAATTCTTTTATCTAAGATTCCCTTGTGTCACTATCATCTTTCCTAACAGTCTCCACAGGTGAGTAATAAGCAGTAGAAGATGTTAAAATGAGGCCCTGGTGCAGCTGCTGTAGGTAAAGACAGGGCAAATAATTGAAACGCTTTTTTAAGAGAGTTTAGTGAGTTCATGATGGGAATTATTTGACGTAGTGTCTGCCATAGAAGGAGATATATCCGGTAATTCAAGAGGTTCTGCTTTCCTATGGCCGTGGAAGACAAAGAAATAAGCAGCTCAGATGTGTCTTGCTGAGTGTCTCGGTACCCTAGGGATACACTGAGCCCATACCTACACAGGCAGGGCATCTTCCTAAAATCTTTCTCATTAAATGGGTCTATTTTCTCTGCCTTAGCCTCACTCACATGCCACCCTTTCATTAAGCCACTATGCCTGGGCATCGTTTTTCAGCCTCAGCCCAGGAATCACATGCAGCCTACTCCATAGTAAATTTTTATGGGGACCAAACGCATTCTTGAGTTCACTGGGGAAGGGAGGGAATCAGGAAGTGAGTAACAGCAGGGAGATGGTACTTCAGCTTTTTTTCTTGCTGAAGCATGTGGCTGGTTTGGGACTGGGCTCTTTATTATGTATTTCTTCAGATTTTACTCACGGGCTCTTTTTCTTTTCCTGTTCCGAAGCCAGCTGCTTAAATTTCACAGCTTTACTTGAAGCCACAGCAAGAGCTGGGCTCAGAATGCTGCAGCGGGAGTCTGTATCGCAGTTCAGAAAATCAGACACCAAATCCCTGGTGCATCTCAGCAGCTGGGCACGCTCCAGCCCAGCCAGGCTGTTGCCAGGGAAGCGGGGTGCCCCCGCCGAGCCAGCTTCTGGCAGCACATCACCAGGGGTGCAAACGGCAGATGAGGACATCAGATAACCAAGCTAGGGATCTCCTGATTAACCAGGAGACCCTTGTCTTTCCCGTGTCCCAAAGTGTCTATATAAAAAAACCTTCTCCATTTGACACGACTGTTTTTTTCAAAGCCAAAGTCATGTAGAAGCACGGATCATCCATTTTAGGTCCTACTTCCAGTGAGGGGCCCTGGGAACTGGGCAGGGAGACAGCAAACTTTCAAAAACCAAGCTGTGAAGGAACGAGAACACTCCTAAAATGTCCCTTCTAAAAGGGAGCCTCCCTTTTGGGTTTAAAATGCTATCTTTGTTACCGCCCTCTGTAACCTCTCTAGCAAAGAGCTGAATGTTATTCGAAAAGAGCTGAGTATGGGTGGGAAGACAAGAAAACAAAAGGAAATGGAAGTGCTGGAAATTGATTTTCCATTTGAATCTATTCTTTTTTTTTTTTTTTCTCTCCTTATTTTTTAATAAGACATTTTATGAAGTTTATTGCACTGCTTTCTATTTTCTTTTAGGGTGTGTTATCTTTTGTGACTTAGTTTAGACTAAAATAAACCTCGGTTACTAATTAAGGATAGAAATGGAAATCCAAAGATTTGCTTCTCATCAATGCCAAGCGGCAAATCCTTTAATGCTCTGGGATTTTGCTCTATAGCTCTAAATTTCCCATTGGTATTTAGTAATCTGCTGATTGCATTTACTTTAATTCTTTGGTCTTCAGAGTTTTCATGTTAAGGCACTCACTTACAGTAGCTCTGCGTGTTAAGGGCAATGAGTTAAAAGCTATAGGGTTTTTTTATTAAATTCCAGCTTTGTTTTTTCTACTGAGTTCCCAACTACTGTGTTATATCATACTAATAAGAGTTGTACTCTGGCTGGACAAATGACAACGTATTGCGGTGTCCTATGGGAGCTATGACATCATTTCCAATTTGCTTATCTGAACTCCTTCAAACTAGAAGGGTGAGTGGTGAGGAACTGAGTTGTGGTTTCACTTGAACCCACCTCTTCTTGCTCCGACGTTATGGGAACGGTGTCACTGTGTAGCTTACACCCACTGGCTACTCCCTGGAGGCCTCAGATGCACCTATCTCCATCACCTCTAGTGCTTAGTGACCAATAGGCTCCTCTTCCCATTCCCAAAGGCTAAGGAGTAGCAGTGGAGTCGGAGGGGACACTAATGCCTGTCCCTCAAGGTTTCCTGCAGGCTTAGAGGCACCAAGGAAATCCTCCAGGTAGAGTCTCACAACCTTCTTGACACTGAGATCGACAAGAATAAAAGTTGGTTAAATGATTTGGAGCAGTTTTAGATACCTTTGGCCGTGTTCAGACTGCATTAGTTCAAGAAGAATTTTCTTTTCTTTTTTTTTTTTTTTTTTTCCCCATTTATTTTCCTTGTTTCAGCTTAGACTGAAAAATTTTCATGGGAGATGAAGAAAGGCCTCCTGGTGGAGCAGGTCTACACATTTGCTGTGGGCACTTCTTTGCTTATGGAAAGAGGACTGGAGGCAGGAATTTTAGAATAGGAGAGGGACTGTGCCATTTTCCATTTTATTCTTATCCTTCTGAGTAAATAGTTTACATACGGAGAATCGTAGATAAATACTTACTAAATCAACAAGTGTTTTTCTAATTTGACCCAAACTTTTAACATTTTCTGAAACCATGTCCATCTCTGCCCCAGAAAAGATAATCTAGACTTTCATCTAATAATCTAGATATAGATAATCAAGTCTTTAATAAATATGTATCACTCAGCCAGCTGAAATATTTTATTTTCCCTAGTTAAGCATCCAGCCATTCTGTCCACTCTTCATTTTGCAATGAGCACTTTCAAAGTGAGAGGGCAGTGCCATTTTTTTACAATGGCATTTTGTCATTTATCTACTTATTGCACTTAATCCAGAGAATCATTCATGCACTAAAACTTGTATTTGCACTTTGTCACTTCTAACAGGAGTACATGTTTAACGGATCCCTGCTCAACCCGGCATCTCACGTAAGCATCTCCCCTCTAACCCCAGCCAGGATGCACTGATGTTCTTTTAAGCTTTGGCTGCCAGAATCTGGGTGGTTTCACTATTTCTAGCAATTTTGGTAAATTAAATTAGAAGAGATCTAAAGCTGTGTTTTCTGAGTCATTTGGGAAAACACAATCACTTCATTAGTGTAGGCAGCTGCCTGTAAAACCAGTACCATAATGTCCTGGGTACCTAAACCAGCTGACATGACAGTACCAGTGAGCGAGGACCAAAGGCTCCAGCTCCCTGCAATGGGATAACATAACTGCATGAGGAAGATCTGTTTACATCACCGACATAACCTGGCTCTTTAAAAATAGCAAGGTCAGGGGGGCAATAAAGCTGTCAGCATGGCAATCACAGCGGTGGTTGTGTTCCACCAGCCGGAGGGCTGTGGGGATGCTCACCAGGCTGGGGACCAGGAGGGTGGGAATTGAGAACGAGGATGGCCACGTTTGGGTAAACAAACCTGTGGCAATATCAGCGTGCTATTGTCTGCTGAACAGCTCTATTTGTGCCAATGATATTTCCAGGTTAATTCCTCCTAGGGCCATAAAAATCTTCACTTTATTCTTTTTGCTGTTGTTTTTTTTTTTTTTTTTTTTTTTTCTTGATGCAATGATAGATGGAGTCCCCATAACACCTCACGGCGCCATGAACGAAATCCCCAAGCCCTGAGCCAGGTGTGGAGCAACTGGTCATCAAGCAGGCTTCCACCCGGTCCTAGGTTTGGCTCGTGTGTCTCTATTTTCTGGTCACTGGGATGCTTCGCTGTTTGTTCACTGCGTAAATGAGCATCTGACTGTGGGAATATTTCACACTGAAGTCCAGGCCAAGAATGGAAAACTATCAAATCTGCTCAGCTAACAGCCTTATGAGGTACTCAGGCCAGGTGGGACCACAGGCCAATATTTTTATTGTGTTAAGAGTATACGTTCTCAAAAAAGGAAGGTGTTGTGTAAGGTTCGCATCCTGTTGGTGCATCGGATACGTTTCAGCTATTGCTGTTTTCCTTTGGATAGCATTTCCCTTGGCTGAGCCTCATGTTTAGCTGTCCTTGGACAATAAGCCATAGTGATACGATTGATTTAGGGGTGACTTGTGGACACGAGTGTTTTGGGTCAGACTGTGCAGTATTGATACTGATTGTAAATGTGCAAAACAGTGTCCAGAAGTAAAACATTTCTTAATATAGCCAAAGTGAATCAGACTTGTGCCCCTGATACCACATAGCATGGCTTTCTCTGTTAAACCAGGCAAGACATCAAGTCTTCACCAAATTTGGGAGAAATTTTGGACTTTTAAGACATATTTCAGCTTGAGATGCTGAGAAAATATCAGGGGTTGAATTCAAAGGATGAGAAAGACCAAAAAGAGGCATGATCCTCATGTAAGCAAAATCTGGTTGCAGTTAGTGCAGCTGCCATTGCCTTGCACAGCTTTTCCCTTCCTTTAGGGATGGCTCAACATTGCTCAAGGCAGTTATAATCTAAAATTCCTGACAATTACACCCATCTTCTCCCACCCTGTCCAAAATAAAACGGATGAAATAAATCCATTTGAAAAAAGAAGCTTCAAATCCAAAATTCCATCGCTGTTAAAGAGGGTTAGAGATGGGATGTCATTCTGAGCAGTTGGATGGGATAAAATTGTGGTTGACCAGAAAATTTCATTGCAACTCAAACAAAACTTTTGTATTTTTTTGACGTACCTTTGTTACTTCGCATAATATTTTCGTGTGCCATCACATTCACTGATTTTGATGGGAGCCATAAACAGAAATTTTGTCAGACAAGGCTATTTCCATGGACTATTTTTGTTCGGTACTGGGGAAGCAGGGGGTGTGGGAAGAGGAAAGAAAACCTGTTCTTGAAGGATTTCCAGCTCAGAAAGAAATCAGAATAAAACATTTGTGAGTGCTTTTCTAAATGGAATAGTTCATCTGTAGCTTGCCTGTCACCAGGTCTTAATTACCTGTTCCTGTTACAGTTAATTACATTGATTCTCCATAGGTGAGGCGCGCTTCTAAGGCAGTGAAGGAATTTAAACAGAATGATTTTTTAGTTTTGATTCTATTTACAGACTGTGGTATGTCAATTTGAAGAAAAGCCAGAATCTGAAACGCCAGTGTTTTCTTCATGCTATAATTGGAATCTTTCAAGACAAGATTCCAATGTTTGAAGGTGTTCACTGCAAGGTTTTGGTCCTTTCCCATCAAGTTTTCAGTGCTGATGTATGAAGCATTAAACTCGATGTTGTCGCCGCCTTCTTCCATTGAACTCAACAGGGATTTTATTCTTTGATTTCAGGCAGAGCACAATCAGGCCAATGCTAAACACTTTTGGCTGTCCAAAAGCCACTGCGGTCCAGATAACCTGCTCTGGATCTGCAGGTTATGCTTTGCAGGTATAACTGGCCTTTCTTGAGTCTTCAGTAAACTGCACTCTTGTCTGAAAACAGGGATTTCTCTCAGTTGAACAAAGCGGCAATGGTGACCTGAAACACTACTGTTGTGTTGTGCTTCTTGGGAGCAACCCTGCTTGGGAAGGAAGTTGAATGCTGTTAATTTTTATGACAATTAAAAAAAAAGTCTTTTCATGAAAGGACGGGTTTGGCCTACAACTCCTTTGCCTCAGGGACCGGGTGTGAAGTAGCTCATCATCCATGGGTTTGCCATGCTATCTCTAAGGGCGTGAGAAGAATTGTGTTTGTACCTCTGCCAAGCTGTTCCCTGCTGGTCTTTAAGAAACCAAGTTGCTAAAAGCTCTTTCTTGCAGAGTGTTGCAAGGACTGTCTTGAATTTGGCTTCAGGAAAAGGTTTAATTCATTTTTTTTTATCTGGGTTGCTTCACACTATTAAAAAAAAAAACCAACAAACAAGAACTATATGCATGTATTGCATGGGACAGAGGACTTATATCGCCTACAGTGATGGTGATGGGGTGGCAATTACTGTGTGCTAGAACAAAAAGTCAGCATTATTTTAAATCCATTATTTCATCCTATGCAACAGTAAGATCTTCTGGACAACGGATTTTGAAAAAGTTGAAATGTTTGCTTTACAAAACAGACATAAAATTTCTCCTTCAAGGTGCTAAATTTGTGCTGAGCTGGTCCAAAACACGACTGCATCTGGCTATGTCTCGTGTCTGCTACTAAAAAAATGTCCTAAATTCCAGACAACCTCTGGGGCTTTGAAATAAAACTCATTAATCCTGCATTTGAATTTAATATTTGAAATTTTATCCTAATCTTTTTTTCTTCCACATGAATTAACTTTAGAAAACTTGGAAAGGAACACAAGGGTGGGTTTTTTTTCTTGGGGTGTTTTTTTTTTTTTTTTTTTAGAGGGAGGGAGAGAGAGAGAGAACATTCTTAACAAAGGGTATAAAATTAAACTAGATTTGACCTCTGCCTTTAGCAGATTTTCCACCTGGTCTGTGCAGGAAATCAACTTCTATATAGCAGCTCTTTCATAAGGAATAACATACATGAGTCTGTAAGTGACAGTTTTTCTTGGGTGGACAACAATGTTAGTTACTTTTTATGATTAATTGATAAATGTTTTGATATGGTGCCTGGGCTCCGAGTCAAAAATCACTCTAGTTAGATGATCCAACACTTGGGAAGCTGAGCCAATTACAGCTCAGGCACAGTGAAAACAATTCTAAAATATTTGAGACTAAAAATGTGCATAGTTGTTAAGGAATCTTACACGTGGGTGTATGGTGGTATCCTGAATTACAACTACTTGGTGGGCCAATTTCTTGAGGAATGCAGGGAAGTGCAGGGATTCGAGACTCTTGCATCTATATTTCAAAAGACTTGGGAAAACAGAAGAACCACATGGACTCTTGTGGCCGGGCACGTGCTGAGGAAAACCAGACCGTGGGCCAAAATGTACTTTTAGTCCCTCGGGTTACACAAATCCCTTTGCTTTTTTGGGAAGGCTTTAGGTTTTGAGTCTCCTTCCTTGACTCCAAACCTTCTCTTCTGAGGTTGCTCTTTTCTTTTTCAGGCTCCAGAACTTACTTTCTACACCAGGCTTCCTACCTTGCCCTCAGATTTGCACCCTGACTCTAAGCCTTAATGTTTTTTTTAGACGATTCACAAGAAGTGAAGGACCTCATCATATCTGTGGCTATAGATCAGGTTACCACTACCATCAGGGTAGCCTGGACTCCGAGGCTGCAGCCCTGGAGTGCAAACCTACATTAGACACAGCTGCTTCTTGTAATGGAGGTCCTCTAGAAGAATAACCCACCTTGCAATTAAAGGTTACTTTCTTGGATTATTGGGGGAAAGAAAAAACACTTTCTATTTTTCTTTCCACAAGTAAGTGGATACAGGGGTATATTTTTGAGTAGGATTTTGGGGTCATCAATTCAAAGACCCTCTGGAAAATTCTTTATTGCAGGTTGCTAATGATTTTGTGTGTGACACGCTGCCAGCTGTTCTCAACAAAGTCAGTGGAAATAGAATATCTGTCTCCTTGCTGGTTCCCCAGCCTTCAATACCTCAAATGTTACATGGAGGTTTTTGAGGGATACATGCCTGGGTTTCAGTGCCACCACAGATCTGGGAACTGGGAGGCAAACTATGAACTTCAGAAATCTTGGCGGCTATTAGCTGCTCATCATAGACCTCTGCGTTTTTTCAAGAAAAGATCTGATCCTAACCCCAAGCATCTCATTGCCTTCAATGGATTTTTATTCCAAGATCAAGACTAGACATCACTTCAGAAAAAATAATGTCTAATGGATACAGCTACTCCTAAAGGCTATTTTACATCACTGAAGGGCTTAGGTCCGGACATCTATTGAAGATGTTCGAGAATACTTAGATCTAGGCATTACCTCATCTTCTCATGAGCCTGGGCTCTTGATATACTGCTGTGTCAATAGAAGGAGGTGAGGAGAGCTGAAGAGTATCTTTTCAAATAAAGGGCAACTTTCCAACCCTTGTTTTACAGCAAAAACCCATAGAGGATGTTTCTTCCACTCTGTTTTGTGGTTAAAAATGCAACTTTTCCAGTAATTGTCTTATTTCAGGTACCATCTGAATGCCGTGATATTCCCTTCCCACCCTCCTTCCATCCCTGACACTCTGGTTTGGATCCTGGCTGCTGGATCTAAACGCACTCCTGCTTTCACTTTATTTAACACCAGAGGATTTCATCATTGCTGATACGAAAGGAAAATTTCTAACAGCATACTGTAAGCTTTACTGCTCGTGACTTCTTAATCATGAAGATTTTATTTCATGTTAAGCTAGCAACTGAACTCTTCTAATAAACAGAGTAAAATCTAATTAGGCTACTGGAGGGGAATAGAAGAATTTATACTCCTCCAGACACACAGACATTAGGAATTCTTCCTCAAACATACACACAGGCTTCCTGGCAGCCGTCTCATTCCGAGTGGCTAATGATCATACTAATTTGCACTTAACTGATACTGTTAGGAATTCCTCATAGATGGAAAATATACTTCTTCCATGAGATCATACAGGGTAGCATGGCCTCGTAGAGAAAAAGAAATCCCCATTTCTAATCCCATGGTTCACACTACTTGCTGTGTGGTCTCTCTTTCTCTCTCAGTTTCTCCATGCGCAGTCGTAGTTATCTGGCTCATTCATGGGATTGTGATGATTACTCAGTCATTTGGTTGTAATGTGTTTCAAAAGCAGAAGGCACAATTAAAATGCTGAAGCACTGTGATTAGAGACTCAACAGCACCTCCAAAATATGTGTGTAAGAGATTGACATCAAAGATGAATTTGGCTGTTTTCTTGCCTTCATTGGGCTCATAATTATTTCAAGTGTTGTTGGTGAGAGAACTCAGAGAGCAGCAAAGCTGTGCCCCATCCAGCCTTGGGGGAAGCCAACCCCTAGGCAAGGGGGCAACATCTTCCATAAAACCAGAGGCCATATAACCAGACCACACCAAACATGTCAGGGGTGTCTCCATGCACACAATGTTTCCTGGCCTACAGACCGGTGGTCCATCCAAAGAGGTGATGTCATCTCAAGTTTTTACCCCTTGCAACCAAAAGCAACTCATCCAGCCAGTAGGTTCAAGCTTGGGGTCTCCACTAATTTGGACTGGGATTGATGCATCTTGCAAGGGGCTGAGAATCCTCCAGCAAATTTCCTCACAATTTCCTGCGAAGGGCAGCCCAGATGTCCCAGAGCAGCCCCAGCTGTCCAGAGAGCCTTGACATTGAGAACCATGAGATATATGACCAGAATTGGCTGTACAAGTGTGGACACCGTGGAGGCGACAGGTAATCCCAAGGCATGCAACCCTCACTGGGAATCAGTGCTCGAGGTTCTTCCCTGAGCCTGTCTATTTTCCAGTAGCCTTTCTTCAGCTGGAGAGTTTTCATCTTCTCCAAGACCGCTTAGCTCTTCCTGTGTTGCTTGTCAGGATTGTTCCTATAAAACCATTAGTCATTTCTTGGGTTTGAATGAAGTGCAGGGAGAGAATATAAGAGTAAACATTAAAATAAGACTGGAATAAAAGTTTGGGTTTGTTTATAAGTAAATAAGACCTGACCCAGACCCTGGCAACCTCAGGAGACATCTTTCTATCAACGGCCATGAGGCAGGGTGCCAACCAGCTCTGGCTCCTGGAGACAAAACTGGTTCAGGAAGAATTCTGGTTCTGCTCAGCATAGGTTTGTTCAGGGAAGGGTGTAGCCCCAGGAATGGGAGGAGAAGACCTGCCTTCTCCTATTTATTTTTTTTTTTTTTTTTTTTTTTTTTAATTATCACAAAAAAACCCAACAATGCTGCAGTGGGCTGAAGCCGATGTATCTTTTTATAATACAATGAGTTTTTGTGAAATGGAATCGCTGGCCTGAAACTTGGAGGCATTGCTCAGTTTTAACTTATACTTTATTCAGGCAAAACTCCAGTTGATGTGAGAGAGCACTGGGTCATATTAGGATTTGGCCCAGAAGGGCGGAGGAGAGCCAAGCTCAGAATGTCACATAAACATATTAGCTAGAGACTTGGCTTTCTCTGAGATCCCAGGGATGGAATAGAGCCGTGATCTAGTCTTCTACGAGGCATATAAGGAGGTTAAATTTGTCCTGCATAGAGCATTAAGAGAACAGAATCCAAACATCTGCACAAGCATCTGTATCATCTCTTCCTCCTCCTGGCGATGTCTGGAATACAGTCCTTTTTTGTGTGACAGGTAGAAACCGAGCTGAAAACTACTTAACCTGTTTCGTGTGAGTGAAAAAAAAAATAAAATCAAACCATGAGTTGTTCATGCTGAAGTCGAAAGCATGTTCTTTCTGGTGATGAGGTATGAAGAGGGCATATTGTTCATTTAAACCACACTCTATAGTTTTTGCAGCGACAAAGTATTTTTGAAAGTTTACAGCTGTAGTAGAAATTCCCTGGAGCCTAACCGTCAGTTTTCTGCCAATCAGAAAGCTGAAGGCACTCCGGTTTGGGCCCCAAAAGTGACATTTTAGTGTTACACGTCTCAAATGTGGAGCGGTTTCGAGAGAGCATCCTGACAGGTTTTGAACTCTGAAGAAATTATTTTCTGGTGCCAAGCTACACAGTCTGGGAAAGGCTGCACGCTGCACGCCACACTCGCTCCCTGTGCCTCTGCCAGAAACTGAAATATATATTAAAAAAAAAAAAAAAAGGTATAAGAAATATGGCCTGGGACTAAGGTCTGCGGATGCATTTCTAGTAGGAGCTCTGTCTAACATTTAACATATTAACTGTTCTCACAGCCATAAGAAATTGGTACAGGAGGAGGTCCATGTACATGTATATCATGTAGTGACACTGTGGAGAAAGGGAGAGGAAGGGCATGAAAGAGAGCACCTCAGCTTGACCAAAAACCATCTACACTATGGAGGAAATGGTAAAACTTGGGCCAATCCACTGTAAGTCTATTAACTTAATAAGTTTAAAAGTGACTTTACAGTGGTTTCTGAAAGGGAGGACATGGGCATCTGAGAAGGTGTAGCTGCTAAGGCACTGATGTGGGACTCATATTTCAGGGAACAAGAATGCATCAGCATGTCATGACTGTCTCCACAAAATGGTCAAAAGGAGGAGACTCAAGGAAGTTTAAAATTGCCTCTTCCAAAAAAAAAAAAAAAAAAAAAAAAGAAGGGTTATGAGACGGAAAAAAAGAAAAGACATTCAGCTTCTTATACTTCATTTATTTAACCACGGTAGGGAAGAGCTGGGAGAGAAATGGGCAACGGTTTAAGACCTTTCATTTTGTAATAAGAATAGATCATCTTTTAACTAAGACCTTGGATGAACAAATTTGCAATAACTAATTTTAGCCCGTTAGACTAGGAGCTGCACTGCTGTAGGCAGATTTATCTCCAGGGGTATCACTAAAATGTGATTGTTTATATCAGCCAAGGTTGGAAAGAGCTTCTCGATGGGGAATAGCTCCGATGTGGTCATCATACCTCTCCTGAAGTGCCCTGCACAGGCCAGGGCAGAGCCAGGGCACCAGGTGAGAGAACCTTTGAGCTCAGTCCCTTCTGATGTCCTTGTATGTGGGTCTCTTAATATTTTGAAACACTCTGTCGTGGATTCAATGACTTTGGCCCAGAACCTTCTGTTTATTGTTAATAAAAGTCAATGGAAGTGTGGAAAAGTACAAACTGTGTACTGAAATCCATGGCAGTAGAGAGAAAAGAAAGGAAACCCACCCTTAGGTACATGCTTTGTCCCTCATGCTGTGTTGGGATCCAGAAGTAGAAACCTTTCCTCAGGACTGGGGCTTAGAAAGTCAAGAATTTTGTCTCTTTATTTTCATTACAGTTAGTTAAATCCTTAGGCTCCTGTTAACACTGAACTCCAAGTTGATTTTTTGTTAAAACGCTGAAACCTAATTTTCATTTAACAATTTTCTGTTTGAGGCCAACATCAAATTAGTGTGCTTTCCACTGGCAGACCCCAGTAATTTGGTAGGCAGGAGGCTCACACATACTTAAGTTATTCAATACATTTTGTTATACTCTGTACAAAAAACCTAGTCAGAGAAGCCTGATTTATGATATTCCTCAGGTTTCCTGTTACTTTAAACCACTAACATCCTATGGCCAAGCCCTTCATAGGCAGCCAGCACATCTGGCCCAGAGTGGTTCTGTCACCTATCGCCAAAATGCCATATTTATAATCGAGTCATAATAGAAAAGAAAGAATTGATTATGATGAAAAAGAAAAAAAAAGCAAAGTTATCGGTGGATATTTGTAAATATGATTGGGTGTTCCTTTCAAAACACCATCTCAGACAAATAAGAGCATGGAGAATACCAAGCAGGCAGATTAGATGTGTGCAAACATCTCTTCTGGCCTAATTATAATTTACTGAAAACTCTGATTTTTCCCATTTCACACATTTTTAATGTCTATTTTGTTTTTCATTTATACTGCCAAAGCGCTCCTGGCTGAAGCCAAAGCTACACAGTCCATCTGAAATCCCACCTGCAGTTCTGCAACTGCTTGTAAATAAGTGAGTCTGCTCCTCGCAAAATGTTTTTTAGCTGGTCTCTGTAGGGATTTAAGGCTTATGCAACCATTATGCCTGTGTTGTATCTGTGTATCCATCTGTCAAATTTGATCAATGAGCCAAAGTCTCCCAAAATATTAACTTCCTACATGTTTCATAAAAATAGTTAGAGGCAGAAATTTGGTTTAATATTCTCCTTAAAGGGAAAGCTGCTGTGGATGTCCATGCTGTAGAAATCATATGCAAAATCCTCGGGGCAAGAAATAAAGCTCACCACACAAATCCTTAATTTTTCCTCATAAAACTACACGCTTAGAAAATAGCTATATAAACAAGAGAGTAGAAAGACCTCCAAGTTTCAGACTGGTGCAGGCTGTGAAGTCAGGCAGCGGTTTGGGGGTGCCGTGAGCACGGGTTTGGGTTGTGTGTGCTCCTAAAGGGCACAGGCAGAGCTGGCAGTATTCCTTCTCTGGGAGATGTGTTTTGCAGTGATTCATTTTTTCTAAGGGGGTCATAAAAGAAACATATAGATGATAACGAACAGATTCTCAGCTTTGTCAAACTCTGGAACACTGCTATGGAAATGCGCGGAGCTGCAGAGGTTCAACATCTTTGAAAATCTGATCACTGAATATTTCTGGTCAGCTTTTTCCAAATCTCTGCCAAACTCTGACGTTCACAAAGTGTTTCTCAAGTGGATTTGGATGATGTAACCAATAACCATGAAAACCTCCTCCACTTTCCAAATTACATCTGGTTGGGATGAATTCCTATACGGATAACACAAAGAAAATGTGAAAGACTGTATTTGTTCTAAACCTTATTATGCAGTTGCATTATGACGTATAAAAGTCCCTAATGGTTACATGGCATAATCTAAAGCAACTGCATGTTCACACACCAGAGATCCAACAGCTTTGCCATTTTGTTCTTAATTATCCCTGGTGGATAAACTAGTTGAAAGACTGAGCCAACTTCTCCAGCCTCAAAACCAAAGGAGCAATGCTGATTTACATCAGCTGCGATCCTTGACTGCAGTTTACAAAATAGTTATCAATTAATTTCCTGCAGAAACATCCTGGAAGTGCAGCCTGACATTTTTTTGACCTCCAATTCAGCAAGCTATCTTCATGCCGAAAATTATTTAAGCACATGTTTGACTGCAAGCAAATGCTGAAACATGTCTTTGAGCTTCAGATACGTGCCTGAGTGTTGTTAAAATGGGATCTCAGGGGAAGCATCCACCTGACTTGTATTTTCACTCAAGAAGATGATCTTTGCACCACCACCAAAGGACTCAGCAGTTCTTAATGATGACAATGCCTCTCGTTGCTTCTCTTGGAAATAATTTTGCGAGTCTCTCTCAGAAGAATTAGATCACAGTCAGTCCCACCTTAACTACATATTTACTAGCTGAACAAACAGGATGAAATTGGACCTGATGGTCATGTCTGCTGGCAGAATTGAGCACTTTCAGTGCCTTAAGACTGGTTCCAAGGGTGCAAGGCATTCAACCAGCCTCTCACATCCCCAGATTTTGCCCTCTGCCAAAATTACAGCCCAGCAAACGTTTTCAATGCTTCCATCACCACTGCTAACAATAACGCGCAAACCAGAAAGACAAACTCATTCACATTTCAAATAGCAATCTCAGCAATATTAATTGCACAATAAGAAAGAATTTGTTCCAAGTATGCAGCCAGCAATTTATTTATGTTCAATTCTGAGTCATAAATCTTTAATTTGACGTTTAAAGCCTATTTTAACAAACAAGACTTTTTTTTTTTTTTTTTTAGTTTGCAGAGTGCCTAATCAGATAGGTTTCTGCGCAATTTTAGTAGCTCTGAGAAATGCAGTCTCTGATGAATATTTCACTGCACTAAACATAAATTTTCCCTACGTAAGCTAAACCTGCATTGTTCCTTTATTACGTGAAAGTGCTAAAACTTTGCTTTCCCCTTTCATTGTTGTTTATACAGACAAACGGAAAATGAAAACAGAGGCTCAAAATTAATTTTGAAGACGGCTGACTTCATGAGCAAGTTTCTGTGCCTTTATTCACATCACTTGTTCCTCCCTGTGTACCAGCCTCGGAACCATGTGGAATAGTTCTTGAAAATGGTGTATTGGATAAAAGGGAGGAGAAATCTGCAGTTAAAACAAGGTACTGAGGGAAAAATGCTTTCTGACTCTGCAGTTATTTGGTGTTGTTTTTTTCTGAGTGACCAAACAAGGTATTTAGGCTGCGATTCCACAGGCAGTCGTATTTCTGCTGAATGTCGATAACTCGTTTACAAGTATATATTTGAGCTGAATTACCTTTTTGTTAGCTTTTAGTGTCCCACAGTTCTTCACCTGTGAAATAGGGTCATTTCTTCTCTCTCATTAGGCTAATACATGTTTAGAAGCAATGAGGTATTCAGATATTGTGTAACGGGTTGCTAGAAAGAATCCAAATACAGTTATTCATTAGTATAACAGGTTTGCACTTGGCTCAGCAGAATGGCAGAGTAGGTGGAGTGAACTACCGCAGGACACATATTACTATAATTTTTATCCAGGATAGCTTGAGCCCATAAATAGTTGGAGAAATAAGTAAGTAAGAAGAAAAATCTAAAATTAAGTGTTGCAGTCTTGGGTACATTTTGAGCCCAAACACACATTTGTATCTATGAGTTTTGAGGTGTGAATAGAGATAAAACACAATTAATGGTGCCATTCATGGAGAAAGGTGGTGAGGGAAGAATTTCATGTTCTCTGTATGTGCCAAAACCAGACACGTATATCTCATCGATAAATGTAGAACGAACGTTTAAATACAAATATGGGTGTTGCACGCTCGTATTAAAAAGTTGCCCTTGGTCTTTGTTGGTAGAAGATACGCTCTTAATGGAGAAGAACACAGCCAATGAGGCCACGCTTTCCTGTCTCCAGAGCTACTAAAATAATAATAATTAAAAAAAAACCTGGAAGACAAACACAACCCTACAGACAGACGTGAAGAACAGAACCAGGTCTGGGACCACTTGAAGATATCAGGGTAAGAGGAACTTGACTTAAGGGTCTAAAGAGAGTCTTATCATTTGGGAAGGACTGATAGAGGAGGATTGATGGCATTCATGTGCCTCTTGGTGATGACCTCTCCACAGCCATTGCTTTTCTTTCACAAGGGCTTTGGTAGCCAAGAACAGCAGCAGCTATCATATAGACGATCGTGATTTTACATTTTCCTCTTATTGAAGGATTTAAAAAACTTAAATCAGAGCTAGCCACAGTTCTGGGGTTGTCCATAAAGAAAACATGTATAGATCAGGTACAAGAAAGAAGTGACTCTGGAAGATTTTTACAATTGAATTACTTCCTTCTGCCACTGATTTCCTGCCATTACACCAATGAATCTGCCCTTTCGCGTTTATGAAATCCTTTCAGAAAGCAAGACTGTACACTGACGTTCATTATAATGATTTTAATTATTTTATTGATTTAGAGGATTCTCTTGCTTTGTCTTCATATTTCATATGTACGTAAAAAAGTGTGAAATTAAGGCATGTGCAAGGAATTTTAGGAAATGTTGCATGTATTAAAGATTTCTGACTAGGATATGTACACCAACTGGGGCCATCATGTAGGTGAGCAACTATCAGCATCAGCTTCATCTTTAAATTCTCAGTTTTCCCTGCTTTTCTTACTTTACCATAGATTTTTGTGGTATGAATTTATTTCTTTCCTTTTTTTAATTTTTAATAATACCAATAAAAAAAAGCAGGGAAAAAAAAAATCTTCGTTGGAAATATTTGAAATATTCTCCACTGGAAAAATAATATCCTGTAGTAGATGGATAGTCGTGCAAACACACCGCTGCCTAGCACAACAAAACGAGCCTGGATTCATGGGTATGACTTCGGATGGCATAGTGGGGAAGCAGGAGGAATTTTGAAGGGAATTAATACACCAAGTTTGAACCTCTGGGGATGCCGGTCCAGTTTGGTCTCTGCTTGGGAGGGAAAATAAGTACAGTGGTCTCATTAGTCCTCGTTACAAAAACTGACCCTGTGATTTGGTACCGTTGGCAGCCCTTGGCTAGATAAATCCAGGACTAGAATAACAAGGGTTACTGCAAGCTAGACTTGAGGTGCGTTGGCAGGGAGGGGAAGTTTGCACAAAGCCTGGCTGTACCGAGGCCAGTGTTAACAGTCTCTTTACTTTCATTTGCTCTGAATTCACTCATATATTTGCAATCAAAATGGTTTTAAAGGTTTTTTTTTTTTTTTTTTTAAAAAAAAGAGGGAGTAAAAGAGAAACAGAGAGACAGCTTTTGAATAGTAAAACATATAACAGACCCCATTCCTGACAAGTTTTATTGCTGTTCAGCTAAATCCCTCAAGTCTATCTTTAAATTAGCTGAATTAGAAAAGATGTAAAACTAATCAGAATACTGCCATCTAGATGGTCCTTTGTCTGAAATATAGGAACTTTATCTTCTGCTAGAACTATTATATATGTTATCAGTTACAAATAACCTTTTGTAAAGGACTAGTAAATCAAGCAGTTTGCATTTCTTGAAAGAATACATAATCACATTATTTTTTCCCAATTAAGCAATTTCAACATTTTAACCTCAGCAAACTGCATTTAGAAAAGCTTTTCTGGATTTCATAAGTATTTTGCAATACGGTTTGCTACACACTGCACATGAACAAATTAGGATGAATGTATGTTTATAGGTATCCCCCCCCCCCCCTCCTCCTTCCCAGGAGAGTCTCAAATGAGCTAAATATTCAGCTGATGTAAATCGATGTTGTTCCAGATACTTTTAGACATGATATACTGCATTAAATCAACAGTCAGCCTTCTCCGACTGACTCCATCACTATGCCTGGCTGAAGCTGTAATTAAAGTCTGTGTTGCTCAGGAGTCAGTACCCAGCAGCCTCGGAGGATTAATTAGGTCTGATATTTATTTCTTTTGATACAAAACCCAGATGTGTGCAGTTAAGCCAAAAACCATAGGGAGAGCCATCCTGCTTTTTTTTCCATTGGACAGAGGAAAAGCAGTGTTGCCCACCCAGAATTAAAGAACAGAAGCAAATAATTATCATCATGGAACAATTTGGCAGCGGCAAATAATCTGCTAAGCCACTTTACCTGCCTGATTATGAAATAATTCAGACGACCTCAACTTTTTTTTGTTGTTGTTGTTACCAAGAATTGTAAATATATATATATATAAGTGTGTGTTGATTTATTTGTCTAAAAGTTGGGAAGAAAAATGGAGGGAATAGTCTTGCCCTCTATGGTTATAGAAACAAATCAGCTTGTATCTTACTTTACGTTCTTTAATGTGTTATAAAAATACCTGTCCATTCAGTAAAGGGCTTACCTTAAAACTAATTAATAAGATAAATAGATAGTTAAAACACTCTAAATCACGAGCAAGTGTAGTACCACCCTTGGGTCCCACTATGGAAAAGACATCTCCAGCAGGAAAATGCAGTTCAAGTTTTATGCTTAGAAAGATGTAGGACTGAGGACATTTTTGATGTTGAGCTTTGTGCTGTGGTCACTTCTCTGGCAACACAATCTCACTCAGAAAATTCACTAGGTCAGGCCAGCATCAGCTGAATTCACATGAATCATGAAGCAGCTTCATACGACAGCAATTTGCGCAGCATTTCTTATACAGCCTTTTCTTTCAATGGGAAAAAAAATGATCCAACGACGTAGATATAATTCTGTTTTTTTTTTTTTTCATTATAAAAAGAAAAGCAGCAAAAAGGGATGGTTTCCAACCTTCAAACTAAACATAATTTTTGGTGTGTGGGGTTTATTCATTACCAGCTCACACCTCCCCTTCTTTTCCAGTGACAAAATGTAAGAAGTAAATCTTACATTTTGTTTTGGGATCACCCAAAACAAAAAAATCGAAAAGAAATATGGAAAGATCAGACCGTTATGAAATTTCTCCTCTTATTACCATTGGAAGAAAGCTCTGAACATCTTCAAAATAGCATGAAATTCTATTTTTTTTTTTCCCTAATAATTTCTGTTAGTCATTTCTTGTTGTGTACCTGGGTATTGATTCAGAATAATGAGACTCCCACTGATTTCACCGAGTTTTGGATTAAATCCCTAGAAGAGATTTGAGCCAGTGATCTAATGATAAAAGACTGGAAAGCCCATTCCTTTTCCCTGATGCAGCTAGCCGACATATTAGACTGGAGATATGCAACATTTTTCCCCTATGAATAATTCCTATAGAACTTGGTGAAGTCTAGTTTTTCCCTCTTTCTCACTGGTTGCACCAGTGCATTTTACGGTATCTTCTTATATTTTGGTTTACAAGGGAAAAAAAAAAAAAAAAAAAAAAGAAAAAAAAGGCTTGAAAAGAGTAGAAGAGAGTAGAAGAGTAAAAGGGTTTTTGTTTTTTTGCCTTTTTTTTGGTGTTTTTTTTTATGTTTCTGATATTTGCTTTTCAGGTAGACTGTCAAAAGCAGGTTTTTGCATGGTTTCCTGGAGCATTTCCTTGCTCCTTTGCAGCTCGTTAAACTCCTTTTTTTTTGTTTTGTTTTTGTTGGGGGTTTTTCAGCCCATCTATGGGGCATCTCACAGGTCTTCACAGCTCCAAATGTCAGCTGGAAAAACAAGCACTCTCTTTTTAGCTCCCCCAGCTGATGCAAGATACAACAGGACTCAGGCGAAAGGGGGGAAAAAAATATAAGAAAAAGAAAAAAAAAAAAAAAGAAAAAAAAAAAAACAAACAAAAAAAACCCACCGGCAAACCACTGTATTTGGAGTTAGGAGCAACTGCTACTGGTAGGTGAACTAGTCCTCCTCCCCTTCGAGGTTCTGGAGAACATCAACCGAACTGACCTCAGCGAACTGGTACGATGTCCCTCTCTGCTCTCCCCAGGTCTCTGCTATGCTTAATACTGTCAGAAAAGTCTCCAGCAAACATTTGTAATTGCAGGGAGAAAGAACACTGCTGTCTTTATTTTTTCTAACTTGACATCTATCAAATTTAGTTTAAGTGTTCCCCTGGGTCACTTGAGTTGCTGAGCTATAAACTAAAAATAATTAAAATAAAATATTAAAAAAAACCCTCAAGTCTGCTTGCCAGGAGCATATCGTTTGGAGTTAACAGCTCTCAATCACGTATTTCAGAGTGTTGGAATAGCTGAAATAAGACAGGGAGGCTTAATACAACATAAAACCGTAATTCTTTGATGTTTTGTTGCTACAGGCTTGATTCTTGCACTTCAGGACAAAACTGGGACAGGCATTCAGAACCAAAATGCTTTTTTTTTTTTTTTTTTTTTGCTTTAATCCTACAGTTGTTAATATAAATTTTATAGGACTAACTTAATGAAAAGGAAAGGCAGGGGAAGGTAGAAAGAGTCTTTCTGATTAATATCTCAGATAATTAAAACCTTGCTCTGACAATTCCTGTAAGACAGAAGACAAGTTACCTTTTCATACAATATAAGATGACTTTGCCAATTTATTGACCCCAGCTGATGTATCAGCTATCACCAAAACTGGAAATTCTAGTTACAATGACTTAAATTTTGGCTTAAACCCGACCAGACAGACAGCATGTTCCCAGACTGGTCACATTCATAAATGTCATAAAAAACATACTTGTTCTATGACATGCATGAAATAAAATTCTCGAACAAGACATCTCTAACCAGAAAGGCATGAAGCAAAAATCTTTAACCACGTGGCAGTGAATGAGGGATGCTAAAAATGGGATTTTGACATTGGTGGACTGCTGAAGTAAAGGTTCTCCAGGCATAGATTTAACAGCAGTTTTATTATTTTTATTATTCTTATAGGGCATAGAAACCATGTAAGGTAAGACCAAAAAAAAAAAAAAAAAAATCAGTCAAAACATAGTTCAAAATTTTTGTGTAAGCTGTTCCAGTGCAAATTTAGAGAGAAAAAATTAGGTCAAGGATCACGTTCAGGGGATCTGAATAGAATCAGTCATCAAGAGATGCAAAATATGCAACTAAAGAATTAATCTGGGTTGTCAGAGTCCATCTGCACTTAGCGTTTTTGTTATTGTATTACTATACACGTATTACCATGATGTATCACCTGCACATTAATTATGTTTCTTTTTACACCTAGCGAAAAAAATATTTGAGTTCATCTCATTTTTTTTACTGTAAGCTTGTTATCATTGAAAAAACACTCCTTTCTGGAAAATGACATTTTTTTTTTGCAGAAAGTTGGCATTATCGATACTTTTATTTTTCTTTTGAAAAATTATTAACTTCATATTTCTGCAAACGCTGTTAAATACAACAGGATTGTCTACTGGAAAATTATAAAGCCATAAAGTTGAGAGGATTGCCTGCATTCAACCTTAAAAAGTAGAAGATTCATCTTTTCAAGCCCTACAAAACGGGAATAATTTTAATTTTTTAAATGTGGCATTGCGACTAGCTCTAAATCAAAACCAGACACGGTATCATTACTTTGTTCTTGTCAAAATTTCTGAATAACGCCCTCCCCAGCTTTAAACTGAGTCTGCATCTCACCTCCAAAATGATTGCACTCCTCTGATACAAATTGCCTCCCCGTAACGTGGGGCCAAGCTCCCTTGCAGAGGGGATGCCCTGGAGTCAAGGGAGTTACGCCCACGGATGGTTTGGTCCATAGCTAGCCGAGGATTTGGAAATGAAATGTGCTCCAGCTTACAAACTAGAGGTGGTTGGGAATTTTCCAAGGTACTTATTTGGCGGGGTGTCACAGAATGGCAATTTGTTGAAACTGAAACCATTCACAAGGGAAGGTCTGTCTGAACAAAGCTCCCAACTCAGAGTGAAAAGCAAAAACAGAAAAGCAAGTAAGAAAATAAAAAAAAAAAAAAAAAAAAAGAAAAAAGGGGGGAGGGGGGGGAATAAAGAGCAACTGCCCCTTTCTGACAATCCTAGAAGAAAAAGCTCAGGGTCTGGCTTGATGCAATTCTTGCCGTTCTCATTGTAAATAGCAATTTATGCAGAAGAATTTTTTTTTTTTTTAGGCCAAAATTACAAATTAAGAGCAGAACAGAACAACAGAAAGTAAATTTGCTCAGTCTGATCTCTTGAAACGAACCATTCCTGGACTTTTTTAAATGTTGAATTTTTTTCACCCATTTCTGCAGCCATGTTTTGTACTTATTGTCAAGAATCGCTAAAACACTATGTAAAATCTAATAGATCAAAAATACCTGATCCAGCCACTAGTACGTGATTAAGCAACTAGTACTTGCAGGAAATTTTCTGTCAAGCTTATTCTTTATTAGAAAGTTGCTCCCTTTAGAATGTACTTTTTCAGAAAAGGTACCTGCTTGTCTGGGTTGACTCCTCAAAAAAACGTGACGAACCTGAAGTATTCTAGAACTTTTAGGCAAATGATAAAGAAGAAACAATTCCCTGTTAGAACTTATAAGAGCAGCGTCAAGAATAAATTTCCTGAGCTAGTTACCTTAGAAAAAGGTAAAGTGACTTTAAAATAGTGCCAAAGGGGCATTTTGAGTGAGCAGATGCTGCTCTTCACCTCTTTTACAGGCATAACAGAAAGTTTATGGTTCAGTCACAACACGCTTGCTCCGTGGCAAGGAATTATGACCTGGCTGTCCTTTGCCACTAATTTCTGTGAGATATTTTCTGTCCTCCGAGACTTTGCCTTCCAGTTCTTGAAGAAAAGTAAAAGCAGGCTGGAGTAAACATGCACATGGTAAAATCAGACTTGATATGAGCACAACTCTCCTGATACCCAGTATAATCACTCATTTCTGAATCGGGTCTGGTTTTGGTCTTGTGTAGGTTGAACATATTTGCTACGGTCATGGTATATGTCAGGCAGTAAAGACACATGAGTTAAAGCTGCCATAGGGCTTGGTCCTGCAAGGTGGGAGGATGGAGACTTTAGGCCAAGGTGGGACGTGCACAACTGCTATTGCACAAATCATGAAGGCTGCTGGGCTTCTATAAAAAAAGACATAATATCCTGGGGGCTGCAAATATTGACTTATTAACTAGCTGTAGGTAGATTTGGCAGTCAGGTCTGGGATGAGTTTAACCCCTGGTTCAGTCAAATGGCTTTAAGCAGCCCTTGATCCCAGAGGGAGCACCTGACCCTCGATGAATGCTGTCACCAACACCGTGGGTTTTTTCCCCTCTTTGTGTCCCACACTCAGAAGAGGGAAGAGCCAGCAGTTGGAATCTCTCTGCGTTTTCATGTAAAAAAGGAGGAAGATTTTAAGGTCTCCTTCCTGAAGAAACACTCTATTTCCTTTCACCCCCATATTCCCTCTCCCCGTTATCTCCACCCCAGTATTTTGCCTCACCACTAGCCCAGAGAGGGAGAAAACAGACAGAAAGAAAAGAAAAGAGAGAAATATGCTGCCTGGATTGGAAAAGTCATCTTTTCCCAGGAGCAGCGTAATAATGTTAATGGAAGGGAGAACGGGAAAGAGGAAATGTTTCGCTAACGTGGAGAATTTCTGGCCTGGGTTCTTTCTGAGGCCTGTTTGTCAGGGGGAAAAGGAAATTGGTGGCTGGATGAAATATGAGCTGATGCAGCTGCAATGCCTTTAAATACAAGCTTTTTTAGGCACACTGGTGCTTCAGTTTGGGGATATAAGCAGATGCTGAATGCCTTTCCCTACTTCACATGGGGCCTTTGCGTGCTGTGGTTTTAAGACCAGTGTTCAGGTGATAAAAAAAAAAAAAAGGGGGGGGGGGGGGGAATGAAATGTCATTTTTGGAGAGGCAAAAAATACTTCAGGCTCTTTGGCGTGTAAGTCATAAAGGGCTTTTTGTGCACGGGTAGTCAGTGCAGTGTCAAGAGAAATCACTTGCACAAGGTGGAGTAACACTATCTGAAATTAAATTCTGGCCTCCATTTACAAGTAACACTTTAAGGTTATAAAAAAAAAAAAAAAAAAAAAAGGTTTTTCTTTTCAAGAAATTGAAGAGAAGTAACTAAAAGACATCCCCTCCTCTCTTCCAAAAACATACCCTTGGTGTTCTTGCTATCCATAACATGGCAGTCCCAAGCATAAGGTAATTAGCAGAGCTCATCAGCCAGACCTAATGAGCACACATAACTTTATCCGGTGGGGTGAAATCTGGGTGGAGGTTTAGGGCTGCTCTGATCTGACAGAGTTTGAACTGAAAAGGTTTGAACTCTCGTGCTATGGCTTTCCAGGCTCTTTGAGTCTGATTCCTATTTACACTAAGTTTCCTTCGCATAAAGGGGCCTTCAAGTGGGCATGCAGTGAAGGAATATTTCAAGGCAAAGAGCATGCAGAGCAGGCTCTCGCTACCCTCCTTGCACCTTCCTTGGAACAAGTCCCTCACTGTTTTCTTACAAGGGTGAAATGCCAGATGTAGCTCTAGTCGGAGGTGGAGGAGAAAGGCTCTGGCTCTTAGTCCTATTGAACCTCTTTTGCATCGCACTGCTATGCCACAAGGACCTAAATAATTACTTATGAGTTTTCCTCTGGATCTGTTTATTTTTAATTCCTGCTACCAAAGTTCTGATTTTTTATTCTTTCTCTATTGCTGGAAAGACAAAAAACTCATCTTGAGCTGGTCATCCAAGGTGGAAGCTGTGCTGACACTCTCTGGAGATGTCATTGAAATATAAACAGCAAACCGATGATTAAAAATAGTTTGTCCCATTGAAAGATTGCTTTAGAATTTAAAGATTATTCCCAGCTTCTGAGACCGCCTTGGCTCAGTCATGGCAGGGACCTTTCATTTATTTTTAAATGCCAGCCTGTGTTCCTCACTGCTAAGGAAATTAAGGCACATTAAATGCCTTTTTGTCCAAAGACAGTCACAAAGTTTTCTGTGACAATTTTACGAAATAAGATTCTCATCCAGTCTACCAAAGTCCCTGAAGAAAATGTTTCTGACTATTTATACCTGTTCCTTTACCAAGCAAAGATGTCTCTGTCCATAGAATAATCTCCCAAAAGATGCATTGGAAACCTAGTTTGGCCTCTTCAGCGTATCTGAACTGATTAATGTTGCTAGAACTAACGATTTTTAACAGAAATGGTCTTCTTTAACCCAAAAAATCTTTCTCCCAAGATTTTGAACATGTATATATTCTTTCTTTCTTTCTTTCTTTCTTTCTTTCTTTCTTTCTTTCTTTCATTTCTATTGAAAGGTTTTGCTATGACTTTCTTACCAAAAATGTTTCAGTATTTCATTTTAATCCAATAACCATTTCAGAAAGAAAATGAATCTGTTTCAAAGCATTATGATTTTTTAAAGGATCTATTTTGACCTCAGAATATTGAAACTCGGAGTAATTGCAAACACAGGTTTTCAACAATCAAGTTTATTTTCTCTGCAGAAAACCTCACCCATATGCCTGCAGGGAATAGCTGCATTTGCCAAATCCAACTTTTGGTGCACAGAAGAAGTGGGATATATAAATAGAAAGTGTAAGCTTTTGGATATACAAAATGGGTTTGTAATTTAAGGCCTCCCAGCCGGTGGCAACAATTGTCCATGTCTTGTGGGGTGTCAATTTTCCCTCTTCTCTTTATTTGGCTCAGCAAGCCGCCTTCTGCAATCACAGTTTAAAGTCTTGGCTTATGCCTCCTCTGTCTCCTATCTCACGTCAAGTCGCTGTCGTCCTAGGGAGCTGCAGGATGTTATCCACTAATCCAATGCTGCAGTCTCCAGGCCTGTGGTGGGATATTGAAAAAAAAGAAAGGAAAAAAAAAAAAACCAAAAAAAAACCCAACCAAAAAAAAGCTTTCCTAAATGATATACCAAATTACACATTATTTCACTTGACAAACAAAAACTCTTTTGTGGTTAGCAGAATGAATCGTGTACATCATAATTTTGACAGCGAGTACTGAGGTTGAACTGGCTCTTTAAACAATTTCCCTGTGTATGCATTGCTGTTCCAGTTCAATGCGAGCATATGGTAAACACAGAAACTATACTTACTGATGCCAGGGCATGACCAAAATCTATAATAATGTTGTTTACTTTCACCAGCTCTGCAAGAAAGAATGTAGCCTCATGCACTTAAACGACCTCAGAAGAGTCACACTTTTGTTTTGTCAATAATTTACTCAGAACACGCATTGTCCCTTAGAAACATAAGGACCCAAGACGTTTGCAGTAACTGAGTCAAACTCCTCTATACAGAGTCTTGCTTGTCTCCTGGAGAAAACCTAAGGAAATTCTCTCCATGACGTTGGTGAGAGTAGAGGGAGGCGGCAGACAAACGTAGCTTTTGGAGCACACTTGGCTTATGCTCTTTTTGTTGTTGTCATTTCTGATAAAAATCAGAATATTTCAAAGTCTTCTACGGACAGAGCTCTGCCAACTTCCTTCTCCCACTAAATTGGCCGTTCTCGAGCACTGCCAGGAAAGAACATATTTTAGCATCTTAGCACTGCGTGGTCTGGCAGGCGAGCGTTGGGAGGCTGAGGTGGTTGGCCACTCCTCTGCAGAAGGCTGTAACATCCAGTGCTCAAGGGGGTTTTCCTCCGCACTTTTGTCAGGCACTAAAGCTGCCCTAATGATGTGGAGCCATGAGACAGCGCAGGCTTTGAAATGCTTGGGGAATAAACAAGCTCAGCTAGCTGCCTGTGGAAACTCCAGCTCTCACAGAAAAAATATCCTTCTTCACAACCCAAATCAGAATGTCAACAGGAGGATAGTCTTCGTTTCACTTTGGTTTGAAACACTGTAAGGAAAGAAGAGGGGTAGCCTGAAGGGACAGGATCTCTTAAATAAAGACGTGTGTTGAGGGAACGGGAGTCAAGGAATTTGAGCGACATTGCAGTGATTCATTTAATAGCTTGGATAAATTTTCAGTGACAGCAATGGCAAAGACTAATGCTGCAAAGGTTCAGGACATACTGTGTAAATGGATCTGCATAAAGTACTTTCCCAGTTGCCTGGAAAGCGCATGGATGTGTATTTCAAGCATCAGAGAATCTTAAAGCTGAGAGGAGCTGAGTGGTGCTAAGTCCCATTCCAGGCAGTGAGAACCAGGACTCTGCATCTGAGGGCACAATGCTTAAAATCAAGCTCACCTCTGCTGGAGACAGTGTTTGTACAAGGATGAGGCAGGCTAACCTACAGGTGGAGTCATAAATATTTATTTATGGAAGGAGACAATGTCGCTAATTTACATTTCCTCCTTTTTATGCTTTCCTAATTCACAGTGTCCTCTCCCATTTCTTAGTCATCAGAGCTACACAGTATATGCACACACACAACCCTGATAAAAATTTGAGAAACCAATAAACTCAGTACCCAAATAGAAACGAGATATTTTTCTAGCAGTTAAAACTCAATTACGGTTAAGTCACATGTTCACTCTGCTCAATAGCTCATAAAATGGGCAGTTAACTCACCAGGTTCTTAATTATTGGATGGATGAGAGAAGGCACCACTGGGAGATGGGCAGATACCCATCTGCAGGGGCTCAAGCCTCTGGGATTTACTCACTGGGGTTCAGCCTGAGCCCTGGTTGTCTCTGAGTGCAGGCAGAGCTGGACTGAGCTAATAAGCCCAGCTAAAGTCCGTGGAGCTAACTCGGGTTTTTCTGCCCCCAAAGTTAGTACACAAGAAAACAGAGCACCCCAAAATGTTCAAGTCTTGATTTGTATGTCTGTTTTGGCCTAGGAAGAAGTAGATGTTCCAGGAGCACGGCCATCCTGAGGCAATCCAAGGGTTCAGGCTCCAGCAGTTCCACATATAAAAAAATAACCGAAGAATCAGCTGACAAAAGACCTTTGCCAATTTGCCCGAGCCACAGAAGTTTATAAATCTTTGCAGCCATTGCATTGATGATGTCTCCTTGCATGAAGTGGGGGAGACACCCACGTTTATTACAGGTCAAAGATATTCTCAAGAGCAAGATCCAAAGACCAAGGAAGTCCCCGAAAGTTGCTCATTTCAGAGAGCTTTGGGTCACGCTGGCAGGTACCATTAAGCAAAAGCCCAGTGAACAGATTTTGCTGGAGTCACTGAAGCAGGGGTGGATCCAGATCACACGAATTCTGCTCCTCTTGGAACAAACCCAAACGTGGAGATTTCAACCCCCAGCCCCCCAATGTATTGCTCAATGGTTAGTTTTGATTTCTGCATGTGATACGTTCCTGGCTGGGTCAGGGCCACTACTAATAACAAAAATGCAGGCATCAGCATGAATCATGGCCCTTCTTTTCCTTTGTTTTTAATTTTTTTTTTTTTTCTGAATACACATAATTTAAAGCATAAGTTCCCATTATAATCTGGAGGTGCACACTTTTACTAACGTCAGGTACTCTATCCTTTCACCTCAGACTGCTTGCAAGTGGTGTGTTTCCATATTAGTAGTCAAGTCAGGCAGAACTCTACTCTTGCACCGTTTTAATTTTTTATGTTGGAAATCCAAGGGTTTGCAGCAAAGGGATGTTTCTAGCAACTCCAAAAGTTCACGTTTGAAAGCTAAACCACACTTTGTTCACTCAGGCTTAAGATTAGTTCCTCTGAGTTGAAAATTTACTCTTTCAACTTGTAACCTAAGATCCTTCTTTCACCTCTCTGGGTGACTCCAAGATGAATTAAGAAAGTCCCAGTTCTACCAGCAAAAATATTGCTAAAGAATAGGGGATAAAGTGGAATCTGATTCATCTCTTAACAAAATATGTAAGTGAAGAAATGACACCACTGAAATGAATAGATTTAACAGAAGAAACGCATCAAAGAAATGCTGTTTCTCTATCACTATGTGGTTATGCAGATAAACCTACAGCCACATTTAATATTTTCAAAAAAGGTCAGTTAAATGATTCCCAATCTCTAGTTTCATATCACTTTGCAGCTTCTTGGTTCCAGCTCCAAGGAGAAGCAGAGGTGCTGAAATACAGAAAGATAGGATATCCTCTTTGTGTCACTTTTTTTACTGGAAAGAGGAAATAATGGAAATCTTGTAAGAAGTCCCATTCTCATGAGACTTTCAGCTTCTTTATTCAGACCCAACGATCCTGGCTAGTTCAGATAAGGTTACTTTGGCTATTTACCCATTATAAAGTAAATGATCAAAAGTCTTCAGGCTTGTCCATCATTAACAAAGGTTGAAAAATTCACCCTCTTCCCCATGACAGGGTTAAGAAAACAATGTTAAAATCTATTTCAGGATCCAAGAGATGCACAGTTCAGTGCCAAAGGCACTCGAGTAAAAAGATAATAAGTTTTCTCTGCAGCTTTTCTACCTATGCATGAATTTTCTTCAGAAGTTGTAGAAGTTACAGGGAAACTTCTCTGGGCACATGTCTATGCAGTAAGACATCCCAAAATCTTTAACGAATGGGCATCTTTTCCTGATGTGATTTTCCCTTCTTATTCGTTATCTCTGTTTCAATTGGCATGGCATGCTTAGGGCAGTGCTTCGTCTTGCTTGGATGGACTGAGCTCCCCCTTATGAAGCCACGAACTCTCAGCCCTGCCAGTGAGCAATCTTTCCGATAGAGGAGGAAATCTCTGCTCGAGGCAAGATAATTCACCAGCCTCCTCTCATACCCTTCCAGACAGCCCATTCTTTCTCTTCAGCCGCATGTGACACCAGGCTGAACTCCTACACCAAACCTCTTCTTCTCATGCCTGGTCTTTGGATATGGCAGAAGAGGAGGAGAAGAGGGACAGGGGGAGAGAGCTGAGCTCCCCTCCACACCGCTCATAGCAGAGGCCCATGGAAATACCGGCAGAAGATTTGTTGCATCATTTGGTGATTTTTCACTGCTCTACTGTACCTCTCTACTCAGACACTCTTTGTTTATTGTATGCCCTTCTAATCCTGGCACTGTCAAAGCCTGGTCCATTAAGCTAACATTATTATGATTTATTAGCTGTGCATGACCAACATAGTGTTATGACAGTTGGGATGAGATTAGGTTGCAGGTCAACCTGCTCCTTCAACTGGAACATTTTCAGGTCTCTTTGGGTCTAAGCTTGAGTTTTAGACTGAGGAAATCCCAGAGCAAAAAGAAAGAGAGGTATGCGGTGCTTCTCTGTTCTATACTCATGACACCTCTGATAAATGGCAAGAGAAACCTACTTGTTAGAAAGCAGAGGTGGAAAAAAAAAAAAAAATTATTTGGTGAAGGTAGAGGAATAATGCTCCTTCTCTCAAAACAAGAAGCTCCCAGACCTAGAGAAAACACACTCACATTTTCCAGCTCACGCCTGATTTCAGACATAATTTATGAGATCAAAACACCTTGGTGATCAAAAGTAGGTACTTCTTGCATGTTTCTCATTTTTTTCCACCTCACTGAAAACAGTTGGGTAGATGTTCAGTCAGACTCCTTTTACATGCCAGAAATCCCAACTATATGTGTCAGAATTTTCTCTAAATTAGAACAAAAATATTCGCCAACTTCTAAGCCACCTTCTTTTATTTTGCTGAGTAATTATCTCTTTGTTTGTCCAGGGGAATATCTAATAACTCCCTGTTCACAAAAGGGCACTGACCTCTGAATGAACCAAAAGTAGCCCATGCAATAATTTCAACAATATGCTTAATATCTGATGTGGAGGCCCCTTTGGATCTGATGCGCTACATCACTTTGCACTGGGACAAAACGGAGCGGGACGAAGCGTTGACCCTTTCCCAACAGGAGAATCAAGTGTTTGCTGGGTGGGAGAAAGGAGGGCTGACGGGGCTCCCCCATCCATCGTCAGATCCACTGTCGTTCAATGCACACATCCAGTAAATTGTTTCAATCAAGTTGCGGTTGGGAGAAGTATGCTCCGTATAATTCGCTGCAGCCTCCTGCCTGCGGACTCCACTGTTTATAGCATGGCCTTAATTGCTTTTTTTTTTTTTTTTTCCTCTCTTTCTTTTTGCTCAACTGAATTCATTTAGAAACACAATATAAGTTAATGATAAAATCCTCCACTAAACCACCGATAGCTAAGTGTTGCCTGACTGGGACAGACAAATAGCCCAGTTAGTCTGGAATCCTTTATGCTTCTATAAGGCCTGTAATATGTCTAAATTGTGTAATAATATAGCACAGAGATAAATTATTTCATGGCAAAACCTTGTGTATTAAACCCTTCCAAAGTGCAACAGAGTGTAGCAGGCAAGATGATTAAAATAACTGGGTTCTCTTCCAAGATCTAAAGCTGAATTTCTGCATAACCGGCACTAGTCAGCCAGCCTCAGCGAGCCTCAGTTCCTTCCTCCTCCTCTATCTGTCATCTCGATGGCACTGCTCTGCTTCCTGCCTCTGAAGAATAAGCTACAACCTTATTCTTAGCCTATATTTTTATTATCACCTAAATAATGTGGCTTTGATCGCAATAATGATTTCAGATGGGCTTGTAATAATTAATTAAAAATAGTTTGAGTGGTATTTTTGACTTCCATATGACCCAAATCCTTCTGCCTAATCTTTCAAATCTACCTGCTTTGGTTATATCCCAAGGCAGTGAGTGCCAAAGATTAACTATTTACTGTGCGGTATTTTCTCCACAGATTTTAAAGTGTTTCCCTTAAAGGCAGTGATATTTTTTGTCTCTCTGTCTCTCTCTTTTTTTTTTCTTTTTTTTTTCTTTTTTTTTTTCTTTTTTTTAATGGGTAAGCAGTCTCATTAGTACCAGGTGATTCATTTAAAGCACAATTACACAGGGAATTCAGCTAATTGATTGGATAACCCCAGATTCATTTGTAAAAACACAATCCTCCAACCCAAAGTGCTTGGACTTAGTGGTAGTCATGTACCGAGAAGTTTACTTTAAAAGCAAACGTTTAGGTTAATGGGATCCATATGATATGAATTCCTAATAACTTTACCATGGGTGGGCTTATCGAACTGCTTATCATAACAGAAGTCGGACCATTTCAAAGGATCTTTCTTCTGAGAGTTTCTGAAGACTTTTCTTTCACCCCAGATCTATAGAAAATTCCACTAACTCTCCATTGAGAAAATATTTGAGCTCGCTCTCCTGCCATGATTCAAAGGGATTATTTTAAAAATGTGTATTTTTTAACCCTTTGCTGGCAGGACAATGCACTTAATAGAGATGTGCGATTCTTTGACGGGGGAAGAGTTCTGACCAGGAATGTTTGTGATGCCACTGCTCTCAGGTCCAGGAGGTCACATTTATGTATAAAAGTGGTTGGGGGCTTGGACTAAAGATGTTACACTTGCCTGTAAACTCAAAGAACTCAAGGGTAATCTGGGCTCATTCAAACCCAGGGAGGTCAACACACATCTTCCAGCTGACCTCTGTGGGTTTTGTATCAGATCCATAGAGATACTCTAAGCACTATTTCTAATTATGTAGGGGAATATATGAGAACAAACATCCCCTGAAGAGACACAGGAATATTTAGCAATCAAAGGAACAAGGCCACCTGCACACTTTGAAGACAAAATTTGACGCAGAACTAAATAATCTTAGAAGCGAGCAGAGAAGATGCTGCTACAGTAACATTTCTTAATTTATGAATATAATTTTTGAAACTAAACACGTTACATTTGCCAGAAAACATGTTACTGGAAACTTAAATGTCTCTTCTCCCTGATTTATACTAATATTGAGCATACCATTTTCCCTCTAAAATATACAAAACTATAGAAATTATTTTAAACAGACAAACATGGCAGTACAGTTTTATATATATATGTCTGTATGTGCATATAAAGAGAAATCCAGTATCTTGATAATCTCTGGGAAAGAACAATCTGCCAGCATCATGGCAGGTATGAAAATTGCCAGGATGTTCATTGAAGAGGGCACAATAATTCTGTCATTATACTTCTGGTATTTAAAACAAAAACCATATCACTCAGCAGAAGAGGGGGACAGCATCATAAAACACCAGCATATGGATAAGATTCCTGCTGGGATAGCTGCATGGACTGAAAAAAGAGAAAAGATTGAAACTGCTGACTGTAGTCATACTTGGCATTGACCTATGGGGACATTAAAATGATCTACAAGTGTATGAAAATGAGTGATCAAGAGTAATTATTTAGGATGACGAAAATAAAGAAAGGGAGAAGAGAATTAGAATGGCCCAGTGTGAAGGAAAATACAAAGGTTATGTTTCGAGAACTTCAGAGAAAGAGCCACTTGCTTGCAAGTGGGTTCCCAGTGGCACACACTGCTGTCACCATTCATGATAAATCATGCTAAACACAGATCCTGTGCAAGATTTTCTAAGCTAAGCAACCTGTAAAAGTTTCTAGTAATCACCGTCATCCTTGTCTGCAATGTTTGATCGTGCCCTCGAAGCTTGCGTAGTGTTTTTATTAAGTCCTTAATCATTTGCCCTACACAACCAGTGTCTAAGATGGCTCAGTTTCACTGCTGTAAATGCTACCTGTCTGCAATATTATTGCAAGGAGGTGTATTTGTGATCGCTGTATCCCGTTACAGCATCAGGGATAACGGTCTGGCACGTTAGGAGCTGTACAAGGTGATGAGAGGCCGGTGCAGGAGTCCAGTGTGTTGATGTACAAAGTTTCCAAACATTAACTAATGCAGAAGGGAAGTTGACACTGGAAAATCTTGTTGTTGACCGTGGTGGGACAGCCGAGCCCTTCGTAACACTATTAATATGCTACAGACACTGGTCTCCTCAGAGGAGAAGGCCAGGTTAGGAGCAGCTCAGAGGTGGGCATGTCACAGGAAAAGATTGAGGTTTGTTGGCAGAGAATTGTGGAAGATGCCTGTAGGTTGCTTGTCAGCACTTCACCTGGCCCAGACCAGGCGTGTTAAATCATGGGATGCAAACCCACACGCGGATATATACAGAAGGGAAAACAAAATACCACATGCTCTACAGCCATGTCCTTCGGACCAACACTAGGTTTCTTCAATCTTTCTGGGGGAAGAGGAGAACCCATTGAACCTCTCCATCCAGAAGACCAAAGCCTTTCCAAAAAAATAAAATTAGGCAGGGATCGCAAAAGTCCCAGAGACGGAATTATCCATGAATCTCACCTCTAGGAGGCCTCAGAAGTAACCAAAAATGGTTAGAAGCTGTGATGTCTCATTGCTGGCCGGTAGGATTATTGTGTTAGAGGCTTAACGGGCTTGAAAAAGCTGGGCTGGAGCGGCAGTGAAAGAGAGAACAGTGTTTATTGAGCAATAAAAGAAACATTATGTTTCATTGCTTAGCCAAACTGCCCTACAGAAGCAAATCCCCATGCCTTATAATACGGGGTGTAATAAATACTAATACTATAAAGGGGTCTGTTGGAAACAACCAGCAGGGCCCTATCGCAGTGTAATCAAGCCTCCCGTTAAATTAGCGTCTCGCTTGCGCTCGCTGCTTTATTGTCTGACGGGAGAGACCGCCTGGAGGTTTGAACGGCGGCTCCGGTGGGGTTCACCTCCTGCACGGCTGCACTCCGGTTACCCTCTCTCGGGGACATCTCTCCGAGGCCAAGGGTTAGGTTTCCTTCCAAGGATTAAGCGGTAGGTTCATGTCAACAAGGTGGTCGTGGAGATACAGGCAAAGCAGGAAGGACTCGTGAGGCCAATGGAGAGAGATCCAACTATTTCAAGGCAACAGATTAATCCCGATAATACAGCGTTGGGCCATTTTTTTTCCCTGGTTGGGTCAAGTTCCCCTAGCAACCACAAAGCCTGCCATTAATAAAATTTAAAAAACTCAATCATCATTTCCAACCTCTGTGCCCTTTTCAGAGGTGAAAAGATAAATTGAATATAAAAATGAAAGCCTTGCTTTTTTGGCCTTTGTAAACCTCTTCTCGCTTTTTCACTTTCCTCCCCATAATTCTGCAGTGCTGACCTTCTTCCAGTCGCAACGGTCTCGGGAGCACACGCAACATATGGACCTCATTGTCCTGCAGAGTGAGGAGGGCATGGGGATACCGTTCCCGTTGACCTTTCCTTACGCGGGCTGGGGTACATTACTGACGGCATCCACACAGCTCTACCTGGGCTGGGCTGCAGCCACATTTTATCTCCAACCTTTGTCTGATATTACAATTATTATCGCAAGTTGAGCTGCCTTCCAGCATTTCTTTGGAACAAAAAAAAAAAAAAAAAGGCAAAAGGAAGGGCCTTTTTTTTTTTTTTTTTTTGTTTCTAACTGAATTTTTTGGCTAAAATTGATATTTCTGCTAAGATGATTTAGTTACTGGATTCTGTAAAGAAGGAGTGGTTGAAAACCAAAAGAGAGAAAAATATGAATATGTCTGAAGATGCTTTAATTTTCAGAAACCAGAAGTAACTGAAGAACAGTTGTTAAAAATTGGAAAAGTGTTGGGTTTGGGGTTTTTGTCAGTAAACAAGAGCGTTTCTGTGGAAATTCAGTTTTTCGGTTGCTTACAAAAAAATCACTGGAGAACTACCACACTCCAACCACCTCTTTTTCATTTTCTTCTGGTCATATAACACCAGGTTTCCATTTGCTGGAAATAAATGAGGAAGCCATGGGGTATCCCTGCTCTTTTTATTCACGCAAATAATCCCATTAAAGTCCACAGGAGTTCTCGTATCCAGTGGGCAGGTTCTGACCCCAATTGTTTTAACAGTTCTTTTATTCACACCTCATATTCTAGCTGAAAAATCTTATAGAGCTTGACAGAAGGCTTAAAATCATGAGTCTGTCCAGTGACAAAATTAGTGTTATGTATGTATGCTGCTCGGTTGACTTAAGTCAGATAAAAAAGGACAAAATACAGGATGGAAAAAAGAATTGAGGGTAAACAGATGGGATAAGTTTGGTGAGTCAGTCTGAAACCGTCATATACTTTCTGAGAAATTATAATCACTGTATAATCAACTATAATCAATCCTTTTTCCCTCTGTGCCTCAGTTTCCCCATCTGTAAAATGGGATTTATCAAACGTCCCCTTCTCAAAGAGCTGTGAACATATAGTCAGCGGTAACCTTCAGGTGAACAAATGTAAGAGAGATAACGGCATTTATCTTCAAACTGAAAATCAGGCCTTTTTGGTAAAAGGATTATCTTTTGATGCTACTACTCTACTGCTACTCAGAGTTCTTCCCTTAACGATATGGTGGACGATGCCACATTCACAAATGTTGAAAATAAAACAGAGGTGACTGATTCATAGCAGAGTGAGCTCTGTGCACGCTCACACAGTCCTGTGCTTCTCTTTGGATTTATATTTGATGCAGAGTCGAAACCGATTTCTGAAATCATTTCATTCCAATCAATTTTCTTCAGAGCTTCCAAAAACGTTTTCCTGGCTGTAGCATACCCCATTGCTAAAAAGTTTTTTACTCTTTCCCAGCTGAATTCAAAAAGAAAAATTCGTAAACCCTTTTTTTAAAAAAAATGCTATTTATTTGTTTATATGATACCTGCAGCATATACAGAGCAAAGTAGTTCATTCCAACAAGCTTCTTCAAGTCTTCAACCTTATGATAGCCAACCTAATTTTATTTCAGCTTCGAAAGAAACAAAAGTCACCTCTAAGTTCAGACTAAACATGCGAAATCTTGGCCAGAAAGGAAATTTTTTTGAGAAAGTTATGTGGGAAGATATAAAAACAGTGGGTTAGAATGGAATGACTCTTTCAACTTGAGTTTATTGTGTTTACAGTATTACTCAAGTTCTGAGGAAACTAATAACCATCACAAATCTCACCAATGTCCCATATTTTAGGGATTGAATTTTTGACATTTTCTGTTGGTTTAAAGACAAACAGAAGGTTCTTGATAGAATAAGCTCTAATGTTAAAACTGCTATGATGTGCAGAGATCTATATAACCTCACTCTTGGGTAACCAGTCTCCACTGCAACTTTAGCAACAAATTTCTTCCCCTCCTCACAACCTCCCCTACATCACATAATAGCCTCTACGTTTCAAAAGTAAGGCTCCACATCTGTAATATATTATGTGCATAATTTGCACTTAATTACCAACCGCATTGATTAAACCATTGCACAACAATTAAACTTAATTAGGTTGTTGTATTTTTTTTTACAGTGCCTTCGCTATGTAACTGAAACACACCAAGTGTCTTATCAGCTCTAATTGAAACGCTCGCTGGAGATGTTTAGCTTAAAGTGTGATCACCATTTCTTTCCAATTTCAGGTGAAGGCAAAACTGGGGATTAACAAATGCGTGTCAGTCTGTGACCCAGCATGAGCCACTTTGCGTTCCCAATTGTTTCCATGTGTATGTCAGCAAATGTTCATCCCAACGCTATAAATAGATGAGCAGGCTGCCCCCACCATGAAATTAGACAAGTTCTGTAGCACTTAGGAATGAGGTTTCGGTTGTTGTTAAGAGCAAAGCTATGAAATTCGAAGGGTATATATTGAGTTTTCAGCGTTATGATTAATAACTTGAGGCATTATTTTCCTCAAGCACAAAATTGCAGCTGCTGTCAGAAAGGACAGAATTTCACAGACTTGAGCTACTGAGGAAGTTGAAGAAGCCTACCTCAGTGCACAAATATTGAGAAGCTCGTAGTTATATTTAGGGAGCTTTTTTTTTTTTTTTTTTTTCCCCTAAATTGGTGTAGTTTGCATAATTAAATATTAATGGATTTAGTGGGTTTGATTCTTTTTCTCTAGAGAAAGCAATGACAAAATATTTGATCCCTTGAACATGTGGTTCCTGTGTCAGATACTATAGGTAGATCTTTGAGCCCATCTCTGCATGAAATAACAAAGTTAAATGTCACTTTGCTAAAGTGCAGTCTTACCGTGGCTGAATTTGGGGAAAAAAATGTAAATTAAAGGAAAAAATCTAATAGATTCTCTACCTAGTAGTTCATCACTGATCAAAGAAAACGGATTTAAAAATTAACTGTGTAAGGTTGTATTTCAGTGCTGTTAATGTCTGTAACTAAAATCTCCCAAATTCGCTGAATATTTGAATTTCTCTTTGCTTAGCTGAATAACGTTTTCCTCACAATTCTAGATTTAGTCAATTCTTATCCAAACTTCTATATATTTACATAATGTTCCCTGTATTTTCCTAATTGAGGACTTTTTTTTATATTTAATTCACATACTACTACTGAAAAAAACCTGATCTGTAAGCCTGAATAATGCAATGAGATAAATATAAGACGACGTTCAGAGACACGGGCCGTACTCCTAATTCTGCTTTAACCTTGCATCTAATTGTGTTAGATTATCATCTGTTTTCAGGAGGGAGTACTTAAATCTTTATTAAATTTCTTAAGCAATTCGTAACTATTTTGTGGGGTGGGTTTAAGCAGCAAGCTAGTTCTCCTACAAAAGGTAGGCTTCATGTATGCAGATAAGCGATTTTGATTTTTTCAGTAGCATTTAACCAATTGTATAAAAGATCTGCTTCCTTGGCAGAAAAAAGCATTGCAGTATTTTGACTGCCATCAGATCCACCAGTGATTGGAGTCTGTTGAATAAATTCATAGGACAATGCTTTTGGCAGATTTTACAATATGTCTTTTACTAAATTATTTGACTAAAATGATATTCATCTCTTTCCCAGCTGATAGTATTGCTTTGGTAACTTGCCCATCCATTCTGGGGGAGAAAAGAAAGATTCCTGTAAAATCTTTCAAATAATAATTTCAAGAAAGAAGTATTTTCCTTCAAGTCACCCAAGCTGGTGACTGTGGAAACTGTAAGAAAAGCTACACTAGGAAAGTTCAGTGTTCATACGCACTGCCTCAAATCAATAGAAGTTATTTTATTTTTTCCCCATCTTTTTTTTTTTTCTTTTTTTTTTTTCCCCTCTCTAACGAGTTACAAAGAATAAAATAGCACCATGACTGAACTCCTGGGCACTTCAGCAAAGTGGGAAAAGTAAAACTTCCCCCCTCGATACCCACCCACTGAATCTGTCGGCGGGGTCCACCTTAAGAGGCCGGCCGTGGGGTGGGGGCAGACATCTATTTTTAAACATCAGGAAAGTTCAAGACCTGTGCCGTGGTTAACACGGAGCCTCCTCCCAGTGTTCCCAGTGACTCCTCTCTGTGAGCGTGAAATGCCATAAAGTGCTGCAGTGATGCCTTTATGAATGGCCTGTTTGTCTCCCTCTCCCCTGGCAGCCCATTTTTAATTTTTTTTTTTTTTAATTTTATTTTTTTTCCCTTCCTTTTTCACCCCACACTTGTCCAGTGGCCCAAAGCAGTTTAGCAGATATGGCAGCTCACATGAATTATGAAAACATGAATATGGCTCTGCTGACTTGTACCCTGCGTGTTGGCACTTTGTTGCGTTTTATTTTTTCACTGTAAAATTTCTTCTTTGTGAAAAGGTAGAGGACAAGGAACTGCTTTTATTCGTGGATGCATGACTCGGGGCACCTCACATGCTTAAACAGGAAAAATAATTGGTCAAATTTAAATAGGTATTTCCCGCTATAACTCAAACGCAAAAGCTCTCTCCATCCCCAGCAGCTCCAACTCCACTTATGAGTATGCTCAAACATGCAGCATCTGGATCCTACAGTCAGAGGCTGGATCCAGGGGTAATTTCAGCAGGTGATATTCATCTCTCAAAGAAATTCATATCCTGGAGACAACCAGGATCAGGCTGTTTGAGTTCCCTTCTTCATGCCACCCGCCGAAGGGGCAAAATCGATCTTCTGTGCACTCTGGGAAAGAGGACCTTAAAAAATGTTGGAAGAGTTTGTTTAATTAGGTGGCCTAGCAGTTCATTTCAGATGTATTGCTGGCAAATCACCTAACCTTTGAGGGCTAAAGTTAAAATCTGTTTCTACATTTTTTTCGGGGGGGGGGGGGGGCGGAAAGAAAAAAAAAAAAAAGAAGAAAAAAAAAAGGTTCTCCTTCACCCTTTCCAGCAAGCCAGGAAAGCTTGAAACTGAAATGGTGGCTTTATGCCCAGACAGAGAGGAACTGAAATAAATACGAGCAAGGTTAAGAATTTTCTTTATTGAGAGCACCTGCTCCAATTTTATATGTAGCATTGCTAAAAATTCCTTCATTACGGTGTGCTCAACTCTGTGGGAGTCCAGCGAAGACTTTGGTGCTGAGAAAACTCAAATGAGTCCTTTGGACATCTCTAGGGAAAGGTTTTCCCTGCTCTCCTCCAAAAGAACTAAATGTGTCCAAGATGGCAGAGCTGCATGTGATGCTCCCAAGGACAGTTGCAGGTGCCTGGCCTTGCTGTGGATGAGTTACAGGGCAGGGAAAAATGAATGGCAAAACCTCTCTATTTCTGAAGTTTCATGCAAAATGGCAATTTCTGCTTCTTTTTTTTTTTTTTTTTTTTTTTTTTTAGGTAGCTGCGTACCTCCTGGGTGTATCAGGTACACCTGGAGATCAGCAGATCCTTCTTGTATCTGCCCAAACACCTTCTCAAAAGCAGAGTGTGTCAGAGGAGGTGGATTACAAGTTTATTTTGTGATGCACCAGATTTCAACATTTTGTTCTTGCTGTGACAGGGGGAAAGATAAAAGCAAGACAAGGTTTTAGCAATAGGCAATATATTCTTATTAATCAGGCTGATGCAGCAGAAAAACACAGAGACAAGCCAGAACTCTGGGTCTTAAGGAAGATATTTCAAGCTAGTTTCTAGGCAAAACCATTCATTTTAAGTTTGATTTAATAATGTTAATCAAGTAGCCTGACGACTGAGACAGCGGCATCCTTTTGGCTTTCATCTGAGGGTAAAACAATTATGGACTAATGCTGTAAACTGTATTATTTTTGGAGTTGAGGCTGATTACTCACAGACCACTCAAACCTTCTACTAGCTCTCCAGAGGTCTTTTGCTGTAGTTGTGATGATCCAAGGACACACGACTTGTCTAAGAAAAGGCAGAGTTTCTGCTTACAAACCTACATCCAGCTAAAGTCTATTTCTATATTTTTACATGGCCTGATGAAAAAATTTTCTTCAACTCCGGAAGTTTAATCTCAGCGTTGACAATGAGTCTCTCAGTGGCCCTGGTTAAGTTTCTTGCTTTATTGCACCTTGCTTTCCCCAAGCAGACGATGATTCCTTTGTTAATGGCCTGAAAATAATATTCACAATAAACTTTTCAACTAAGTGAAAGCCTCGAGATGACAGAAGCGCTTTAGGAAGCGCTGTCTGAGTGTTAAAAAAATGGTAATAAAGAAACAGCAGCGTGCTAGAGATGGCCAACAGATTCACTTGAACTGCCACGTTTCGTATAAAATACCTCCCCAGATGCAGACAGATTGATTATCCCTGGCTGATGTCTCCTACAGGGCTTCCACAGATTGAGCACCCTAGTGAATTGTCACAAAGCAGTTAAACAGCCCATAATTCTGGCATGGCTGGTATGAGGTGCTACAATGGAGATGACAACAAAAGTGGGTCTGCATGTGCTGGGAAGTGGAGGAAAATCTGGGAGGTGCAGAAAAGGCTGAGGAGCCACTGGGGTCTGTTTGGAGTGGACAAGTGAAGAAATGGTTGGGGCTTTCTCAGTGCTTTTTTTTTTTATTTTTTTTTTTTTAAATTTTATTTTCTAAATGTGAAGCCTAAATAAACATCAAATTGAAGGTGAGGAGGGCAGCTAGTGGAAGTGGGGATTCAGCAATGCCACTGCACTGCAAGGCCATGACGAGCCAGAGGGAGTTGGCCAGCACCAGTAAAAGAAGGAGATGAGAAGATTCACCAGCGCTCTGGCTGATGGGCCTTTATTTACTCTGGGGCATGGCTTTGGCTAATTGTGCAGTAAACCCAGGAAAAAACCTAACACTGGGAATTTGTCATTTCAGTTGTGGTATTTTCAGAAAGATTGCCTTGACAATAAATTTTATCTGAAGGGCTGATGCCCTTTACATGCTGGAATAACCCTGTCCCACTGTTACTAGACAGCCTCTGTTAAATGATGCTTTTTTTTTTTTTTTTTTTTTTTCCTTCCAAGCCCTGCAGTGACAGCTCGGCTTCACCAACACACTAGAAGACAGCTTTCTGTCTTTTCTTCTTTTTTTCTTTTTTTTTTGTACCAGATCTAAAAAACCACAGTTAAACCCCACGATGCACTGATCCAGTATAAACTGGGAAATGAGACAGCACTGCTGCAGTGAATCCACACCTGACCCACAGCCAGTGTCTAGTGCTTGAAGGCATTTGCAGTGAGCAGACCCACGGCCAGCTGCCACTCTGGGAAAGAGGACCTTAAAATCTGGGAAATCGCTCCTGCAGCTGAGGGTGGGCATGAGAATGGGTGGAAAACAAGTGTGTGATTCTCCCTGGACCAGCTGCTTCCTTCAGATGTTCCTCCAGGAGCTGCCATAGCCTAAGCCTAGGACCTGGCAGGGTTTTTTACTTCACTGGGACAGAAGTAACATTCTTAAACTTACAGAAATTACAATACTTTACTAGGGGATAAAACTAATCAGATTGTATCCAAGTGGTCTATCTATAAATTTTAGCCACAGATGTATCTCATTTTCTTAATACCTAAGCTGCTTAGAAGCTTTAGCGTATTTATTTTCCTTTCACCCCTGCAACGTAGAGATACACTGTCCCTATTTTACAGCTGGGGAAGTTACTCACAGAGAGACTTAAGTGTATGTATTCATGGAAGTCACTGAGTAGAACGGAATTCAGCATGGCTGGAAAACCCACCTGAGAAGCTGGGTAAATACTTGGGCAAGTAGCTCAGCGGTCAATGCCAGGAGTACCCACGCTAATTCATTGAAAACAGGCTTAAGTGCATCTACTTGCACTCCCTGCAGGGTAGAAATGGTTTGAATGACTCACGCAAGGTGATGCGGGGGGGCTGGGGCAATTCTGAGAGCTGATCTGTGTCTCCCAGGCTGGCCGTGGCTGAAGCCTGGTCCTGCCTGCTCCCTGCTCGGTGGGGAGGGGCTCCCTGGCCAAGAGCATTGAATTATGCGATGGGAGATGGGTACAAGGTGGAGACACTAAAATCTCTGGGGGTTTGCATTCTCTCCTCTTTTTTTTCCCCTGTAGCTGAGTAAGCATTCACCAGTCTGGACCAAGTTATCCAACCTCCTGTCCCCTCCTGTCTCTCAATCAATCAGACAAGTTCAGTGAATTCACTACTCTGCTTCAGAGTCTTGAACAAGACCTTTTAGAGAAGCAAGGGCACAATGATAAATCAGAGCAGCCACACATGCACGAGTGTGGCACCACGGCAGAGACCATTCCCTGAGTCCCAAGTCATAATTAACTCCCTGAAGGACAGAAACCTGACAGGAAATCCAAAATCTCTTTGCAATCCACTAAATATTACAGGAATGAATGGCTGGCACGGGGGAAGGAATGTTGGCTGGAAGTGAAGCTTTTTGGTTTGAGCTTTTCCTGGGTTGTGTTTATTTAGCATACAGCTCGGAGGCACTTGCTGTTTCATATCTAGGAATGGAAGTAACACAGATAGCGTTGCACTGGGAGATGGAAAGGTTGCAGCTCAGTCTGCTGTTACCTGGAGATAATTTCTGCACCTGCACAGGGCCCCAGGCGGTGTTTAAAACATTTGAAGCGTTTAACTGTGGGTTTATGTCGAACAGTTCAAAACGTGACTGCCCTGCAGATCTTTGTACTCAGACCATGAAGGCCAAGGTGTGATTCCTTATGGCTTTTTCATTTCCCTTGGGTGAAATGGAAGAAAAACCCTAAAAAAGCCCATAACTGAACTTTTCTCCTACCAAACCAAAAAAAACCCCACTGCACTTCAGGTTCAGCTTCCCTCAAGGACAGGGAGAGAGAGAAAGGAAAGACACGCGTTGCATGATGTCGTGTAACCACTACTAGAAGATGTTAGATACAACATGGTGAGGGTCCCATATGAACTAAAATAGAACATAAATTATTAGTCTCAGTGAAATGATGCTACTTCACGACAGCTACAAATTCCCCTTCCTCAAGAGCTCTGGCTTTGCCAAGCTTTGAACTGTAACCGTTCTTTGAATGTGAAAATTAAAAAAAAACATTTCTTGAATGTGAAATTTCCCATCCTTTCTCCCCTTATGAACCGTCCCTGGATGTGCTTGAGAGCATCACTCTCGGCCAGCTCATCTCTGAGGACCAAGCACCCCGTGTAACTTTGAATGGCTGATGCTTGCTCAGTGACAAAACAGCAGACCTGAAATAGCAGAGGGCTCAATTTTATGAGGCATTACTGAGCCCTCGGTGTTGAAACGCAGGTGATGAGCTTCCAATCAGATAAGGTGATGGTAATTCCAGATGACCCTGCCATTAGTTGCAGGAATTGCCATGCGGGGAATGTCGGGATTAGGTTTCACTTGGAGCCTGGACACATTTATAATGTTTCAGTAAATGAATAGGGAGTACTGTGACCCAGCTGGGAAATTTATGGCCTTGGTCGTGGCTCTGACAGGACTTTGGAGTGAGATATCATGGGCTTCAGGGGTGGAGGCTCATCTTAAACTTAAATTGGGGTGGGGTAGGGGTGAGAAGCAGAGATAAAGCAGCTGTTGAAAAGCTTAAGCTGTGTGTCTCTGGCTAAAAGCAGCTGGAGAGAACATGCTCACCAAGGTGTCAACCGTCTACAAGTACCCATTAATTGAAAAATATTCCAACTGGACCCTGAAGGACAGATCAAATCCCGTGCTGGGGGGTCCAGGCACTCGCTCATAAAATGTACAGGTTGCAGTCTTCATAGAAGGAGGAAGAGGAGGAATAGTTTCATGGGAGGAGAGGTTGTTCGTGACAATGTGCAGTCACCACGAGGCTTGAGTCAGGGACTTTTCACTCCACCGTCTGCGGTCACTCAACTTATTTTCTCTCGGAGTTGGGCTGGGGGATTTATTGCACCTTTTGGATTTTCAACAGCATCTGTTACATAATCTAAAATGAACTCTTCAAGAAATGGAAGCTAATCTTTGCCTAAGCTATGTATGATGATATGCTGTGACCTTCCTGACTGATACTTAGAAAAACTTTCCTTAAAAGCAGAGCGTGAAAAGCAGGGTATAAAGATTTACTGGGACATTTACAAGGGTGATAACATTTTTCAGCCTGTTTTGTTTTATGATAAATCATTTTTTTATTGCCCCAGAAAACCTGGGAGATGATGACCAGAAGTAAAATATTCTTGGCTTTGTCATTGGAAAATCAGACCCAAAGCGTTTCAGCTATGAATGGAAGGAAATTTAAAGCACACAACAATCTGAGGTAACTAGTCAAAACACTTGCTGTGGCTGTCCAAACAAAACCAAAAAACGCCTAGAAGTAAACAAAAGATGTGTTTTGCAGGCCACTGAGAAGGTCTTTATTTTTTTCCCTTTTGATCTTGAATAATTTTTTTTTATTTTTTTCCAAAGAAAGTAGCGAGGTCAAAAAATGGGGGGTTTTTGCATTAAAAAATATCAATGTCTGGAGAAAAGCCAAGTGTTCATGACCTGTTTTATTTGAAAAATTTCAACCAGCTGTACCTATGAAACTGGAAACCAGGTAAAAATTGCCCTGATCTGGGCTTTTTTTGAAACTGAAAAGTCAACCAAGGTTCATCAGAATGGTTTTTGAGTTTCCAACTAACTGTCCTAGGCTTGCTGCAGACTGGGCCTGGATAACAAAATTGTAGGAAATCATGTGGACTCCACTGAGTTTCACTTTTGTTTTTGCAGCCAAACCTGAAATCCTGAGTTATGTGGCATTCGTACCGAAAGCAAACTGAGACTTACGCAAAGGACTTTCCTGGCTAATTGATACCAAAAATTCAAGCTGCACAGAAATGAAATTGAGGTTGCATTGAAGTAATTAGTTTTTCATTGACATGATTGGGAACTGGAGCTTACCCGGAACATTCACCATCAAACCGACCTGACTCTTGGCATGAGATTCATAAATAAACGGTGCTAGCTATTTTCTAAAGCAATTATGCCATTTTTAATTCTTATAAATCTTCCAGCTGAGGAAAAGCTGATCAATATATCTCAGTGAACAGTAGTTCTTTGTTGAAAACCAGCATAGCTTAAGCCTCTTTCAAGTTTAGAGGAAGAAGAAATGGGTATGTCTATGCTTTCTTTTTATACTAATAGCTACAGAAAACTCCTCGGGGGTCACCTTTTTCTGCTCCATGTTAACACCATCTCTAGTGATTAATTCCTGACCCATGAGCGGGACTCATAAGCATTAAGAAAGATGAATTAGGTACACAAAAATCGCTGAATAATAGAATGAGAGCCATTTTTAGTCTCCATTCAGTTGCAGATGTGTGTGGATCTTTTTCCAGTGCCTGTAGTCTTGCAATTATAATTTGAGCAGTGAGTTGCCAAAGCCTCCGACCGACTTCAGGACCCCCCATTGGATAGTTCACCTGCAGCAAGAAAAAGGTTTTGATACTCTGGATACACTGGGAACTGAAATCAAAGACGCCAGGTCTGTTTTTTCAGGGCTATCTCCACCTATGCAATAGTCTCCCTGGAATCTGAATCATCTCATACGGCACAGAACACTGAATCCTTGCCAGAAATGAGTAACATATCCCATTTTTCTTTCCTTATCTGTTTGCATTTTGCTAATATGACCTTTCAACCCCTTCCCCTCACTTCCAGTGGCTATTATCAGCAGACAGCAAAGAAATCTTTCTCAACCAACATGTCTGCAACTTTTGTGTGGGAAATTTTCTCACCGATGCTCTCTGGGCACATAAGATGCGATTTACGTGAGTGGTGATATGGGGATTGATTATGAAAGCTTAATTGAGATCAATCGTATAACAGGTAAAATATTAGGATGGAGGATGACACAACTTCTCAAAACTCTGATTACGTGAGAGCCACCAAAATATATTGCCACAGAAATTGAGAAAAACATTCCTTTGGCTAGCTGAGAGGAGGTTTAACATTTATTGAAAGCCTCATGCTAGTATTTGCTGGAACATTGATGTTCATTGCTAAATAGTCTGCATGTACTACAGTAAAAACGAAAAATCAAGAGGGAGAGACTAACATGCCATAAACTATTGATTTTGAGTTTCAAAACAATTTGGTTTGTGTTTTATTTATTTTTCTTTATATGTGTGCCATTAAAAAAAGTGAACGCATTCTGTTATATTGCCTGTCTAAACAAATTGGAAAGCTCTTGGGCAATCTCTAGAAATAAATTTAAATGAGTAAAGCTTTTTTATTTATATTCTGTGCAGAGGGAGGGAATTTGACGTTAGTACTTTATTCAGTGCGCAAAATTAATTTGATAAATGCAGCCTGGAAGACAGTGCGGCGTATGATAGGTTCCCAAGCTTAAGGCAAACTATGAAGTATATACATCATTAATAGTCATATATATGAATTAATGTAGATTTTTAGTGCTACAGATGCCATGGTGTTCAGGTGGGAATAAGAACATTTTAAAATAGTACACTCTAGATAGAAACCCAGCTCAATAATGTTTGCTACAAACGTGGGAGTTGCTGAGGGAGAAGCCAATATTGCATTCCTCAGGTCTAGGGCAGAAAAAGTGGAGGAGTTAAGATGAAGTACAGATTTTCTTCTAATCAAATCCAGAAGAATTGCTGTAAACCTTATTCTAAGAGATCCGCTAAGTCTGCAGCATGAACATGACAGGCAGGCAAAATTGTGGATCTGATCATTTAAAAACCTGTGGATTCCTGGGGTTTTGGCTACGTTAAAGACTCTGAGAAAAGACATGCTGAAAATTGCTGAGGGGTGTTACCAAACCAAGTTGCCAAAGGCTTAGCCTGCCTCAGTAATACAGAGAGCAGCTGGTTGAGCTAACTCCCAGTTAATTACCTCTTCATTTCTGCAATCACTCCATCGTTTGTTTAGGGCAAGGTGGACTGGAGGTTTCGGTGCCCAAAATCATTCAATTTATTCTTTTGCTATAGAAAATAAAAGTTGGAAAATAAAGACCTCATTATTGTACATATTTTTTCATTTAATTCGTTATGGGCATATTACAAAATGGCTTTGTAATTTGGGTAATCATACACAAATGTTGGGTTTTGCTGCAGCATATTCAGATCAAATACTTGTTTGGCTGAACCTGGCAGGCGATGCTGGTGCGAGCCCAGCTCGCTAAGAGTGTAGAGGTGATTGATTGATTGCTCCTGTAAATCTTACAGAGATAGATCCTGATGTCTTTTCACACTCTGAATGGGGTAGGACTTTCAGTGCCCACGATGGAAAGGCGCTTTTTGTGTGGAAGTCAGAAGGAACATGGGCACCAAAGCGCTGCACACGGTCATTTATCCGAGGAGGAAAATGAAGATACGACTCATCTTCTTTTTGCTATTTAATAGGATCTTTGTAGGACTGTTTCATATAATTAAGTTTTTCAAGTCCTTTGTCCCATCTACTTCATATAAATACTCCATTAGGGTAACAACTAAGTATGACAGACAGTCCTAACTTCCACCGCTCGGTACAATCCCTGTAGATTATCCTAAATAATTGCTCTTTTTCTTTGTCATTTTTTATACAATCCCAAATTACAATCTCCTTCAGTGTCAGCTTTGTTTTAACTCTGCAGCACATCTAAAATCAGCATTTAAGGAATATTTAAGTTGTAAAGTCAAGCTCTGAGAAGATTAGGAAGTGCTTGGATCCAGAATGCCCAAGCAACCTTAAATTGGCCCCATTCTACAAAGCTTTTAAATATCCGATTGCTACAAGTTCATGCCCCTTCCAACTACTGTGAAAAAAAGAGGCAAGACCTGCAAAAACTAGTCCATTTTGAGCCTGGATTCATTCCTGTTGTATTTTCTATCCGAGGCTTTGAATGAAGTTGTATGGAAAAAACACAGTGTGACCATGTAATTAACATTTCCTTGTGTGGAACCACAGCAGCCTCGGGCAACTGGGGAGAGCAGATGGGAGAGGGTTCACACCCCCACTTTGACAACTTATAGTGAGAAGTTAGCCCACCCTTGCCGCAGAAGAGATCTTGAGAGGTTGATACTAATTTATTTTGTCTTAGTGATGAGGAGTTGTGATGGGAGACTGAAGAGTCACTTGAAAATCTGATACTCCATTGAGAATTTCTGTCTCTTAGCCATTTTACTCCTTCATCTGTTATTACCCTCATAAAAATCAAGCTCGAACTCCTTCAAGAAAAAAATAACTCTGTTCTTCAAAGAATATAGATGCTTCTTCCACAGCATTTTTCATCTTTTCTAGTCTCCACGAAGAGTTAGAGACCAAATGTAATATCTATTCCAAGATTCGGATCTCCTTGTCCAAATCATCAGAATCTTCTCCAGCCCCTGCATTTTGCATTGCCTATTTTAGCTCTACGTTTAAAACGAAGCAAAAAACCACACACACACACACAAACCAACCCCAAAACCAACCCAAAAACCACAACAAAAACCCAACCCTTTGCTTTGCCCTGTTTTGTTCTAAAAAACCTCTTCTTCTAACTGTGGTGGTGGGGAGCTCTTCACTAACCTTTCCAACTCCTGGCCTGACATCTGTTTTCTGAAGGACTTACTGGAATAGTCTGCTCAACGAATGATCCAGCTGGCTGAGTGTTCCAAGGTGCCGGGTTATAATCCAACAGAGAGGAACAACATACTCCCGTGTTTGACATCATCACAGAGGCAGAAAATGCCATTTAGTGTGAAGTGTCACTTTGTTTACCAAAGCAAGTAGGTCGTTGTCAGAAAAATGACTATTCTACACTTACATCTTTTCTGTGTTCTACATAATCCTCCTCCCCAACTCCCCAAAGAGGACAAAAATATGCAAAATACAGTAAGAAGCTTTTCATGCTACATCTAGCTATAATCCCTGATAATTCCAGGCTAGTGCTGTGGAACGAATGACCAAACCTTGTTCACTTTATGTTGTGAATTTTTTAAAAAGTGTGTTTCCAGCTGATTTTCCTACTGCTGTACTTGCTTTGCCTGAAATGGTTGTGGCTTTCATAGTCTGGGTAGGTTCAACATGGCCATGAAGGGTTAGGAAGACCTCACAGGCAAGACCTCCTACAATCAGTGGTGAACGTTGTCCCTTTAGAAAAGAGCTTCTTAGCTTTGAGTAGGTGTTGCATCAATGTCCCAGGAGATGGATCTGCCCTTGGAAGGGTTTGCTTTCCTTGAGCTCTCTCAAGACCTTGACCACACTTTCACCAAACAGCTTTATGTGAGCATTGTGCCTGTTCCCTCCAATATCCTGTCAACATCTGAGGGTGTTTCCATCCAGAGTAGGGACAGTTATTTCCAAAGATGAAGGTTCTTTGTGGAGAAAGCCTTACTCATTTCCCTTTATTTAGAAATTATATATATATATATATATATATAAAAGTGCATTTCTTAAGCCATCTAGATCTTTAAATGTCAGAACTCCAACTGGAGCACAGATCACAGGCCTCTGTTGTTACTATATTGTTCCAGTGACAAACCCAACGCATGAAGTGGGTTGACCAGCTTCCAGCTGATTAAAGGTGTTCTCCAGTAGAACAGTCTAATTTGGAGTTGACTAAGGCATGGAAACTGTCTGCTTCCAATAAAACTCCCTGCCTCCTTGCCAGGCATAGAAGAAAAAAGACCTGCCTTCAAAGTCTTGGCCATGAACTTGCTTCATGTTTTAGCGTTGCCATTCTCCTTTCCTCTGCACTGCAAGCAATGTTAAGAAATTACTAGAATATCATCTGCATGCAAACCCAGTATGTTCGTTGACATATTTTCTCATTTCTTCCCTCATACCAGTAGTGGCACATTAGTCTGATCTGGGCTGCGGGCTGCCCCTCTTCTTTCATGCTATTCCAGTAAACTCCAAAGGCACAAACTGGAAAGTGATTTGGCCGGAGGCATTATTCTTCCCTCTGTAGACATCCCTATTTACACTGCATGCTGGCCTAACCTTTGCAAAATGCTTTGGAAGAAGGTGGCACGCTGAAGCTGGTTATTGCTTTCTGCTGACAATGCTGAAGGTGATGATTGCCCTGCAGTGCCGAGCATCATGTTGGATTCATTTAGCGTATGTTACGTACCCCGTGGTCTGTGATTCATTCGCTGCATTGCAACGTGCTTTTTGGAATCACACTCCAGCAGTGACTTTCTGACATGCGGTTCAAATACTCATTTCTTTTCAGACCATACTTTTATTACAGGGAGTAGATCTGTATATAGCTTTAGACTGCTGCAAATTTCCAAGGGCCTCGTCCCAACAAGTATCACTTTCCAATTTCATTCCCCTCAAGAAATTCTGTCAACAGCTTCTCCCAATTCCATTAATCTTGTGTTTTACCATCTTAAAGCCTCCCATTCTCTCAACTCCCTTAAAGATGTGACCAGTGTTTCTCCTTGAGTGCTGACAATTGCTTTCTCATTCTAATGTGGAGCTGCTCTCCCTGCTAAGAACCACATGCAGTTTTCAATAATACCTATTCATCAGTAATGTATAGAGTGAGCCAGGTCTGGATTTCCACACTGAGGTACTGATGTCTTTTACATACCTTTCCTCTCTCAAAAGGGATTTTCTGTCTCTGAACACTAAATATGAGAAGCATTTTTCAAATTCTTTGACAGAATGCTTTTAACATATCAGCAGGGTTAATAAATCTTTTCCATTTGTTCTGTTCACTTTTATAATTCGTAGTGAAGTATTGATCAGGAACAAGAAGGGATTGTGAGGACAGTTCTCAAATGGAAGTGATATATGGTGCTACCAGGACGCCGATACAAATGGTTTCACTTGGAGCTGTGGGTCATCAGGCCCGAGGATTTTCTCCCAGCAGCAAGGAAACCCGGAAAGAGAAGATTTAACCACACCAGACCACCAACTTGTCAGATCTCTCCACTGCGTTGTTTTCAGATTTGCCTTTCTTCACCCCCTTTTTCATTGTGGTGCTCTTGAATAACACAAACATTTTATCTCTCCAAAATGCAAGCAATTGATGGGGTCAGAGTGGCTGATTTCAAGCAGGGATGAGGTGACATAGGTTACCATAATGTTGATGCCAAAGGGAACACTTTGGAAACTCAATTTCACCTTCTGTCCGTGCTTCAAATCTGGAAAATCCAGGAGGGCATCCCTACATTGATATAATTTTCTCTGTGTATGTGTACTTTTTATAGATATCTTATGGCTGTGCAATAATTAAATCAGTTTCTCCTCAGATAGACAGACATCTTCGTTGCTTTGTGTCTTGCTTGAAGGGTAATTTGTGGATCCTGTAACAGGTCATGCTCACACGTGGTTCATGGGATGGCCCTCGGAGCAGCACAATGAAATGGGACTGTCAAATGCACAGAGTTAAGAACGGTCTTCACAGAGACCCTTTGTCAGGTCCTTGGATGGAGAAACCCGGAGTGTGCGATGGGGACGAGGACTGGGTCTCTGCAAAACACCTCACTGAAGCAGAGCAGGGAGTGAACAGAGCACAAGGAGACGAGGAAGTTCATGAGTGCCAATGAGCTGTTGGGAGCTACCTCTGGATGAAATAATTCCGAAAGAAATACTCAGGCAGTAGACTTATTGTAAAAATTTTACACTGACAGCATTTTTCAGCTACACATCTCAAATCGTGTTAGAAGGATGTGACACATTCTTAGAGGTACTGTCACAGGTAAGTTGCTGGAGGACAGAGAGGTGACCCTCGCTCTCCCATGTCTCTCTCAGTGCTAAAACTGAGGTCCCACATCAGACCTGATGTTCCTATCATCTTCCTCTAGTGCTCTAAGGGGTTAGAAAAGTGGCCAGAAAAGAACAAAAATAACACACACACCCCCCAAAATCAGCAAACCCTTTAGAAAAAGGTAGTTAAAAGGGTAAATATTCAATGACAGGGGAAAAAAAAAAAAAAAAGAAAAATAATAACACTGAAAAAAATCTGAGGTATTGCTGAGAAACAGCAAGTCAGTTATTTTTTGCAAGTCTAAATTAATATTGGGCAAACCAGTTACTGGGATGCGCACGAGGGATGACATCCGGGAGATAACTGCTCTTCTGCTGTCAGTTCACACCGCAATACCTGCTGTTCCTTATCACCAGGAAAACATTGACTGATTTTGTGATATTCGAAGGAGACACAAGGATAAAGAACAGTCAAAACCAGAGGAAAATTGAAAAGCTGAAAGCTAACCTATCCTAATTACCTCATTTTTGATAAAACAGTAGGCAGGGATATTACCCCACAAATATTCTTGGGGAAAACAAACAAACAAACAAACAAACAAAAACAAAAAAAAAACAACCCAAACAAACCCCAAAACATTTCTTATGGAGAAAGTCTCAATACCTCAAATCCTTTCATGAAAATGGGATGGAAAGACTGGTGATGATGAAGTCCATGATGTGAAGGGACAGGATGATGTTCTGAAAGGAGGAATTCAGTCTAAATGTCAAAAATATTAGGAGATATTTTGGGTTGTGAATAATCTTCTCAAATGCTGGTAAGAGGTCTCTCATTTAGGGCTTTTAAACCAGCCAGTGACATAGGGGATTATCTTGAATTGGAAAAGAAATAGCCTGGATGACCAAACAATTTTCCATTTCTAGTTTCCATGAGTCTGTAATTCTCTGGATTTTTTTTCTCTGTTGCTCTTCATATGAAAAATCTTCTCTACACGTTGTTTTTGGGCTAGGTTTTTTTTTTTTTTTCAGAAGCATCTGGTCATTGGAATTCCTATTTAACATTCTGGTGACACGTTGCGCTTTTGTCAGCCTTGGCATGTGATCCACCGAGGAGAACAGAATGTCAAAATGCAGTTGTGACAGGAGAAGAGTCGACAAAGTTTGGAGTTGGGAGTCTATTTTTAGTGGCTAAAGATTGTTCCAAGGTTAAAGGAACATATAACTCTGGGGGAAGGTGGAGGGAATATTTGCCCTCCCTGGAGGGAATCCAAGAGGATTGCAGAATAAGAGGTCAGAGGAGCAAAGGGAGGGGAGG